>NC_088792.1:261365094-261984469 GCF_011386835.1 Chrysemys picta bellii
CTGCCACCAATGCTGCACCTAGTATTATATACAGCAGAGCCTGTGGCACCCCATAAGGGCTTCTCGTAGGTCTGACACCAATTCTTGCCACTTTCTCTCTGTCTCTCTTTGCCTCAGTTTCTCAAATGGGAAACTTAATACTTCTCTACATGTCACAGGCAAGAGGAGGCTTAATTAACTTCATACTTAGGCACTGCTCTTTATCTATGAGTCTATTGAAAGCAATAGACTATATCAAATGCATACAGCTCTTAAAACCCCATTCTTGGGTCTCACCATTCTTGACTACAGATGGCATATAGTACTGAGGACATGTGAGGCCTATCTGCCTACAGTTACACTAGTGTAACTTCATTGATTTGCCTGTAAAAGTGAACTGAAACCAGAATTTGAACCATCTATGGTTTTCTCTTTGAGGCATATATACTGTGAGGATGTATTCACATTGGGCCTGATACCGATGTCACAGCAGAGTCATGTCATATAGAGTTTTACAGTCACAGAGTTTAAGGCCAGAAGGAACAACCAGATAATCAACTCTGACCTCCTGCATATCCAAACGACCAAAATTAGACTAAAGTATTATAGTCATATAGGTGACTAGACAATTATGGGCCAAAAACAGAGAATAGGAGGGACCAATGCCCACAGTCCCCCACAATGGCAGTGAAATATTAAGTGAAATATATCTAGATACTCCTAGCAAGTGACCTGCACTCACAGGCTGCAGAGGAAAGCAAAAACAACAACAACAACAGCAATTTCCCAAGGTCACTGCCAATCTGACTTGACTCCACATATGACAATCAGATAGACCCTATGGCAATCATATAGACCCTGAGCACATGAGCAAGAACCAGCCAGCCAAGCACCTGAGAGAAAGTTTGGTGCCACTTTAGAGCCCTACTTCTTCCCAGTCAATGTTCCATCTCCAGTCTGGGCCATGCCAGATACGTCAGAGGAAGGAGATTTAAAAACAAAACAACATAAAAAACTCCCAGAATACATGGAGGAAAAATGCCTTCCTGAGCAGAATTCAGAAGTAAATTAGGAGTAACTCCACTGAAGTCAGTAGGCTTACCCCAGTGTAAAACTGGCATAAGTGCTATCAGAATGATACCTTCAGATATAAATTCTTCATGTCTTTTGGCTCATGAGTTACTTAACCAGTAAAAACACAGATAATTAGAGCCAACCTCAATAAGTGGGTATTGGGACGGAAACATGACATTTTGCACTGTAATAGTTTAGCAGAAGCTGCCAATTGTTGGTGTCTAAGATGTGCAGGTGCAAAATTTTCTGACTCACATTAAATCTTCCATCAGGAACAGGGGTTGCTGTATAATCAAAATCACAGAGTTCACTGTTTGTTGAATACACATTAATTTATTTACTGCATTTGGAGTTTTGCTTTCTTATGGGATATTTATGTGTTTTGTTTTGTTGAAAAATGAGATATGTCGTTCACATCCATTTCAGGATGAGATGCCTTCAGCAGGATAAAATATAAAATAAAGTTGTTTGACCTCAAAACACATTGAAATAGCACAATCAATTTTATCATATTTTTTAGAGTTTGAGGAAATAAGATTCATTGCTAGCCTTCCAAACAGTAAGCTTCTAGCTTTGATTCCTGTCAAGATACAGGCATTTGAAAATCACCATTATTTAACACTGGAGCTGACCTTACATATCAGGTATTAAGAACATATCATGTAATTTTAAAGGTGAATACAGGGGGCCACATAGTCCTAGGCTGAACTCTATTGAGGGTCTGATCCTGCAAATCTTCTCCTCCTTAAATATATTAGTAGTCCCATTGCAGTGAGCAGGAAACCAAGTGAAACTAGAATTTGGCTAAAGATGATTTGCAATGTACATGAAAGACCACGGCAACTTGGTTTAAATGAAACAGCGATATGCACAGCCAACTGAAATGCTATTCAAATGAAATGTCATGAAGGAGTCAGCACAATATTGTTAATTCAGTAGTACTGCAATTAATCTTGAGTGCAGTTTATTTATTTAATGTGTGACGGAGTTTAATGCAATTAAAATCTGCACTTACATCTGGAATCTCTTATTAAAATTAAAACCTGACAGTCAAGGTGATACAATGAAGAATGTTCCCTGGCTAGGAACATAAAGGCAATTCAGATTAAAAAGGGTTTTGGTTTTTTTTTGGTTTGGTTTCTTTTTTTGTAAATTTGGAGTTTGTAAAATGAGCATTCTACGTTGGCAATATTTTAAAATTCTCCTTGCCCACTCATATATGGGAGTACATATATATATTTAAAACAAGGAAATAAAATGGCATTTTTTTTTCATGATCATCATCATGGAATGTTGTCATTATACGTTTGGGCAAGTATATATTTTGTACCTAGGCTGGTCAATTTTCATAACAACTTTTATCAATAAAAACTCAGTTAATTAGGACCAACCTTAATCTGTGAGTATTGGGAAGGAATCAGGGACAGGCATGAAAGATAGGCAGGGGAACACCTAGTTTGTGAATCCTGCTGGGGTTTAGGCTTGAGTTGGGTGGCAAGCTGCTCAGTGGTGTCAGAAGTGAGGCAGCAGAGTGCAAGCCCAACTGCAGATATTTGGGTACCTGGGGGACTTTACCAGTGAAAATTATGTGCCTAGGGACTCTTGGTGCCCACTGGATAAGCTGGCAGCTGAGCTGTGGTTTTGAATATCTAAATGTTGGATGTAAGTGGCAGTTAGGCACCCAGACCCCATTGTCAATCCGACCCGTAAATACTAGTGCCTTATTTTCAAAGGTGCTGAGTGTAACAAACTGACCCTGTAGCCCACCACATGGTCACCAGTCTGTTGTGAATGGACCCAGTCATTGAGTCCCACTTGCTTCCATTAAAACTCAGTCTGAATAAAGTCTAGCCACTGTTTCTAGCTCTGTGACCTGAGGGCACACTCCCATGCTCAGACCTCTTGTCTGAAGCCCCTTCTTGGATTGTGGAACCACCACCCAGCCACCCTGGACTCTGACATCAGTGTCTCAACCTCCCAAGCCTCCCAGCTGCTAACATATATTCCTTCAGAGTTCTACCTACGATGTGGACACTCCGGGATTACTGGTTTGACCCCTTCGGAGAAAACATCAGGAAAGCAAGGAACACTGGCTCAGCAAAGGAATGTCTTATCCACAGCAACTTTATTCTTAAAGCACTCAAGAGTCACAGATCTTTGAAAACAACAGTAGCCCTAAGATGCACCCTCCCCATGTGTAATCTCCTCCTTTCTGTAAACCAGTGATTCAGCAGCATTTCAGGTTGGGCAGAGTCACTCCTGTCTTCCCTCTCCTGCATGCCCTTCTTATATGTGGCAATGGTCAGCTCACTGAACAAAGCATGACCCTACACTTAAAAATGACCCCTGATTCAGTGCCATGGTCTCAACAATCAGTTCATATAGTTGTGCTTGCCCCACACCTTTGTGGGCTTCTGTGTAGAGAGACCATTGTTCCATGGGGGTGGGAGAGTATCTGAGAATCATTCAAAGTCAGTGTCCCCAGATTGCAGTCTTTATGGCTCTCAGTGATGGTCCTTCAACAAAGTGTCAAATGTCTTTCCCAGCTAGGGAAGCTGTCTGGACTGCAGTGTAGCAGGATGCCCTGGGCAAGCCCTAATTAATGTCCAATTTTCTTGGTAGTTTGTTCTAATGGTTAATCGCCCTCAATGGTTAAAATGTATACCTCATTTCTAATTTGAATTTGGCTGGCTTTAACTTCGAGGTACTCGTGTATATACCATAAGCTTTCGTGGACTACAGCCCACTTCTTCGGATGCATATAGAATGGAACATATAATGAGGAGATATATATATATATATGTTCCATTCTATATGCATCCGAAGAAGTGGGCTGTAGTCCACGAAAGCTTATGCTCTAATAAATTTGTTAGTCTCTAAGGTGCCACAAGTACTCCTGTTCTTCTTTTTGCGGATACAGACTAACACGGCTGTTACTCTGAAACGTGTATATACCACTGTCTCTTAAATGCTTGTACGTTTAGTGTCATTTGGTATGTGTGTATTGTAATAGAAGTGAAAAATGTACTTGTCAAATTGTGGAAACAAGCATTCACATTGTTTTATTTATAATAATCTAGATGATCATTATTATTAGATGCTATGATTATGAGGTTATGAGCATGGTATAAAGGATTAGATGGACAGATATAAAGATAAAATATCTTTGAATGTTCAAGTGAGATTTCTGAATGTTTGAATGTTCAAGTGAATGTTCTGATTATATACGCACACACAATCCCATAGAAAAATAATATAGCAACTCCAATAATATACTCCTTTATTTTCAGTACATCTAAGAGCCAAACTACAACAGTGTTTACAGAGTTATTTGGAATTCCACACCTGGACTGAAATAAAGAGATATGAAATAAACTACTACAGGACCATCACAGAACAACAGAATAAGAAATCTTCTGAGTTACTTACGTAGAGTGTCATAAACTTAGTAAGAGATAATCAAATACTGGTAAAGAACTAAAACAAGTGGGGATAGCAAAATGAAATGAGTAAAATGGAGAAGTAACAGGATTCTTGTCATAAACTCTGAAACAGTAGTTCCCAATATCAAAAAAATAATTAATGGATGTTATAATTTAATATCTTCCTTGAAAAATCTACCTAAAGTCATTCTATATATCAACCTCTAATGATTGCCTATCATGTACCACCTAAGCTATATAAACATACAATTAAAACAAAATTAAAAATATAGTTACAAATCCGGATGTACAATACACTGCTATGATTCACTTGGATGTGTTACATTATATACCAGATGTGTCCATCATAATTAATCTTATGACAAATGCCAAAGCAATTGTAATTTGCAGAGTTGTTGTAGCCTTATTGGTCCAGGATATGAGAGAGACCAGTTGGATGCGGTATTATCTTTTACTGGATCAACTTCTGTTGGTGAAAGAGGCAAGCTTTCAATAAAATTTCATTTTAACAATCTGTCACCCACATACCTCTCCTTTGGTCTGTCACTCCAGAGGTGTTAATTGCACATTTGCTATTGAATTGATTTTCTTGCAACATGTTTTAACTCCTTATGCTTAACAATCTGTTTCACTTTGTACTTAGCTGAGTAACTTTAACAGACCTGAAGAAGAGCACCGTGGAGCTTGAAAGCTTGTCTCTTTTACCAACAGAAGTTGGTCCAATAAACAACATTACCTCACCCACTTTCTCGCCCTCAAAGCCAATATAACAAATATAGGACATCACTGTAAAGTGTAAGCCAATCTTTTAAATGTATTGTTTCTGCCTAACACATAAGCTCCAAATGAAAGAAAGCTTACATGTTGCTCTAGTTACTATATGTAGTTGGGATTCAGAGTTGTATGAAAAAAAAAATAACATGGTCCTCCTCTCTTTTGTTAAGCAGAATGCCCATTGGAACTGTTCCTATGTAGCTAAAACTAGCAAAGAATTCTATATTACAATTTAGAAAACAGAAATCAGCTCTTAATTGGAATAATAAAAAAAAAAGCTTGTAGGAATACTCCAGAATTTTCCAGTTAAAGTTGATGAGCCAGACCTTCAATTAGTTAAATCTGTATATTTCTACTAAAGTCACTGAATGACAATTTATACTTGCTGAGTATCTGGCCCTATATACTTAAAAATATTCCAAAAATAGAACCTCTCTATGTGGTCACTCCTGCCCCCTTTGAAGTCAATGACAAACCTTCCATTGGTTTCAGTGGTGGACTAGATTCATAAGGGGGACATGCCCTTTAAGCATCCCTAAGACCAACATTTAAGGCACCACACCACTGGCAGTCATAAAACCACCTCTCAGCTGCTGCCTAACTCTGTAGGCACCAAAACTCCCTAGGCGTATAAGCTTCCACCAGCAATGTCCCTATGGCACCTACATTTCGGCCACTGTCGCTCAAACCACCTATTTCATATCTAAGCAGTATTCACAAGCTGGGTGTTACCCTGATCTCACCAGTGGGGCTCCATCTGGTGGGCATGCTTAGAGGCTGCCTATGAGCATGCCTACCCAACTGAGCCCTGCACAAAACACAACAGAGGTCATATTTCCCCTTGTAGCTAATAGTTGAGTTTAATATCTCCCAGGTGAGTGCTCTTACCATTGTGCTATAGGAGGGTATACTGGACTCTCACTCTCTCCTGTTGGAGATGTTGTACTTTGTATGAAATACTTAAATAATAATGGGGCCAAAAAGAAAGTAAGAAACGCTTAATGCACCCACCAAGGATGTGAGAGACATGGGTTTGTCTTCAGGAAGAATCAGGAAGAGGAATGATTTGAATTCAGATCTCCCACACCCAGGGTGAGAGCACCAACTGCCAAACTATTGGATATAAGGACACCAGCTCCTCTTCCTCAATTTTTCTTGAGAAAAGACTGACCTGGCTTAGGCACTAACACCCAGGATAGGGTTCATGGCTGCGAATCCTGAGCAAAGATACCCACCTTTCTCTGGTCCGGAGTTAGCAGCCTAACTCCCGCTGAAATACAGAAATTAGTCTACACCCCTATCCTCAGCATTTCTTATTGGCTAGCTTACACCAATAAGCTGTTAAGAATGGTTGAGGTTAATCTGCACAGTGGTCATGGTAGTCTGATCTGAGAGTTCTGGGCTGTAGAAGCAGAAAATACAGCTAAATTACATTTATCTGGGGGAAAAGTCTATTGTGGAAAACTGTACCTAAAATTAGCATTCAGAATGCAGTACTTTTCTCAGTGATTTTCTTCCTGTTCTCAGTTCTCTTTTCTCCTGCCCACTGTCAGGAAAACATAAGCCTCAGGAGAGTATGTTTTACATTTTTTTGAACTACCATGTTTAGTTTGGAGGGTTTTTTTTAAATCAGTTTTTAACCTTTTTGCTACAAGTACATAGTTACTTCTGAAACAAAAGCAAACAAAAATATGGATTTTCTTTTAATCAGCCACAAGTCAGAGATTTCTAAAGCCACTCTATCTATATTTCTGTCATGATCAAGATTCAGCATCCTGCTATTAATAGGTTCTGTGTTTGGTTCTCATTAATGGGTATGAGATATCGAACAAAAAGCAGCAAAATGGCTAACATTGTGGGGTACGGGGAACAGTAATGCAGAGAGTCATGTGGTCTGTGTTTTTGGTATATTCCCCATAATCCATATAGATGAAGGAGATACATGGGTTTAGGAGGCTCAACCAGACCTGGATGGACATCCTTCAGCTCCGTGGGAAAGTTCTTGAGAGAAACTCAGTGAATTCCATTCTGTAGCACTGCCACAACCAGGAATGGGAATCATTGTTTGTCTATTTTTCAAGTGCCCCAAAATGTGTAGCTGCTTCACCAAATTTACTTGCCCCAAGAAGTGCCCAGTCTAGCTTCCATGAGACACAAGAAGTGCACATTGTAAATTTATTTTTAAAAAGGCAGAGGAGGAAGGGAGAGCATGGCCATAATACAACAATATGGTTTGAGCCTATGAGCCCATTGGTTAGGGCTGAGCACCTCCTGAGTGACTGTGAATGCCCTTGACCCCCATCACAATCAGTAACAGTTGTGGGTATTCAGTACCTTGCAAAAGGTTCTCATCATCTCACAGGATCACTCTTATTCAGTAAAGCATGTATACATCTTACAGTTCCTCTTATGTATTGATTCCTTCCCACAGTAACTGAGGTATGAGTTCTTATGTGATGTGAGTTCTTGTGCATCACTTAAACCCACATTAGAGACTTGCATGTATCTTAAGAAATGAATAGAATCATGTAATCCCTCTACAATGGGATGAATTTAACTCATCCACAAAATTCTACCTTCAGCAATGAAGGGATTAAATATGTGTGCAATGTTTTCCACTTCCTCTGTCATTATGCAGAAAGGTAGCCTGAAATCTTCAGAGATTGTTGATTGATTGAACTTTTGCTATACAATCTTTTGAAAACCGAGGATTCATCAAAAATATTTGAAGTCTTTGTTAGGTTTCAGTTATTTATAAAGCTGGAAAATGCTCAATTCCCTATCCATACCAATCAGGTGAATCAAAAATTCAGAAACTTGTTTTAGTTACCAACATTTTACTAAAGATAAACAGAATTGTTGACAGTAGAATTGATTGTCTTACGTATTAATCATATTCTGGTATGATGCTGTCAAGGGAAAATGCCAGGCCTTTCACTGGAGTAAGGAGTTTCTGGGCCAAAAATTTCAGTATATGGAAAAAAATGTATGTTCCTAGAGAAAAAGTATTAATGCACCAAAGAACATCGTCAATGTGTAGTGGTTCATGCTTTTGCAATAAACTTTTCCTCAAATGCAGTTCAGCCCACGCAACGTTATTTTTAGTTGGTAGCTTGTTGACCAATCTGTCAGCTTTATTAGAGTTTATTTACTGAGCCTTTGAAGACAACTTGTAGATCAATGTAGCAAGGTACAGAGCACCCACTTCTCCCATTGAATGAAGGATGGTTGGCACCTCACAGACACTATTTATTTATCTGATCTATACTGGAGTTGTTCTGATAACTGTTTATTAAATATATGACATTAAAATTCATCTCCAATTGGGACTGGATTTGAGATGTTGGATCTGAGATATATATCCCTTAGGAATATTACAGCTGTCATATTAATTTCCATTTCATGCTCAGCTCCTACATAATAATGTTGTTTCAAATGTTTCCTTAGTATTATTTCATTCCGTCAATAATTCAACTCTGTCCACTCGAGAACCTGAGTGTTTATGGATTTCTGAACCTGCTTCAGATCCCAGCCTTTTATTTACAGAATTGTGTAATTAGACATGTATTCACCAAAAACTGTAGTTTCCCAGAAAACTTTGCATGCTACTAGTTCTTGTGATCTTTAATTTTCATTATTATTATTATTATTTTATTAATAATAATTTGTTATTATTTTATAATTTTATTTTATTTATTATTTCACAAGAGATATTTCACAAGAGAGATAATGAAACCACTCTTGTCCCAGAGACTTTATGAATGTTTAAGAATTGTTTTCTTTTATTTTTAAAAGTTACAGAGTGGGGGGGAAAGGCAGCATGGCAGTCTGAATACTAAAATCAGAGGCCACATTAGAAGGGCGTGACAAAGTACTTATTCCAAGTACAGGCATTCCTCGACTTTACGACGTTTGACTTATGATGAATGGCACTTACAACATTTCTGAATTGACACCTTGGTTCGATTTACGATGTTGGTTTCGACTTTACAATGCTCAGTCCCACAATGCAGTTCCGAGTTATGACGTTTCGACTTACAACACAATTTTCAGGAACCAATTGTGTTGTAAGTCCGAGGACTGCCCGTAGAACAAAAGATTGTGAAATAATTGGTATGTGTTAAATAGGAAGATCCTGTGGTACAAAGATATACAAACTTAGAGACCATTCCTGAATTGTGATCACTATGGGCAGACACTTATGCCTCCATGGATCCCCTTGTAGCATGGAGACACTAGCTAAATGTTGTCTCATGTCTCAGCACTATCTAGGCTAAGAATTAAAGGTCTGATATTAGCACGTGTTTACACATTTTTAAAAATATAGTACAGACAAGGCACACTGGGTAGAATTCACAAAGATACTTACATATCTAAATCTGGGGTTTATGCACCTAATCATAGAATCATAGAATATCAGGGTTGGAAGGGACCTCAGGAGGTCATTTAGTCCAACCCCCTGCTCAAAGCAGGACCAATCCCCAACTAAATCATCCCAGCCAGAGCTTTGTCAAACCTGATCTTAAAAACCTCTAAGGAAGGAGATTCCACCACCTCCCTAGATAACCCATTTCAGTGCTTCACCACCCTCCTAGTGAAAAAGTTTTTCCTAATATCCAACCTAAATCTCCCACACTGAAACTTGAGACCATTACTCCTTGTTCTGTCATCTGGTACCACTGAAAACAGTCTAGACCCATCCTCTTTGGAACCCCCTTTCAGGTAGTTGAAAACAGTTATCAAATCCCCCCTCATTCTTCTCTTCTGCAGACTAAACAATCCCAGTTCCCTCAGCCTCTCCTCATAAGTCATGTGCTCCAGACCCCTAATAATGTTTTGTTGCCCTCCGCTGGACTCTTTCCAATTTTTCCACATCCTTCTTGTAGTGTGGGGCCCAAAACTGGACACAGTATTCCAGATGAGGCCTCACCAATGTCGAATAGAGGGGAATTATCACGTTCCTCGATCTGCTGACAATGCCCCTACTTATACAGCCCACATATTAAGGCCTAGTCTACACTAGGAAATTAGGTCAGTATAACTATGTTGCTCATGGGCGTGAGCAATGCAGTTTAACTGACTTAACCCCCAGTGTAGGCAACGCAAACTCGATGGGAGAATTCTCCTGTCAACCTAGCTATTGCCTCTTGGGGAGGTGAAGTACCCAGGCCGACCGGAGAAGCCCTCCTGTCAGTGTAGGTAGTGTCTTCAGTGAAGTGCTACAGCTGTGCTGTTGCTGTATTTTAAGTGTAGAGAAGTCCTAAGTCCCAGTTTTATGCTCAACTGTGGTTCACAAAACTCCCACTGCACACTTAGGCACTTAAATTCACTCAGCATTTACATTTTCCAGGTAAAGGTTCCCTAGGAATTTAAGTCTCTGTCTCTGGGCATGGGCTTTTCTGTCTCACTCAAGGCATTTGTCCTTTTTTCTTGCATAGGCGTAGGTGGTCTCTTAGTACACGTACCAAATTAGTTCCCATTCAAAATCTATCCAGTGGTGGTGCCACTGCCCAACTTATCACCTTTACCCTAGTGAATAGAGCACTCACCTGGTGTGTAGGAAACTCAAGTTCAATAAACCCTCTGTCTGAGGTGAAAAAAAAATTTGAACAGGGGTCTCCAGCCACTGAGCTATGGAGCATTCATGTATGAGTCTCTTTCCATCTCTCCCGTTGAAGTTGTTCCTCTGTAGATTAAATCATTATACAGTCATTGAGCCAGAAATAACATGTCTCTATAGCCTGGTGGTTAGAGCATCCATTGGGGTGGTTGGAGACCTAGGGTTCATTCATCCTTGCCAATTTGTGTTATTTTTAGAGTCAGAGTCTCGCATTTATTCAAATATTTCTTTCTACACTCTTGTTGTGTGAAAGACCCACACAAACAAAGAGCTGAAACTAGCTGGCTACTGTGGCTGACTATAGAGGGAAATTGTGTGATGAGGTATACTGGCCGACTGCGGGAGGGTAGGCTGATAGAACCTTGCCTCAAGCTCAAAATCCTCCAGATTGGCCAAATGGCATCTCCTGCTAACAAGAACTTTTTCTACAAGTGGAATGAAGCTGACTGTCATTCTGAGCTTTGCTCTTTAGAAATGTTTTCGTCTACCATATAAATTAACCTCATTTCTAGGGGGTTGTAGCTTTCTCTCTCTCTCAAGCAGAAGGAAGTAACCCAAATATTTCTAAGTCAAAGTTCCATGTACATTTTCAAATGTAGTGTTTTCTGATACAGAATTAGAAACAAAGATTTTTTAATATCCTAAAATTCCACAGGCTTGCTTATCTGCTATTGTGTGTATGTCTCTCTCTCTCATAATAACATATGACAAAGGTAACCACTCGTACAGCTCTGAATAGCAAAGCACAAATAACAAAAACATTGAACAGTTTGTGAGCAACCCATATGCTAGAAAAGAGATTAATCAAACAATATGGACCACAAACCCATTAGTTGGAATGGCAAGCTATTTGTGAATAATTCACTAACAGAAAAAGAATTGTCACTGAATAAAGAGTGAGTTGCTCACACATCGCAACTCTCACATTACTTCATTCATTACTTTTTATCACTCTCCTCAATTCAGGAATTCTGACTTACTTCCAAGAAAATGCAGAGAGCACCAAAGTGTTATAATTCTTACCCATATTGTGGATAAAAGCCCAGGATTGACTTTTAACATTGACACTATAGTTCTCATGAATAAAAACTAAAACATAATCTAAATTCTGTAAAACCTGGCTAAAGCCAAAAGGTTTTATGTAGTGCTAAATAAAAACCTATCGGACGTTCCAATTAACCAGACTAATTGAGAAAAGTTGAAAGAGATTAGACTGTTAGAAAGACATGTACTTTTTGTCAAAGTTTAAGTTTTAAAAAGCCTTGGAAAACAATTTACTACAAGACCTTGCCCTCATTTTATGCCTATTGAAGGTACAGTATAATGGTAGTAAGACTAATGTTCTGACTTTTTAATATCGCGCATCATAAGATTTTAATGGCAACTTGGCGTATAAATCTTCCTACCAGATATAGTAAATCATAGTAATATCCTAATCAGAAATGGTGAAACTCAGAAAGAAAGAGGCAGCTCCAGCCATAAGAAACAGTGTGGAAAAAGGCTTATAAGAAAATGTGAAAAGTACAGTTTGGCATCACAGAATTATAGAAGTGAGTCACAGAAAAGACTTAATAGGTTACCTGCTATGCACCCAATATCCCCAACAGAATGGATTTTTCCCTATAGTATAGTCTCTAGTGCTTTATCCAGTCTTATTTTAATATCCACAAAGATGGGATATCTGCTATTTTCTGTGGGAGACTTTTCCACATCCTAGTAAATCTCACTACCAGTGTCAGGAAGATGGTTTTTTTTCACACTAATCCGACATTTTCCCTGTCTTAATTTCATTCTATCACTCTCATTACCTTGCTTAGTGTCACTGTTTTATACTTCTCAAATATTTGTAGACTGACATCAGTGACATGTTGCTTAGTTCTTAATCTTTCCCCATAAGTCAGTGCTCCAGCCCGCTCATCAGTTTTGTTACTGTTCTTATTTGTCTTATTTCTAAACTCTCTTATTTGTCAATAGCTTACCATTACCAAATGCAATATTCCTTTGACAGATGCAACAGAGTTAAATAGAGAGAGACTATACTTACCCAGCTCCATAATTTAAGTATCCTAAAATTACATCCAAATATTCCCTTGCAAACTCATACCTATTTTGATCTTCATTATTCCCTTCCCACCCCTTTAGTTTCTTTCAATATTACTGCTTCTCAGAGCTTGGCCATACCACATGCTCTGCATTCAAATGGGACACTCTAAATATGCATCTCCACACACTGTGTGTGGAAGCTGGAGAGTGGGTCAGCCACCTTCATAGTAGTATCTTTTCCCTCCTTCTCCCAGACCCTGGAAGGTCATTCTGCTATTGGGGCCCCACCAGGGGAAAAAGACAGGGAATAGGGAGCTGAGGTAGAGGGTGAATGGCCCTGTGTTGAGTGTGTGTGAGGTCAGGTGGATGCACAGCTTCTACCTTCTTTCCCCCACACTCCCCACTGACTTTGTGACAATTACTTGGGAATGGTAATATAGCCTAGACCTCAATTACTTTTGCCATAGAACTCATTTGCTGTGTTTCATATACCACATGCTAAGGAATAACATGCGAGGACTCTATGCTTGCAAAAATAAACTAGTTGTATGTGTGGAGGCTGGTAGGGGCAGTGTGCTGGGAGAGAAGCTGAGCCCTGATTAGGGGGCGGGGCTTCTCTGACTAGGGGTCCTATAAAGGTAGCCAGCCAGTCAGGCAGTGGCATAGACAGCTGCAGTGGCACAGGAGCCAGAAAACAGAGCTGTAAACAGGGGAGTTTGCAATGGGAATTTGGGGGAAGACTAAAACAGGCATGCAGAGGATCAGACAGGCTAGTGAAGGGAGTATGCAGTGTTCTAGCCGTATTTTGGTGCTTGTTGGGGGTTTGTTTTGCTGTGGGTGGTGGTGTTTTGGTTTGTATTTCCGAGATTTATAGGATTTATGTGAGAAGGCTATGACAGATACAGAGGCAGCAGTGGTAGTGACCCAAGCAGTGGAAAACACAATGAAGATGACTGGATGTGGAAGCTGCGGCATGTACATGATCCTGGAGGGAATACCTGATAAGAGCTTCATCTGCATGAAGTGCCGCCTGATAGAGCTAATGGAAGAAAAGATCTGAGGATTGGAGATGCAGGTGAAAACTCTGGTTGAGTTTAGAAGGAGGTTTGAGTGGATGATGGAGCAAAGAGATGAGGAGTCTGAAGGGAAAAGCTCAGACTTGCAGATGGAAGCAGGACCAAAGAACTATGAGGGGAGACAGCTGGGTGAGGAAAGTGGACGGTGGAAGCATGTGACTAACAGAACCAGGCAGAGGAAAAGACAGGCTAGTGAAGGGGAAATAGAGCTCAGGAACTGGTTTGAGGAGTTGGAAAATGAAGAAGGGGCACAGCAGGTGGTCACTGAAGGTAAGAGGGCAAGGAAGAAGAGAAGAGCAACTAGTCCTATAAGAAGAGGGGAAGAGTCAATGGAGATAACAACACCAAACATGAGCACCTGGAGGTTACAGGATGGGTGGCGGAGGATTGCAAGAGTGAATAGGAATCAAGAGGACTTGCAGCCAGAGGGAACAGGGAATCAGCTGGAGAATCGCACTGTCACCAGGAAAAGGCAGGTCTATGTGACTGGAGACAACTTACTGAGAAGAATAGACAGGCCTATAATCAGAGCTAATTCAGAGAACAGAAGGGTGTGCTGTCTGCTGGGTGCTAAGATATGGGATGTGGACCTGAGGCTGAAGAGGATCCTAACGGGAGCAGGAAAGAATCCACTGATTGTCCTTCATGTGGGAATGAATGATACAGCTAGATTCTCACTGCAACCTATCAAGGGAGACTATGCCAGGCTGGGGAAGATGCTTAAGGAAATCGATGCTCAGGTGATCTTCAGCGGGATTCTGCCTGTTCCTAGAGAAGGGCAACAAAGGTGTGACAAGATTATGACAATCAACAGATGGTTCAGGCAGTGGTGCTATAAGGAGGGCTTTGGGATGTATGGCCACTGGGAGGCATTCATGGACAGAGGACTGTTCTCTTGGGATGGACTTCACCTGAGTAGGGAGGGAAGGCTGGCACAACTGATTAAGAGAGTTTTAAACTAGGAATTTGGGGTAGATGGTTGGGAGATGTCCACGTAATCTCCATGATGGATTTTAAAATTGAGAGGGAAGAAAACGAAGTAAGAAAGGATACAGCCGTGGGTAGGAGAATGGACATACGGAGGAAGGGTAGTGTAAATAACATTCTAATAGGTGATACTGGGGGTAGAATGACTTGGCCTAATCGAGTAAAGGATGTGAGCAAAGCCAAACAGCAAGAATTAAGATGTTTGTACACCAATGCGAGGAGCCTAGGTAACAACAAGGAGGAACTAGAGTTACTGGTGCAGGAAGTGAAACCGGATATTATAGGGATAACAGAAACATGGTGGAATAGTAGTCATGACCGGAGTACAGGTATTGAAGGGTATGTGCTCTTTAGGAAAGACAGAAATAAAGGCAGGAAAGACAGAAATAAAGGCAAAGGTGGTTGAGTAGCATTGTATATCAATGATGAGGTAGACTGTAAAGAAATAAGAAGTGATGGAATGGATAAGACAGAGTCTGTCTGGGGAAAAATTCACATTGGGGAAGAAAGCTACTAAAGCCTTCTCTGAGATAGTGCTTGCAGTGTGCCATAGACCACCGGGATCTGATTTGGATATGGATAGAAACCTTTTTAATGTTTTTAATGAAGTAAATACTAATGGGAATTGTGTGATCATGGGAGACTTTAACTTCCCAGATATAGACTGGAGGACAAGTGCTAGTAATAATAATAGGGCTCATATTTTCCTAGATGTGATAGCTGATGGATTCCTTCACCAAGTAGTTGCTGAACCAACAAGAGGGGATGCCATTTTAGATTTGGTTCTGGTGAGTAGTGAGGACCTCATAATAGAAATGGTTGTAGGGAACAACCTTGGTTTGAGTGATCATGAGCTAATTCAGTTCAAACTAAATGGAAGGATAAACAAAAATATATCTGTGACTAGGGTTTTTGATTTCAAAAGGGCTAACTTTAAAAAATTAAGGAAATTAGTTAGGGAAGTGGATTGGACTGAAGAACTTGGGGATCTAAAGATGGAGGTAGCCTGGAATTACTTCATATCAAAGTTGCAGAAACTACCAGAAGCCTGCATCCCAAGAAAGTGGAAAAAATTCATAGGCAGGAGTTGTAGACCAAGCTGGATGAGCAAGCATCTCAGAGAGGTGATTAAGAAAAAGCAGAAAGCCTACAAGGAGTGGAAGATGGGAGTGATCAGTAAGGAAAGGTACTTTATTGAGGTCAGAACATGTAGGGATAAAGTGAGAAAGGCCAAAAGCCATGTAGAGTTGGACCTTGCAAAGGGAGTTAAAACCAATAGTAAAAGGTTCTGTAGTCATATAAATAAGAAGAAAACAAATATATAAGAAGTAGGACCGCTAAACACTGAGGATGGAGTGGAGGTTAAGGATAATCTAGGCATGGCCCAATATCTAAACAAATACTTTGCCTTAGTCTTTAATGAGGCTAATGAGGAGCTTAGGGATAATGGTAGATGACAAATGGGAATGAGGACATGGAGGTAGATATTACCACATCCGAGGTAGAAGCCAAACTCGAACTGTTTAATGGGACTAAATCAGGGGGCCCAGATAATCATCCAAAAATATTAAAGGAACTGGCACATGAAATTGCAAGCCCATTAGCAAGAATTTTTAATGAATCTGTAAACTCAGGGGTTGTACCGTATGATTGGAGAATTGCTAACATAGTTCCTATCTTTAAGAAAGGGAAAAAAGGTGATCCAGGCAACTACAGGCCTGTTAGTTTGACATCTGTAGTATGCAAGGTCTTGGAAAATTATTTGAAGGAGAAAGTAGTTAGGGACATTGAGGTCAATGGTAATTGGGACAAATTACAACATGGTTTTACAAAAGGTAGATTGTGCCAAACCAACCTGATCTCCTTCTTTGAGAAGGTAACAGATTTTTTTAGACAAAGGAAACACAGTGGATACCTCGATTTCAGTAAGGCATTTGATACGGTTCCACATGGGGAATTATTAGATAAATTGGAAAAGATGGGCATCAATATGAAAATTGAAAGGTGGATAAGGAACTGGTTAAAGGGGAAACTACAATGGGTTGTACTGAAAGGTGAACTCTCAGGCTGGAGGGAGGTTACTAGTGGAGTTCCTCAGGGATCAGTTTTGGGACCAATCTTATTTAAGCTTTTTATTACTGACCTTGGCACAAAAAGTGGGAATGTGATAATAAAGTTTGTGGATGACACAAAGCTGGGAGGTATTTCCAATACAGAGAAGGACCGGGATATCATACAGGAAGATCTGGATGACCTTGTAAACTGGACTAAAATTTATAGTGAAAATTGCAAGGTCATACATTTAGGGATTAATAACAAGAATTATTGTTATAAGCTGGGGACACATCAGTTGGAAGTAACAGAGGAGGAGAAGTAGCTCGGAGTATTGGTTGATCACAGGATGACTATGAGCCGCCAATGTGATATGGCCGTGAAAAAAGCTAATGCGGTCTTGGGATGCATCAGGCAAGGTATTTCCAGTAGAGATAAGGAGGTGTTAGAACCGATATACAAGGCACTGGTGAGCCCTCAGCTGCAATACTATGTGCAATTCTGTTCTCCCATGTTTAAGAAGGATGAATGCAAATTGGAACAGATACAGAGAAGGGCTACTAGGATGATCCAAGGAATGGAAAACCTGTTTTATGAAAGGAGACTCAAAGAGCTTGGCTTGTTTAGCCTAACCAAAAGAAGGCTGAGGGGAGATATGATTGCTCTCTACAAATATATCAGAGGAATAAATACCAGGGAGGGCGAGAAATTATTTAAGCTCAGTACCAATGTGGACACAAGAACAAATGGATATAAACTGGCTATCAGGAAGTTTAGACTTGAAATTAAATGAAGTTTCTAACTATCAGAGGAGTGAAGCCTTCCAAGGGGAGTGGTGGGGGCAAAAGATATATCTGGCTTCAAGACTAAGCTTGATAAGTTTATGGAGGGGATGGTATATTGGGATAGCCTAATTTTGGCAATTAATTGGTCTTTGACTATTAGTGGTAAATATGCCCAATGGCTTGTGATGGGATGTTAGATGGGATGGTATCTGAGTTGCTACAGAGAATTCTTTCCTCGGTGTCTGGCTGGTGAGTCTTGCCCACATGCTCAGGGTTTAGCTGATTGCCATATTTGGGGTTGGGAAGGAATTTTCCTCCAGGGCAGATTGACAGAGGCCCTGGGTTTTTTTTGCCTTCCTTTGCAGCGTGGGGTAAGGGTCACTTGCTGGAAGATTCTCTGCATCTTGTAGTCTTTAAACCATCATTTGAGGACTTCAATGGCTCAGACACAGGTTTGATACAGGAGTGGGTGGGTGAGATTCTGTGGCCTGCGTTGTGCAAAAGGTCAGACTAGATGATCATAATGGTCCCTTCTGACCTTAAAGTCTATGATTCTATTTATTAAGAGAATTATTTACAGAGGTGCTGCTGCTGGCATTCCAGCCATATGCACACAGACTGACTTCCTGGTGCACCCTGTGAACTCTTCTTTCCTGCAACCTGTATTCATCCCTCCAGGTTCCATTCAGGAACCTCCCCTCTTTTTTAAGGGGAGTCCTGGTGGAACCAGAGCCAGGGTTTGACCATCATATCATGTGCCACTGAAGTTAAGATATCAAGGAGTTTGGAAGGGAGACTGCCAGAGGTGGTGTAGAGGCACAAGGCTTCACTGCAGATGGCTCTGACATCTTGTGGTTGGAACTGAAGGGTTCAGGTCCTGGAACAACAGTTCATTCCACAGGGTGGCAAATTAGGTTCTCCCTCCTACTTTGAGAATCCCACTTTGGGGCATCCAGGGCTTTGGCATGAGCTAGAACTCTGAGTTGCTCATTAGCTGTGGTGTGCCATCGTTGCTTTGGTGACTTTGTGAATTCTGAGTGGCAGAAACATAGACACACAGGGGACTTGGGCACATATGGGGTTAGGCAGCAGTGTTCAAAATGTCAGTGGTACTTACATGGTGTATTTAGGTGCCTAAAGAGGCATACAGACACCTAAATACCTTTTAGGATCTGAACCTGAATGCTTATCACAAAAATGTCCTATATTTTTCCAAATACTTTTAATCCAAAATCCAGTGCAACTCTATTAATAACTTTGTCAGTCTGTGACCTGTGAAAACCATTCGTTGCTATGGTATATCCAAATAACTCAAAGTCATACTTTGCATCCAGCTTCTTTATTATTCCCCTAATCTTAATCAGATCCTCTCTATGAGTAGGAAGATGCTCCATAAAAGCTTCTTCTTTGTCTGGATTTTCCTGTTGCAGGATAATAACATTGTTTTCACTGTAATCTAGGAATCTTTTAGGCATATTTGACTGTATCTGTCATTACCCCAAAGATATCTAAGTATTGGGATAATTTAAAATCCTGTGTGGGTACAATACGCTGTGATTTTCAGTACCTTAAAAAGTAGTTTAGAAATGTTTTATTCTGGCTTTCACCCACTCTTTAAGGGTTGAAGTACATGCATGCAGGTACGCTTATATTTCATTCCACCGATGAGTGTGAGAGCGGTGGGAGCCATATGATGACTGCGTACCAAAATCTGAAGAATGTCAACAGGGACTGAGAGAGTTTATAGTGCTTCATAGGGTTATAATTAGGAGTAATGGAATAAAATTAAGAAAAAGTAAATTTAAACTGAATGCCTAGAAAAATGTCATAATTACGAGCTAGCCTAGTATAGCTCCAAAAAAGACTGGTAAATAACCAAGCATTTGACTCATTTAAAAATGGACTGTACAAAGCACTTGATCATATACAGTGTGCCACAATCCTGGCAAGGAATGAAGTAAATGACCTAACAATTTTTTCAATCTCTGATTTATATGGCTGTGAAGAATGGTCCTTTATTGAAGCTTTTTACCACTGTCATTAACAGAATAAATTTTGTAACCAAAGGCATATATTAGATAAGAATAAACATTCAGTCCACATTAAATTATTCAAATAATTCTGCATATAAACAAATCAATCATAGGCACTTTGTAACTAGCTTTTCTGAATAAGAAATGTTACTGAAAAAATCAGAATTTATACATGAGGGATATTATACTGCATTGTGCTGCCCACATCTGATTTTGGTCTGTGAAAGTCAAAAATATAAATGAGTTATAAAAGGTATAATAAAATCTGTTCTGTATTTTGGAAAGAGATTTTTTTTAACTAAAATTCAACTGTAGCCCCAGTTGTTTTTCTTTTGCGAAGGCTGTGATTTTTTTCCTCCCTTTTGAATTCATAATAAGAAACATCGTATCCATCATTTAAAAGGTCAGTGTCAACACTGTGGAATCTCATATATCACAATTCTAGCATAGAATCATAGAATCATAGAATATGAGGGTTGGAAGGGACCTCAGGAGGTCATCTAGTCCAACCCCCTGCTCAAAGCAGGACCAATCCCCAACTAAATCATCCCAGCCAGGGCTTTGTCAAGCCGGGCCTTAAAAACCTCCAAGGAAGGAGACTCCACCACCTCCCTAGGTAACGCATTCCAGTGCTTCACCACCCTCCTAGTGAAATAGTGTTTCCTAATATCCAACCTGGACCTCCCCCACTGCAACTTGAGAACATTGCTCCTTGTTCTGTCATCTGCCACCACTGAGAACAGCCGAGCTCCATCCTCTTTGGAACCCCCCTTCAGGTAGTTGAAGGCTGCTATCAAATCCCCCCTCATTCTTCTCTTCTGGAGACTAAACAATCCCAGTTCCCTCAGCCTCTCCTCATAAGTCATGTGCTCCAGACCCCTAATAATTTTTGTTGCCCTCCACTGGACTCTTTCCAATTTTTCCAAATCCTTCTTGTAGTGTGGGGCCCAAAACTGGACACAGTATTCCAGATGAGGCCTCACCAATGTCGAATAAAGGGGAACGATCACGTTCCTCGATCTGCTGGCAATGCCCCTACTTATACAGCTCAAAATGTCGTTAGCCTTCTTGGCAACAAGAGCACACTGTTGACTCATATCCAGCTTCTCGTCCACTGTGACCCCTAGGTCCTTTTCTGCAGAACTGCTACCTAGCCATTCGGTCCCTAGTCTGTAGCAGTGCATGGAATTCTTCTGTCCTAAGTGCAGGACTCTGCACTTGTCCTTGTTGAACCTCATCAGGTTTTTTTTGGCCCAATCCTCTAATTTGTCTAGGTCCCTCTGTATCCTATCCCTACCCTCTAGTGTATCTACCATGCCTCCTAATTTAGTGTCATCTGCAAACTTGCTGAGAGTGCAGTCCACACTATCCTCCAGATCATTAATAAAGATATTAAACAAAACCGGCCCCAGGACCGATCCTTGGGGCACTCCGCTTGAAACCGGCTGCCAACTAGACATGGTTGATCACTACCATTGATCACTACCCGTTGAGCCCGACGATCTAGCCAGCTTTCTATCCACCTTACAGTCCATTCATCCAGCCCATACTTCTTTAACTTGGCGGCAAGAATACTGTGGGAGACGGTATCAAAAGCTTTGCTAAAGTCAAGGAATAACACATCCACTGCTTTCCCCTCATCCACAGAGCCAATTATCTCATCATAGAAGGCAATTAGGTTAGTCAGGCACGACTTCCCCTTGGTGAATCCATGCTGACTATTCCTGATCACTTTCCTCTCCTCTAAGTGTTTCATAATTGATTCCTTGAGGACCTGCTCCATGATTTTTCCAGGGACTGAGGTGAGGCTGACTGGCCTGTAGTTCCCCGGATCCTCCTTCTTCCCGTTTTTAAAGATGGGCACTACATTAGCCTTTTTCCAGTCATCTGGGACCACCCCAATCACCATGAGTTTTCAAAAATAATGGCTAATGGCTCTGCAATCTCATCCGCCAACTCCTTTAGCACCCTCGGATGCAGCGCATCCGGCCCCATGGACTTGTGCACATCCAGTTTTTCTAAATAGTCCTGAACCACTTCTTTCTCCACAGAGGGCTGGTCACCTTCTCCCCATATTGTGCTGCCCAGTGCAGCAGTCTGGGAGCTGACCTTGTTTGTGAAGACAGAGGCATAGGTGAATAACTGTCATATACAGTGTAATGAGGTGTATATACCCCCATGTTATATCAGGCTGGCAAAGAGGCTTACCTGAGGTGCTGTTCAGCTTGCCAGCTAGAAAGACCCCCCATCTTGGCTGATGAAGGAGGGTACACAAGCAGGAAGGAGAAGTAGCTTACAGGCTCTGAGAAAGATGATTGAAATGGCCTTTCTGTCTTGTCTCCCAATCCAGGGATACAACAGAGCCAGTAGGTTTCCAGATCAAGGTTTGACCAGGGGGCACAAAGACTAGAAACCCGCTTACCCACATCAGAGGACAGTTTTTTCTTGCCAGAGACCCCAGGTTAGGAGTCTCTCTGTATTCTCCTTATAATGCTTTCCCCTGGCTGAAGCAAGCCAGTCTGGGTCTCCAAGTAAACTCTTCCTTTTGAACCAAACTAATGAAAGCCTTGCTCCTACATCTCTGGTAAGCAAGCCAGGACCCAGTAAAGCAATGTTTGGAGGGATCAGAGGGAGCTTTCTGTAGTCCTTCACTCTCATCTCTGCTGTCTCTCCAACCCTGGCATCAGAGAGAGGAGCAGGTAATGCATGCAAATGTGGTCACAGCACAAACTCTATTAATATTGTTCTTGGAGAGTGACACCTGTTGTGTATACATCTTCATGAGAACTCTCTTTCTCGCTGTGATGGTGAGGTGAAAAGGACTGAAACAATCCATGGATTTTTAACTGGAGAATATCAAATAGTTGAAGACAGTGTTATCAACTTTGTAGATGGCATTGATGAGACCAGTGCTGGAATACTGTATCCAGCCCTGGTGTGAACACTATAAAAAGAATAGTGAAAACTTGGAGGGGATTCAGAAAACTGCTACAGGAATTATTTAAGGTATGAATAACATACTTTCCAATGAGAGACTTAAGGAACTCTGTCTACTTAGCTTATCAAAAAGGAAGGTTAAAGTGATCATGGTCTGTAAGTACCTAAACAGAGATAAGATATTTTATAATTGAGGGTTATTTAATTCAGCAGACAAATGCATAGCAATTACTGGAATTTGAGAAAATGCAAACAAAAAATTGCAGCTGATTTCCTAACAGTGAGTGTTACATTGGAACAGCATACTCAGGGTTGTAAAAATCTTTCCAGCACTTGGAGTCTAAATCAAGACTGGGTGTCAGTCTAAAAATATATGTTTTAATTCAGCTGCAGGTGTTTTGGTTCAAAGTAGGAACTACTATCTCAAACTGGAGATCCTGTGTTAAGCAGGATCTCAGACTAGATGATTATGACTATGAGCCACCAATGTGGAGTGCCTGTGAAAAAGGCAACTGCAATCCTAGTTTGTATTAGGTGGGGCATTTCCAGTAGAGACAAAGAGGTATTAGTGCCATTGTACAAGGCACTGGTAATACCTTATTTGGAATATTGTGTCCAGTTCAGGTCACTATGTTCAAGAAAGTTTAATTTAAACTGTAACAGATGCAGAGAAGAGCTACAAGGATGACCAGGGGAATGGACAGCTTATATTAAGACAGGGGATTGGAAGAGCTGGGGTTGTTTAGTCTGACCACAAAAAAAAAGGGGAGGGGATAGATATTGTTTTCAATAAATACATTAGGCGGATAAATACCAGGGAGGGTGAAGAGCTATTTAAGCTAAAGGATAATGTTTGCACAAGAACAAATGGATATTAACAAATTCAGGTTGGAAATTAGAAGAAGGTTTCTAGCCATCAGAGGGATGAGGTTCAGGAACAGCCTCCAAATAGGAGTTGTGGCAAACAACTTAATTAGTTTTATGAGACATCTGAACAAATTTATGAGGTCAACTGTATTGTGGGATTGATCGTGCAACAGCCCTGGGGCTCACTTCTGGTTTGTGTCTTATGTTCCTAAAGCTCATGCTTCAGGATTTCAGCTGGCCAGCAGCAGGGATCAGGAAGGGATTTTTTTCCTCCAATGTATTCTGGTAGGGGTTTTCCTCCAATGTATTCTGGGAGGGTTTTTATATCTCTTTCCTCTGAAGCATTACATTACCACAAGTGGGGATGGGATACTAGGCAGGATGGACCCCGGCTCTGAGGGGGCACCGACTATTCTCTCTGGTGTTTGGCTGCCTGGTTCTTGCTCAGTGGCCTTGGGAGTTTTCCACCTTTTTCTGCAGTGTGTGGGTGCAGATCATTTGCCAGGATTATCTAGGTATATCTCATTTAATCATTTCCCTGCCATTGCAGGGGCCTCAGGCACTGGTTCACTTTGGCACTGGTTCACTCCTATTCTCTGTCTGTGGCACATAATAATGTAGTCTCCTGTGGGTCTGATTTACTTGGTCTCATTTCAGTTGTTGGGTTTAGTGTGTGGGTACTGAGTGGCATTGATGGCCTGTGGTATACATGAGGTCAGACTAGATGATATAGTGGTTCCTTCTGGCCTTAACCTCTATGATTCTATAATGATCCCTCTGGCCCTAAAATCCATGAATCTCTGTAGGAACCCAACTAACTGATTTTACCAATTCCCGTGTACAGTGCTTAGCGCAATAGAATCTGATCTTCTTTGGGGCCTGAAGTGCTACTGTAATGTAAATAATTACTTCTTGCCAACAGTATCACTTTCATTCTTTGTGAGAGCTGTAAACTAATGAAAGATGCTGCAATGCAATCTTCTATTTAAATTCCATGTTGTAACTATAATCCTTCTGGGATTGGTCCTATGACATTTCAATTTTTTATCAATCATCATGCTGTGGTATGTCGTCTGACGGGTAACCCAGGAAAAAAGGTGAGAAACGATTTTTTGCCATCTACTTTCACGGAGGGATGGAGGGAGGGGGGCCTGACAACATGTACTCAGAACCACCCACGACAATGTTTTTGCCCCATCAGGCATTGGGAGCTCAACCCAGAATTCCAATGGGTGGCGGAGACTGCGGGAACTATGGGATATCTACCAGAGTGCAACGCTCTGAAAGTCGACGCTAGCCTTGGTACTGTGGACGCACACCGCCGACTTAATGCGCTTAGTGGGGACACACACAATCGACTGTATCAAATCAATTTCTAAAAAATCGACTTCTATTAAATTGACCTAATTTCATAGTGTAGACATACCCTTAGACTGGAATGGTTCTGCCTACCTGCATTGTTCAGATATACTGAAAGAAGGACAGGAGACATTTGATATGGTTTAATCAGGCCGCAACTGTATTATTAGATGTCTGGGACTACCTGGCAGATAAAAGTGCACAGTGCAAGTAACTCCATGTTCATTCAATAACTATCTGAGGGGCTTCCACCATTTCCCCTCTTTTTCCATTCAGGTCCCCATGCCAATCCATTGTAGGAGGGGTAAGGTGCACTATAAAAAAGGGGATTTGGCTCCCTGCTGTACCAATCATAGGAGCCCCCCACCCACCTCCATTCTGTTCCTTTAACAAACACCTCTTTTTTAAGTCCTTTTCCAAGCCATTTATCTGATCACTGTTTACCTTTCCTATTGAGTACCTGTACTGGGCTTCCACCCCACACTTACATAATGAGTTGCGATATAGAGACTACCACCCTTCATGACATGCATGAAAAAAGCCCTCCCTGAACCTACGGTGGGGAAGACGAATCTGGGCCAATCTGGTGTTAAGGAAAAAATCCCTTCCCATGCCCCCTAGAAAAGGGGTGGCTAGTGCAATGCCCACAGCAGCTCTTGACCAAACCTGGTATTTCACCGCCTAAAGGGGAGGGAGTACGGGTGCTGCCTCAGCCTGCTCCATGTAAATGGCGTCCCTTCATACAGAGCTGCCCTTTTTAAGCCCTTTTGCCCATCCAGTTCCCAGAGGATTAGTCAGTGTCACCATGCTGGCCCCTTGTCCCATTTTCCTCTCCTTCCCTTCCCCTCCCTTTCCCAGCCTTAAAGCACTGTTTCCTTCATTTGGCCAGCCAGACAAATCCCCCCCCCCCCTTAAAGGTGCAGTGCAATCACTAGATTTACACTAGTTGTAGCCTACTGTCATTAAGGAACAAGTAAGTCTGGAGCTTAGGTACTTTGGGAATTGGTGAGAGGCAAGTGAAAGGCAGATCCGAGTCATAGGAGTTTTCTACCCTAAGCCAACTGTGCCATATTGAGTCTTTCATATTGTGCCTTTAGCAGCCTGTAGCCTAAACTCCATGCTGTTATCCTCAATGAGACTGTTGGGTGTGCAAGGAGTGTAGAGTCCATAAGCTGGCTACCTTTTTTCAAAGAGATTTAAAACTCCAAACTTCTTTAGGTCCATCCACACTTGGTTAGTTTCCTTTAGCTATACAAGAGCTGGTTCTTGCCACTCTGTCTCTGGAAAATGCTTGGTATCAAAAACTTTAAAATGAAGGTCTAGGATCAGAAAAAGTTAATTTTCAGAAACTTACCTCATCTTCTTTAAGAACTGTTTAAATCTATTTTTCCCATTTATGTCTCTCTTTTACATGACTTTTTGTTCTAAATGATAAGAAGAATGCCAATTTCATCCATCTGTTTCTGGCATCAAAAATGAGAAAAAGTGGACAGTGTTTCCCAGCCAGTGTAATTATCTTAAGTGTTCTAAAAAGCCTCATGTAGAAAATGAATCAATTGTTGCATTTCTTAGAGTTCAAAATGTCCATAGCTCTTGCTGTTTTAGATACCAGAATATTCTCTGTAAATTACCATGAAGAGTAAGTTCTGATTTTATTGTCAGACACTTTTGGAGTGATTTTTCCCCCCACTGGTCCTGAGTAGTAATTTTCTACTGTTTAGCTTTTGAGAAACAGGAGATAATGTGTACAATTATACCAACCAGTATTTAATTGAGCATTTAGGGATCTGAGTACTTACAAGAAATTGTCAAAATATTTAAACTAAAGTACAACTGTTTGAATAATTTACTTATCCTTTTGGGAGGATTTTCTTTTTTAAGCAGAAAGATCCACCTAATTAAAAAAATGAAACTAACTCAAACACCTCCCCCCAAAAAACAACAACAACAACAACAACAAACTCATGTAGGGAATGAATTGTTTTGATCCCAGCATGAACCAGAAGTGCTGAATAGGAATATGTTGAGAGTGAATACCGTCCCTCCCCCCACAGCTCCCATTGGCTGGGATACCTGGCCAATGGGCTGGGAACCAGGTCAGCACTGGGAGGGGCGGAGGGAGGCAGTGTATAGAGTTGCCCTGCCTCTGCCGAGACTCTCCCCTGCACACAGGGATGCTGGGGAGTAGGGAGCTGCCCTCGAGACGAGAGCGCCCCACCCCCTGGCCCGCCCCAACCCACCTGCTCCCTGTTCCCCGACAGCCCCCCACCACTTCCAACCCCCTCCCCAACCATGAGGGAGGCTCCTAGCAGCGTCTGGCTCAGCGCGGTGCCATATACGCTGCCCTGCGGGAGCGCATAGCCCCACCCCCCCACAGCTCTGCCTGCCCTGCATTAGGGTGTGCGCAGGCACACCCGGCACACCCCCTGCACACGCCTATGGAACTATGCCATTACTAGAATTGAACCTCTGCTTTAGCCATTTCTCCAAAACACGAATCCTCCACAGGCATCGGGTTCATTAAGTACATCTGTGACACACTTTAGAGCTGTCTGATATTCGTAATATTGGTGTCAGGTCTTGATCTCAGAATCAGGGAGGTGGTTCAAAGAACCATACACCTGATCTTCCACTATTGAAATCAATGGAAGATTTCCCATTAACTTTAGTGGGTGCAGGATCAAGCTTGTATAGAACTGCTTGAGTGGCATAGGAAAATTGCTGGGAGCAACTTCCTCAGAATAATGAAATATGCCCGGAAACTAGTAGATGATGTGAGCATGGAAGTTAGAGCTCTGTGAACACAATCACAGTAGATAAACTGAAAGATATTCATGCCATTTACTCATTTCTGGTTGAAGTGTGGGGTAATCAGCATTGCAAAGTTATGAACCCAGAGAATGTGAGCTTCTTTGACAACTTCAGAGACACTAAACTTCAATATGGCCATCTTGACTGCTTTGTCCTTCCAGTCACAATTTGCTTCATCACATGTTCCTTTGAGATATGGCTATGATCATCAATGGGTAGTTGATTGAATAATGTCCACTGGGAGAAAATAAAGTTAAAGGACAAACTTGTAGGGGGAGTGATGAAATGATTCAGGCTTAATACAAAGCAACAGCTGGGTCCAATTCAGCAAACATGTAATCATATGCTTAACTTCAAGTGTATGCTTAAATCTCATCCATGTCAATGGGATTTAAGCATGTGCTAAAATCTGATGAATACAGATGAACTGTTGAATAGAGATGGACTGCTGAATCAGTACTTGAGTTAAAAACTGTGCTATGGCTTCAGAAGGCATTAGGCTAATGTGAGTTTAACTATAGTTATCAATCATTTCATGAAGAGAACCTTTTGTGTATGTGAAATCCAGGTGTTAATGAATTCTTCAAGAGAAATAAAATGGTACTATATTGCTTTGGGGAAAATGAAAAAGAATCTGGAACTGTGTTGTGAACTAACTACCAAAACAATTAGCTGAAAGGGTTTTCATTAACGGGTAATTTTGAAATGAACTCACTAAATCCACATGGTACTTCTGCAATATTTATTCCTCTTAAATTACCAAACTTCACAATATTTGTCACCCAGTATTTTTTTCAGTGCATTCCCTTGGAAATAAGTTACCAAAGTCCCCCGCCACACACATTATTCAACCAGCCCTATACATGGCTGAACAATATTTGTTGGCTAACCTATTTGGGTTTTGGGGAATTTTTTTTATTACAATCTGCAAATAATGTATTCCAACTATTCTAGCTGGTCAGTCTATAATACCAAGTCTTACTCCCAAAAATTCAGGGAAAGGATATTAGAGAGAAATTTCTCCTTTTATGCCTGATTGTTTTTCAACTTCAACCTAGGAAACTTTCCCTTAAATACACTTTATCAGCGTTCCCAAATCTCATGCTTCTTATCGAAAAGTCTTGTGATATTTGGTATTTCTCTTAAAGCCTTATTGCCTGGAACCATGTTATTTCATTAGAAGAGCTTTCAAGCTAAAAATGTGACAAAAGTGTCCCCTAAAGGCTCAAAAACCAGAACATAAATTTAACACAATCTTTAAAAATTATGATTTTTAAGATAAACTCATTAGGGTTTTTTGGGGGGGGGAGAGAAGGGGAGGATAACACATGGTTTCTGAACTCTTGGTGTTGGCAACATTGTGACTTCTTCCTAAAAAATTACCATACTTGAAATAGAGCTTAGCATGGTTTTCCAAGAGCTGAAAAAAGGTATGGTATGTGAGATGCTGGAAGTTTTTACTCGATGTCTTGCAGAATTTTGTGGATTTCTATCACCTTACATCAATGATTTGCAATGCCCTTTGCGGACTCTAGGACACCCATCCCTGCTAGGATGCCCATTCCTGCAAGTTGAATGCATTCGCCACACTCTTCAGATGACTGCACCATATATCTTTCTATTTGGAGTCATGTTGTGAGAAAGGTACAATGAAAGAACAGAATTAATCAAACTGAGAGATCTCCCTTCTAAGGGGAAATAGAAACATGCTTGGCACCAAATGGTTTATATGGAGATATACCTATCTCATAGAACTGGAAGGGACCTTGAAGGTCATTGAGTCCAGTCTCCTGCCTTCACAGCAGGACCAAGTACTGTCCCTGACACATTTTTGCTCCTGATCCCTAAATGGCCCCCTCAAGGATTGAACTCATAATGCTGGGTTTAGCAGGCCAATGCTCAAACCCTCCTCATCAGGACGTCTACATGCAAGGCACCTGATGGAGTCAATGGGAGACACATGCATGCACCTGAAAACAGAGTTGGTTTTATATTTGTTTCTGACCCCTTGCTGGCAAGAGAGAATAACTCAATAATTACAGATTAGTTCAGAGGAATTTAAAGATAGCTAATTTGGAGGTAGTTCTCTCTATAACTCAGCCTAATTAAAATATCAAGCAGCAATTGAGTATTTGTAAAGCCTTTATTCATTGTTTTTAATTCATCTCTTTGATTTAACTCTGATATCTGCTGCCTTCCTGGAAGTGGTTTCCTTAGCATTAGGACCATATAACAAAATCACCTCACATATGCAAATTTAATATAACACTTATAAGCTTGTTAAGGCAAGATTAACTTTATCATCAATACAGCCTCAGTGTGCTATCCAAACATATAAAGACAGTCACTGCCCCAAAGAGCCTACAGATTCATTAGATAATACAAAGAGTGAAAGGGGGAAAAGGCACAAAGAAGTGAAATCACCGAGCAAGACAGTGACAAAGCCAGAAATAGAATGAAGTCTTTTGTTTCCCAATCCAGTGTCTTATCCACTTGACCACACTGCCTCTCGTAGGACCACATTTATAATTAATGATAGAGGTGTAGATTAAGATTAACTGTTGAGTTACTGAAATCTGGACAATTACTCCTGGTTTACACCAGTGACAATGAAAGCAGAATTTGGAGCTAAAGATTCCATACAGCTTTCCTAGTGAAGTTTAAATCAGGGTTCAGAGTAGCAGCCGTGTTAGTCTGTATCCGTAAAAAGAACAGGAGTACTTGTGGCACCTTAGAGACTATGCTCTAATAAATTTGTTAGTCTCTAAGGTGCCACAAGTACTCCTGTTCTTTTTAAATCAGGGAACATACATGGGTCATTTAATTTCTAAAACACAGAAACACATTTGTTGTTCTGGTATGGAAATTACATTATGTCAGTGGGGTGTTGATCTGTTTGTACTGCCAATGAATTCTCTTTACTAGGTCTATCTTGGTAATAGAGTATTTTATTAGTCAGAGTGCATATTAGCACCAGATGGTATTTTACTATTGCTGTCTTCCTGGGTAAAAGAACTAATGCACTTTGTTTAAGTGTGTGTGTGTGTGTGTGTGTTCAGTTTGAAAGGAGGAGCATCAGGTGATGAAACTGACATTATATCACAATGGCATTATCTGAAAGTCATAAGAGACACCTGAAACCTTTGACTAATTGGAGAAACTCATGCACAACTCTGCTCTCCTCTGCAGGCGAATTCCCTTGCACAACACTCTTCTCCTCAAATCTCAGTGAAGACTACAGTAAACCCTAGGAAACTAACCTTTGAAGAACAAAATTACAGTTAACTGAGATTTTGCTGTGTTTGCAGTATAGGTCTACATACTGTGATATCTAATAATCTAAAATGCCTACATAATATGAAAATACAGCCACACCCATTCCTACAATATGTACAGCACAGACAACTCAGGATAAAATTATTGTACAAGTCCTATTAAATGATTAAATAAACAAATAAATTCAGAAAGTTAATTTCCTTGCCTCAGCTATGTAAAATACATTCCACAACTGATCTCATCTCAGCCAGCTACTAGGCACACTTTTCTAAAACACAGGCTGTTTTAAAAGTTATTACATACTTGACTGTTTTCTTTTGCCTGGAGCTGAATGTTTTATAGTTTTGCAAGGGTAGCAGATCATATTAATTCATTTCTTCTTGTTCCCTCACAGGTAGAAACAAATATCCTCTCATCTCTTGTCTCATTATCCTCTTCTTGACTTCATACAGGCATGTCATAACACAGCACTTCACACCATTAGAATCGTATTAAAAAAATCTTGCATTTGAAAGATATATTTCTGAACCTTTGACAGCTCTAGTGGCGCCCTTTAGCTAGCCTGAGGAATTGTGCATAATTCACATATTGTTCTCCAGGGTACACAGTCTATCTACACAGATAAAATAGTGCCCTTTGAAAACATGAGTGGCGAGATGTATGAAGACAAAGAAGCAGACAAGCTGAAGTTACAACAGTATATTAATGTGAAATGTAATCAAAGGGAAGATGGCTTTATCTGGGAAGAATGCCACATTATTTTTCACACATAGTTTACCACCTTGCCCTTCAGATGACATCAAACAGGTGGAGCTAAGTTTCACACCAAAAGAGAGCCATTGGAGTTTTCTTCACTGATATATCAGGGGCAAAAATATATATATATTGAGGGATAACCTCAAGTGTAAGGATATTTAAACTAGGAAAGCAGGAGCAGCTCCTGAAGGCAAGTAGGGGAAAATCATCAACCCCGTGGGGCACAGGGATGCCAACTTTGTAATTGCACAAAACCAAACATCCTAGTCCCACCCCTTCCCTGAGGCCCCACCCCTGCCTCATCCTACCCCTTCCCTGTGGCCATGCCCCCCGCTCACTACATTCCCCCTCCCTTGGTGGCTCGCTCTCCCCCACCCTCACTCACCTTCACTGGGCTGGGGCAGGAGATTGGCATGCAGGAGGGGGTGAGGGCTTTAACTGGGGATGCAGGCTTTGGGGGGGGCAGAAATGAGGGGTTCAGGGTGCAGGAAGGGACTCTGGACTGGGGCAGGGAGTTGGGTTGCAGAAGGGGGTGAGATCTCTGATTAGGGGTGAGGGCTCTGGGGTGGGGCCAGGGATGAGGGGTTTGGAGTGCAGGAGGGGGCTCCAGGCTAGGGGGTGGGGCTGAGGGATTCAGAGTGCAAGAGGGGATTGTGGGTTGAGGCAGGGGGTTAGGGGTATGGGAGGGGGTACAGACTATGGGCTCGGGGTACAGGCTATGGGCTCAGGGTACGGGCTCTGTGGTGGGGCCGTGGATGAGGGGTTCTGGTGCAGGAGGGGGTTCCAGGCTGGGGAGTAGGGCTGAGGAATTCGGAGTGTGGGAAGGAGATGAAGGTTGAGGTAGAGGATTGCGGTGAAGGAGGGGGTACTGGCTCTGGTCTGGAGGTGCAGAATCTGGGGTGGGGCTGGGGCTGAGGGGGTTGGGGTGCAGGAGTGCAGGAGGGGGCTCCAGGTTTTGGAGGGGCTCAGGGCTGAGGCAGGGGGTTGGGTCTCGGGGTTGGGGCGCGTGCTTACCTCAGGCGGTTCCTGGTCAGCGGTGCAGCGGGCCTAAGGAAGACTCCCTGCCTGTCCTGGCTCCGCAGGAGGGCCAAGAGGTTCTGCATGCTGCTCTACTCCACAGGCACTGCCCCCCAGCTCCCATTGGCCATGATTCCTGGCCAATGGGACTGTGAAACTGGTGCTCAGGGCAGGGGCAGGGCGTGGGGCCCCATGGCTCCCCTGCCTAGGAGATGGACCTGCTGGCCACTTCAGAAGCACAGAACAGTGCCAGGACTGGTAGGGACTAGCCTGCCTTAGCCCTGCAGCACTGCTGACTGGACTTTTAACGGCCTAGTCAGTGTTGCTGACCGGAGCCGCCAGGGTCCCCTTTCAATCAGACCTTCCAGTCAAAAAACAGATGCCTGGCAACCCTACTGGGTCTTCTTGTCACAAAGCTGGAATGTTTGGCCATAGACCAACTACCTGGTAATTGGGACCCTTTTGGGGAATTTCAGTTGAATAGAGTCTGGTCCTTTCCAAACTGTAAGAAATTGTCTGTCCTCATGACACACTGTTTTATCACCAGCATCCATGAAGATTGTGCTGCAACTGGCAGAAGGAGGCAAGCCCTGTCAAAACTTATCAACTTCCTCATCTTAGAGAACACAGACCTTGTGGAGACATCAAGGACATCCAAAGGCAATGTAACTAATCTGTGCTCAGGATGGTTACATCCTAACACCTTCATTTTCAAGGAAGATGATCAGGCTGCAGGCAATTTCAGGCACAAGAAAGACACGCCACTATCTATAGTAAAATGGGTGTTGGAGGGGCAGTAGCTTCTGCAGCATTTAGCAGCTGAGATGGCATTGCTAGATGTCCTATCTGCAGCTCATAGACCCAGAGAAAACATTACAAATGTGAAAAGCATCAGAGGGTCCTGTGGCACCTTTAAGACTAACAGAAGTATTGGGAGCATAAGCTTTCGTGGGTAAGAACCTCACGTCTTGCATCTGAAGAAGTGAGGTTCTTACCCACGAAAGCTTATGCTCCCAATACTTCTGTTAGTCTTAAAGGTGCCACAGGACCCTCTGTAGCTTTTTACAGATTCAGACTAACACAGCTACCCCTCTGATACATTACAAATGTGGACAATTATAACTAGGCAACTGCATGACTCAGTCACTACAAGGTATGAATTCCCATACAAGAAATACAGTGTGGTTAAAAAAAAAATAAAAAGATTGATTTTGTGTACAGAGTGCAGTCCCTTTCCTGTCTACACAGACTATTTGGAGATCTTCTGTTAAACACCACAATGTAGTTTATTTACATTGCTTTTCCCACCACCTTACTAAGCCATACACCTCATCCATTTATAGCACCAGTCTCCCCTCCTCCCAGGAGAGGGAAGAAATCTTTCCATCCAGAAGTCATTCTTGGTTTTGGCTCCACTAGCCTACTTCTTCCCTTTTAGCACTTCCTTCTTGTGCCACCTTCAACCTTCAAAATTAGTGGGCTAATTAGCACTTTAGTCCTCCCCAGCTCTTCTAATCTTCTAATTAGACACAGTCAGGTCCACCCCAGGGGTGATTAGTGATCAGAGTGCTGGCTTAGCCGGTTGATTCCCAGTACTCTGTCACACTTGGATTTCAAGAAAAGGCCATTTCTTTTTATTATTTGTTATAACAAAGATGCTCCTAGGGTTTTTTTTGTTTGCATAGATGAATCTTTAGTCTTCTCCACATAAAGGTGTGTTAAGGAATAAAATGTCAAACATGTCCAGTAAGGAAGAAACATCTGGCTGAGATAAGTGAAGGGAATTCATGACAGAATAAATGCAGATCTGTATTCTAGCTTGAGAAAATTAAATAGACAGGGTGGATCTGCCTTTTGGGTATGAAACTCCCTCACCCCACTAATATAGAACACAAACACCAAGAATAGATCACTCTGAAAAACTGGAGCACACAGGCAGTTCAAAGGGAGCCTTCACTGATAAACCTGAAAGACAAAAATAGAGAAAAGAAAATGTGTCAGATATGAAAAGAAACATAGACAGAATAGTAACCTAAGGCTGCCTGAGGTATCTTGGTATCAGTGTGATAGCTGCCTTGGAAATATGACAGATAAATAGGCAGACAGACAAATAGACAGAAAAATGATTGATAAATAAATACCAAAAGCCTTATGCAGCATAAAATTAGTTTACTATATAAAAAGGAATATTGCCAAATTTCCTACTGATGACAGTTGCCCCTATCCTATAGCCTGTAAGAGAATAATTGTAATTCTAATTGATACATATATTTCTGAAAAATGATTCCAGTATCATTACATGGGAAGATGCTGGCCTTCAGCATTTGGTCACATGAATATTACATTCATCTGTATCTCAGACTCTGCTCCCAAATCACGTATAGATTACAGCCCATACAAATTAAACAAAACATGTAACACAATATCAAGCCAGTGATGGAGAAGTTGTCATTCAACTGGATTTTTTTCATATCCTAAAATTACTCTTAAAAATAGAGAGCAGTTATGTATGAGATACTATCAGATAGTATACATTGTTCCAAGATAGTTAGCTCTATCATTTCTGTATGTTTTAATAAGGCTGGATTAAAAAAAAATAAACAGCTTAAAAGTCATTGCTGTCTGCTCAGTTGTTCACAGCAGTAGAATGATATAGGGCAGAGCTCCTCTCCTTGACAAAATGGAATAATAAAGTCTGAGCTATTCAAGCCAGGGAAAAACTGACAGACTCTAAGACTTGCATACCAATTACTGACCCAAATGGCTACCTTTCACTGAATATTCAGAACCTGGTCCTGAACTAACAACCCAGATAAATTGACTAGTGTTTCACTATATTCCTCTTGAGCTCATGAAGTATGTAACCACAGAACTGTGATGCTCTTAATGTATATGTTCTGCACCTTTTGAATCCTGTCAACGCTGGTTGTTTGCAGAGACCAGCCATTTTCTTTTCAGAATTTAAGCAGCTAGTTTACAGAAGAGAAGCATACATCATGCTCTCTCACAGAGGCTTTTATTGTTGGAGCATCTCCCCCTCCCCCCATTAATTTAAGATAAAGCTTTATACTGAAAGTATACGTTCTTGGCTTTGGGTATAGGAAAAGTATTAATGGATACAAGACTCTCTTACAAAATATTATGACAAATTAATATATATCTCAGTATATCCATTATTCTTCTTGTCTTTTGTATATTTTCTTGTCTCTATTGACAGATTGGTCTGAAATCGCCTATTGCTTTTCCCCTTCCGATAAAGTCCATCTTTATTTCTGTCTATCCATAGATTAAGAACTCCTTGGAATAAGGATAATCCCATTTTGAATATTTCAAAAGCAGCTAACACATAACTATAAATACATATTTGATAATAATATTTATCACTGTTTTTCTGGTATGCATCGGAACACACAGCAAAATTATTCACTAAAAATCAGCCAAAGCTCAGACAAAGAAATATAGTTTTAATTAATTTAAATTTGGGTTAAAACTTTAAAGCTCTTCAGATTTCTTGGCTGATTTTTGTGACTGATGCTGCAGCAGTCACCAGGGGAAGCTCCTCTGTCAGCAGGAGCGGAAAGAAGAGGAGCTCCTAAATTTTACTTTTATATTACAAAGAGAGTTAAACAGATAAGATGGTAGATAGACTCCTGAGAGGAGGGGCAGTTTAAAATTATTTACCTTTTTTCTTCCTGACCCACAACTTTCCCTTGTCCACAGGTTGCCTCATCACAGTGTTATGAAATCCCATTATTTTAGTGTGTGTCTTATAGATTCATAGATTCTAGGACTGGAAGGAACCTCGAGAGGTCATCGAGTCCAGTCCCCTGCCCTCATGGCAGGATCAAATACTGTCTAAACTATCCCTGATAAACATTTATCTAACCTACTCTTAAATATCTCCAGAGATGGAGATTCCACAACCTCCCTAGGCAGTTTATTCCAGTGTTTAATCACCCTGACAGTTAGGAACTTTTTCCTAATGTCCAACCTAAACCTCCCTTGCTGCAGTTTAAGCCCATTGTTTCTTGTTCTATCCTTAGAGGTTAAGGTGAACAAGTTTTCTGCCTCCTCCTTATGACACCCTTTTAGATACCTGAAAACTGCTATCATGTCCCCTCTCAGTCTTCTCTTTTCCAAACTAAACAAACCCAATTCTTTCAGCCTTCCTTCATAGGTCATGTTCTCAAGACCTTTAATCATTCTTGTTGCTCTTCTCTGGACCCTCTCCAATTTCTCCACATCTTTTTTTGCAATATTTGATGTTGTTCTAAAAGCCGCAACTCCTGAAGGAATCTGATTGCAGGAGAATTTTACTTGCATTTTTTAAAGTACGTTTTTAGGCGCTGTGGTTGCAGAGAAAAGCCTGAAAACAAGAACCAAATATCCCCTAAAGACTTAAAAAACAGAAGACAAATAAAAAAGAGCCCCACATTTATTATTTTTAAAAAATCTTATTTTTTTAAGCCAATTATGATTTTTGGAGCCTGAGCTTGGCAATATTGGGAGACAAACAGTTCCCATGCAAATAAAGAATGGGAGCAGAAGACATATGTTAGGACTTACAGCAATGGAAATAAAAAAATAAATTTATGAAGAGAAGATCCTGCAGGAGCATAGCAGAACACACAGTAAAGGGTCAGGGACCATGAAGAAACAGGAGAGAGGATACAGAGAATAATGCTTTTTCCTTTAGTGTCACATGCCTCATTTTTTCATTCCAAAAGGAGGAGGAAGGCTGATTGAAGAAGGTGAGTGTCACGCTGCCTGGAGTGGTTCAAGACTGTGAGAGCCTACCTCAGGGCAAACTGTCAGAAAACAGGGCAGACACCCCAAACTGGTTGTGCGCTCTATAATTAGATTTCACCAAGCCAGTAACAAACGAACTCCTGGGTCACTACCAGTTTTACCATGGAATCACAGACAGTCAGTCCCCTTAGAGTAGACTCTCCAGTCTATCTTGCTACCCAGACAAACTGGACTTTTTGATAAAAGGTCACTTACACCAAAAAACACATCACATTCAGATTGCTTCCAGTCCCAAGAGACCAATCATTTAATCCATATCATTTGGTATCCTAGGTCTTACACCAAAGATTATGCTGGCAGCCAATTCTATAGTAAATTAACTAAAGGTTTATTAGCTAAGAAAAGGAAATAAGAGTTATTAAGAAGTTAAAGCAGCTAAAGTATATGTACAGGTGAGTCACAATCTATAATTCTAAATAATAGCATAGATGTAGTCATCTGCCGGTTTCCCAAAAGTCAATCAGCGCTGCCCAGAATAACTATGGGGATCTTCATATTGTCATTCAGTTATTCTACCCTGTTTGAATCCAAACAGTCCACAGTTGAAGGAACTTTCTTTGAATACATTCTCATAGCTTCTCCTCACAGAAAACAAAAAGAGAGGGTCACTACGCATGTGAGTTCTTCCTTTAATGACAGAGACTGAGTGAGGAATGCATTTAGAATCTTTGACATCCAATCATCACACACAATGACCACTTGCTTTGAAATTAGCACTTTTATGTTAAAGATTAATTCCATTAGTTTCCATGAAGTTTAAACACCAAATGCACTCACACATTTAACAATGACTTTAATCTATACTAATAAACAAGTGAATTGGCTCGAGGTATTGGCATGAGCTGGCACCTGGTCTGCAAGCGTCACAATGGGCGCTGCATAAAGCTCCTGAAATTGGCTCAGAGAGATTTTACGGCTCTTTCCTGGCACATATTCCAAGATCAATGCCATTAGGCTTGTTCTTGCACTTAGAAAATCTGCTGACCTTAAGAGTGCCAGTACAGGAGCCAAAACAAAAAATCCTGAACTCATTTTTTTCCATTATAAAAATAAATATATAAATGCCAAAAATAAAAGGTTCACAATACATTAATCTTATATGACTAGGCATATGTCAGAAAAAAAAGATGATGCTCTATTAGTTCACTGTTACTGTGAAATTCTGTCGCTTTAACAGTTCATATGTCCTAAGTTCACAAGGCAACAGAGACAAACTCTCTGATGTTAGTCTATATACATAAATAACAATTATAAGTGGTTTATCTATAAAGACTATATGGAAACTGGAAAACATTATAGAGAGGAAGCTGAATTGTACAATCTGTTTGCACAGGCTGATCACCAATCTACAGGCAAGGTATATTAATTACTTGTTAAGAATAGTATCAAGTATCAGGGGTAGCCGTGTTAGTCTGTATCTACAAAAACAACAAGGAGTGTGGTGGCACCTTAAAGACTAACAGATTTATTTGGGCATATGCTTTCGTGGGTAAAAACCTCACTTCTTCAGATGCATAGAGTGAAAGTTACAGATGCAGGCATTATGTACTGACACATGGAGAGCAGGGAGTTACTTTGCAAGTGGAGAACCAGTGTTGACAGGGCCAATTCAATCAGGGTGGATGTAGTCCACTCCCAATAATAGATGAGGAGGTGTCAATTCCAGGAGAGGAAAAGCTGCTTCTGTAATGAGCCAGCCACTCCCAGTCCCTATTCAAGCCCAGATTCATGGTGTTAAATTTGCAAATGAATTTTAGTTCTGCTGTTTCTCTTTGAAGTCTGTTTCTGAAGTTTTTTTGTTCAATGATAGTGACTTTTAAATCTGTAATAGAATGACCAGGGAGATTGAAGTGTTCACTTACTGGCTTTTGTATGTTACCATTCCTGATGTCCGATTTGTGTCCATTTATTCTTTTGCGGAGGGACTGTCCGGTTTGGCCAATGTACATGGCAGAGGGGCATTGCTGGCACATGATGGCGTATATAACATTAGTAGATGTGCAGGTGAATGAGCCCTTGATAGTGTTGTTGATGTGGTTGGGTCCTCTGATGGTGTCGCCAGAGTAGATATGGGGACAGAGTAGGCAACGAGGTTTGCTACAGAGATTGGTTCCTGGGTTGGTGTTTCTGTGGTGTCGTGTGTAGTTGCTGGTGAGTATTTGCTTCAGGTTGCGGGGTTGTCTGTAAGCAAGGACTGGCTTGTCTCCCAAGGTCTGTGAGAGTGAGGGATCATTTTCCAGGATAGGTTGTAGATCGTGGATAATGCGCTGGAGAGGTTTTAGCTGGGGGCTGGTCCAGAACACCAATGCATTGTAGTTTCCTCAGGAAGTCGGTGGTGTCTCGAAGATAGCTGGGAGTGCTGATAGCCTAGGGTCTGAGGAGAAAGTCCAAATAGCCAGATAATCCTGCTGTAAGAGTGCCAATGCCTGAGATGATGGGGCCTCCAGGTTTCCGGGTTTATGGATCTTGGGTAGCAGATAGAATACCCCAGGTTGGGGTTCTGGGGGTGTGTCCATGTAGATTTGTTCCCGTACTGTACCTGGGAATTTCTTGAGCAGATGGTGTAGTTTCTTTTGGTATTCCTAAGTGGGATCAGAGGATAGTGGCCTTTAGAATGTGGTCTTGGAGAGTTGTCTGGCAGCCTCCTGTTCATAATCCGACCTGTTCATTATGACTACAGCACCTCCTTTGTCAGCCCCTTTGATGATAATGTCAGAGTTGTTTCTGAGGCTGTGGATGGCATTGTGTTCCGTATCGCTAAGGTTATGGGACACCACCGACTTCCTGAGGAAACTACAATGCATTGGTGTTCTTCCTGAAAACACCATCCTGGCCACCATGGATGTAGAAGCACTTTACACCAATATTCCACATGAGGATGGACTACAAGCTGTCAGGAACAGTATCCCTGATGAGGTCACAGCATGCCTGGTGGCTGAACTTTGTGACTTTGTCTCACCCACAACCACTTCAGATTTGGGGACAACTTATACCTTTAAGTCAGTGGCACTGGTATGGGTACCCGCATGGCCCCACAGTATGCCAACATTTTTATGCCTGACTTAGAAAAACGCTTCCTCAGCTCTCTTCCCCTAGTGCCCCTCCTCTACTTGCGCTACATTGATGACATCTTCATCATATGGACCCACGGAAAGGAGGCACTTGAAGAATTCCACCTGGACTTCAACAATTTCCACCCCACCATCAACCTCAGCCTGGACCAATTCACACAAGAGATCCACTTCCTGGACACTACAGTGCAAATAAGTGATGGTCACATAAACACCACCCTATACCAGAAACCTACTGACCGCTATACATACCTACATGCCTCCAGCTTCCATCCAAGACACATCACACAATCCATTGTCTACAGCCAAGCCCTAAGATACAACCGAATTTGCTCCAACCCCTCAGACAGAGACAAACACCTACAAGATATTTATCAAGCATTCTTAAAACTACAATACCCACCCGGGGAAGTGAGGAAACAGATTGACAGAGCAAGACAGGTACCCAGAAATCACCTACTACAGGACAGCCCCAACAAGGACAATAACAGAACACCACTGGCCATCACATACAGCCCCCAGCTAAAACCTCTCCAGCACATTATCCACGATCTACAACCTATCCTGGAAAATGATCCCTCACTCTCACAGACCTTGGGAGGCAGGCCAGTCCTCGCTTACAGACAACCCCCCAACCTGAAGCAAATACTCACCAGCAACTACACACAACACCAACCCAGGAACCAATCTCTGTAGCAAACCTCGTTGCCTACTCTGTCCCCATATCTACTCTGGCGACAACATCAGAGGACCCAACCACATCAGCAACACCATCAAGGGCTCATTCACCTGCACATCTACTAATGTTATATATGCCATCATGTGCCAGCAATGCCTCTCTCCCATGTACATTGGCCAAACCGGACAGTCCCTCCGCAAAAGAATAAATGGACACAAATCGGACATCAGGAATGGTAACATACAAAAGCCAGTAAGTGAACACTTCAATCTCCCTGGTCATTCTATTACAGATTTAAAAGTCACTATCATTGAACAAAAAAACTTCAGAAACAGACTTCAAAGAGAAACAGCAGAACTAAAATTCATTTGCAAATTTAACACCATTAATCTGGGTTTGAATAGGGATTGGGAGTGGCTGGCTCATTACAGAAGCAGCCTTTCCCCTCCTGGAATTGACACCTCCTCATCTATTATTGGGAGTGGACTACATCCACCCTGATTGAATTGGCCCTGTCAACACTGGTTCTCCACTTGCGAAGTAACTCCCTGCTCTCCATGTGTCAGTACATAATGCCTGCATCTGTAACTTTCACTCTACGCATCTGAAGAAGTGAGGTTTTTACCCACGAAAGCTTATGCCCAAATAAATCTGTTAGTCTTTAAGGTGCCACCTGACTCCTTGTTGTTTTTGTTAAGAATGGACTTTCTGGTCTTCCATCATTCTTGACTTACATTACTAGGACACCAAGAAAGGAGCAGTATATCTATTTTCATCTGATTCCAAAATCTTAAATAATATGACAAGTGAGAAAAGAGGCAATCTGCATTTACTGTAGACATTGGCCTCTATGTAGAATTGATGTTCACACCTAGGAGAGATGTTTTCTGCATCTTCATGATATTTCAGTTTCCTCGTATGGAAGATGGACTGTTCAAATTGTGCTCAAGAACATGCACATCTCTGGAAACCTGTTTAAAATTTTGTAACCATCAATATGTGAGAAAAGGGCAAGATTCAAGCTCTGTGGTACATTCTTTTTGGACCCGCCCTACACTGCAGCTATTCTAGTCAGAAATATATGTGTTTCTTCTGAAAATGGTTAATGTTCATTCTTATAGGAGATCCGTTTCTTGGCTTGGAGATCCAGCACACTAATGCACCGTATGCAGCCTAAGGACAAGGTTATTTTCCTCTCCCTGTCTTTATTTTTATGAGTAATGCATTCTTACGAAGTGGATAACAACTGCCAAATCCTCTCTTAATTAATTAAAAGCTACATTATTGTAACTTTTGCAGTTTTACAGTCTAAGCTCCCTACCCTCCCCAATTCAGCAGATAGAGTAGTTGCTGGTCCACCAAAGCTCCCTAATCTGACCTACACAGCTTCAGAGGCTTCACCCTGTTGCCACAGGGGTACTTCCCTTTCAATACCAACTGCAAAATATTGGCTAATGAATTGGATTTCAGCCAGTGGCAGCCTAATCCCAAATGGCAAGTCTGTTAGTCCACCTTACTTCATATGGCGGCTGGGGTCTGAGAAATAACATTGGGAATACCATTTTAGTGTGCCTGCTAAGTGCTTTCCCTGTCAACCAACAAAGGTTGACTGACCAGTGCTTTGCGAGATTGTGGCACTTAGCCTTTGGTTACTTAAGCCTGGATGGGGTGAGTTCAGACAGCACAGTGTTAGGGGTATACCTGAGTGAGGAGGAGGATTGCTCCCCCAGAGTTTCAATCCTCCACAGAGCTCCAGGGAACAAGTGGATGATGCACTCTAGGGCCAGCCAGCTCTGCAGAATGGTGTTGGGGTGAATGACAAGTCTGGACTTGTATCCTCCCTACCCCTTTGGGGACAATTTTCTTTTCCTAGGACACAGTGAAGGGCTGCACCCCAAGTTCAAGGACCTTTCCACCCCAGCCATGCCATGCCATCCCATGCCCACCCACCCAAAGGTAGGAACCATCTGGCCTATTTGTTCATTTTCCCCAGAAAATTTTGCTTCGAGGCAGCATCCCGTTTTCTATAAGATTCTGTTCTTTTAATCAGATTTACATCCAGGATTTCCCTGGCACTGGTTCAATTATTGGTATATAAGGCCAAAAACAAATGATTGGAACATGCAATTCATAAATACATCAGATAAAATAATCTGCAATTTATCCTTAGAAAACTGTTTGGCAGAGATTGCAAAAACTCTTACCTTGAAGTTTGGCTCTGGACCACATATCCTCAGTCTTGGCTTTGAGTCCACATTTCCTTGGCTCTTTTCAATGCTCCCCAAGCTTCCCAGCTGTTTTCTCTCCCCCTCTCTGATGCTCTTAATGCCATTACTGACTCTTCTGCACTACTCTTTGAAGTCCCTGGAGCCCTCTGTGACATTACCGCTGCCTCCCCTATGGTGCATTTAATTCCTCAAATCCATGTACTCTGGCTTTCAAGAGGTGATTTTTGGTTAAAGCAGAGACATCAATTATTCCAGCTTCATGGATAGTATGATCCTATTGCCTAATACTATAGACACAATCTAGTATGGAGATACTGGTGTACATACTGGGTGCATACATTCTGAGTCGTATTTTAATATTCTTCTCTCTTAAGAGAGCTCTGTTTCTGCAAATTCTTCACTGATGCTATATAATTTCTCTCTAGGGTTATGACAGCTATATTTAAGACTAACAGAAGTATAGGGAGCATGCACTTCTTGCATCTGAAGAAGTGAGGTTCTTACCCACGAAAGCTTATGCTCCTTATACTTCTGTTAGTCTTAAAGGTGCCACAGGACCCTCTGTTACTTTTTACAGATTCAGACTAACACGGCTACCCCTCTGATACTTGACAGCTATATTTGTCTATGTAGTTGGGATATAATTTTTCAAAAAAATCTCCATAGCAAGGCACTCTTGAATTCTGGATGGTCATTTTTTATGTGTATTTCCCATCACACTTCTCTCTTCCCATCACATGACTCAGAGGTATGATGGTTTTTCTTCATAAATACAAAGCAAGTAAAATATATGAAACCTTGATTACATTTTTTTGTCATCTTGCTTCAGTGAATTGAGCCCAAAGAGACAACATAGAATATATAATGTCCCTTATTCCAAGCTTTTTTACTCTGATAGTCAGACACACCTGTGTTTTGCCATTGGCTGTCAAACATGTTAACTGGAGAAAAAAAAATACAGCGTAAAGGAGCCATCTTCATCAAACCCTTCTTTGGAATATGCCTTAGAAGCAGAAGATGAAGTGTATGTGTGATATTGATGGCTGTGAAATGAAAAGCTCCCACAGAGCTAATTTTCCACTCCAGACCTTAAGGGGCAATTCATTTTTCAGGGGTCAGGGCTGTATATGAGCTGAAAGTTATTGCCAAGTGGGGCCAGGTGCTGCATGCTGTAGTGGCAAAAGAGTATCTCTGTGAAATTGAGGCTTATAAAATCATAAGATTGTGTTTGATAAATTGGGACTTAGCACAATTGGCAGCCATTCTGAGGCAGTACAACTTGTTGGTTAAGTGAAAAAAAAATTCTAACCAGAGCAAGGTGACAGGGGAAAAGATACACATTCTCACTGGATGGTGAAAAACCTGTCTGTCTGTCCAACTGTCATATACAACCAGATAACCATACACCACCAAGAAAAAGTGTTTCTGGAACATAGGAGAAACAAAGACCAAAGAGGACAATACGTAATGGCTCTAATTGTCCTGACTGGCACTTAGGACAAGATGGTAAATAAATAAATAAAGGAGCTTGAACTTAGAGTCCTAAATCTGTTTATAGTCACCTATGTAGTGGGCTGTTTTTCATAAGTATTGAGCATCTAACAGCTCCCATTGAGGTCATTAGATACTAGAGTGATACTCTCTATGGAGAGTCTCTCACAAGACAGAGAGATCATATCTAGAGCGATACAAATAAGTGAATTTTTGGTTCACTGGCAGGTCTGAAACGATAAAAGTTCATTTCAGATCAAGCTGAAACAAAAAAAAAATAGATTTTTGGTGAACTGAAAAGTTGAAGCAAGTTTTTAAAGTTCTTTTTTGGGGGGAGAAGGTGGGGTTTAAATAAAACTGAAGGAAATTTCAGAAAAAAAGTCATTTAAAATTGAAAAATCTAAATATTTCATTTTGAAATGAAGTGTTTTAACTTCTTTTTCAGAAACAAACAATTTGGCAAAACTGACATGAATTCACAAAATGTACTGGTGATGCTGTATCTGCATTTTTTGCCAAAAAAATATTTCAGCCAATTTTTTTTTTGCCAAATTCTAATAATATCGATTTTGGCACTTCTGCCTATGATCAGGCTATTGCAGCCTAATGGATGATGCAAAATCTGCACAAGTTCTTGCACTTCTTCCTGCACTGTGAGCAGACATCAACAAAGGGTAGAAATCGTGTCTGCCTGAGACAGTACAATTCCACACTACCCCTACTCATTGCTTGGGCTAAATGCCACAATTTAACCCACTGTGTATGGGTGGGTGTATTGTGTGTAGCACTGTAGTTGGATAGGGAAGTTGACTTTTGATATATATGACCCTTTCACAACTGTACAGATTTTTCCCAGCACTATTTAACTTTTTTATGGTTTCAAAGTTCAAATGAATTCTTGAGATGGAAAGGTAATGGACTACGGGTTTTGTCTTCCTTTTATGACCTTGAGTTTAAATCTCTTTCTTGTACATTGCAGCATAGAGAGAAAGAGCAAGAGAGAGAGAGAGCAGACAGTCAATTTGCAGACCGAAGGGAGTTCTTGCCTCTGCTTGAATCTGAAGTACACAGCGAGACAGATCCTTAGAAGGTCTGAAATGGCGTAACTCCACTCACATCAAAGAAACTATGCCAGTTTACACCTACTGAAGATCTGGACCTGGAATTTTTGATTCCTGCTTGAAGCATTTGTTGTGGCTGCAATAGATATTAAGATACTTAAATGGAGAAAGAAAAAAAGATATACCAATACATAAGAAATGCATACATATACACAATACATACACACATTTTCAAACTTTTGAGGTGGGTAATGGTACATGCAAAATGCACACAACTTTAGCATCTTATTTGTGTGAAAAATTGCCATAATTGTGCTTGTGAAACAGATTAGGGGAAGGCAATATTCTAAGGTCATGTATAGTATTTCTTTTCCCTACCTGAGCTGCACTTTAACTTTGTGCAGACCAGAGTTTAGACTTTTCAGGACTTTATTAAAGTTACGTTTCTGATAGGAGAGTGAAACAAAATCTCTAAGAGAAAACATTTACTAACTCTGTCCCTCTTTCTCGCTCTATTTGTGTGTGTGTGTGTGTGTGTGAGTGTGAGTGATATAAAACAATTTACTTATAAATTGTTGTGAATACTGACAATAACGACTCTTTTAAAGACAATATTTTCAGGATTTCCTCCCAAAAAATATTTATTACTATCACAAATTCAAATTATATATATGGGCACATATTCATACACTCCCCTAGGGCTCCTCTCTGGGATGATTTACCTGACTCACTCTCTGTGGAATGGAGTCCAAACCCTCTGTAGAGCACACAAGGTTCTTAAAGTCTGGGAAACAAGTGACAGTCCCACAGTCTCCTTCAAACTCCCTTTGAGTTTCTGCAATGACAGTCAGCAATTTGCAATTCCTGCAGCAACTCTAGTTGTCGTCTTCTTCTCCAGTGAGGTAAGGGAATCTGCAGTCTCAATCTAACAAAACTGGAAAAATCCCTGGAATACAGTCCTTAAGACAGAGCCTTCTGGTCATGGCACTGCTCCACTACTGAAATTCTCAGTCCAGCTCCTACTCTTCCTATTTATAAACTCCTCCCTCTCCCTTGAGTTCTCATTGGCTCCACTCTCAGGCTATGTCTACACTTATAACTGGGGGTGTGATTCCCAGTTGCACGGACATCCAAAAATAATGGTGTAGATGTGGTAGCATGGGCAGGACCCGTGCCATTGCTGCCTGGTTTACTGTGGTTACACTATTTTATTTGGCTTACTTGCTCAATGAATATGTCTACTCAATCTGGGAAGTTCAACCCCAGCTCCAAGTGTAGATGTAGCCTCAGAGAATGACTCTAGATATGTCCTGCCAGGCTCTTTACCCTCAATGGAAATCACTCTACTAGCTTCAAAAAGGTAATGAGCATGCCCAGACCCCACCACACCCAAATTCTGGATGATTCTGACCCATCCAGAAGAGTCACTGTGCCTAGCTCCAGCAAGTCTACAGGCACAAAGTGTGCCCCAACGTATGTATAATCCCCACTGTTCTTTCCATTATAGATACCACTAAATGCTGCCTGAAATGCAAGCATGTAGGTTACAGTTGCACGTCAGGCACTTGTGCGTGCAAATATAACCAAATTTCCACATGCAGTTGCCCAATTTCTGTGTGCAGTTATGATAATTGACATACAAATGAAACATAACATTATGCCTACTTTGTATGAGTTGTGTTCCTAAATTGTTTGAAAATGCAGCTCTTATTTAGCTAGTAACCACAGCATTATTTCTCTGCTTATTTTTTCTTGACATTTTATTCGGTTTCCAAAGGTATGTCTACACTGCTGTTGGGAGTGAGCCCATTCATTGAGTCACTGCCTCCCCTGAACAGCAGGACTGGACTCTCCCTATGCACAGAAGCACAAGGGATGGATCAACATTGTATCCTCTCCTTTCCCTTGTGCACCTGCACAAGGTTAGAAACAATTTGGCCTTTAGTATTTTACAGCATGTAACACACTGCAGGGGATCCCCAGAGCTGTGAACCATTCAATGACCCTGATATCTGCTGGGAAAGTAATACAGCAGAGCACAGACAATTCAAGAAGTTTTTGGAAAGTGTAGGGGACAATTTCCTGGTGCAAGTGCTGGAGGAACCAACTAGGGGCAACCCTCCCATATTGTATGGTATACAAGATTATTAAAATGGCATCATTGGAGTGAAGCTCTGGAACAGCCTTTCAAGGAGGATAGGGTGGGGGTGGAGGCAAAAAACATAACTGACTTCAAGACTGAGCTTGATGAGTTTACTGAGAGGATTGTACAATAAAACTGTCTACCATAGCAAGTAGCCAATCTGTGACTACTAATAGCAAATATTCCCGGTGGCTGGTGATGGGACACTAGATGGGGAGGGCTCTGAGTTCTTACAGAGAAGTCCTTCCCAGTTGTGTGATTGTTGCAAAATGCTCAGGGTCCAAATGATTGCAATATTTGGGGTTGGGAAGGAATTTTTCCCCAAGTCAGATTGGCAGAGACCCTGGTTTTTTTTGCCTTCCTCTGCAGCATGGGGCATGGGTCATTTGCAGATTTAAACTAGTGTAAATGGTGGATTCTCTGTAACTTGAAGTCTTTAAATCATGATTTGAGAACTTCAGTAAATCAGCCAGGGGTAAAGGGTCTATTACAGGAGTGGGTGGGTGATCTTCTGTGGTCTGCAATGTGCAGGTCAGACTAGATGATCATGATGGTCTCTTCTGGCCTTAAAATCTATGAGTCTACGTTGATCCACTAACCTTAACATTTTTAAAGCCCTGTGTGATTCTAGGCACCCCTGTATTCATGCCCTATATACTACTGCAATAACATATGTACAAAATGTGCCTTGCATGGTGGAAACTAATAACATGGTGATCACTAATATTTTAAAATTCATATGTTATTATATGTAAAGTTATGAATTCCCGGTGTTACTAGAACACATTTAAGACAAGACAGCCTAACCTAGGTAAAATGATAAACAGGGGTGTCTTAGACAAAGGAATAGAGGCTTACCTGAGTTTACATATTAGCAATAAACAAAGTCATCAAGCTGTCCTGTTTATTTTTTTTATTTGGTCTCTGCTGATGCCTGATTGTGTACTTCCAGTTCCAGATGAGGTGCATGGTTGACTGGTCAGTTTGTAGCTCTCATGTTCATAACTCTGACGTTCCATTGTATATTTTTTTTGAAGAGTTGTTATCTTACCATCCACCTCCAAACTGGCTAACTAGCAGTGATGGGTAAATCAACTCCTACCCTTACCTTCTCTCTGTTAATTAATTAGCATTAGCTAAATATTCTAATAATGCACATTGCGGTCAGTATATTATATATTTATACTTTTACTGTACAATATAATTAATTTCAGAGTACTCCTGTTTATCTAATCAACAATTATAATGAGGACCTTTAAATTTAAACCAGGATACAGTGTTGTTCACGGGATATAGCACTGGGCTGGGACTCAGGAGATTTCAGTTCTATTCCCAGCTTTGTCACTTGTTTACTGGGTGACCTTGGGCAAGTAGCTTTACCTCTCTCTGCCTCAATTTCCTCATATGTAAAATGCAGATACTACTGCTTACCTCATTCATAATGTAGTTTGCGATCTATGGATTATAAATTATATCTAAGAATGAGGTATAGTAATAAAATATCATTATTACAAAATAGAGTCCTGAAAAATTCATTAATCTCATAAATGTCAAATCTCATTTATGGTTGTCACATCTCTTGCAAAGGCCCAGTCCCACAAGCTGATGAGCACTCCTGTGACTCTACTGACAGCTGAGGCTGTTCAGCACCTTGACAGATTGAGACCTAAATAAAAAGGTACGACCAACACAATATACCACATGTTGCTTTATTAATTTAGTCTCCCCAGTTCCCCCTCCTTCCCCCCACAGGCTAGGTTCTCTCTGCCCTTTACATGGGTATGCTGTTGGGGGAGGGTGTATGGAACTTCCCCCTCCCCTGACCTCTTTACATGGCCTGAAGTAGGGCCAAGCACAACTGCAGCCCCTGATGTGGGTAACACAAAGGCTACTCTATTTCTTACGTCTCTGGAGGTGTATGCACCTCAAAAGAGTGAGGTGGAAGTAAACTCTTGGCTCTGTAGCCTCTATGCACTGGTTAGCTGTGCCAGCCACCCTGGGGGAATAAGCCATACCTTACAAGGCAAGCTGAGAAATAGCAGGTGCACAGGGGCTGACTGTTTGGGAGTACCTTGAGGAAGAAAGCCTCATAGGGATAGAATAACATCAGTACCCTCTGAGGAATTACTTCTGCACCCCCTCAACTCTGGGCTCTTCCTAAAGGTCACATTCAAGCTGTCAATGCATATCTGATATGTGTTCATTCACACTGGAGCCTAGACTTACAATGTGAATCTTCATTTCTATTGTCAGTCTGTCTGCTGTAGGTCCCAAGGGGATGTGTAGTGATGCACAGATGAACAGTCTGCTTGTACAAATATTGCACTGATTCCAAAGGAATGTGAAAACTTACTCAAAAAATCCATTTATCTTCCCAAAGTTTTAAGAACACATGCAGTTCCCTGGGATTTCAAGTCACTGGTACCTGTTACTGCGTTGACAGTCTCTCTCTTTTTTTCTATTTAGGTTTTTGCACTGAGCTCATCACCATGATACCTGAGCATCTCCAGGTGCATCATTGCTTCCATAACATGTGAGTTGTAGACATTAATTAAGATCCAAACTGGAGAGAATGTCAACATGTTCAAACACTCAAAACATCTTCCTTGTGCCAGGGCTGACTCCATTGTTCCAATTTTGACTAAGCAATTACAGCATAACACAAGTGATAAATATGCTTGTAACAGGCCAAATTAATAGAACAACTGAGGTCTGAGATGGTACAGGATTCTGTTACAGTCTTTACCAAGAGTCCGTGGGTGGTGATTTTACACAGATAGACTGGAGCAGTTTTGCTACTAGCAGTTTTGTTTCTCTCTCTTTCCCTTTTTCTATTAGGCTGCCCTTTTCTAAATATAATTCTTGCAGGAAATTATGGGGAGATTTTTAAAGCTGAATAATACAGGTCATTTAATCCTAACGTTATCTTCTTTTAAATGAAGGATGATGTTAATTTTATTAAACACATCTATGAGAATAAACTTTTTTACTCATAAATTTACATGCTGCTGTCCATTACTGTCACTGCATTTCATGTAGCCACTTTTTAAATATTGTTTAGACCATAGAGGACATGAGTAGTAAATACAATACATTTCCATAGACATTTTTGTATTAAAAGATTACATAATTGTAATGTTTATTTTCCCCCCTGGAAATACTCACACTTTCCAGGATTCCAAATATCTCTCTTCCCTCCATGTTTTCTTTCTTTACCAAGGTGCATACTATCGTCCCAGCTCAGAAGGACAGTTATTAATCAGATGGAAGGGTGACTGTTGATCACAGTAAAGCATTTTCTTCCCAAGAAGATGAAAACATTTGAATAGCGCTCCCTGTTCTTAACAGTAAGAGCCACCCTAGATCGTGAATCAAATGGGGCTCACTAGATACATCAATAGTATGAAGGATTTTTGTGCCTCCATTTCAGAGTTTTTACTCATGCTCTGTATCTAGGTGATAAATATGCTAGTTAGACAAGTAGGGCTCAATTTATATCTTGTTCTGAGCCATATGACTCATCATCTCTGCTTTCCAAATCCTTAAATTTGCAGCAAATCAAAGCACTCAGGCCTGAGTGAAACATATGCTTGTTAATAACACTTTTTTTAGAAACAAAATCTTGGGATAAAATAGGTCACAACATATTTGATAATTATGTAGATGCTATAACATTTCATTGGCTTTAATTATGCTGGGTTTTTATTTAAAAACATAATTTGTCACTATAAAGTTAATGTCAGGTATATAGACAATTTAAATAAACCGGTGTGACAAAGTTCCTTCTCTATCTTGGTGGGTCCTGCACTTATTGGCAGATTTTCTTGCCTTAGAGATTCACCATGTGGGTTGGGGAACAGCCCAGAGACCTTCCCCTCTGAAAAAACTCACAGTCCAGGTCAATTGGGAGGTTTTGGGGGGAACCCAGGCCAACCCTCTACTCCGGATTCCAGCCCAGGGCCCTGTGGACTGCAGCTGTCTATACTGCCTCCTGTAATAGCTGCATGACAGCTACAACTCCCTGGGCTACTTCCCCATGGCCTCCTCCAAACACCTTCCTTATTCTCACCACAGGACCTTCCTCCTGGTGTCTGATAACACCTGTGCTCCTCAGTCCTCCAGCAACACACCCTCTCAGCTCCTTACACCTCTTGCTCCCAGCTCCTCGCACGACAAACTGGTGTGAGCTCCTTTTTAAAACCCAGGTGCCCTGATTAGCCTGCCTTAATTGATTCTAGCAGCTTCTTCTTAATTGGTTCCAGGTGTCCTAATTAGCCTGCCTGCCTTAACTGGTTCTAGCAGGCAGGGCCGGCTCTGGCTTTTTTGCTGCCCAAGGCAAAAAAGCCTCCCGCCGCCTCCCCCCCCCCCGCCCCGGAGTGCGGCTGGGGAGGGCGCCAAGCCCGGCCACGGGCCGCTCTCCCCGACCGGCCAGAGCACCTGGGGGAGGGCGCCGAGCCCACTGCGGCTCTGCTCTCCCCAGCGGCCGGAGCCGGAGTGCCGCACCGCCCCCCTCCAGGTGCCGCCCCAAGCACAAGCTTGGTGGGCTGGTGCCTGGAGCTGGCCCTGCTAGCAGGTTCCTGATTACTGTAGTGCAGCCCCTGCTCTGGTCACTCAGGGAACAGAAAACTACTAATCCAGTGACAAGTATATTTGCCCTCTACCAGACTCCTGTACCCCACTGGTCTGGGTCTGTCACACCAGGTAGATAATTCCTTTAACTGTTTTATTTTTTTCAGAGATAATCAAATAAGTGGTCCTTAGTTACATAAGCAGCCACCAGTTTAGATAATCCAAGCATTCATATTAGTACATAGTTGTCTAAGTGACTCTTTCAAAAATATAAAATAGGAAGTCGTTCGAAATATTTTATTGATACTGTGTAATCCCTTTAGGACTGAACTGGTATCTGATCTCATCTACACTGCAAACCGATAGTCAAAGTGAGTGTTACTCTCTGGCTGCTCCATTTCCAGAGGAAACAAACTGTTAGCCCCTTCTTACAGCATTTTTTATTATACATTATACTAATTGTTTAAATGTATGGACTAGTAAAACGGCAGTACCCAGGTTAGTCTTGTAACTATAAAGACAGAACAGTTTCTCAGGATGATTTCTTAATCTTAGAGACATTAATAGGTGAAAGTTGCATACAGTAACAGAAGTAAGTGCTTACTATTCAACTTCCATTAACACTATTTTATATATGTTTAAATATACATAAATTCTGAGCTAAGGCAAATATGTTCTCCTAACTTTCAAAAGTTTTTCTGTTGTAATGAGAAAAAAATTGCTTTGCTTTTATTCTGCCCTGTTCAACTAAATAAATAAAGTCATGGTTTGTATAAGAAAGCTTTAAATCTGTGAGACAATCTTCTAGAGAGCTTTTATTTCTCAGACTGCATTTATCAGTGATTTAATCTCCCTACATCCATTAGAACTGTTAGGTAAACTCATATTTTATTTTAGTAGCTTGGACATCCCTAAACTAAAAAGTGAATAAATTGCTATCTCAATATGAAGGGTTTGACGTTCCTCGGACAGAAGGTGCAAATGATAATGCAATAGAAGGGAGAGAAATAGCTGTGTGGATGACAGTCTTCCAGATTTCCACACTAGGGATCAAACCTGAAACTTCTGTGAGGTCACGGAAGTAACACCAGGAATTAATCCACCCTCGATACCATTCTATTAAATAAATGTAAAGAAAAATAAGAAGTGGAATTGTCCAATATAATTGAATAACTGTTAAAAAAAAAAAACTCAAATCACTGAGAGGTTCCAGCACCAGGTGCAGCTGCAGACGCAGCCAAAACGGGGTCTGTTGCACCATGAGGAGAAGTGGGGGGCAGTAGAATGAAGACCAGCCAGGGACACCCCTCCCCTCCATACTTTCCCATACGTAGATGTGTGCAGGGGAGACCTTTCCCCCCACTCTAGGTGGTACCTCCCTTCATGTGGCCTTGGGAAACAAAAAATTGCAGGGCGGAATCTAGAACAGCCAGAGACTCCATCCAGTAGGAGCAGAAGCAGACAAGGCATGGACATTCAGACATACAGATAACTTACCACAGCTTTGACTGGACTTTCTCTGCCCTGTGCTGATTGGGGGTTCGCTCCAACCCTCTTCTCCTCCCCGCCCTCACAATCTTTCCACCTCAGTGTCATTCGCCACCACCTGCTCTTACCATCCCCTTCCCTGTGCCCCTCATCACCCTTCCCTTCAGTTATCTTATTCCCTCCTAATCAATCCCCCATCCCCCAAAAGATGGTGGAAACAACATTATATGTGCCACCATCACTGTTCACCCTGGTTGGGGGTTATATACTTTCTCCCACTCTCTGTCTGTCTCGTCTATTTGGACTGTAAGCTGATCAGGGCAAGAACTGTCTGCCACAATATCTTGCACAATTGGGCCCCTCTCTTGATTGGCCCTTAGACACTACCACACTAAACATGCTTAATAAATAATAAATTGGTGTTTCAGTTTTGTTACAGACATATATGTAAATACTAAGTTGCCTCCAGTAGTGCCTTAAAGATCAAGCAATGAGATGCACTATCAAGAATTTTATGACCTTATTATGTACTGTTTGTATTGGGGTAGTGTCTAGGAGTCGCAGTAATGATGGCTCTTCTGTGCCTGGCACTATACAAATGTCATGGAACACAGGGGTGAGGAAAAAAGTGCTGAATATTTGTAATAAATGAAACAAGCATAAAACAAAAATATAAGTAGACTATCAATACTGTTAATGAAAAATGATGTCTTCTTCGGAACAGTAAAAGTGAATTTTAAGCTTGAATGTTCAGTATTTGCAGAGAGAAAATTTGGAACGATATAGTTTGATTATAATAATCAAAATGCCCACTGAGATCAGTTGTAACAAAGTCAGCTACTCAGAAAAGTGGAAAAATACCTTGGGACTTCACAGAATGAATTTCAAAGCCCAAATAGCAATACATTTCTCATGAGCCAATCACATAGGTTAAACACTTCATAAGTAACAAAAATAAGAAATTTAAGAATTTTGACATCAGCTTGAAATCAGAAAATGAAAGTAAATTTGACCAATACATGGTTCATTCTGAAATATTCTCTCAGCCTAATGAGTTGATATGACTTAAAAAGTGTAGGGCTGAATTGAAATAAAGGGTCTCCTTCTGATCCCTTCCCTCAGAGGGCTCTTCCAAATCCTTCTCCGTAGTAGTACGTGTGCAGAGAGCCTGAAAACAGTTTTGCACCTCTATCTGCATTGGGATACATAAGTTCTTCTCTTTCTTCTCCTGGAGGTCACATGCTGCCAATATTTTTCCACGTTCTGCACTGCAATCTCTGACTCTTCAGCATGCTGTGCTTCTAGCACCAAACATTGACTTCTATCCAGAAAATCCTCATGTTTTCTGATGCAACACAGTGTTGATACTTGGTTCTCTAGTCCTTTAACCTTCTTTTCCAATATGCAGAAGCTTGCACTTCGTACAGACGAAGCTGCTTCTGTCCTTTAGGAGAAAGACAAACATGGCACATTCTGAGAAGGTTACAACAGCTGATCACTCACTAGCCATGCCTTCCTTCCAAGAGGCTCCTAAGATGTTGTATGTGCTGCTCAAAGGAGCCTGAAAGGCAAAAACACTCTGTGCCAACTCCCCACAGGCAAACTCCCAGGCAAACTCTCTCTGTTTGCCTGTATGCTGGAGGGTAGGGATAGGATACAGAGGGACCTAGACAAATTAGAGGATTGGGCCAAAAGAAATCTGATGAGGTTCAACAAGGACAAGTGCAGAGTCCTGCACTTAGGAAGGAAGAATCATGTGCACCACTACAGGCTGGAGACCAACTGGCTAAGCAGCAGTTCTGCAGAAAAGTACCTGGGGATTACAGTGGACGAGAAGCTGGATATGAGTCAATAGTGTGCCACTGTTGCCAAGAAGGCCAACGGCATATTGGGCTGTATTATTAGGAGCATTGCCAACAGATTGAGGGAACTGGTGAGGCCACACCTGGAGTATTGAATACAGTTGTGATCCCCACACTACAGAAGGGATGTGAACAAATTGGAGAGAGTCCAGCGGAGGGCAAAAAAAATGATTAGGGGGCTGGAGCACATGACTTATGAGGAGAGGCTGGGGAAACTGGGCTTATTTAGTCTGCAGAAGAGAAGAGTGAGGAGGGATTTGATAGCAGCCTTCAACTACCTGAAGTGGGTTTCCAAAGAGGATGGAGATAGTCTGTTCTCAGTGGTGGCAGATGACAGAACAAGAAGTAATGGTCTCAAGTTGCAGTGAGGGAGGTCTAGGTTGGATATTAGGAAAAGCTTTTTCATTAGGAGGGTGGTGAAGCACTGGAATGGGTTACCTAGGGAGGTGGTGGACTCACCATCCTTAGAGGTTTTTAAGGCCTAGCTTTACAAAGCCCTGGCTGGCATGATTTAGTTGGTGTTGGTCCTGCTTTGAGAGTGTTGGACTACATGACCCCCTGAGGTCTCTTCCAACCCTAATATCATATAATTCTATGATTCTAGGATACACTGACTCACTGTAAACCAAGTGGGATTCAGTTGCAGATTTTCTTCTTTTAAAATAAAATAAAATAATAAAAATCATTAATGTGTTACTTATTTAAACTTTTTTCCAATTATTCCCTGTGGAACTGAAAGAGTCACTCGTGCCAACTGTAGAACAGCATCTATGCAAGTTGATAATATACTATTCATTCAACCATCTATTTACGGGCATCTGTTTGGCATCCCCACAGTCTCCCAATGTTGTGAAATAATTAATTCATAGTATTTTAATTCTCTCTGATTATGCCATTCTGTTTAATGCAAACAAGGACATGTATCATTATTAATTAAAATGTATATGATTTATATTTAATCAATAATAATGTAAACACTCATGGTAAAAACAGTTTTCTAAAGAAAATTTTCACACCAAATTCCAACAGCAAGTAACTGGTTCAGGGAACTGATGGGCAGGATCCCCTGGGAGAATAACATGAAGGGGAAAGGAGTCCAGGACAGCTGGCTGTATTTTAAAGAATCCTTATTAAGGTTGCAGGAACAAACCATCCTGATGTGTAGAAAAAATAGTAAATATGGCAGACGACCAGCTTGGCTTAACAGTGAAATCCTTGCTGATCTTAAACACAAAAAAGAAGCTTCAAGAAGTGGAAGATTGGACAAATGACCAGGGAGGAATATAAAAATATTGCTCAGGCATGCAGGAGTGAAATCAGGAAGGGCAAATCACACTTGGAGGTGCAGCTAGCAAGAGATGTTAAGAGAAACAAGAAGGGTTTCTTCAGGTATGTTAGCAACATGAAGAAAGTCAAGGAAAGTGTGGGCCCCTTACTGAATGAGGGAAACAACCTAGTGACAGAGGATGTAGAAAAAGCTAATGTACTCAGTGCTTTTTTTGCCTCTGTCTTCACGAACAAGGTCAGCTCCCAGACCACTGCACTGGGCAGCACAGCATGGGGAGGAGGTGTGACCAGCCCTCTGTGGAGAAAGAAGTGGTTCAGGACTATTTAGAAAAGCTGGATGATCACAAGGGGGATGCTGGATGAGCATCAATGGGGCTGGATGCGCTGCATCCGAGGGTGCTAAAGGAGTTGGCGGATGTGATTGCAGAGCCATTGGCCATTATCTTTGAAAATTCATGGCGGTTGGGGGAGGTCCCGGATGGCTGGAAAAAGGCTAATTTAGTGCCTATCTTTAAAAAAGGGAAGAAGGAGGATCCGGGGAACTAGAGGCCAGTCAGCCTCACCTCAGTCCCTGGAAAAATCATGGAGCAGGTCCTCAAGGAATCAATTCTGAAGCACTTAGAGGAGAGGAAAGTGATCAGGAACAGTCAGCATGGATTCACCAAGGGTAAGTCATGCCTGACTAACCTAATTGCATTCTATGAGGAGATAATTGGCTCTGTGGATGAGGGGAAAGCAGTGGATGTGTTATTCCGTGACTTTAGCAAAGCTTTTGATACGGTCTCCCACAGTATTCTTGCCGCCAAGTTAAAGAAGTATGAGCTGGATGAATGGACTATAAGGTGGATAGAAAGCTGGTTAGATTGTTGGGCTCAATGGGTAGTGATCAATGGCTCCATGTCTAGTTGGCAGCCGGTATCAAGTGGAGTGCTCCAAGGGTCGGTCCAGGGGCCAGTTTTGTTCAATATCTTCATTAATGATCTGGAGGATGGCGTGGACTGCACTCTCAGCAAGTTTGCAGATGACACTAAACTGGGAGGAGTGGTAGATATGCTGGAGGGTAGGGATCGGATATAGAGGGACCTAGACAAACTAGAGGCTTGGGCCAAAAGAAACCTGATGAGGTTCAACAAGGACAAGTGCAGAGTCATGCACTTAGGATGGAAGAATCCCATGCACTGCTACAGACTAGGGACTGAATGGCTAGGCAGCAGTTCTGAATAACAGGACCTAGCGGTTACAGTGGACGAGACGCTGGATATGAGTCAACAGTGTGCCCTTGTTGCCAAGAAGGCTAACGGCATTTTGGGCTGTATAAGTAGGGGCATTGCCAGCAGATCGAGGGACGTGATCATTCCCTTCTATTTGACATTGGTGAGTCCTCATCTGGAGTACTGTGTCCAGTTCTGGACCCCACACTACAAGACGGATGTGGAAAAATTGGAAAGAGTCCAGCAGAGAGCAACAAAAATGATTAGGGAGCTGGAACACAAGACTTATGAGGAGAAGCTGAGGGAACTGGGATTGTTTAGTCTGCAGAAGAGAAGAATGAGGGGGGATTTGATAGCTGCTTTCAACTACCTGAAAGGGGGTTCCAAAGAGGATGGATCTAGACTGTTCTCAGTGGTACCAGATGACAGAACAAGGGCAATGGTCTCAAGTTGCAGTGTGGGAGGTTTAGGTTGGATATTAGGAAAAACTTTTTCACTAGGAAGGTGGTGAAGCACTGGAATGAGTTACCTAGGAGGTGGTGAAATCTCCTTCCTTAGAGGTTTTTAAGGTTAGGCTTGACAAAGCCCTGGCTGGGATGATTTAGTTGGGGATTGGTCCTGCTTTGAGCAGGGGGTTGGACTAGATGATCTCCTGAGGTCCCTTCCAACCCTGATATTCTATGATTCTATGACATGAACTAGAGAGATATTTGGGAGATTTTTTTGGACATGCATTGACAATTGTTTTCAATTCTTTAGTCGTTAAATTGATGTCAGATTCCTTCCTTCCTGTTATACTGGAATCAATGAGCCTGCTTTGGAAATCTCTGATATGCTGGTAAAAGAATATAGCATTGTTGTGTTCTAAAGGGACTGGCTCAACAAACTGGTGATATTTTGCTTTATAGAGACTTTGTCATTTGGGAAATTCTCTGTCCCCCCCACATATTTTATCAAGCACTGTGTGTTGCGACTTGATGAATGCCCTCCCAAATGACTGCATGCACATATCAAGTCTCTAAGTGCTGTACCATCTTCATCACACAGGCAAAACACAGGTCGAATGAAACAATTTAAAGTTTATTAAACCAAGACGGATGGTTGAGCTAAGATTAAGCTGGTTTATCCTTGAAATCCCCTGGTGGTTGTGACAGCAAGCATGCCGTGTAATCATTTACAGTATCTGAAAATTTTATAATAGTGTGACACAGACCTTGCCAACCTTTGTAATTATTTTAAGAATGAAAGCATTATGACTTATTATTTTTACAGCACAGTAAGTATACAGTACTTTACAAGACATGAAATAACGGAATTCTTGCTTTGAAAAGCATACACTCCAAAATCAGGTAAAGCTACAACAGAGTGAACAGAAAAAATGGCAGTGTTCTTAGCCGGTGTGGTTTGTGAAACAGGTGGGAATGCAGAAGTGGTTAGCCCCTATGAAAGCTAAGATCCCCTCCTCAAAACCCCAGTTTTTGTCTTATTTATTTATTTTTGGCCAGAAGGCATGACAATATAAGCAAAACAAAATAAACAATAAGGGAGACCATTAGCTTTTTTGAACCTCTCGGTGGACCATAAATCGTGTTTATTTGTGCAATATTCATATGGAAGTCAATTGGAGCTTTGCCTGAGTGAGGACGGGCACATCAATCCTATGCTTATAAAGCAATTTGAAAATCTCATATGAAAGGCTCTGTATGACCATTATTTATAGCCCCAGAGCCTTAAAAATTCCATTTGTTCTGCAAGAGTTTTCGTGCCCTGCTGGGTGAATGCCTTTGAATAACATTAGACAATACTATGGCATCAGGTTTTAATCAGAATTCCCCATTGAAGTCAATGGAAAGTCCTGATTAAAAATTGATGGTACTGTTTGCTCTATGAATTCCATGAAAACACATTCCCTTCTGCAAGTCAGGTGGAATTTTTAGGCTCTATCACACTACAAACCTAATCCAAAAGCCAATAGAAAGATTCCCATTGTCTTCAACTGGTTTAGGATCAGCCCCTAGTTAGATATACAGGGATCATCGATCTTCAGCTACTTTAAATTGGTGGCATTCCATTGATTTACACCAGTTGAGGATCCAGCCTATAGTGTCATTATACATCTCATCTACAATACAGTAGACTAGCAGATGTCTCTTTTTTAGGTTCCACTTTGTATTTTAGCACTAGTAAATTAATATTAACTTCATGATTTTAATGTCTTCAGTCATGTAAGTATTCCAGAGAGTCCCCACCATGGCAGAGAGCAGTCACTGGATTATTTTGTTTGTTTTTAAACTGCTGGGAAGAACCATAACACTGGGATACTTTGCAGATTATCTCTCAGCAGGGCCGAATGTAGGGGCAGGCAACCCAGGCAATCACCTGGGGTGCTGGGCTTAGGGGGCATTGGGCTCGGGTGCTGTTTTTTTTGTTAGCAACAACAGGAAAAAATGTTTAAAGTAATATGTTTCATGTACTATGTATTTGGATTCATTTTTCACTAACCTCCTAGAATGTTCAGGATCTTTGTAGAATCTCATTGAACCTTTCAGATTTTCTGAGAACTACATTTTCCGTGGACCTCCTAGAATTTTGTCAGCCATACCCTCCTGGATATATAAGGGGTGGGGTATCACCAGTCACATAATGAGATATAAGAATGAAGTGAGAGCCCAGCTGTGATATTGTGAACCTTGTTTTATTGTGCAATTGTGAAGTGTGCTTGTGTTTTAAGACTTGTAGAGTGTAAGCAATGACTAATAAAGGATACATTTAATGAGACACCAGAGATACCTACCGAAACCGTGTCTACACAACAATATAAAAGAAATACTGTTACTTCTTTTGCAATGCTTAACATGTAACGTTAGATGACTTTCTAAAACTGCAGAACATAGACTTTTGCTCTCCCTAATACTGTCTGTTTTCCCCATAGAAAATATAATATGTCCCCAAAGAAGCCTTCAGGAGCTCAGTATAGGAAGTGAAAAGCTCAACTGCAATCTAGTTTGCAGCAATGGGCAAATATGATGGGAAAATATCTGAAACAGAACAACATAGACAGGGCTTTAGGCAGTAGCCATCATCCCAGTGCAGAAGAAATTGAGGAGTGAAGCGTAAATGATGGAAGTCCTATTATTAAGAAATTAGCAGATCTACCTGAAGATAAGGAATGGAAATGTGAGGAAAGTGTTGGAGAATCGTCCAGTTTTCCTGGCAGCATAAAGGACAGTGATGATAAAGAAGAATGTGGCTCACATGAAAAGGAGAGTAATGACAAACGTAAATCTAGTTTACATGAAAAGGAGAGAAATGATAAAGAATAATCAAACTTGCTTGATGACAGAAACAGCAGTGAGAAAAATTGCAAACTACAAATCGATACACCAGATTCTGCTTTATGACTAGCGATTGTACAGTTTTGAATGGGCTGGGAAAATTGAGGCTATGACGTCTACAGTAAATGAGCTGAAGCGACAATTCTCAAAGTCAGACTGCGAAAGAGTGCTCAAGAATGGTGAGAAACTTGAATCGGTGGTGGCTAGTTTACTTGAAATCAACTGTCAAAGTGTTCCGTTTTTGTTGCAAAATATTTTACAAGAATGTGAAATTGTTGCTTGCACTTTCTGGGTACAATTACTAGCATAACGTAGCCGATGCTCTGAAGCAACAAAGAAATTCACACAGCTATTTTACAGCCTACTCCAAATGGATGGAGGCTGAGTCCATGCTCAAGCTGAATAAATGCACAGACGCAGAAAACCAGCGCATTATTAATATGGAAACCGAGCATTATAGGAATGTGCTCGAGCATCTGATCTCAATTATCGTCTTCCTTGAAAAGAATAATTTGGCTTTCTGGGGCTCATTGGATAAGTTGTTCACTGAACATAATGGTAATTTCACCAGTTTGGTAGAGTTCCTTGGGAAATACGATGATGTGTGAGCACCTATGCCAAGTAGTTTGTAAAGAAGCTATGGACCATTGCTGCAGGAAAACAATTAAAAACAAATTGATTGACCTTATGGCAAGGAAGGTGCTTGCTAACATATTGATGCAGCTTGGCAAAGTGAAATAGTATGTCGTAAAAATGGACTACACTCCCAACATTAGTCACAGTGAAAAGAGATTATGTACAGTAAAATTTGTTGATGAACAGGATGGCTATATTCAAATAAAGGAACACTTTCATATGTTTCTGGTCTGTGGACGAATGTACTGGAAAAGGCCTAACAGAACTCTTTATGAACATTTTAAATGAGAATAAAATAAAGCTTCGGGACTGCCAAGGCCAAGGCTATGACAATGGCATGAACGTGAAGGGAAGAAAGAGTGGCATCCACACAAGGATCTTTGTGCTGAATCCAAGAGCTTTCTTCATGCCTTGTGGCTGCCATTCCCTCAACCTGGTTGTGTCAGATGCAGTGTCAACTTCTTTAGACTCTGTATCTCTCTTTGGAGTACTGCAAAGGATATACATCCTGTTTTCAGTTTCAACTATCAGGTGGAAGATCCTCATGGACAATTTTACAAATCTGACCATGAAGCCACTAAGTGACACTCTCTGGGAGAGCCGCATTAGCAGCATAAGGCCAGTGAGGTACCAAGAGACTGAGGTTTACGATGCCCTGATGGAACTGGCCCAGTCGAGTAAAGCCGAGACTGGAATCCCACACGAGGTACAAAGCCTGGCAAACCAGTTCACTGTCTTCAAATTTCTGGTATCAATTTTGGTTTGACACAATATCCTGTTTCAAGTAAACATTGTAAGCCAGGCATTACAAACTCAATCAAGGGGCATCGTGACCACTACTACTTTGATGAGAATATGCCTTGATTTCGTTGTGGCCTACAGAGACAACAGATTTGAAGATAACATCACTGCGGCCAAAGAAATGCTGGGAAACATAGGAGTTGAGCCTCTCTTCAAGGAACCTCTTATACATTGGAAAAAGAGACAGTTTGGTTATGAGGGCAGAGATGAGATTATGTGAAGCTTGGAAGAAAAATTCAAGAGGGAGGTTTTTTTTGCTGGCTTATTGACACTGCTAAAGTGTCCATCAAAGAAAGGTTTGGACAAATGAAGTATCATGAACAAACCTTGGGGGGGGGGGGGGGGGGGGGGGGGAGGTTGTATGACCTTAGTAAGCTGCTAGCAAACAGGAAAACACTCTTGAATAATTTACCAAACAGTGACACATGGGGAATAGTCAGACATGAATGATATAGACCTCTATGTTGAATTGGATAACTTCCGCTACATTTTGAACACGGGAAGTTCTCCAATGCAGTTATGATTCAGAGCTGAAGGACACTTTTCCTAATGTGTGAAAGCTTTGAGGATTTTGCTCATTCTGCCAGGCACAGTCACGAGTGGTGAGCACAACTTTTTGAAGTTCAGGCTCATTAAAACATATCTTCAATCAACGATGGTCAACACAAGACTGACATCGCTTGCTATTTTATCGCTTAAAAATGCCATTGGCCAGACTTTGGATTTCCCTTATGCTGTACTTCAGTTCGCAAAGGTAAAGGCGAGAAAAGCCATCTTTTGAACTATAGGACAAGGTTTAACATTCTAAGGCTGTCACCTGCTGTAACACTGTTTAATACTGGTCCACCCAATGTTGCTGCACAGTTCAATTTCTTGATGTTATTACACTTCAGTTATTCTTAAACTTAAAAAAGATTCCATAAGCTAAGAAGAAACCATTGTTATATGCTTATATATGGCATAGATGGATAAATACAGATTTACAGATCCCAGCGTGCACATTTATCATGTTATATAACAGGCATTCAAATCATGCATAAAAGTCATGAAATGGGCTATAAATGCAATAAAAAGTAATGTATTCAAAAGTTTAACAAATGAAGTGGTGGGCACTTAAGACGCTCTTCACCTCGGGTGCCATTTGGTCTAGGTCTGGCCCTGTCTCTCAGATAGTGAAATCAGGCTGAATATAGGTTATACAAAAAGCAATAGGAAACTATCCAGTGAATATTATCACAGAAGAATTTTGATTTGAGAATTTCTATTTGCTGTTCAGTGGACCAGATTCTCACCTAAATTAAGACAGCCATTCCACTGGTGAAAAACACTCCCAAAGCCAGATTATCAAGCCACAGACAGCTCACCCAAGCATAGGGGGATCCTTGAGTGTTACAGAAGTACCATAGCAGCTTCTACACTTCCCTCATTTCTCCCAGCACAGACGTTTTGGCAATCCCTGGTTTATGAAGTGTCCCACTGGGACCATGGGCTGCCTCAGTTGTTAAAACATACTGGAGTGGACAACACCCAGAGAACGAGGGGATTGCAAAGGAGAAAAGTCATCCCTAGATGTATGCCTACCCACGCATATTGAGTGAAACCCAGAGCTGAAGATGGGGCTCTTTTTTATTTAAAGGCACACTTTCATTTATAAATTGTATCATTTATTTCTAAAAATCCCTTAGCCGTATGTGAACAGAAACAATATTTAAAAAAAGAATCATTGTCTTGTACTATGTCTACTGTTTATTTAGTTTTTGCACTTTAATCTGGAAACTAGACTAGTCCACTGGTTTATTGTCAGTTTCATTTTCTAATTCTTATCCATATGCAGAAAGATACTGTAGCTGGCTTCTAAAAATGGCGGGGAGCGGATAAATGATTTCAGTTTAAATAACTCATTGCAATTAGCAATTTAAATGACTATTAGAATTTGTTTAAATATACTGTCAGTATCATTCTGCTCTCACTTAGACCACTTTCAAACAGGACCGGCTCTGTTAAAATCAATAAAATTACCCTGGTATAATGACCGTGTAAATGAGATCACAATTCAGGACAGTGGTTATTAGTGTTTTAGGGTGTTTCTGTGGGTCAGAGGCCAATGGGAAAATCATTGCCTTTTAGATTTCACATAAAATCTGAGATGTGTTTGTGACACTCTGGACATATTATTAAAAAAAAAAAAAACAATGTTGCCATTGTTTTTCACACAAATCTATTTGATGTGTCCCAAGCTTTGGTGTGTGAGGGCAGAGTTTCCTCTAAATCCCGATGCCATCCATGCCCCCTTAAACCTCCTCATATATTCAGTTTCACTAGGGAGAAAATTACTAATATCCTAATTCATTCTCAACATTTATGCAATAAGATACAAAGTATAAAGGGAATATTCAGTTCTTTGTAGGGATAAAATAGAGTTTGACTGTGTTTCATGTGATCATTTATCTAAAGTAGCACTAAATATGTGTCACATGACAATTTATACAAAATTATTTTGTCACAAGCATTTCAAGCAGCTTTTCAAAGATGTTCAATAAAGATGACTGTAGAGTGGTGGAGGAGTGCCATTTACCCAACCACATTATAATTCTCAGTCATTTCCCTCTTCAGATGGCAAACACTGACCCAAATGCCATCCGAGAAAGATATTTTCCCTGCAGCAGCATCTGGTTCTTTGGCAGACTCATTAGACAGTTGCATTGGCATCTTCAGCACAGCCTTTAGGTCTCTTACATCATTATGCTGATAGCCGGTCTGGGTTACTCTGTCCTTCTGCTTAAACCTTCCTTTTTTTATTGCTTTGTTCTAAAGAATTTGTTCATTATATTAATTAGATAATTGTTGTTGTGCACCAGAGACCTGCTGAATCACTCATGGTAAAAATTAATGATTACCCATTTCTGCAGGGTTTCCAATTTGCTTCATTGGGTGTGTCAGTAATGGAACTATTTAAGTATCAATAAATCCTTAGGTCAGTGAGTGAATTTTAATTGTAAGAAAAAAAGCTATCTTTTCTGCTCTCTAATAAAGCACAATTTTTTTCTTAAGAGTACTGATGTTAGCTAAAAAGTATAAGGTCAAATTTTGACACCAATGCACCCTTCAAAAAAGAGCAAACAGCAATACAAATGTTTGCATTTGTTTTTCTTTTTAAATATTAAAATGGATACAATGTTAAACAAAGAGGGGGGAAAGTTCCATTACAGTAACTGCAATGTAAATATGGTTAGGACTATTTTTCTGAGTCCTTTGCCCGCCCCATCATGAAATCCCAGCTGTCATTCAAATTTTGCAAAGCATTTTAATTTTGATGGAACTGCATATTCCAACGGAGTATGTTTTCATCAAAGTTCCTCTGGTCAACTCTAATAAACAGTGAAAAATAATTTTTTTTTTTTTAAGTTTCTCACTAGTAACAATCTAAGTTGTTATTATAAAGTTAAGGACATAGTCCTCTATTCCCCCCACCTGGATGTAGCCAGCCTGTCTGCCAGCAGTATATCAACTTTGTTCTGGAACATTTAATAAGGATCTGTCTAAACTTTTTGAACCATATTGTGGAGTTCTACTGAAAGTATGGAGCTAAATGATATCTCAACACAAAATTAGACTAACCAATTGATCACATGGCATGAAGAGTGCCAGGAGAAAACTGAGCCATAAGGCCAAAACAGCTCATAACCTACAGCTTTGCCTGCTGGATGTAAGTTCTAACCTTATAAAGTAGTCATTATAGTTACATTAGAGCAGAAAAGTGAAATTGCTGCTACACTGACCTTTTGTATCCAGCCTGGTTTGTCCCATGGCTGTTGTGACTTTTAAAATATTCAGCCAGATCCACAGCTGGTGTAAATTGATGTTATTCTGTTGACTTCTGTTGAGCTACACTGATTTTTCCCCTGCTGAGGATCTGACCTGTTACATTTATTGCAAAACCTGATGTCAAATTTCATGGGTCTGTGCTCACATATCCAATCCCCAGCTGGCCTGAACTGCTGACAAATACTACATATGTTGGATGGGGTAAAGTGGACTACCATTTGTTATAGTTATTTACATAGGGCCATAGGTGTGCAAGGTGCTTTGTAGATCAATAAAAGTGACAGGCTCTGGCTCCATGAAATTCTGAGTCTAAAGTGCATGTGCAAACACATCAGGTAACAACCCAAACCAAAAGACAGAGGAGGGTGGGGTAGAGAAAAAAGTTACAACAACAATTCATTGAGATGTGCTTATTCTTACATGTGTTACCTCTTAGCTAGTCTTTGTTCACATCTTTGTTTTGTGATCTTTTTAATCAATTAATTTTATATCTTAAAACTACAGTGGGTCAAAAACGGAAATATATTTAATAAAACCAACGTTTTGAAAGAAACACTGTTTTGATTCATTTGATGTTTTCGTTAATTTTTTCTTTTTCAACAAAACGTTATTAACAAAAAATTGGGAAAGAAATTTTTGAATAATACTGTTTCATTTCAGTGGGGGAAGATATTCTATTCTCCATCCCCTTTTTTCCTCACTGGAAAAAAAAAGGGAATACATCCAAAGTGTGAGAAAGTGTTTTCCGATTCTTTAGTGGTTATTGATTATTATTGATTTCCAATTAATTACTAATTTAAAGAGCTCGGGGGTCCCAGAATCAGGCACAACAGAATCAAGTTTATCAAGTTCAATGTATGGTCGGGTACCCTGCTCTGCAGAATGGAGACACTCACACTGAGGGAAAAACAAAGCTTTAATGGCACATATTAGTAAATATATGTCAATTGGTTGCCAAGGCAAGTTTGTGGTTAAGCATCTGCCAACATTTTATTCTAAAATATCCAAATCTAGTATCAGTTCAATGGTCTTGCAGTTACCTATTTTTGTTCAGTATAACCCCCTGCTTAAAGACGCTATTCTCCGTTCCCCAAAACTCAGGGTTACTGTTGGGCCACAGTTCATAGGACTCAAAGTCTTATGCTAATGGATTTAGCTAATGTTTTACAGGATATAGGCCTGTAGGTCTCTTATGTTACTGCTGAGTAAAGTAAAATGCTAAAGCTAGCTCTATGGGCTACCAAAATGATAGCCCCCACCCCCACAGGAAGGTAGGTGCTAACAGTGATGGAGGGTGAGGCAAGGCAGATGATTTTGGATTACATATTGTATAGAGGGGCACAATGTGAGGAATGCAGAAGTCAGAAAGAGAAGGATACTGTAGTAGTGAAATCAAGAAATGACCAGTGCATAGCCTAAGGTTTTGATGTCAGTGAGGGTTAGGAAGAGACACCACAGCTGTAACTGAAGATTGACACCATTCAACCTTGCTTTCCATCTCCTCCTTTATCACTTTTATTGTTAGCAGAAAAGACCAAACGTGTCACGTGGAACTGGAAGAAAGGGAATGGCTATGCCATGTAAATGTGGTTTTCCCTTAGGCCACACCTGCACCCTTCTCAGCCCTCACTCCCATTCTGATGCCTTGGAGAACACATCATATGCATTTTACTTTTAAAAATACACTATTAATAATTAATACATTTTAAAAGGCTTTTTATTAAAAGATGCACATAGGCTGTCTGACAGGCATAATCACCTCACTACTACTCACTACTCTCCTGTTCATGCATCCAAGGTTCACATTAGCACTTTTTGCCACCGCCTCACATTGGGAGCTCATGTTCAGTTGCTTGCCTACAGCGATCCCTAAATCGTTTCAGACCTACTGTTTCCCCTTCCATTCTGTATGCAGGTATGGCCTGCACTCTTTGTTCCTAGATGTGTGACTTTGCATTTTGCTGTATTAAAAAGTATTTTGTTTGAATGGGCTCAGGTTACAAAGCAATACAGACCATTCTGTATAATTGCCTTATCTTCATCACTATTTCTACTCTGCCAATATTTGTGTCATCTGCAAATTTTAACCAACAGCGATTTTATAATTATTTCTGGATTATTGATGAAATGTTGAATAGCATTGGGCCTAGTACAAAACATACCACTCACCAATACCCTGTACCTCCAATACCCTGTCCCTCCATGAGACTGCTTGACACACCAAAATGGTTTCTGGCCCTGACAAGAAAGTTTCATTAAGACATTGACAGTTCCCAAGAATATGTGATTGTCAAGTTTTTACCTTACTCAAGAGTCAAGAAAAGACAAATTCTGTACCATCGTGGAGTATTTCACATCCCATTATGCACAGTGAAAATAAATAATTTTGAAGAAAAATATTATAAATGTAACAGGAGACCTCATATGTCTTATTGAATACAGCTTTCGCCACTGTGCTCTTCAATTGCTGCCTTGGTCAAATAAAATAAGGACCAATGTGAGTGCTGTTACAGAACACTAAATTATTTGATTTTCCCTCAAGTATTTTTATACATTTTATGTGTCGCCTAATGTAAATGCTGAATGTGTGTGATAATGCTATAAGTTGTAGAGGAAAACTGCAGCGCAGGAGAACAACTTTTCATTTTCATATACAGGGATGCAGGGATTCAAAACCTGAAATCAATGTGATGCAGAGATTTGATTGATGTACCAAATCAGAGACTTGGGACCCAGCAAGACTGCACTTTTACCTCCCTGTGAGAGCAGTGCCCTGTCTACAGTGTGCCCCACTGCAGTGAATAGGATACACAATTATTAGAATACTTGGTTTCTAATTTCAGCTCTGCCACTGATTCTGGGTGACCTTGGGTGAGTCATTTAATTTCTCTGTGACAAGTCTGGCATCTGCAAAATGGGGGCTAAGCTGTTAAAATCACAAGACATTCATTGTGGCAAGAGCTGCATAAGAGCCACTGAAACAATGGATTCTCTTATTCCCTCTGCTCGCACATATACCAATGAAAACCCAGGAGTACAGTTGCAATGACACAGCCTTAGATAGTGATAATAAATGATGATAGTATGTAGCATTTATATTTCTTTACATTAGTAGGTCTCAAAATACTTTACAGAGATGAGAAAGTATCTGTTGGTTTTAGTTGCGTATCTTGCTCTCATTATCATATTAGCGGAATCAATTACAAAATCAATTAATCTATACTCACATCCCACATTTGAGCTGGGGAAATGTTGGCACCACCTAACTCTTGGTCCCTGTGGTGGAGTGTACCAACCCCATACTGGGCCAACGGGAATGGATCTATCAGTGTGGGCTCAGGAGGCCAGGCCCCCTTGTCCCTGCTGCGCACGCTCCAGGTAGAAGAGCCAGATAAAAGGATGCAGCCCTGCTCAGTCGGGGCTGGCTGTGGCAAAGGAAGGACATGTACTGCAGGTTCTTGTAGACGTGCCTGTGACGCTCCAGGCGGCAGAGCCCAGGGACCCGGACTACGCTGTGGACAACTCACTGACTGTGGAGACTGACAGGGAAGCCAAGCCACTGCCAGCTGAGGAGATGCCCAGTACACAAGTTGTGGGAGGGAGTGACCCACGGAAGGTAGTAGAAGCTGATGCTTGAACCCCTAATGGGGCGTTCCCCAGCTTCATAGGACCCTCGGTCAGAACCCCGTGAAGAGCGCGGGGCCGGGTTCCCTGACCACACCCCACAGGCCATCAGGCGTGGCTGCTGTCTGCTCTTGGCTTCAACCAGGAGGCTTAGGAGCTGTAGACTGTTTGTTCTGCCCCACCCAGAAGCTACAGACTGATTGTTGTTTTGCCTCGTCCAAAGGGCCAGAATTCCAGTTGTCGTTGTCAGTCCCAGCTCAGAGGCTCAGAGGCTAGGGACTGTTTGTTTACACGGCCCTGCCAGGGGACTGGAGCCCACCCTGCTGCAACTCCCTGAATTAGCAAGCAATCCTGATGACTGTGCGATGGTGTCTACCAACCCCAAACTGGGCCAACGGTGGCAGCCTGGCTCGGCCCACGGAGACGCAATCACAGTCCCACTCTCGTGAGTAGAGCAGCTTCGTACCATCGCTACCCACACCTCAGGCCTTCCACCAGTGTTCATTCTGGCACAAAAAGGCATAAGTCACTAGTGCACCTGCCCATGCATATCATACTTAAGTTATTTACATGTTCTCAAATTTACTTGCTAATAAAGAGAAATTTTCCAATAGCCAAACCTTCACTAACACTGACAGGATCTTTCCTTTATTCCTAGTTGTACAGACAAAGATGTATAAGAACCGGAGGTATCTCTCCCATGCCACATCTGAAAATCACAGGACTTTCCAGGGACTTGTAGCTGTGGGATGGAATTTTCTGCTGGCTCAGCCTTTAATTTAGGAAGAGGAAACAAACTATTGTCAGGCAAAATAGAATGACCACAGAAAGAAAACTTAACTAGCAAAAAAAATTATATTCAAGTATTTCCTCCTCCCTGCACAATTTAAAAGCAGACAATAGCACTGACATTTTGATTTGTCTACAATAATGCTTAATGCAAATAACAGGTCTACACATTTAGTTCTGATCACACTGACAGAAGCCAAGAAGAGGTGAAAAACAAATAACTAATGAGACAGATTCTCAATGGATGCAAATCATCATGCTATTTTTACTACTCCAGCTGAGGAATGGGACTTATAGTTGACTAAAGGACTAGACCCATCTCAGTTACAAGAATGTGATCCTGATTTGAATGAAAGATTAACAAAAAAATGAACTCAATGTTTCATAAGACAACTGATTTTGGGTGTGGTGGAATACATTTATATTAAAAGCTGGATTTGATCTTGAACATGTGAAATTATTTCTGTACAACATTTATTTCACTATGTTATTAGTTAAGTTCTCAAATACACTACCAGAATATTGAGCTGTTCAGAAAAAACAAAAACAAAACCAAAAAAACCCCCTGTTAAATGTGGAGGTTGAAAACTGATTTCTTTAGGCTATCTGGGAAATTTGTAGTTTCTCACCCAAACTGAAACTGATCTAATCTACTCTGAGTTATGAGCAGTATTAACCTTATGTCAAGTACTGGGCCCTGCATTATGCTGGCTTTTACTGTTATAACCTAGGGCACAGATCCACTGCTGGCAGAAAGTCCTCATGAATGGGATGATATGGTGGCACAAGGTACCTTTAACTCCCTCCTCACTGGAGGAGCTATAGGTAGTCAATCAGCACAGCATAAAAACAGCCTCAATTTCACTCTTCACTCAGCAGTTTTAGCAAAGACCAGAAATGAAGGATCATTCCTTAAATCTCCCTCTTTCAAGGCAGGGGCAGTTTCTCTACTCCACCATTCTGCAGTGGAGAGGGAATAGTTCCCTTGGAATACAACATGTCAAGTGGATTAGCATAGTGGAAAACACTTATAGTGGAGTGAAGCTTCACTACAAACAGAATCAAACTTCACTAACTGGTGTAAAAAACCCACTGAAATGCACAGAAGTCAGTGGGAGTTTTGCCCAAGTAAGAATAAGGGTCAATCATTTTTTCACTTACATTATTGCAAATCAGGAATAACCCCACTTAAACTGAAGGAATTATACAGTTGTTGAACAGGTGTAAATTAGCTCAGAATCAACCCAAGCATCGTGGGATGGGGCCATAGTAAAACTTCACCTATAACGATGGGTTAGTTTGGCTAACAACTCAACTTTGCTACATTAAGTGATTGTCTTTAAATATCTAGTTCATAAACTACAGATTAAACTAAACAAAAAACAGTGCTTCACATATAACTCAAAGATTGTACAGATTCCAGTTTCAAAAAAGTTCAAAAGGTTTGGTGAAACCCAGAATGCCCCAAGGGCTCTCTACCCTTCTACAAAGCAAAGACCTGAGGCTGCAAATGGTTGGTGTTTCTTGTACCCAAGAGTAAGAAAAAGCTTACTAAACTCCTGGACACAATAATCATGTGGGTAGCTGGCTTACCAGCTAAAGGGGAATTGACCACCTCCCTGCATGTGCTGCATTTGGCACCAACTAGATATCAGGGCATGCATCCAGTTTACTGCACCACCTGCAATTTTCTGGGCAGGGTCATTGAGAGCACAGTTCACTGGTTAAAGACAGGGCTGGCTCCAGGCACCAGCTTAACAAGCAGGTGCTTGGGGCAGCCAAGGGAGAGGGGAAGCACCTGCGGCAATTCGGGGGTGGCAGGTCCCTCACTCCCTCTAGGACCTGCCGCTGAACTGCTGCTGCTGATCGCGGCTTTTTTTTTTTCCAATTGCCGCCGCCAATCGTGATCGTGGCTTTTTTTTTTTTTTTTTGCTTGGGGCGGCAGAAATGCTGGAGCTGGCCCTGGTTAAAGAGGATGACCCCAATTAGCATTTCCAAATCCAGAAAGCATCCTGAAATCTATTATTCAGCTCATGCTGCTTTTTTATTATTTTCTACAACTTTTTCTCATGTGGAGGGCTAATTGGATTAGAGAAGGAAGAGTCTTAAATGAACTGCAGAGATAAGTTGGAGGAAATCTTCCTTCCCTCAGGTGAGCACATTAGACTCAGCCACAATCCAGAATGGAGGGGCAGTTGAGGCAAGGTAGCAAGGTGTGTGTATGGTTCTATCTGCATACTCCATTCTCCAGTTCTGTACATGTTACCTGTAGTATTATGAATTGAGTGGAGGCCTTACTCTATCTGGAGAACCCCGTGACACCAAGGCCCATTGGTGGTTCACAACTGTGTGTCAGCAACTCTTGTTACAAACTCACTACACCTAACACATTGTTCTGATGTATACCCAAAAAGTGTCATGTAATGTATCCCTGGAAAGCTAATAACTCACTGATCTAACACTCTAGAGTACAAAAATGATTAGGGGGCTGGGACACATGACTTATGAGGAGAGGCTGAGGGAACTGGGATTGTTTAGTCTGGAGAAGAGAAGAATGAGGGGGGATTTGATAGCTGCTTTCAACTACCTGAAAGGGGGTTCCAAACAGGATAGATCTAGACTGTTCTCAGTGATAACTGATGACAGAACAAGGAGTAATGGTCTTAAGTTGCTGTGGGGGAGGTTTAGATTGTATCCAATCTAAACCTCCCCACAGCAACTTGAGACCATTACTCCTTGTGGAAAACTTGAGACCACCACCCTCCCAGTGGAAAAATGTTTCCACTAGGAGGGTGGTGAAGCACTGGAATGGGTTACTTAGGGAGGTGGTGGAATCTCCTTCCTTAGAGGTTTTTAAGGTCAGGCTTGACAAAGCCCTGGCTGGGATGATTTAGTTGGGGATTGATCCTGCTTTGAGCAGGGGGTTGGACTAGATGACCTCCTGAGGTCCCTTCCAACCCTGATATTCTATGATTCTATGAGTAGAGTGTGGTATGTACTGAGTGTGTACAAAGTTAAAAAAAAAAAGCTAGAACTATGTTCTTAAAATGTGTTTGGCAAACAATGCATAAGCACAGTCTGCCTTAGACAAAGGAATGAGTATTTCCTTGTCTAATCAGCCTGGTCATCAGTCAGAAACAATGAAGATACATTTACATAAAAGGTAAACGAAGTCATCAAACTAGTGAGTGGGGCAGACAGCCTCACAACTATAAAGATGGGGTCTGAATCTCAAATGATAAGCAATATAATTATCTGGTTGTATATTATATTACTATATTACAAAAATATCAGGTAAGGACAAGGTCTTTTATGAAATCCTGTGACACACTGGTGGTTGATATCATTGTAAAATGTATGCATTATCTCTACATGAGGCATTATGGATACTCACTGATATTATGCTTTCAAGTCTGTGACCAAACAGAGGGAAAACAGGTTTTCTCCCAGACAGCTCCACAAAGAGATTTAGGCACTAGAGAGCTCCAAAACCCTCTTCCCCACCTCAAAATTTTCACTGTAAAAGTCTCCTAGGTGCCTACATTCCTGCCTCTGTGCATCTGCACTACTGCTCCAGGTATGCACCTCAGTGCCTATTTCCTGCCTAAGCCCCAGTGTGATCCTCAAACCAGGTGAAGATAGGCAAGACATTATCTAGCTCACCTCTGGGGCCCCATCTGATAGGTGTGCTCAGAGCACATCCAACTCCACACAAAATAAGAGAAGTAACAGCTTCCTCCCTTATAACCTGTAGCCTACTGGTTAGGGTAATCAACTGGGATGTGGGACTAGTTCAATTCTCCCCTCTGATGAGGAGAAGAGATTTCAATAAAAGGTCTTCTACTTCTCAGGTCAGTGCCTTAACCACTGGAGTATAATGGCACTCTCATTCTCTCTGGTTCAGTGTATATGTAAGTATTTATACAAAGTGGACTGGCTTCAACAGGAGAGACTGACAGCATCCCACACTTGAACATCCCATGGTCAAGTAGTTAGGGCACTTATCCTGCCTATCATCAGACAGAGGGGAGAACTGAACTTCTGTCTAACACATCAGGGTGTGTATGCAAATCACTGAGCTAAAGATTATAACAGAGGATGCTTCCTGTTTCTTCTTCACTCCCCTCTTCTTACCTCTCCACTATACTCTCCGGACATTATGTGCAGAAGTAGGTGTGTGACACCGCCTTTCCTGCAAGTAGGAACCTGACTCAAGGAGACGGTTCCAGGTTGTGGATCTCAACAAGAGATAGGCACCTCCCTTCAGGTCAGACTAAGGCCATGTTTACACTTCTGGCTAAATCAGCACTGCTGCGATTGATGCAGTGGTGTTGATTTAGCGGGTCTGGGGAAGACATGCTAAGTTGATGGGAGAGCACTCTTCTGTTGACATCTCTACTCCACCTCCCTGAGAAGCAGAAGCTATGTCAATGGGAGATCATCTCCCATCAATGTAGTGCGGTGTAGACACCACTGTAAGTCTACCTAAGTTATGTTGACTTCAGTTAGATAAGTTATGTAACTGAGCTAGCGTAACTTAGTTCATGTTATAGTATTAGTTTAGACCAGCCCTTAGTCACCTAACCCTGAGAGGGGCAGGGCTTAGGACACACCTGTCTCATTGGCCTCTCCCACTATCTAGTTTAGGCAGCTCCCTGCTTGACATGCTGGCTTTTATAGATCCCATTCTCAGGCACATCTCTCTCCATGTGCATTGTATAGGGAGCCTAGGTGCTTTACCCAGGGTTCCTGTGTTCCAGTGATTTTCCAGGAAACCTACAATTACACATTGCAATGCTGAGCATTGCAACACCTAAGTCCCTTTGTGGATCCAAGTCAACATTTCTCTATATAATTGAAGGAATTGTCTGTGGCTGAAGGAAGCAGCTCTTTGAAATTAAAGTAAGTATCACGAAAAGTAGCAAGAAAGTGATGTTTAGATCATATCACACTCTTTGGAAATTTATTTTCTGTATCAATCTATTAGCAAGGGATAAAGAGTACCACTTTTCTTACTTTTTTGGTCAACAGTTATTTACTATTATCTCATACCTTCTTTTATCAATAAAGAGGAGTGAATGTGGTGACTTCACGTAGCTTCCACAAAAGGGCTTATCAAAGGGAAGAAAATTACAGGGAAGACATAGCTGAAAGTAGAGGCTGAATAAGGCCCTAATCCTGCATACATAAGAGTATGTGTATATCTTTGCACACGTGAGTAGTCCCAGTTAAATGTACTATTCACTATTAAACATGTGAATAAATGTTTGAAGGATCAGACCAGAAGAAACTTCCGATTTCCAGGGCTGTCAAGGGAGTAGACAGGTAATGTAGTGATGAAGGGAGAATGTTTAGTTAAGTTGCTTCTTAGAGCAAAATGATTAAAATTCAGTTCACAATAGCAATACAGTTACCATGACCTGAGAGAGGACGATTATCATAAAAACAGAATGAGTTCTCAAACATCTGAATAGTCATTGTCAAGAAGTCTTTCCTGGAATTCTTAATGCAGAATCTTAGCCAGAAACTCTCTCTTCTTAAGTTGTTTATTATTATTAAAAACAAATTCAGCCAAAAATCAAACAAATCCACTATACAGGCTTGCTTGTAATCTACGAGGGTCCACCCTAGTTCTATGAGACATATGCATCAGTAAGCATGTTCTCTTTAACACAAGAATAATCAATTCTGTTTTAGAAATTCAAAAATCACCTTCACCATAATATCAAGATGAGAATTCACAGTATACTGGAGCTTTGCTGAATACTTTTTACATTTAAAAGCCTTTTTTCTAATTCTTTACATTTTATTATTGCTAATATTAATATTAAAACATTTATTAAAACACAGTCTAAATATAAATTAAAACATCAAAAAAATCTTTTAAACCAATATTTTAATATTAAGAGCAGTGCAATAATTCTTAGCTCGTCTTCCCCCGCTCCATCATTCCATTACAATTGTGTTAACATGAGATAAAATGAAATAGAACATGATTTTCTTTATGATTAATTTGTGCCAACCTCTACATTTGCCAGTAAGAGTCATTTGCCAGTCTACATTTTACCAACAGTTGGTACAAGCATTCTTTACTTTCATTACAATAAATCATGCAAAAAGAAATTCACCAAAATGAAGTGGTAAAGTTGAGAAATTAAGCACTCAGGAGTTGTGGACTGCAGAGTTAAGGTTGACCTTTCAACTTTAACTCTGCCCTCCAATGCTTCTATCTTAAAAGTCTAAACACATAATTCAGAAACAGCATGTGGGCTAAATTCCTCAAACAAATTATTCACTGTAATAATTCACCCTCTGTGTCCTGTGACTATTTCTCTAGGCTAAGAGTCATTTTTGGTACATGGGTGGTGGCGACCAATCTACTATATCTCTCACTAGATCTGGAGCAACATTTGGCAAGATCAGAACCATTCTAGGGATTATCCATTTCACTGCAAAACTAGACTAGCTTCACGTGTATACCATATCCTTCCTTAGGAGACCACTTACGATAACAAGCATAGCAAAAAAAAAAAAAGTATATGATCAGTACACGGTAGTCAAATACTCATTTCTTTCTCAAATCAAAATAAATTTACTCTGGAATAAGGTCTTGCAACGCTCTGCCTAGAGGACTATGTGTATGCCAAATAGAAATGTTCAATTATCTGTCATATTCGCTATAGCCTTTTTAAAAACAATAAAAGTACAAGTTTTTTTTTAATATCAGTAAAAGTGTCTTCTATTCACTCCCCTCTCACTTAAAAAAGGTTGACCCATGTTTGATCAATATTAGCCATGGAAAATTATAGCATATAAACAGGGCTGGTGCAAGTAAGTTTCACACCCTAGGCGAAACTTCCACCTTGCGCCCCCCCACAGCCCTGCTGCAGCTCCCCACCCCCCCCTACCCTGAGGTGCGCCCCCCCCCCCCCCCCCGCAGTAGCTTCCCCCCTCTGTCCTGAGGTGCCCCCCCTGTGGCAGCTTCCCCCAGGGAGCCATGCGGCAGCTCCCCACCCCAGCTCACCTCAGCTCTGCCTCCTCCATGAGCACACCGCCCCCACTCTAATTCTACTGCCCTCCCAGGCTTGCAGGGCCAAACAGCTGATTGGCGCCGCAAGCCTGGGAGGCGGGAGAAGTGTAGCAGCGACGGAGCACTTGGGGAGGGTGCGTAGGAACGCTGTAAAAAAAAATTGGGGGCACCGCTTTTTGGCGCCCCCAAATCTTGGTGCCCTAGGCAACTGCCTAGTTTGCCTAAATGGTAGCACCGGCCCTGCGTATAAAATGATAGCGTCTCTAATGTATGAATAGTTGAGAAAATGAAGCTACAATGGAAACTATTTTGCAACCTCAATTGAAGCAGTCACTCCCAGACTATTGATATAATGATACGATGAAATCCTGTACATTTCATTCATACAATAAGTTAGAGTAAAGAACAGAATTCAATTTTTAGACCTGATTTGATTTTTTTATTTCTCACTGAGATCTCTAAAGCAAACTAAGTTTGAAGAAAATTAGATAAATAAATTAGGAGTATTTGAGTGGGGTAGTTTTTAGCAAAGGATAAAAGGAGTTTAAATGGAAGTTGAATTTTAAGCTTAAGTATAACAATCCCTAGCTTGATTGCTATACTCATGTTCCATAGGTCTCTATTGAAAACAATGGGGCCTGCATTCATAGACTATCTTTATTGAATGAGAACTTTCCCAAAATATATAATAGGTTGAGTTCTACCTTGCAGGCACATTTTTAATAAGCTACTGTCTCGAAAAGTTGTTCTTCTTCTAGAGTTTTGCCTCTGACAAATGCTTTTATTGTATTAAGAAACATAAATGAGTAGTTTTTGAATAATTCTCACTATCACTATTCAAGTTAGTTGTTATACTACAATGGAAATATCATCCTAAAAATTGTAATGGAAATGTAAAAGTATTATTACGAAGAGAACTACTAACCTGCAAATCATGGACAAATTGGCCTCATTTTCAAAAAGATTAAATTCAACATAAAAACTTTGTGGCACCAACTATTACAATATGTTTATCTGTCCTGAAACATTAACAGCAGTATAATGCTTGGTCTGCATATGTATTGTGAGATGCACAATCCTCTTTGAGAGATATTTCTATTTTCTCTGCTATATAGTCACACATTTTGGGGCCATTTTAAGGCTTGATGTGTTGTAATGGGGCACAGTATTTTAAATAGCACTTTGTCGTCCACAACTGAGATTGTTTCAAATCCTTGATAACTACTGAATTATTTAACCTATTAATTTCTAAAATATGCAAGCTATAGTAATATGACATGAGCTTTCTTTTCAAGTTCCCTGTCACATGCACATAGCCCTGGTCAAACTCCCTTTGGCTGGTCATTCACCAGGCTGGGTTGTGCTGGGTTCCAGTTCATCAAAGCTGCATGCTTCAAGCTTTCCTTGATCTGAGTAGGATCCAGCATTGTCTCTTTCCTTGGCCTCTCTGGCACTTCGTAGGCACAGGCACTGAGTCAGTTAAATGTTCACAGAAATTGGACTGTGCAGCCAAACTGCTCTTGGTCACCAAAACCAGCGCTGACTCCTCAAAGTTCCCCACAGCTTAAGCACAGCCTCTCCCAGAACACCAATCACATGGACACTTTGGATTCACAGGTTTACTCTTCAGGGGCATATGATAGTGAACCAAACAGACACTCAAATAGGCTTTGCACAGGATTCTAAACACCATTACTTTTACTTAGATAGCACAAGAGATACACAGATCTAGACAAAATAATAAACACATTTGTATGTATTTCCCTGTCTCAGTTTCCTCACCACTCTGGAGAGTCCTTTGGGCTTAGGGCAGAGTGCTCTGAGGAGGCCTGGTTCCCTCTCCTGCACATGGGGGCTCTTCAGAATAATGGAAATTTTCTCTCCCTCTCTCTACTCCAAACCAGCTTGTTTCATGTCACTGTGGCTGGTCCCTCAGTGAAATAGACACAACCTTTTTTCTGTCTCCTCCTCTTCCTAGTTATCTGGCATTGTCCCACTGTCTGTTTCTTCATAGACTCCTGCCACCATCAATTCAAGAGCCTTCATCTCTGCAGCTCCTACCAGTCTTCCTATACCTTTGTCCTTTAGTTACACTCCATTTCTTTTCAAATCACAACCTATAATATATCTTCTATTTCATTTATGCCTTTAAGTTACTCTCTTCCCATTCATTAGTCTTGTGAAAAACTAATTTATTCAGCATTATTCCTAACATGAGGGTATTCTACCTTGAATAATATATTCAATATTGTCTCCTGTCTTGAATTATTTGAGGGTTTTTTTTCAAGCAGTTTGGGCATGCAAGTAGTGCATGACCTTGCAATTCTTAATTCAGCTAAATTCCCACAGATGTTAATAGGATTTTGAGGAGATTGAGGGAAAATTGAAGGAATATGGGCCCCAAATGTGTATGACAGGCACTGGACAAATTAAAGTTCTACTGTAACATAGTTCCATTTTCCTCAGTGATTTCCCAGAATAGCTGTTGTGATCTCTGTTGTGTTCCCCTTTAGAGATGATGTATCAACCCGCTCCTTTGTTTTCCCTTTGATCAATGCCCTGTGACTAAATCTACAGCAAATAGTACAAGCATTGATATTTGAGTCCATGTGGCAATAGCATCATACAGCTTCAGTGAAATGTTTAGAGGAAATTATAGGAAATGCCAGAATCTAGGAATGTGCAACAGGGGATGGATCACATGATGATTACCTGTTCTGTTCATTCCCTCTGGGGCACCTGGTATTGGCCACTGTTGGAAGATAGGATACTGGGCTAGATGGACCTTTGGTTTGACCCAGTATGGCCTTCTTATGTTCTTACCAATGTTCACAATTTCAGCAGATGGTACTTCATATCAATGCAGCACTGTGACTATCCTAAAATTGAGATGCTAAAAAGAATACTGGCCACAACACTATGATATGAGATTTGCCAAAACCCAGTCTATACAATAGAAGGGAATAGATTAAAAATCCGTCCGTTTGCTGTGAAGGTGACATTTAGTATTTTCCTCATAAATAAATCCATCAGCATCCTGGTTATCTGTGTTGCTCTTTTCTGAAATATATCTGGTAAATAAGAGCCCCAGAAGTGAATGTACTATTCCACATCTGGTTGCACGATATCTGTATGTTCCATGATCTACTCAGTATTATTATACACTGGTTTCCCCCTCTCATTGACTGTGTATATGCCAGATTATTTTCCCCAGTGCCTTTTATTGCATTTCTTTCAAGTTGACAGTCACTTTTTGATGCCTGCCTGTGTTTCTCATCTCTCTAGGCCCCTTTGCATTATGTCTTTGTCCATGTTGGTGTTTATAGTTCTTAACAATTTAGCACCATCTGTAAATGTAGATACCATGCAGTTCATTTCCTGTTTTAGATCATTAGCAAAGATGCTAAAAAGGCCAGATCTGCCACAAATCCTCACAAACAGACACTTTTTTCCCAAGCTGATACTTTGCCATTTGTTTCAGCCACTGTCCTAGTAATCTGGAAGCATAACACCAATTAAATATTAATATTATTAACAATATTAAGAATAGGCATCTTGGTATAAGACAGGATGCAACAACGTGATTAAGCAAACACATAGGGGGGAAGGAGGTAAAGAAAGGACAGAGTCAAAATAATACAAGTATGTTTCTGCACAGACTTGCTATAAGCACAATTTGTAGCACACAGCTACAGAGCAGGGTTTTTTTTTTTTTTTTTGCAAGAGAGTTGAAGTGGGGGTTAATGGAGCCAAATAATCATCAGTCTGTTCTTGCCCTTAAACGATGATTCTATTTTGAAAAAAAGAGCTGAGCAGTTTTTACTTTCAACTTTGACGTTTTGTTCTTCCAGTTCAAAAGCAGACGTATTTCAGGAATGATCCACCTTTCTTTGACCTTTTATTCAAGTTATTATATTAAATATAATACACATTTTCCAGCTCTAACAACAAATTGAAATTACTAGAATTACTTGTGAAGAATATTTTTAAAAAGAAAAATTTAAAGAACACATTATTGATTCTTCATTTACTTCCTTCTAAATCTTCATACCAGTAAAGCACCAAATCCATTTCAAATAGCACTGCAATACATGTACTGCTATTAGCTGTTTCTGTTTCCATGCCATCTACCTTTTTATTAATTCTCAAAGAAGAAAATAAGAATGCAGAACACTATGTACCACTCTATCTTTCTGGGACTGATTCTCCTCTCACAAACATTAATGTAATTCCATTAAAATCAGGAATTACTTTGGTCTATAACTAGTTGTTGATCAGAATCAGGCCCTCTGTATTAAACTCACACTGTTGCTAGTGGAATGAAGAGTTAGTGGTATGTACGTATCTTGAAGAGAATAACTCCACATGCAGAACTAGGTTTAAACAGAGTTATTCTGTTGCTGTGGAACTTAATGGCAAAACTTCCATTGACTTCCATAGGAGCAGTATGGAGCTCTGAATCTGGGAAAATTCCACTTAAATCAAGTTAACTAAGAATTATATTGATGCCAGTGGAGTTACCCCAGATCCACAGTTTCATATTGCTCCCATGGATATCAACGGATGTTTTCCCATTAACTTCCATAAGAACAGGACTGAGCCATATACCAGTATAAGGGAAAAGAACTGACCCACTGACTTTGAAATCTGCATAAGAATTACTTAGGGCCTAATAGGGCCATTAGTAATTTACAGCTACCACAGGAAACATACTAATTCAAAAGTACTATCTTTCATAAATTACATAGGTGGGCAAAATTCTCCACTTCAGTCAACACAGGGGATTTGAGCTCTGCTATTCTGCTCCCTTCCCAGGTGTTAGTTTGTGATTGACATTACTGAGAGAAATGCACGTGCGGGCAGTACTGAATAGCACAATCAAGATCTGCTGAAAGAATTTAGTGCATTTGCTCAATTTAGGGTACAATCCAATATATAGGCTTTAATGGCTCCAAACCTGTACTCCTTACTCAGATACTCCTGTTAAATTTCATGGTAGTTTTGCCTGAGTAGGAAATGCAGGATTGGATCCTAAATTGTGCAAATGCACTAATTTCTATGCAGTAGTAAATGAAAAAGTTCTGCTTGAAATTGCAGTAGGAAAAGCTCAGTCAAATCTTTAAAAACATACATCCCTTACTTTAGGTATTTTTTACAAGGTACTTCAGAGATGTTCTGGGGAAAAAACACAGCAACTAATGGTTAAAGAAAAAAGTGAAAATTGTATCAAATGAACACTAGTTATCATTTTAATCCACACAGTGTGAACTCATTTCTGGCATGCAGTGATTTATTAAGAAGAGATTGTCCAAATACACAATGACATTTTACTTCAAGTATAATTTATGAGCATTAATGCCTTTTTTGAAAGCTTCCTGAGTTCTAAAGTCTATAAATTTTGATAACAACCACATAATGTATTTCCCACCCTTTTATGTACAGTATGCATAATATAAAAAAAGGTAAAGGTTATATATTTATAGCATATAAATTATAAACTAATGGTAATTTACATCAAACATATGCAATTTGGTGAAATGCTTTTAAGCTAAATTGGATGAAGACATCCAGCGTAAAAAAAAAGACAGAAAAAGAAAAAAAGCAACATTTTCTGGAATGTTTCAGAAGAATTTCCATGGAAACCTTTACAGAAAAACTGCTGTAAGTAGTATTTAGTTTTCAATGAAAAACTGGTGTGTGCTAACAAAATTACATACAGATATCTCCTTTATGTACAATGAACCTTAAATAGTTTAATGTAATATTCAACAAAAGAGAGATTAGCATGACTCTGGCTATTAAAGAGAACTAAAAGGATGAATTTGAGGTTGTAATGGAATTTGGAGGATACAGCCTTTGTTCATTACACTTAGCCTGCCTTTCAGTCTAATGCATCAAGATATCCTGCAAGGAAAGCTCCAATACATGCTGATCAGTTGTCCTAAAAGTAAAACTATCCCTTTTGTTTTCTGTTTGATTTTACAGTACAGAGGCTACGTGGTTTTTAAAGTGTTTGACAGGGAAAAAACATTCTGATATTAAAAGGCTTTTTAATTTACAGAAAAAGGCCCAACAAGGTTGTGTCTGGAAGTTGAAGTTAGCAAAGTTCAAACTGGAAACAAGGTGCACATTTTTGACAGTGAAGATAATTAACCATTCAAACAGTTTAACTAGGGATGCAGTAAATTCTCCACCACCTGGAGGCTTTAAATTAAGAGGGATATGTCTACACTGCAATAAGAGATGCATGGTAGAGCCACAGTTGGCCTGGGTCAGCTGATTCAGGCTCGTGGGGCTTGGGATGCAGGGCTATAAAATTGCAGTGTAGATGTTCAGGCTCAGACTGGACCCCTATGAGGGGGTTTGGGTCTCAGAGCCAGGGCACCAGCCCAAGCTTAAATGTCTAGAGTGCAATTTTATAGCCCCGCAGCCTGAGCCCCAAAAGCCAAAGTCAGCTGACTGGGCTCTGCAGAGGCTGATTAAGCTTTTGTGGGGCCCTGGCCAAGAGCAAGTGGGGACCCCTCCCCACCCCTTCCGTCTGTAATCTCCCCCCCCCCCCTGTGATCCTGCTGGGGAGCGGGATTGGGGTGAGGGGGCTTCCCCTGCTCCCTGGCTGGAGTGCCAGGTGGGCAGAATAGGGCAAGTCCCCCCGCCCTGACCCCACTCCCCGGCAAGAGTGCCGGGAAGGCAGGGGGAGTGGGCCAGAGTGCGAGAGTGTCCATTTTTCCGGGGCCCCCCAATTGGCCGGGGCCCCCCATTGGCTCAGTGGCTGATCCACCACTGGGACTCTGAGACTTGATGCCATGTAAATGTACCCTACATGTCTTTCTAAAACTTATGCTCTAGTTCTAGAATAAGCTTTTGGGCTTGATACAGGAATCACTGAGTGAAATCTATGGTCTGAGCTGTGCAGGTCAGACTAGGTGATCATAATGGTCCCTTTTGGTCTTAAAATCTATGAATCAGTGATACGTGTGGCTAAATTATGGCCACAGTTAAATGTGTGCAACTCCCAGAGATTTCAGTAGGATTGAATCTGGGCAGAATTTGGCTCCATTGAATCTGGGATTTCTGTTGACTTTGCAAATGGTAAATAGATGCCAGGGGCTCCCTTTCTGGCTGTTGCTCTTAGAACCTCTACTCGGGGTGGAGAGGGGGAAGCTGGATATCACAGAGGGAAGAGTTAATTCTTTCAGTATTAACTTATCTTCTTTAGTCCCACAGGTTTAAGAGAGTGTCTCCAAGGCTCTGTCTCATCTTGAGTCTGACCTGCCCTCTCAAACGCCATGGAGCCCAGTTCCCACAGACAACTTGAAAAGGGATCAGGCAAGGAGGTGCTGCAACAGTGGTGGTATCTCATTTTGCACCCTCCTCACCTCAAGCTGAGATTCACCGGATTTCTGCCTTCTCCATACATCATCCTGAACAGGCCATTAGAAGTTGTAGAAGTTTGCCACTTATTGTAGAATATGGCAGATATTTCCATTAAATTCAAGTGTCTCAGATATGATGTGGGGAGGTATTTTCAGATTTATTCTTCTAATAATTACTTTTGTTATTTTGGCAATCAGATACACTGCACTAGAGCCACTTTTCTGTACTTAAAAAGGAAATAGAGAAAATGACAATATTAATGAGATCATTCTTCGGTGCACATTCAAGGATGTGCTGTCAAATGTACATCACGTTTTTCCAGTGACACAAGCCTATATCTACAGTGAATTTTTAAACTGTATTATTTCCTTTCTCAAGATCCAGGTTTAAAAACAATCTTGTGTGACAGGGTCAGGCCAGATGGCTACAAGAGAGTGGTCAAAGGTAGATACATTAGCTCTAGGTTAAGCAGGTCCCTTTTCCCTGGGTAAGATAACAGGAACTATTCCAGAACACTCAGGAACTTTCTAGAACTAATTAAGTCAGGCTGGCTAATTAGGACACCTGTATCCAATTGGGAAGTTACTAGAATTAATTAAGGCTAATCTGGACACCTGGTATAAAAAGGCTCTCACTCCAGTCACTCCTTACGCACACCAGTTAGTGAGGTGTGTGTAATGAGCTGGGAGTGAGAGGACGTGCTGCTGGAGGACTGAGGAGTACAAGTATTAAAAGACATCAGGAGGAAGGTCCTGTGGTGAGGACAAGAAGGTGTTGGGAGGAGGTCATGGGGAAGTAGCCCAGGGAATTGTAGCTGTCGTATAGCTGTTCCAGAAGGCACTCTAGACATCTGCAGTCCACAAGGCCCTGGGCTGGAACCCGGGGTAGAGGGTGGGCCCAGGTTCCTCCCAACTCCTGATCCAACACAGGAAGATCTCTGAGGCTAGCAAAATCCCCCAATAAGTGCAGGACCCACTAAGGTAGAGGAGGAACTTTATCACACTTGCTACAAAGATTGTTGAATGCTCACTGTCAACTGAGGGCTAGTCTATATGGCATGGCAAAGCATGCCAGAGGGGTGTGATTTTTAAAGCAGTCTCAAGTGTTGCACTAACGCACACTCCTTGTGGACTCAGCTGGCACACTCCACAAGGTACTTAGCTTGCATAGCATATCCCTGTCAGCTGAGACTACATGGGGCAATGAGATGGGGATAACCCCCATCATTAGGGTTACCAGGTGTCCTGATTTTATAGGGACATTCCTGATTTTTGGGTCTTTTTCTTATATAGGCTCCTATTATCCCCCACCCCCTGTCCTGATTTTTCACACTTGCTGTTTGGTCACCCTACCCATCACCCGCAAGGCTAGCGAATGCACCCAGTTAGTCATGATTTGCACCTGGTGAGATGAGTAGCTAATTGGTTCCTGGATAGAGGGGGTGGAGCTAAACCATAATATGTAGACTAAAGAAGCTCAGTTGTGGGAGATGACTGCAGAGGAGACAAGTCTCTCTCTGGCAGATGAAAGCCCAGAGGTAGGATTTAATAGAAGGATAAAGATGGAGGCACACTACAGGATCTAGGTAGGCTTCGACGGGAAACCCTGAGATAGGGTTTGCAGGTAATAGAAAGTAATACTCTTATTCAGTAGCCCAAAGGGGCAGAAGAATTATTCAGGTTAATTTGGATTTGTCTGTGATACCTCAGAAGGGGTTTGAACTTTGTGATTTGACTGGAAGGCTGATCCAGAGATGGCCTGGAACCAGGGGCAGCCAGCCAGCAGGAAGCCCTGGAGCTGGGGATATCAGTGATATTATGCCTGAATTCAAGAGGGTGATGTAAGGGTGAATGAGCCCCACCATACGTTGGTACCAGAAGTAGCATGTGGGGACCCCATGCTGAGGAAGGCGGGAGATACGAACTACCTTAAAGGTGAAGTGCATCTGTACAGACTGTACAAGACCCTTTTATTCCCCTCTAGGGAACATGGAGGAGGAGGTAGTCTGAATGCTTGCAGCCCAACAGGAGCAGACACATTCTCTTCTGTTGTATCTATTACAAAAGCAGTAACAACAGCAAGGGGCCAACAAGAAAATTATTGCAATACCTAGAGAAATAGACCCCAGGGCTCTGGGTAGTTTTGGGAGAAGAAAATTATGCTTGACCAGTACCCGACCTGGCAAAATTGTGCCCAGGTGACAACCCACAGGCATTTTTTCATATTTCAAGAGGGTAGCAACTGCAGTAGGTTGGGCTGAATCCTCTTGGGCAGCTTGAGTGACCCCATGTCTCTCAGGAGAAGCTCAAACGGCATATTGTGCTTTGTCTGCTGAGCAGGCGCAGTCCTACAGAATAGTAAAAGAAACCATTCTGGATAGGCTGGGCCTGACCCCGGGAGCACACAGGCACTGGTTTAGGACAGAGCCTTTCCCAGAGGGGTATGCCTTAGAGTGGCAGCACAATGTTTATGGGAGCTGACAACATGACAGTTGCAGCCCAGCACAATCTCCTTAAACAATCTTGTAATCTTAGAACACTTCTGAAGAGTCTTGCCTGCCAGAGGCCAAAGTTGGGTCCAGAGGTTTCGACCGGCTTCCACTGATGAAGCCATGGAAGAGGTGGAGGCCTACATGGAGATGAATAATACCAACCCACCCGAATGAGAGGTTTGATCAAGGGGACTATTCTGAAGGAAGCAAGGTGACAGAGAACCCCAATCTTAGGATGGCAAGGGGGGCATGCAAGGGGAGAAATTCTTAGGGAATCTGGTACTAAGAAACCAGAAAAGGTAGCAGTGCCTCTGTTGTTACCAAGTACCTGAGATAGGAACCGGTTAGGAGAACAAGTTTCTGTCCAGTGTGGTCAACCAGCTCATATAAGAAAGGACTGCCGCTTATGGAATAAAGCTATTTGGATTGCTACTACAGCCAAGTCTGTGGCTTGGGGTGCTCCCTCGGAAGGGGGCACAGTTTAGCCTATCAAATAACTGCTAAAATGGCTGGATGTGAAATGAGAGGACTGATTGACTCCAGGTGCAGGCAGATGCTAGTTCAGGCGAATAGTCTTCAGACTTTAAAAACAGATTAGCCAGTGCCAGTGTCCATTTCATGTTTGCACAAAGAGACATGAGTCTACCTGACAGCAATGGTAGAGATAGAAATACAAGGTCAAAGGGACAAGCTGAGTGTTGGCATAGTAAGAGACTTCCTTGGCCCCTAACTGTAGGCCTAATTTCCCAGCCCTGTTATAAGAAAGGGTACCACATGGACAGTAAGGTGACCCAAGTTCAGACTTGGGCTGTTGGGACAAGTGGCCCAGAGGTGGAGACAAGGTACATGGCTTCAATAGACATGGGGAAGCTAATCAAGAGAGTCAAACAAGAGACGTTGAGTCAACTACAGGCCCTAGAGACATAGTTACACAAAGCAAAACAAGACCTGGGGGATAAAGGTCTTGGTAAAGGTAGCCATCTTACAGCAAAAAAACTTCCGGACCAGACTCCAAAGAGAAACTGCTGAGCTCCAGTTCATTTGCAAATTTGACACCATCAGAGATTTCCATTACTTGCATCTGAAGAAGTGAGGTTCTTACCCACGGAAGCTTATGCTCCCTATACTTCTGTTAGTCTCTAAGGTGCCACAGGACCCTCTGTTGCTTTTTACAGATTCAGACTAACACGGCTACCCCTCTGATACTTGACACCATGCAAGGCACTGCATTTAGCCGTATGGAATGGAAATCTATCAACCTCATGAAGAAACTTGCACAAATACAGACAGATATCATCTTCCTTTCCAAATGCAAACGGATGGACATCATACCAAATGGACTGAAGGTGAAAAATCCATTGCTATCTACATACTGCACAGACCACAGTGAGAGATTATGCCATACATTATCAAAGAAACTGAGGAACCACCTGATCAGCATCCTATACAGCTAACAGAAAAACATCAAGAAAGAGCTCTCCAACCTGGAGACTTTCATAAATAACCAACCCTCCACACAAATGGACTTTACTAAAATAAGACAGGAGATCTACATTACACACTTCACCTCTCTACAAAGGAAAAAGGACCGTAAGCTGTCTAAAATCCTACCTGCCACATGGGGCCACAACAGGGGTACCCCTAACTCACCCAGCAATATTGTCAATTTATCCAGCTACACGCTCAACCCAGCAGAAGAGTCTGTCCTATCTCGGGGACTCTCCTTTTGCCCCAGCATCCCCACGAACATGATACAGTTCTGTGGAGATCTGGAAGCCTACTTTCGCCGCCTCCGACTCAAAGAATACTTTCAAGATAACACTGAACAGCGCACTGATACACAGATACCCTCCCACCAACAACACAGGAAGAAGAACTCCACATGGACTCCTCCTGAGGGTCGAAATGACAGTCTGAACCTATACAGAGAATGCTTCCGCCGACGTGCACAGGCAGCAATTGTGGAAAAACAACATCGCTTGCCTCATAACCTAAGTCGTGCAGAACGCAATGCCATCCACAGCCTCAGAAACCACCCTGACATTATCATCAAAGAGGCTGATAAAGGAGGTGCTGTTGTCATCATGAACAGGCCTGACTACCAGAAGGAGGCTGCCAGACAACTCTCCAATACCAAATTCTACAGGCCACTTTCTTCAGATCCCACTGAGGAATACACTAAGACACTGCACCATCTACTCAGGACGCTCCCTACACTAACACAGGAACAAATCAACATACCCTTAGAGCCCCGACCGGGGTTATTCTATCTACTACCTAAGATCCACAAACCTGGAAATCCTGGACGCCCCATCATCTCGGGCATTGGCACTCTCACTGAAGGACTGTCTGGATATGTGGACTCCCTAGTCAGACCCTACGCCACCAGCACTCCCAGCTATCTCCGTGACACCACGGATTTCCTGAGAAAACTACAATGCATTGGTGACCTCCCAGAAAACACCATCCTAGCCACCATGGATGTAGAGGCTCTCTACACTAACATCCCACATACAGATGGAATACAAGCTGTCAGGAACAGCATCCCTGATGATGACACAGCGCAACTTATTGCTGAGCTCTGTGACTTTATCCTCACGCACAAATTATTTCAAATTTGGTGACAATATATACCTCCAGACCAGTGGCACCGCTATGGGCACCCGCATGGCCCCACAATATGCCAACATTTTTATGGCTGACTTGGAACAACGCTTCCTCAGCTCTCGTCCACTCATCCCCCTTCTCTACCTATGCTATATTGATGACATCTTCATCATCTGGACCCATGGGAAGGAGACCCTGGAAGAATTCCACCCTGATTTCAACAGCTTCCACCCCACCATCAACCTCAGCCTGGACCAATCTACACGGGAGGTCCACTTCCTAGACACCACCGTACAAATAAGCGATGGCCACATTAACACCAGCCTATACCGAAAACCCACCGACCGCTACGCCTACCTTCATGCCTCCAGCTTCCACCCTGGTCACACCACACGATCCATCGTTTACAGCCAAGCACTGAGGTACAATCGCATCTGCTCCAACCCCTCAGACAGAGACCAACACCTACAAGATCTCCACCAAGCATTCTCAAAACTACGATACCCACACAAGGAAATAAAGAAACAAATCAACAGAGCCAGACGTGTACCCAGAAGCCTCCTGCTACAAGACAAGCCCAGAAGAGAAACCAACAGAACTCCACTGGCCATCACCTACAGTCCTCAGCTTAAACCTCTCCAACGCATCATCAGTGATCTACAACCCATCCTGGACAATGATCCCTCACTTTCACAGACCTTGGGAGGCAGGCCAGTCCTCGCCCACAGACAACCTGCCAACCTTAAGCATATTCTCACCAGCAACCACGCACCGCACCATAACAACTCTAACTCAGGAACCAACCCCTGCAACAAACCTCGATACCAACTCTGCCCACATATCTACACCAGCAACACCATCACAGGACCTAACCAGATCAGCTACAACATCACCGGCTCATTCACCTGCACGTCCACCAATGTTATATATGCCATCATATGCCAGCAATGCCCCTCTGCTATGTACATTGGCCAAAATGGACAGTCACTATGCAAGAGGATAAATGGACACAAGTCAGATATCAGGAATGGCAATATACAAAAACCTGTAGGAGAACACTTCAACCTCCCTGGCCACACAATAGCAGATGTAAAGGTAGCCATCTTACAGCAAAAAAACTTCAGGACCAGACTCCAAAGAGAAACTACTGAGCTCCAGTTCATTTGCAAATTTGACACCATCAGATCAGGATTAAACAAAGACTGCGAATGGCTATCCAACTATAGAAGCAGTTTCTCCTCCCTTGGTGTTCACACCTCAACTGCTAGCAGAGCACTTCACCCTCCCTGATTGAACTAACCTCGTTATCTCCACACTGATTTATACCTGCCTCTAGAGATTTCCATTACTTGCATCTGAAGAAGTGAGGTTCTTACCCACGAAAGCTTATGCTCCCTATACTTCTGTTAGTCTCTAAGGTGCCACAGGACCCTCTGTTGCTTTTTACAGATTCAGACTAACACGGCTACCCCTCTGATACTGGGGGATTTGAAAGCCTTATGACAGAAAATAATAGAGGAGAATACAAAACAAGAACAAGAACTGATTTGGACAAGAATTGACCTGGCATATGAAAAGAACAGTCAGCACTAACTCAAACGAGAGCTGCACTGCGAACCAGGGAAGCATGTCACAAGGGTGCCCTGGTCTGAACAGGCCCCGTGTGGAAGAGGAAACTAATTGGGAGAGTTTGTGGGGAATGGACATCCTCAATGAGGAGATAGGAGAAGCCACCTGGATCGTGGACCCTGACCCACCACCTCAAGGGTGATAGCAGGAGGCCAAACCAGCTGTGAAGAGTACACAGATCTGGAAAATTTGGGAGAAATTAACTGCTACAGAGGAGGCCATGCAAATACATATCCAAGATAGAGAATACCAGAAAATGCACTATGAAGATGTTGTAGATAACAAAAGGTGTTTGTTTACCCAAGTACATGACTTAGGAAGAGATGGAGCAACTACAGAGATCCATACAATGATGGGGAGAGAGTACCTTGGAGTGGGGGGAAAGGCCTATTTCCCCATCCCCTGTAGGGCTAGCGAATATACCAAATTAGCCATGCTCTGCACCTGGAGAGGTGAGTAGGTAATTGGCTTCTGGCTGGGGGGAAGGGGGACAGCACTAAGCCATAATCAGTACACTAAAGGAGTTCAATTGAGGAGAGACTGCTGCAGGGGAAATTGATCTCTTTCTGGCAGAGAGAAGCCCAGAGCTATGGTCTAATAGAAGGATAAATGGGAAAGCACATTACAGGGGCAGGGTAGGCTCCTATAGGGGAAGCCCTGAATAGGGTTTGCAAGTAGAAACAGAAGAGTTCAGTAGCCCAAATGGGCAGAAGAATTATTTATGTTAATTTTGACTTGTTCGTGATACCCTGGAAGGTGTTTGAACTTTGTGACCTGGCCAGAGGGCTGAGCCACAGAAGGCCTGGAACCAAAGGCAGGCAGCCAGCAGGAGGTCGAGTGCTATCACATCCAGATGCAAGGAGGTGAGCATGCCCCACCACAAGCAGTTATTTGTGGAGACAGTGAGGGAGGAAGATCAAGTAATAAATTCAAAAAAATCTACTCTATCACTTTGCCCAATTCAGTAAATGAGAGAGACTGAAACAAACAGCAGCAAAGCATAGTAAAATGATCGTTCTACTGTTTTTCTCATTTTATTTAAACACACCTCACTTTTAATCATCTGAAACCTTTTGGCCACTTCAAAGCGCTCGCCCATCATTGCAATGTTAATCCAGGGGTTGTCCTTTTCCTGCATACTGAACAGCAAAAGGCATTTGCAAGACAAATTAAAGCATTGTTCATATTTTGAGTGGAATGTGTGTTTCATTATTTTTAGCCAGTGACATTATTATATCTCATAAGGGACTCGCATGATGATTTACTGAAAGTCTGCTGTAAATGAGCGGAGAGATAATGTGGATGGAATTTATTACTTGTCTGGAAAGATATCTTTGCTAGCAGAAAGGAAGGTGGCGTTAGCACCACAACTCCCCGCCCCCTCCCCCTTCAGTGTGTCTATTTAGGGCATGCACATTGGACAAGTTTGCCAGTAATTGAATTGCTAGTTCTCCATTAATGTCAAATCAGTAGGTAGGAGGAAATTAAAACATATACGGTACATGTTTCACCATTGTATTAGGTGTATTTAAAAATAACTGTATAAAATTATTGCTATTGTGCTCTTCGTCTGAGAATAAAGGCTGCCAAACTTAATATGTGTGATATACTGAACAGTGCCTTCTAGCTGACAAAAGCTAAGTAAGTCTCCTACTGTGCTCAGAGTGAGTAGGGCACTTTATTTTAACTTACTTTATAAAGCTACTCTCTGGGGAGGACAAGGATCCCATTCAAACCATAACCATGCTGTGTATGACCTCGGCCTCCAAGTGAAGTCTGATCTGGTCAATTCAATATTCCAGGTCTATCACTCCTGTTGTATCCATTTACAAGTTATAACCACAGATACTTTTTCACATGTGTAACTAACAACTGTGTTTTATCCAATACGTTACAGTTTGAGCCACTGTTTTTCTTTTCCTCTCCACAAACATGCATCTCATTCTTGTATACAGTACCTTATAGGTCCCGGGGTAGATCTTGTTCCTGTTGAAATCAATAGTCAAACTCTCAGTGACTTCAGTGGGACCACAATTTGGTTTCAAGGCCAAATAGTTAAATAGTTATGAAAGATAAAGATGCAGTGAAATAATTTTATCCTTATATTTTAATATGCTGCTGCTGCAGAATTTGTTTTGGGGGTTGGGGAGGAAAAGCCTTCTCCTCACCACCCTGTATCCAGTATAAATAACTTACTTGGGCTTGACTGAACTGAACTGTTGGGGAAGGGAAGGAATTCTCCACACTAGGCTATAGAATAGTAGTATAATCACTGTCTGTCTTCTTCACTGTCTAATGACTAGAGTAGCCATTGTGTCCCTTTCTATCCCTTTCCTCTCCTTCAGTATCAAGCCTTTCTGTCTCAGGTTTACCATCATCTCACTAGGCCCTGCCATTGTTCCATCCATAGGGCTCCCACCTTGGGGCTTCCTCGATCAAAGGCATCCTAAAATGCATTGTGCTCCTCCGGGAGGACCCAAGAGCTTTTCAACATGGAAAAATTGCACTGGTTTAATTTCAGGTGTGATTTTAAACCAGTTTAGTTAAACTAATGCAAAAGGCTGTATAAAAGCTCATTTCAGTTTAAACGAGGTTTGTTTTGCTTAGATTTAAGTCAATTGGTCATCAGTTTAAGTTCAACTGGAATAAACCACTCAAACTGAAATGAGTGTCCTCACCAAGGTTTATATCAGTTCAACTAAATTGCCACTTTCTCCTGTAGACAAGGCCTTTCACACTGGGCCAGCAAAGACTGCTGACTTGATTCCATGACATGGGAGTATTACCTACCATGGAAGATGGAGGGCTAAGGAATGGGGAGAGAAGGAAGCCTACTAGTGGCAGAGCAAAGGGAATTGGCAGCCAGGAGCCTGTTGCGGGTACCAGCAAGAAAGTTGCTGCCAATAACAGAAGATGTCAGAGTTAAGGCATTTGGGGCATTGAAAGTGGCAGCCACAGGTGTATGGGCATGCTTAAAGTGCTGAGACCATTAGGTTACCCTTTGCTATGGAACCAACCTATTTCTAAATGGTAAAGAGTGGACTTGCTTTACCTATATGGGTAGTACCCAGTCTCCAGTGCACTTAGGACCGTGACAACACTAGAAAATTATCTGCTGGTATGACACACTAAATGGGAACCAGTGACTTATGGCAACTGGACACTTTGTCAACATAACTGTATGAAACAGAAGTGCTCCAATGTCCTTTGTATTGTTTACTTGGGACATTCAGCACATAATATGAGTGTTGTGATGACTAATTCATCTTCTAATTTGACTTTGGCTGAATAACATTTATAATTATTTGGCATTCAGCTGAATGCAGCAATTAGAGACGGTACATTAAATATGTCATATAGCTATGTTTGTCTATATCTATATCTTCTCCATTTATATCACAGTCATATAGAGAAAGCAAAATCAAAAGAACAGTAGAGAGCAGGGAGAATGATTATATCATACAGTCACATGTACCAAATTTCATGGTTTATCACAGCAGGATTTAAATAATAATAACCAATACCAATAACTAGTCAACATCACAAAAATGCATATTATTCGGATCTTATGTTTCCTACTAGTTTTATAGCTTTCTATTGACACCATTGCCCATTATGAAAATAACATTGTAGATAAAACATCTGCCTTTGATTAAACAGATGTACAGACATTTCAGACTATCACTAATCATTACCAAAGGTGGTCATTTCCATTTTCTATAAAGAACGATGGTTAATTAGACCTATTCAGAAAATAATTGTGATTTTTTTTCTTTTCTAAAGGGCCCTTTCTAAAGAACACCCAAGGGTGTGCAGCAAGTGGATGAGTGGAAGGTCACATGAAACCTCCTTCATCATCCCCATCACATGCCCAGCATAAGGAGGTGGTATCATTACATTCCCTGCACTCCTCTGGGTGCACATACTGCTCCTTCCCTGCTCCCCTGTGGGTGTACAGCACCCTGAGGCAGGGAAAAGCAAGGAGAAGTCAAAGCTATGGCTCTGTCCACCCGACACACTAGCCAACTTTACCCCATAAAGGAGATTTTTTTTAATGCACTGCTACTGTATGCCTGGCACCTCTGCAAGGCTATCTATCTCCCAGGGCATTCTGTCTTCCTATCCTGCCCCAGGAGCAGCCCAGCACTACACTGACCCTGCATAAGGGCTGTGCCTAAATTTTCACGTTGAGTCCCAAGTGGGTATTGGGTATCTAAAGAAAAAGTGAACAACTCCTCACATGACAAGTTAATGACTAAGGCTCATGTGCTCTTTTTGCTTTTAACACTGGCCTAGAGGGTTAAGAGTTGGGAGAGGGGAAAATGTCTGTCATCAATAAGGAGGTAGAAGGAGAAAAGCAATGGACAAACCATGATGAAAAGGTGACTGGCCTCCAGGAGAGATCAAACAGGAATGACAAGACCAACTCAGCCTCAAAAATAACAGTGCAAATGAGACATGCACAAGATCACTGCTGTACAAGTAGCTCTTCAATCAAAGTCAACAGCGTTATTACTCATAGGAGGATATGCAGCTAAAAATGAAAGGATTGATGGAAACACTGTGATGCACTGTTTTTGTACCATTGCCTTAAAATTAATCATGTCCTTTATCTTAAAGGTCATATAAGTCAACTATATTTATGTATGAATTGATACTGAACTATGATCAAGAAGTTACTTCATTTCCTTATTATGGGCACCAAAAGAAAAGGGAAATCATTCTTTGTATCTGATCAATATAAAAAATTCTCTGTTTAGTAAAGGAATATTAACCTGTTTGTTTTATTTTTGAAATTCTGAATTAATATACTACTATCTAGCTCTCCTTCCGGAGCACTTTCCTTCATCTTCCCTCAGTGACCTGGGCCTTACACAACCACCCAAACCTGCCCCCTTACTAGGGCAGAGTGATAAACTCAGCAAAACTGCCCCCCAAAAGTTTTTCTTTTCTTATCCCTCTGCATTTTCTGCTTCAGATTAAAACTTTGATTCAGCAATCCTATAAGCACATATGTAAATCCAAAGGTATTTAAGCATGCCCTTAAGTGCTTTGCTGAATTGGGTCCTATGTGCAAAATATACTAGAAAAGCCTATTACCACAAAGTGGCCCAGAGGTCTGGATTGTTCAGTTAAGATTTGCTTTAACATCAGGACTTCTAAGTATTTATCTAAACACCAAGGCTAACATTTCATTTTGTTAGGCCTCAGTCAAACACAAGCTGGCCCCCATTTGGTTCCCACTACACTTACAACACTTACAAGTCACACCCCATTTCCATGTAACCATTATGCCTATTATTTCTGCCATCTCCTGCCTCATCCTTCCCTTACCTGTCTGTGAGGCTTCACAGCCTGTGATGATGAATACAACAGGAAGCCAAGAGCAGAAGCCAAATATGGAGAGGGGAAGGGAAATTAAGCATTCACTTTATGTCACTGCAGCACAGAGGAGTGATCTGAAATGTCATTCTATCTGGTCACATAGGTGCATGTGTGGGAAAAAGAGACTTGTGAGGGCATGTAAGGCACACAGGCTTAAAGTCACTATTGCCAAAAGTGCTTTAGAATGTGTTAAGTAAGAGCTAAGTGTTTTTATTATCTGAAGTGAATCATTTGAGTTTTACCCTGTTACAGTTTTCTGTGGTAGGAGTAAATTGTCTGTGATGGATGGATCTTTCACTTCAACAGCCATACCTAACTGCTATGGAATTTATTCCCAGATGTCGTGCTGTCATTAACATCCATCACTGCTGCCTTCTTCAGTCTCATTTAATGCTTAAAGCATAACATTATCTTTCCTGGGAATTCTTCTGTGACTATTACACTTTAATAGTTCATAGTTACTTGTTCCAGAGGCACTAGCTCTGGATTTGTTGAACCCTAGTTCTAGGCCTAAAGCTAAAAAAGCTTTTTTCAATATTAAGTAGTGACTTGGACAACAGGGGGAATTTAGATGGTCCATTCTTCTCTTATTGTGTATTCCAATTCCCTTTCCTTGAATAGCTATGTACTTATTACATCTCTGCAAACAGTAAAACAGTTGCTTGTATGGTGTAACAACACTCCTTTGGGACATAAAACTGTAACTTTGTAACAGAAATTAGAGAGGAAAAAGTCATCCAGTCTGTCTCCTACCAATTCAGAATTGTTCCCTAGGAACTATTTTCTGTGTTTTTTCTTCATCAAATTGTAAGTCACAAATGGTGGAGCTTTCACCATTTTATGTCTACACTACATTAAAAAACCTTTGGCTGACCCATGTCAGCTGACTCAGGTTTGCAGAGCTTGGACTAAGGGCCTGTTTATTTGTGGTGTAGACGTTTGGGCTTGGACTGGACCCCCAGTTCTAGGACCCTGCAAGATGGGAGGGTCCCAGAGCTTGGGCTGTAACCTGAGCCTGAACTCCTACGCCTCAGTTGAACACCCCAAGAGTCTGAATCAGCTGGATGGGCCAGCTGCCAGTGTCTAATTGCAGTGTAGACATATCCTTAGCATCTATCCTACAATCTAATAGTTCTTACTAATATTTAGACTAAATTTTTCCTTTCCTGGTTTATCCAGTTACTGCTTTTGTACTACATTAAGATATTGCTCTTCATTGGAGGTGGTTGCACGCATCAGATACTTACACACTGTTACAGTGTCCCGCTTTTTCAATCTCTTAGCCAAACTACATATTTAGCTCTTTTATTCTGTTTTCATAAGTCCTCAGCTCTCCCCTTGTCAATATATTTGTCAAGGCTAATTCCCCACTCTGGCACTTCGAGTGCAGAAGGTGGAGGCCTGCAAGGATTCTAAAAATTAATACTGGCCACTCCAGTCTTGTATTAGATTCCCAAGGTTACAACTTTTCTCTGACCTTGGATTGGTAGATGCTGCCAGAGAAGAGCTGAGAAAGAAAAAAAATAAGGAAAACAGCTGTTGCCATCAGCTAATTAAACATGTGCACAAACCTCTTAAGACACAAATATCCAATTCTGTTCTTAAAAAGGGTAAATTTTGTTTAAAAAAAAAGAAAGAAAATACATCTGGGAACTCAGGCTATTGCTAGATTAAAAACAAAACAAAACTACAACGATTAAGCAACAAGAATAGATTTCCTGAGGTCCAGCTTAAAAGTTACAAGCAAAACAAAAGCACCACAAGCTATAAAGGAATAAAAGGGATAAACTTAATCGCGTCTTCCTAGACATTTCCTGATCTACTTACATATCTGGGGTTTTAAATGAATAGTTTCTAGGTATGATACTGATGATTTTTTTCATACCTGGCTCAAGCTTCTTACAGCATAGCTCTGCCCTGTCTGCCTCTCCCTGGGAGAACAACAACAGATAGACAAAAGGGGAGTTGTTTCAATTTTTAAAAGCTCTAGCCTTCCCATTGGCTCTTTTGGCCAGATGCCCACTCACTTCCTTTTACCTATGCATAGCAGTGAGACTTTTTGACCCTTTACAGGTAGAGCAATTAGAGAACAGCTACTAAGGGATTTTATAGCTACTGGCTGTCTGGGTGTCCATAATAGGGAAATCCCCCCCCCCTTCATTTATCACAATATTTCTATTAATGTGGTTTCTGGTTCAGACCACAATGGCCCAAATCCAGGTCAGCATCCAAGCCGTGCTCAGCTCAACTGTGGGTGTCTGGGGCAAAGGTTGTTTTAAGCCACGTTTATGCCCCCTCTTATACCATTGCCTGGAGATAGTCAGATGCTGGTCCAGTCTTCAGAGTAATATAGAGCAGCCTCAAGGCTCCTTTGCTTAGATTCAGCTACCAACAGCCCCAAACTGTCATTCCACCAGCTAGGAATCACCGGGATGCAGAAACACTGCAGCAATGTTCCCCTTTTCCCAGATAAGCCACCTATCCTGTGGACAAATTGGGGGATTTCATAGGAGCTATTACAACAGCCTTACTGCATCTGAGGGTTCACCCACATAGGAGGACTCCTCCTGGGGTCAGGTTCATAGCTGTGACACTGGCAGACCAGGTGCCAGATCATGCCAAAACCCCAGGCTTCACTGAATGCTTAAAAATGCATAGCCAGGTCAATCCACTTGTGTATTAGTATAGATCAAAATGATTGTTAAATGTATAAGAGTGTATTTAGTATTTAAACCGCAAGAAAAGTAATGGAATGTTACTTGCATTGTTTTCACTTATCTGTATCCCATTATAATATAGCAGCAAATGTTTACCTTGTGTATACCCCTGTAATTAAATAACCCATCAAATGAGAAATAAGCCATATGGAATGCAAATGAAGAACTTTAATAGAAGAGTGCTAATTTCAAAGCAAGTGGTCATTGTGAGTGATGATCGGGTGTCAAAGACTCAAAATGCATTCCTCACTCTCTGTCATCAAAGAAAAAGCCCAAGAGCGGCGTGATACTGTCAGCTTCTTTTCTGTAAGAAGAAACTATACATGTCAATTCAAGGAAAGATCCTGCATCTCTGAACTGTTTGGACTCTTACAGGAAAGTGTACCAGATGCAAACCGGAGATCCCCAGAGACAATCTGGGTAACCTGAAAAGACTTTTGGGAAACTGGCAGATTATTACATCACTGCCTCCATTTGGAACAAACTGTGCATGTATTTTACCAGCTTTAACCTCACAATAACTCTTACTTCCTTTTCTTAGCTAATAAATGTTTAGTTAGTTTACTATAGAATTGGCTACAAGTGTTGTCTTTGGTGTAAAATCTAGATTAATCTGGGGTAAGTGACTGGTCTCTCAGAACTGGATGCAACCTAAATGTAATGTGATTTTTGGTCTAAGTGACCATTATCATTAAGTCCAGTTTGTCTGGGTGGCAAGATAGCCTCGAAAGGCTAGGGGGACTGTCTCTGACGCCATGGTAAGACTGGTATAGTGATCTAGGAGTTCACATTTTTTACTGCCTTGGTGAAATCTATTTATAGAACACACCAGCAGTTTTGGGTGTCTGCCCTGCTTTTTGACAGTTTGCCCTGAGCTAGGCACCCATGGTCATGAGCCAGGCACTCGTGGTCATGAGCCACACCAGACACTGTTGACAATAGCCTTTACACCTGTTTGAACTGCTGTAGTGGCACAAAGTAACCATAGTGAAATTCAGGATGGTCCAGGTGCTTATTACAATGGGTAATATCTAGATCTGGGTATGTACTAGTGTAAAACTAGTAACAGAGAAGAGAATATCTGACTCTAGAAAGCCAGAGCCATTCTTACCTAGTGCTGGACTATATATAGTGGGGGAAATGTTGTTAGATCTGTGTTTTCATAAAGTATTATTATATAGATTATAAAGCCACAAGGGACCACTCTGATCATTTAGTCTAAACTCCTGCACAACACAGGCCATAGGACTGCCTTGAATTAATTTCTGTTTGAACTAGTGCAGATCTTTTAGAAAAGTATCCAATCTTGATTTTAAAATTTCCAGCTATGAAGCATATGCTACAACCACCTTCCAGTGGTTAAATACCAACACTGTTGAAAAATTGCTTATTATTTCTAATCTGAAATTGTCTAGCTTTAGCTTCTAGACACTTTTGTCTGCTAGGTTGAAGAGACCTTTATTATCATATTTTTGCTCCTTTCGTGGGTATTTATAAACTGTGATCAAGTCACCCCTTAAGATAAATAGGTTGAACTCACGGAGTCTATAACTAAATAGCAGGTTTCCTAATTCTTTAATCATTCTCGTGGCTCTTCTTTGAACTCTCTCCAATTTCTTAACATCCTTCCTGAATTGTGGACACCAGAACTGGTCAGTGGACTGGCAGTGGTTGCACCAGTACCAAATTCGGAGGAAAGATAACCTCTTTACTCTTACTCAAGTTTCCATTGTTTATACATCCAAGGATCATATTCGCTCTTTTGGCCATAGCATCACAATAAGAGCTCTAGTTCAGCTGATTATCAATCAAGATCCCCAAGACTTTTCTAGTCACTGCTTCCTAAAATAGAGTTCCCCATTTCCTAGCCTACATTCTTTGTTCCTAGATACATGCATTTAGCCTTCTTAAAACACATATTGTTTGCTTGCACCTGGCTCACCAACCTATCCAGAGCGGTCTGTATCAATAATCTGACCTCTTCATTATTTGCCACTCCCCCAATTTTTGTGTCATCTGCAGAATTTATCAGTAATGATTTAATGTTTTCTTCCAGGTCTTTGATAAAAATGTTAAATATCATAGTGACAAGAACTGATTCCTGCAAGACCCCACTTTAGGCACACCCATTCAATGATGAGTTCCCATTTACAATTACATGTTGAGACCTATCAGTTAGCCAGGTTTTTATTGATTTAGTGTGTGCCATGTTCATTTTGTATCACTCTAGATTTTTAATCAAAATGTTGTGTGGTATCAAGTCATGCCTTACAGAAATCTAAATATCTTGAATCAATACTATGACTGTTATGAGCTAAACTTGTGATCTCATCAAAAAAAGATATTCAGATAGTTTGACAGGATCTTTTTTCCATAAACCCATGTTGATTAGCATTAATGATATTACTCTCTTTTAATACTTGATTAATCAGAATTAATAAGTATATTAGCCTCTCTATTATTTTGCCCAGGACCAAAGTCAAGCTGAAAGACCTATAATTATCGGATCATTCTGTTTACATTTTTAAAATATTGGCACATTATTTTCCTTCCAGTTTTCTCCAACTTCCCCAGTGTTCCAAGAATTATTGAAAATCAATATGAATGGTCCAGTTAGTGTCTCAGTGATCTCTTTTAAAACTCTGGGATGATATTTATCTGGACCTGCTGATTTAAAGCTGTGCAGCTAGCTTACTTCTCCAGTTTCCTCAACAGTTCCAGAAAGAAACTCCAACTTACAGCAAATGTTCTATCTTCTCTTTCCAGAACTCAGAGAGGAATGAGACCAGCTGAGATCTACATTACACTATCCCTAGTCAATCCATCCTATTTGGATGCTTTCAGTTCAATTACATTGGCCTTGGCTACTATTGCATTCAGCCTAATAGATATGTTCCTGGTGCATGGCTTTCCAGTCTTCAGAGTTTATCACCCTACAAATGAGCATTGTTAACTAACAGCAGAAATGAAAACATTTTTGTATCTTCTTTGTTCAAATGAAGTCCTTGTTTCTGTGTTAGTCTCTTGTTATATTTTCGAGTGACCACATTTGCCACCTCCCAGAAAATGACAGACTGCAAATAGAAGGGTGATGACACTACTTTGAAGTCATTGAAGTCTGTGATAATACTCCCTGTTTGGCTCTCCAGTATAAATCTGTAATATCTCCATGAATTCTACATTTGCACCAGTGAAACTGAGGGCAACATTTGACTCATTGATTCCAGTGGGAACAAGATTGGACTCTGTGATTATTTACCCTGGAGAAGAGGAGAGTTAGGATCACTTTATTAAACTACTCAGTTACACAGGGAATAGTATCTTGCTCTACCTGTTCAATACTGAGGTACTCTAGAAATGGGTGCTATCGAAATACCAGTGATTAAATGTATAAAAAACAAGGGGCAATCAGTGAAACTGAAGGACAACAAATTTAGAAGAAATAAAAGGATTTTTTTTATATAGATGTGTTGTTAAAAACCTGTGGCCTGGTCTACACTTAGGAGGGTGGGGGAGGAATCGGGTCAGGATGGAGAAAGCTGTCTCTGAGAAAATGTAAAATGTTGTTACTTTAGTTTGACTAAACCTAAGGTGAATCTATCTGGATGAGATTTTGCAGTCTCTCAGACTAGCTTCCCAGCAGACCCAAGCAGTAATGAAGGGAGATTGTCTGGAACCTATAAAAGGTTTGGGACAAGGAGTCTTCTACAAAGTGCATTGCTTGCGTGAGTGCAGTATGATAGGGATATTGGAAATTCCTAAGAACAGTGAATGAGAAAAGTTTCCAGAGGCTAAAGATAACCCTATATAATATATTTTATTTAAAAACTTATCTTGATTTAAAGATAAGTGCATCTCCACAGAACAAGATTATTTTTTGGAGAACAGAATGAGGGTGGTCAGTGAAGGATAGGTTTTGGTCACCCTAAGGTTCTAGTTTCTAAGAAAGCAAACTTATAGAATGTGGGTTCCAAGAAAGTAAACTTCACCTATTTTATCCTGAACCATAAAGGGTTGTCTCCAACCGACCATGTTAGCCTTTTTTCAGTGGCTGTTTGGAAGCTACTTAGTGAAATAATAACTGTAGTTTTTCCAACTGAGAACAGATGTGCATCTTTTAGAATTTCCAGTAGGAAACTAGTATTTCATTTCACTGAATTATGTCATTACATTGTGTTTTGACACACCATGAAACACCAGTTTCCTGATAAAACGGTAAAAAGATAGAGACTAATTTTCAATGGGAAAAGCTAAAGCCATTATTAGTATAATATAGCAGATGTTCTAACTGAACTGTACATTTGAATGCCCTACTGTGTGGATATCAAACATGAATAAGAACAGTGGGAGTTCAGCCCACCTCTACTTGCCACTGGGTCTTCATATTTATGACTATACATCTTGATGTGTTTTGTAATAGAGCAACATTTGAAAAGCCAGGGCAATACAGACAAAGTTGCTTTAATCTTTCTCTCTGTTTTATTTTGAAAACAATGAAATCTTCAGTAATTCTAGGAAGAGTGCTGAATTACAAACTAACTATATGGCACCTCAAGCAAACAGCTCCTTCCACTAGCACTTCAGCACTGCTTTAGCTTAATCATGTCATAAACTCCTCCTAATATTTCCTTATTGTAGCTTACCTAGTTAGCTTTCACTTCTTATTTACCACTCTGCAGGCACCCATTATCCTTGCTGTGAGTGAACCTGAGGTAAATGATAACGTTTGCTCTACTAGCAGCCGAATTGTACCATCAATGCCAAGCCTAATTAGGTCAGGCTGGACACTAGGAACTTCCCCAGGACAAGGGACAGAATGTTGCTCACCTCCAGGTCATAAAGTGAAAACAGAGCAAATTCACAGCCACCTCTGCATCTTTAGGCCTGGAGTAGTCTCAGTGACAGTTGTGCCTTCCCTTCAGAAGGAGCTAAGAATCCAAGCAGTGATGAATTCTCTAATCCCACTCTGCCACACCAAAGAGCCACTGCATATAACTGCATCAAGAGCCCTTACAAAGCTATGGTCGGCAGTGTATAGGTGGTGTAAACCACCTATGAAGAATTTAGATACCCCACACCTTCACCTCCAATGCACTTGAAATTAAAGTACTGGTTTTAATGATTCTAGGATCCTCTGTAATTTGGGCCTGATTCAACACCAAGTGAAGTCAATGGGAGTCTTTTTCATTGACTTCAGCTAGTACTGGTCAAAGCCTCTCCAGAGTAGGTCTGAAGAAGATTTGGCACTAAGTAAATACGATGTTTAAACTTTTTGGGTCTTTCAAAAAGCTGGAGAGTCAAAGAGATTAATAGAATATAGCATAGAATGTGAAGTTACAAACATCAGTTCTTATTTAAAAAGTAAAAATTCTAATTGAGAAGCTGAGGAGAAAAGCTTTTAAAATGAGTGTTTGAACAGAGACAATGGGAGAAAGATTGCATATTTAGAGGGGAAGATAGTAACTAAAATGTCTGTGTGACATGCAACAGGAAAGAAAACCCAAAACAAAATTTTCTTCTCTGAATAAGTCATGCAATTGATCATTCTGATTCCCTATATTATTCCTGCAATTGTCTCACTGAGTTTAGAGATAAAAGAAGTCAAATATGGAAATTCATAAATTCATAGCTTTTAAGGCCAGAAGGAACCAGTATGATCATCTGGTCTAAACTAGCAACAGAGGGTCCTGTGGCACCTTTGAGACTAACAGAAGTACTGGGAGCATAAGCTTTCGTGGGTAAGAACCTCACTTCTTCAGATGCAAGACTAATTAAAGATTTTTACAAGACTAATTAAAGATTAAAGATTTTTACAGATTCAGACTAACACGGCTACCCCTCTGATACTTGGTCTAAACTACTCCATTACATATACCAAAGACCTTCACCCAATAATTTCTGAATGTAACCCTTAACTTTGGTTTGAGCTATATCTTCTAAAAAGACCTCCAGTCTTGGCTTTAAGACTGCTGGTGATGCAGAATCCTCCATTTCCCTAAGTGAGTTTTTTCAATGGTTAATTACCCTCGCTGTTAAAAAAATTAGCCTTTTTCCTAGTCTGAATTTGTCCAGCTTCAGATTCCAACCATTGGATCTCATTATGCTGTTTCTGGCAGATTAATGAGCCATCTGTTTTCAGAAATCCCTTTCCCAGGGATTGTAGCCCATGATCAAGTCACCTCTTAACAGGTTTCAGAGTAGCAGCCGTGTTAGTCTGTATTCGCAAATCCGAAGAAGTGGGCTGTAGTCCACAAAAGCTTATGCTCTAATAAATTTGTTAGTCTCTAAGGTGCCACAAGTACTCCTGTTCTTCTTTTCACCTCTTAACATTTTCTTCAATAAACTAAATAGGTTGAGCTTCCTTCCATGCACTATAAGGCATATTTTCCAGACCTCAGATCATTCTTATACTCTTTTCTAATCCCATTCCAATCTGTCAAAATCTTGTTTGAAGTGTGGACATCATTACAAGATACAGTATTCCAATAATGTTCAATTGATTATATTCCATGACCTCCTAGATCCTTTTCAGAGTCTCTGCTTTCTTGGTTACAAGCCTCCTTTTTATACATGTAACCTACATTCTTTGTTCCTATATGTATGATCTTGCCTTCCAAATGGCTGTATTAAAATGCATGTAGTTTAAATTAGTTTGACTGACTGCACAGTTGGTATAACTGACTTGGCCCCATCATTATTTACCACTCCTCCAATTTTTGCTAATTTCTACTCATTTAACCAAAATATATTTTATATTTTCTTACAGAGCTTTGATAAATATATTGAATGGCATTGGACCATAAACAGATCCCTACAGGACCCCATTTGAAATACCTCCATTAGATTATGAGTTCTCATTTAAAATTACTTTTTTAAATCTATCAATTAGTTTTTAAATCCATTTTATATGGGCTACATTTTATTTAGTATAATACTATTTTTAATCAGAGTATCATATGGGACTAAGTCAAATGCTTTACAGAAATCAGAATATATCAACCCAGTTACCTTTATTAACCAAACTCATAATATCATAAAAAATGCCAAGATGGTTTGGCAAAACCTATTTTTCTTAAATCCATTTTAATTGTTCTTAATTATGTTACCATCTTTTTAATATTTTACTGATTGTATCCAATATCAGCTTTTCCATGATTTTGCCTCATGTCCATGTTACATTAACTAACTCATAGTTACCAGGGTCATCTCACTTACCCTTTTGAATATTAGCACAATATTAGCTTTATTTTTTTTACCAATCTCTTTTAACTTCCCCTGTATTCCAAGATTTGTTAAAATTCACCCTTAATGGTTTAGAGAGCCCCATGGCCAATTATTTTAATATTCTTGGGAACAAGTTATCCAATTCTGCAGATTTTAAAATGTTTAACCTTATTGGATGCTTTTTAACATCCTCCCTAGTTACTGATGAAATAGAAAGTATTTCTTTATCACTGTAATGAATGAGTATAACATCCTACTTCATTCAAAATATAGAACAGACATATTTATTCAATACGGTTACCTTTTCTGCATCATGATTAATAATTTTATTATCTTTTTCTGGTTTTGGACCTATAAGGTGGCTCTTATTTTTTTTTCTCCTGATACATTTCAAGAATTCCTTCTTATTGTCCTTACTCCATGATAGTTAGATATATATTTTATATAAATACCTTTAGCTTACCTTATCAATTGTTTGTGATTCCTCACTGGTGATTTGTACTCCTTGCTATGAGCTATCATATATATAGTGGATCTTTAAAAGGGCCAGTTTCCTAGAAATGAAAACAAAGTGAGCAGAACTGACTGGGAGGAAATATCATAGAATCATAGGAATGGAAGGGACCTCGAGAGGTCATCTAGTCTAGTCCCCTGCACTCAAGGTAGGACTAAGTATTAAGTAGACCAGGGATTGGCAACCTTTGGCACGCGGCCCATCAGTGAAATCCGTTGGTGAGCCAGGACGGTTTGTTTACCTCCAGTGTATGCAGGTTTGGCCGACGGCAGCTTCCATTGGCTGCAGTTCACCATTCCAGGCCAATGGGGGCTGCAGGAAGTGGCAGCCAGCACACCCCTCGGCCCGCGCCGCTTCCTGCAGCCCCCATTGGCCTGGAACGGTAAACCGCGGCCAGTGGGAGCTGCAATCAGCCAAACCTGCGGACGCTGCAGGTAAACAAACCATCCTGGCCCACCAGCGGATTTCTCTGATGGGCCACGTGCAAAAGGTTGTCAATCCCTGATCTAGACCATCCATGACAGGCATTTGTCTAACCTGTTCTCTAATATTTAAACATCCAAATGTGAATGATAAAATCAGCTGTTTAAGAATACTTTATTAGGGACCCCCTGCAATTATGCAACTTTATTTTTAGTTAAAAAAAAAATCCTGGTTAAGAGATTAAATGAAAAAAAAAACAAATAATATATAGATATAATAACTGAAAAAATTAAGTAGCTCATAGCAGTAAGCACAAATCAGCAATATTAAATGATATTGCTTGGGACTATATTCTTTTTGCACAGAACAAATGAAATTAGTTTGTGATAACTTGCTTCTAGGCAACTATCAATATTTAGTTCAGTTATCAATTCATCTTTATCCATCAGAATCAGGTCTAATATAGAATTACTCTGTGTTGTTTACACAATACTTTATGTGTACTAGAAAGTTATCTATAACGTTTAGAAACTTCAAAGATATTTTCCTAGTGACAGCATGAGACCTCCAGCATACACCCCTCAGATTGAAATCCCCCATGATAAACACAATATTTTCCCCACACAATATAGATCCATATTGTTGAGTTGGTAACTTTGGGAAATCATCAGAGCTTAAGGGAATCCATTGGCTGGCACTTGTCCAGAATGAATGCTCTTTTTCTCATTTCATTGCTTCTTCTGTGTTTTTGTTGTTATTTTTTAATCCTTTTAAGAAACACTAAGCAGAACAATAATTCTTTGGAAGATGTTCATTAACAATTGTAATTCAATATGTAAAGTCCCTAAGCAATATGATGATCATAAAAGTAATTAAACATTCCATTCCCGAGCCAGAAAAATAGAGAGAAAATACCTCTCAAGGCCCAACCCCTGCTAACCAAATTAATAGAGGAAATTCTTCACTATTAAAAAAGCAATTGACTATGTCAGTATTTCTTCATCTTAAGGAAGTCACCTTTTCAAAATCAGATTTAATTGCTTTGTTGATGCTCTTTTCTTTCAGCTTTGATTAAATGAGATTTAAGGAAGTTTCAGTTCTCTTAAAATGTGAAAGTTTCTGCATCATGACAAATTTCAATTCTAATGCCTGTCTCGCTTTTATCTATGCTATCACAGCTGCAGCAGTTGCTGAGTCCAATGTTGTTAGAAAATTATGGCAAAACACCTATACCTGCTCAATAGTGCAACCTGAAAGCTGGATAAGTTGCTGAATAAAAACAAAAAAGTCCTTTCTATTCTACTGATAGATCACTTCTACCTCACAGTGGCCAAAGGCCTTGTATACAATTATTGGTAAATTTACCACAGTTGCATTAGCAACAGTGCAAATCAATTAATTCTTGCAAAAGCAGGAGTGCAAGTGTGGACCAGCCACTGGAGTTAGTACCACTATGATATCTAGATCTGCCCGGGGCCAGCATACCGGCTGCTGTTCAGGCGGTCCCCATGGCCAGCCGCACTGGCCATTGCAGCTGCCGAAGTCACAGAGGTCATGGAAAGTCACGGAATCCATGACTTCTGCAACCTCCATGACAGAATCGCAGCCTTAATCATTCCTGATGTAAACAGAGTCAGAACAGGCTCTACCCTGACACCTGGTGGTGAGCTGTGGAAAAGGACTTCAGGGGCTGATCTCATCTGCACGGGCACACCCACCCTACCTAGCACAATGGGACTGCTTGCCCAAATGGTCACTTTGGCTGCTGTGGGATCCCCTGTCTCTTTGTTATTGGGGCAGGAGTAATAAAGTGTTGTTATCCTGGTTATGGGAATCAAGGACAGTAGAATTGTACTTGGCATTTTATTACGGAGGGACTCACCCTCAACTAAGTAGCACTCACTAGGCAAGGGACATGGGTTCCAAAACCCAGTGAATTAAGAGGGGTTGGGGATAGGTATTTGTATGTGGTAGTATGGGTCCCCTTTTGAGGCTCCCAAACACCACCTTGACTTCTCCTCTTTTCGTGGTATAATAACAGAATTAATTTTGACTATGTGCTGCAGAGCTGAACATTGATACCTAGGTCTAAGCATTAGAACTATTTTGGGCTAGTGGTGCACTAGCACTGAGGTGCCCCTACTATGAGCTGAAGTCACTGTCATAACTATAAAGGGAAGGGTAACCGCTGTCCTGTGTACAGTACTATAAAATCTCTCCTGGCCAGAGACTCCAAAATCCTTTTCCCTGTAAAGGGTTAAGAAGCTCAGGTAACCTGGCTGGCATCTGACCCAAAGGACCAATAAGGGGACAAGATACTTTCAAATCTTGGGGGGCAGGGAAGGCTTTTGTTTGTGCTCTTTGTTTGGTTGTTGTTCGCTCTTGGGACTGAGAGGGACCAGACATCAATCCAGGTTCTCCACATCTTTCTAAACAAGTCTCTCCTATTTCAAACTTGTAAGTAAATAGCCAGGCAAGGCGTGTTAGTTTTCCTTTGTTTTCTCAACTTGTAAATGTACCTTTTACTAGAGTGTTTATCTTTGTTTGCTATACTTTGAACCTGAGGCTAGAGGGAGGTCCTCTGAGCTCTTTAAGTTTGATTACCCTGTAAAGTTATTTTCCATACTGATTTTACAGAGATGATTTTTACCTTTTTCTTTAATTAAAAGCCTTCTTTTTAAGAACCTGATTGATTTTTCCTTGTTTTTCGATCCAAGGGGGTTGGATCTGTATTCACCAGGAGTTGGTGGGAGGAAAGAGGGGGATGGTTAATTTCTCCTTGTTTTAAGATCCAAGGGGTTTGGATCTGTATTCACCAGGGAATTGGTGAAAAGTTTCTCAAGGCTTCCCAGGGAAGGGAATCCACTTGGGAATGGTGGCAGCGGACCAGATCTAAGCTGGTAGTTAAGCTTAGAAGTTTTCATGCAGGCCCCCACATTTGTACCCTAAAGTTCAAAGTGGGGAAGCAGTCTTGACAGTCACTAAGAGCTGAAATCACTGAGAGCTATGTTAAGTGGTGGGGCGGGGGAGGTGGGGCTGAAGACATATTGGTGAGCAGCTAGCAAGATGGCTAGCAGAGAGGAGCGGCTTGCACTGAAGACTGCAGCCGAACCCCACAGAGAGGTGTGGTAATCAGCTGTCAACATGAGCAGCAGAGCACGTAAGGTGCCCCCATACCTCCAGGCTGGGAGGTAAACTCTGCAGATGAACTTCTGAACTTGGGAAGGGGGCTGCACTGACCAAGGACAGAAACTGTGGGAGGGGTGACTTTGGGTTGCTGGACTCTAGAACCAAAGGGAAAAGACATGGCCTGATCTGCTTGGGGGTGGGTCGTCTGGTTCATGGTTTGTGTTTATGAACCCTAATTGTGCCGTTTTCCCAATTTAATGCTGAGTTGTTTACCTCATGTTATTAAAGATTTTTGCTACACTGAAATGCTGTGCTTGCGAGAGGGGAAGTATTGCCTCTTTGAGGCGCCCAGGGGTATGTGTATAATTTTCCCAGGACACTGGGTGGGGGCTCGAGCTGGTTTTGCATTGTATTGTTGAAAGGGAACCCCTATGTACCTAACCCAGCCCTTGCTGCTGTCAGCTCGGCCTGGCAGAAGGGTTACACTAATACTAGTGCCTTGTACAATGATGAAAGATTTACTCAAAACTGCCAATGTAGATGCAGCCAGATGTATAAAAAGAGGCAGGGCAAATAGGAGGAGAGCTGTTATATTACTTGGCACTGATGTAATGCCACTGGAATGCTGTGTCCAGTTCTGGTGCCAAGAGTTCAAGAAGTATGTTGAAAAATTGGAGAGACTATAGCAAAGGGCAACAGAATGGTTAAAGGATTGGAAATCATGCCTTATATTAATATATACAGGGAGATTTTGGCAGACCGGTAAAGTGCCCAAACCACTACTGCATATTGCTAAAAGTAGCCAAGCTAGCAGGCATACGTAACAGGGGCTATGCAGCAGTCATAGCATGACCGAGTCAAGAGGGGAGGGAGTTTGGGTGCCACAGAAAGGACAGCTTGACCCCGAGTCCTTCATGATGAAATCTCTGTTGAAATTGCTGAGGTATGCATTTAGAAAAACAGAAAGCTTGTCTATATGTGCCCTCAGGGATGTGTCTGTCAGGGCCTCAAGGCATGCAAACTCTGAAAAAACACATCTGGCTAATTGATGATCAGAAGGAAACCTCTTGCTTAACCTTTGAAATTGCTTGCTTAACAAGTTTTATTTGAGTGATGTGTTATTGTAATAACAATGAATACATAAGGGAAGAAAGTTTGGGGTAGTTGGACTCTTCTGGGACTTTCCCTCTGGACACATCTTGTAGTCCCTCTAGCAGATGGAAGATTGGCCATCCAAAGACTGCCGCTGTGCCACTCGAGAGCCACATCCAACTTCAGTAATTATTGAGAGTTGGGGGTGTGTTACTAACCTGTTGCAGACATGTGTAAGTGCTTGAGACTAAGTAAAGTATAGCTTTAAGTGAAAGCACTTTTGTGTTGCACTGTTTGTGCCAGCCATCTATTCGTTGGATGGCCGTGTCTCCACTGATTTATTTCCTGATGCCAAATTACCAAGAGCTTCGCGTTGAAAGAACCCCAGGTAAAAAATTAAGACTTAAGGCACTCTATCTATTTAGCTTATCCACTAGAAGGTTAAGGGGTGACTTGATTGCAGTCTACAAGTACATACACGGAGGACAGAAATTTGATAATAGAGGTCTCTTTGATCTAGCAGAAAAAAGGTGTTATAAATAAATAAATTAATGGAACTATCCCATCTCCTAGAGCTGGAAGGGATCTTGAAAGGTCATTGAGTCCAGCCCCCTGCCTTCACTAGCAGGACCAAGTACTGATTTTGCCCCAAATCCCTAGGTGGCCCCCTCAAGGATTGAACTCACAACCCTGGGTTTAGCAAGCCAATGCTCAAACCACTGAGCTATCCCTCCCCCCTGTTATAAGATCAAATTGCTGGAGGCTGAAGCTAGACAAATTCAGACTGGAAATAAAGCACACATTTTTGAGAGAAGGTAAATAACCATTGGCACAACTTACCAAAGGTTCTCTTGGAGTCTCCATCACTGGAAAATTTTAAATCAAGATTGAATATTTTTCCAAAAGGTATGCTCTAATTCAAACACAGCTATTTGATCTGAAGCAGGAATTAATACAGGGAAATCTTATGGCCTGTGGTCATATGCAGGAGGTCAAACTAGGATATTACAATTGTCCCTTCTGGATTTAAAATCTATGAATCTATGAAAACATCTGACATGAAAAGTTGAGTCCACCAGTGAGGACAGAGCAGAAAAATAATGCTAAGGGACCTATCACACTGATTAAAACCATGACCAGCAAATAATAAAATGAGATTCAACTTTGAAATGAAAGCTGGGGGAAATAATTCAAAATACATTCAGTGGAAGGGTGATAACCTGGGAAGCAGTAATCTTGAGAGAGAATAAGCATAATAGTGGATGATAAATTAGGTATCTCTAGAGTGCAATATGAGAATGAAAAAGCCAATGCAATTTGGAGCTGCCTACACAGAGGCATTGCAACAGAATAGTTCACATATAGAGCATTGTGTCCCCACGTTCCGGGTGTGCCTAAACCTCCAACTGACAGAAGATAGGACTGGATGACAGGGGCTAGATTACTTTAAATTGTCCTGTTCTATGCATTTCTTCTGAAGCATCTGGCAGTGGCCACTGATAGAAGATGGGATTCTGGGATAGATGAACCATTGGTTTGACCCAGTAAGGCCATTATTATGTTTTTATGTACTGTATACAAAACTGTATAATCTACGTCCGTATTATGCTTTATGTTCAATTTTTGATCATTGCTCTAGGACTTAGTAGTTTTGCAGATACTCAGCTAGTGGCAATGGGGACCACCTCTTCCATTGTGGAGCTACAACCATTTACATCTAGCTGAGGATCAGGCCCACTATGTCATATGCAAATTTGAGGAGGTCCCTGCACTTACCCAACTCATACCTCAAAAAAAAAAACAGAAGATGTCAAAATTACCTTATATTGTCATTGCTAATATACAGTCTGCCTCCCTATGGATCAGATCCAGCTCCCAATGGGAGTCTTTCCATAGGCTCAGCCCTAAAATTGTAGAAGCAATAACATTCAAAAGCCTTTGAACCCAGGACTCTAGCAGTGAAATGATAATGCACTGCATCACCTAATACCCTATTCCACATTCTCTATGGAGAATATTATGTTCACATAGCAATTGCAGAAATAACCTTTTTATGAATAGGACACTTGCTGTATGCTTTATTTGTACCCATCTTCCTTTCTCACAACTTGTGAAAGATGAACACTACAATAATGCCATACATATTCATAGAGCAATATTCTAGGATTATTTTCATGATGCAGTTATTCACCATTTATGCATGAATTATTAATAGCCACTAAAGCTATAAATAATCAGGAGATGGTGAGCTTCGTAGACTAAATTAAGTCATTTATGTATAGTACAATGAATAAAAATATAAAGAATTTGAAATATAATATGCACTGTTTTTAGAATATAGGATTTAAAAACTGTTATTTATGGCAAGTGCCAAACCAGATACTTGATGTTTTCCTATACATCATTTTACATCAAGAACATTCTGACATTATCTTGTGCATTAGAATTTATAAATACATTAATAGCTACTCATGTTTTTAGAAAGACGTATACTGCACAAGACGGAAAGCAGTTTAAGAATGCATATCAACATATATTGTGTCAGATTGGAAAAAAAAAATCAAGTAGCCGGTTTAAATATAAGATGACAAAGCTCACATGACTGGTGCTTTGAAAAAGACTTTGGGGCCCTGAGTACACAGACTTGAGCTACTTTGACACAGGCAACTGGAAATGGGACCATAGACGTGATTGTGCCAGAACCCCCTAGCATCCAGATCTAAACGTGGGTTTCAAGGCATATATGGGGAAGAACACTAATACGACTGGGGTGTGCATATGAATTTGCCTCCACCGTGGCATGTCCCTGTATCCATGCCAATTTGTCATATGGATGGGACTAAGGGGCAGGTACTGGGTCCCGAGTTCAGTAGTTCTCTCACCTGATTCTCACAAGGCACTGACCCTTTCCGAAATCTATAAAGTTCTCTGTCTCCCCTTTCTGGTAGTAGCAAACTGTGCTGACCACTTCAGAACTGTTTTCCACTACAGTCTTCTCACCAATACACCCGAACATGGAACCTGCTCTGAGAGATGCCACCAGGTCAGCCAAATACACCGGTATTCACCAGTTTCTGGTTGGAGTTCACTGTCATCCACTTCTTCTCCAACAGGACCAGGAACATCCATCTTTACTGGGAAGTTTCAGAGAGGCTGGTGAAGATGGACATTCACCAGACCCTGAGCTAGTGCTGGGATGGTAAAGTACCTTGGGCTCCAGTAATGGAAGACAAAAGTCTCCAGAAGGGGGTCCTGTAACATGCTCCTGCTTCAAGAGTCTGGACTGGGTGCTCTTCAGAGCTCCCAGTACTAAGCCTGAGATGACTCACAATCCTCTCCTCCACCCCATCAGCCTCATCATCCAACAGGATGTCAACGAGGGCCAGGGTGAGGATGCAGCAGTGACTGTGGAGAAGGAGGCCTCGAAAGGCTTGAGAAAGAGGTGCAATTATCCTGTGCCTCTATGCAGAAGAGCTAGATCTGCAGTCCCTCCTTGACAAGCCAGAGGAGGACCCCAAAATTCAGCAGGAACCAGAATCTGAGGTGTATAAGTTAACCCCCTCCACCAACATCCCCTCCCTCTTTCTCACAGGGCTGGATGCAGAATTGTAACCTCCTCTCATCTCCGTTTCTCCCCACAAATGGTCCCCAACCAAAGAAACAACTGCAAATTCAACATTTTATTGAATTATCACAAACCACTATAAAGCTTTGGCAGAAGCTACAGAACAGATTGTCAGCAAACTATCCTATTGCTCCGGGTCTGCAAGTTTGTCAGCCAAGAGGCTGAGAGCAAGGGAAGGTCTGTGCCTTTGTTGGCTAAAAGAGAGGCTGGAAAGGTCTGGTTGGGGATAGGACATTTGTACTGTAACTCTGGAGGTTCTGCAGAGTTACCGCTGTTTTCTGCTCCTTCCAAGATCACAAACTTTCACTGTAGTAACCTACCTCACCTTACAAAAGGGACCAGCATCAGGGCCAGTTACGTGTGGGAACAAGAAAGGGAACCTTTGCAATCCTCAAACAGTACAAATGTGTCCAGGCATTCCTGGTCCCTGGCAGTGATGAGCTCCGAAAATCCTAAGAACCGGCTCCCTACCGGGTCCTCGGCGGCACTTTGGCGGTTGGAGGGGGGGTGACTTCACTTGCTCCAGGTTTTCGGCGGCATTTCGGTGGCAGGCACTTCACCCGGAGCGAGTAAAGACCACCCCACCCCGCCGCCGAAGTGCTGCCCAAGACCCAGTAGGGAACCGCGCGGTGAGTACAAACCCCATGTGCCTGTCTCCCCCCACACCCACCCATCCGACCCCAACCCACATCCTGCCCCTGACTTCCCCCCTCAGAACCCACAACCTATCAACCCCCCCGCTCCTTGTCCCCTGACTACCCCCTCCTGAGCCCCCCCACCCTAACTGTGCCCCAGGACCCCACCTCCTACCCAAATCCCTGACTGGGATCCACAGGGAGCAGATTAAGAATCTGAAGAGCAAGTTCCAGAAGACCAGGGACCAGAACTACACCCTCAGGCAACTTGTCAACCTCATACCCATTTTATGAGGTGTTTGAATGGGTACTGATAGCTGCAAACTTTTCCTGAAGCAGAACTCCAGACACATAGGTACATTGTGGGGAAAGACATATTTTCCAGGACCATTCATATATGTGCTGTTCAGTCACTATACATTTGAATACTTCAGCTTCATACACTACAGGTTTCCCAGCAGAAGTTTGGAGTAACATCTCCCTTTGCCAATAAGGCACCACAAGAACAGCTGCGTCCACCCAACCCAGTAGTTTTGCAAGTCTTCTAAAACACAAACAGCTTATAATTTTAAACTTACCATTGCGTGAACTTCTATAACTGCAGTTAACCAGACTGTGTCCAGAAAGATTCTTTGGTCTGAAGCATCCCTTTCACAATATATTGCAGTTCAGTTTTGAAATGAAACATTTGGTGTCCTTCAAATTCCACAAGAATTTATTCTGTGCTCCTCCACTGAGCTATTTCAGATAATAACCCTCTGTGTCTTGTCCTGTTGTAGGCTCCCCATCCTCTGTGGGCTGCTATACCATCACAAATTGACTGCTGGCCCAATGTACTTTCATGGACCATTTCAAAAGGACTTGATTTCCTTGTGTTTCCTTGATGAGTTTATGGTCAAAGTTCTTGAGAAGGCCAACAAGTACGTCCAATACTAGAAGCAGAGGGATTTCAGACTGGAGAAAAAGCATACTGAGATGCAGGAGGAAAGGCTGAAACTTACTGCACATCTGGAAGACGGGGTTTCAGTGTGGGATCAGGCACTTGCAATGCACTTGAAACAGGAATGGTGGCTAAGGGAGGAAGGCAGAGCTCAGAAGAGAGAACTGTTTGAGTGGCTCATCTCCAACATGGACTGCAAGATTACCAGCTCTTGCTGCCTCTCCCAAACCACAGCCTGATCCCCTTGCAATGTACCCTCAGTCCAGAAACTGCTTGGACAATTGCATGTTAGGGCATCCCATGCAATCAGGCCCCAGAAGCAGCTGGGCAGGGCAAATAAACCCTTTGCAGCCTTCCTTTTTGAACCAATCTCCTGTGTACACCTCCACTTCCATCCCTTAGAGCCAAGTACGCAGAACACGAGAAAGGAAAGGAAAGTAGAATTGAGGGCAAGGGGACATGCAGCAGTAGTGGTTCATGAACTTTTTTTTTAATGTTTTGTTATAATTGGTTTTTGGGTGTTATACTCACAGCTGACCTGCCCGGCAATGGATGACTGCTGTCCTGTTTTAACATATGTTTACAAATAAAGCCTTTTAGGTTGTCAAGAAAGTTTAGTGCAATCATGATTTAGAATAATAAAGCTAAACACATGATCAGGAGCAATTAGACATCATTAAGCGAATCCTATTCCTGTGTACAGTTATGTACAGAATTCACATTTCAATCACTTCTTATATGAACCCATATTGTGAATTGCCCCCCCTCCAAAAAAAAATTCATAACTCATCATGCATTAATAAATATATGACATGACTCTCAAGTTCCCACTCCTCCTAAAAATTAATTAGACTCATTCCTCCCAACACAAGCACATTTTAGAGGTACTATTCCTCCTCTTCCATTGGGCTGTGCAGATTCATAATGTGAGAGCACAAGGCGTCCCTGACTTCTGTTTCCTGGATACATCCAGCTCCAGCTATGGCAGCTGCACATTCTGGCTGAGGGTACAGGTTCAGCAGCCTGCTCACTGACCTAAGTCCATTCAAGGGAAAATGGCTCACCTCTGGCTTCACAAAGATCATGAAGAGCACAGCAAGCCACAGTGATATGGACAGCATTAATGACACTGACATCCAAATGGGTCTGTAAACATCTCCAATGGGATTTCAGTCTGCCAAAAACACATGCAATAACCATTCCCCATTCCACACCTACTGAGAGTGTAATTAGATCTTCTTTTGCCACGGCCCCAAAAGTCAGGGTTTTCATGAGCCAAGGCAAAAGAGGGTATGCAGGGTCCCTCAAGATAATAGTGGGGACAGTAACTTCATTTATGACAATGTCATCTGTTCATGAATGTAAACTCCTGATCGGTGAAAAACCCTGGCATCATGAACTTTTCCAATGCAGCAGACTTTGACATTCATAAATTGACCTCTGTGGTCCACAAGGGACTGCATAACAATGGAATACTACATTTTGCAATGTATGTATTCATGTGCTCCTTAAGGATAGCAAACTATGGACACAGGAGCCATCAGTAGGCCTGTCACTGTTTGGAAACCCCATTCTCTAAAAGCCTCCGCTTACCTCAGGATTATCTTTTATGCCTACCACCTTGGGGTAAACCACATGCCTGATTACCTCAGAAACCTCTGCCACCACCATCAACTTTCCAACACTAAACAGGTAGTCAACGGACCTGTAGAAGTCTGGGGTAGTCAGCCTCTAGAAAGCTATAGCAAACTGCTTCAGGACTGGCAAGGATGGCCTCATGCATGTGTCTTTATGCTGGGGGGTCAGGGGAAACTGTTTGCAAAGCTCCAGAAATGTAGCTTTCTTCATGAAGTTCTGGACCCACTGCTGGTCATCCCAGGTCTGCATGATGATGTGATCCCACCAGACTGTGCTTGTGGTCCTGTGCTGTGGTCTATGCTATACTGAGTGTATTAAGCAGTATCAGCCAGTGCAAATCTGCCATAGCAGGGTATTCTTCCTTCTGTGCCTCCTCCTGCTCCATCCTAAGCTCTGTCAGGTGCCTTTGGTGGGTCAGAAAACGCTGCTGAAATGTCTACCAGTGCCTCATGGAATCTCTGCCCATTTCTTGACACAGGAGTGAAAGCACAAGCAAGAAAACCTCTTGAAAAGATGTCTCCTCCATGTTGCTTGGCAGGCTGGATTGGTAGGCTATTCAAACTTCCTGGTCGACATGCAGGGTGGGCATGCACTGTAGTGCACCACTGACAAAAGACTAGAGTGGCCACAGTTCAGGAGGGTACTAAGTAGTCTGGGATATGGTGGGTTTGACTCGGGTCTGCATGCTGCAATGTGGTTTGAGCCCGGGTTAGAAAATTCTTAATCAATGCAGGTGCTCAAGCCCAGAGTTTTCTAATATGGGTCAGCTGACTCAAGTCCCACTATAATCCTGTGCTTACACTGCAGCATAGATATACCCTGAGTTATCCCCCCTAAACTGTGGTCTGGTTAATAGTTGTGAACGTTAACAGAAAACGAAAGGACAATAAGTGTAATTAAACTGGCTAGACACCCTTTGTAGAACAATCACAAACCAAAAGTGGCCTACCTGCAGAGGCACTCTGCCCCAATTACCTGTAATTAGTCATTATCTAAATGACCAGCTACTGACTGTTGACGGGGTGGGGGGAAACTAACCTGTGTGCTGAAACCAGAGATGACTCATATCTGCCCATACTGGGGAGGAGGGCACAATGTAAAGGGGGGGGGGCATGTGACTGCCCCATGTGTTGCCTCTGGAAGGAAACTTCCAGCCCCATCTCCCTGGGCTAGGGCAGCAATCACACTGGCTCCTGGGGAGCTAGGGCTACAGGAGCAGGAAGCATATGCCTCTGACACAGGCCGCCCCTGGCCTCGGCCCCGGTCCAGGGAGACTCACAGCTCCACATTCTCTCCCTGGAGCTCTTGCACCCTCACAGATACCTCACCAGGGGGAGGGGCACGGGCAATGCCCCTAACTCAGGATGAACACAGGGAACCTGCTCCCAGCATCTTCCCCAATGTCCCAGCACTTTGCACCTGGCCCCAGGCCACCACAATCTCCCCACCAGAGATACCTGGGTGGGGGGCTCTATCCTTCTCCCACTGTGCCTCCCCCCCGGCACATTTACAGCTTGCTCAGCCCCTCTCTCTGGCAGCCGGGTCTGGGTGGGGATGGAGGGGGTGGGATGAAGCCACTTCTCATGCCAACGGTGCAGCATGGCGGCTACCTAAGAGAAAGCCTGGCTGGGGAAGCGGTGGTGGTCCACTCTCTCTGCTCTCCACCCAGGCCAGGCTGCTGGGGAAAAGGGCCGAACGAGCTGGAGGCCCCCACCTCCTCAGCACATTTCCAGTTCACTCAGCCCCACTCCCGAGTAGGGCTGTCTCCACCTCATTAACATTTGCTATTGTAAGTAGCAGTGTGCTTTACCAGGTCAGCTGGCTGAAATTATTATTAAAAATAGAAAACCTACATAAACATATGATAAAGAGAAACCTGTATAGTGATTGAAGAAAATTGTGCCTCTCTAATCTATTAGAATTTTGTTCAGCGTGTCAACAAAACTGTGGACAAAGGAGAAGTAGTGGCACAATTTAGCTGAATTGTCAAACAGCCTTTGACAAATTCCTCCACAAGAAGCTATCAAGGATAAAAAAAATCATGGCATGAGTAACAAAGTACAGTAATGGATCAGAAACTGGGTAACAGAAAGTAAAACTGTAGGAATAAATGGTTAATTTTCAACAGTGCTATATGTTTAGAATGGTGTGTCCCCAGATTCCATAACAGAACCAATGTTCAATATATTTATCAATGATCTGCAAATAAAACAGTTTAGATTAGTCAAAACTAGAAAAAACTGTGAGACCATTCAAAGGGACCTAACAAAGCTAGTTGAATGGGAAGCACAATGGCAGATGAAAATCAATGTTGGAAGATAATGTGCATTAGAAATTATAATCTGAACTAACTCAATGCAACAAATCCGGGGAAAAAAAAGGGGGTGACAGTGGAAAGCACAGTAAAAATTTCTCTGCTCAATATGCAGGAGCAGTAAAAAAAGCAAACAAAATGTTAAGATGCCTAAGAACTAGAATGGACAATAATACTGAAAATATTGTAATGACACCGTTTAAATCATTGATATTCTCTCAATTGCAATACTAGATTTTCCTTCACCTTCCTGTGAAGCACCAGACACTGGCTTGTGTCAGAGAAAGGAAAATTAAAACAGATGGACCACTGGCAAGCCATGTGTCCCTATATTCCTATGTTAATCTTCTCACCTATTTTGCTCAAAGGATCTGCTTCACTAATGATTCTTTGTCAGCTAACATGTCATTTTCTATCCTCTCCACCCTTTCCCCTTGTCAGTTAAGACTGCAGAGCAGAGGAAAACAACCAACAGATAAATATGTGAAAGAATAATTATGTAACAAGACTTTTGCTGTAGTTTTTGCCCTTCCCAATGATTGCATCTGACATGTTAATTCAGGAAAACAAAGTGAGACCAAATTTAAACAGTTAGTTGTTTTGGTTTTGCAGGATATGTTCAATATGCCTAGATGAGGCAATATGGATTTTCTTTCCTTATTAGATGCATGCTATACACTCAAGGGCATTGGAATGGCTAAAAATGTGGCTGAAAAATATGAAACATTCCAATAAGATATATAGAGATTATTTTTAAATTATAGATGTTGCATGAGAAATATTAATACATTCAAAAATATATGCAGCATATGAAATAATATCCCATATTATGAGTAAATATGAGTTATGTTGACAACTATTCTATTAGATAAAATATGAGTTATAAAAACATGACCCTCTTTGTAAGTTTGCTCAACAGTTTAGGGTGTATTCTAGGCAGAAGCAGATTGCACTAATGCCGTGGACAAATGTACTATTAGTAACCTTGTCTATAGCTATTCATCATTTTTATCCATCTGCCCAGCACTTAGCCATCTGTCTCTTCAAGTTCATGGAATTTAAATACTGAAATACAGCAATATATAGTTTTAATGATTTGGAATATCTGGAGGAACAAGATATATTGCATATGAAATGTTTTAATTTTCTACAACAGCCTGTCATTTTGAAGGATATATACAACACACATCCTAGCTAATTACTATGAGTTCTATCCCAGCTGTTTTACTAGGTTGGAGGTTTGTGGCAAAGTAGTCTGTGTCCTCTAAGGCCAGCAACCCAAAACATTCAGAACTATTTCTCCAGATAAACAAATCTCTCTCTCTCTCTCTCACTCTCCCTTTTACCTCTTTCCAAGCACCCCCAGTGACTTGGTGCAATCTTGGTACTTCTTCTCCTCAGGTCACTGGAGGTTATGCTCAGGCCTGGTCTACACTATGATTTTAGGTCGAATTTAGCAGCGTTACCTCGATTTAAGCCTGGACCCGTCCACACGACAAAGCCCTTTTTTTCGACTTAAAGGGCTCTTTAAATCGATTTCTTTACTCCACCTCCGACGAGGGGATTAGCGCTGAAATCGGCCTTTCCAGGTCTAATTTGGGGTAGTGTGAATGCAATTCAACGGTATTGGCCTCCAGGAGCTATCCCAGAATGCTCCATTGTGACCGCTCTGTACAGCACTCTCAACTCAGATGCACTGGCCAGGTAGACAGGAAAAGGCCCGCAAAATTTTGAATTTCATTTCCTGTTTGCCCAGCGTGGAGAGCACAGGTGATCACATAGAGCTCATCAGCACAGGTAACCATGATGGAGTCCCAGGATCGCAAAAGAGCTCCAGCATGGACCGAACGGGAGGTACAGGATCTGCTCGCCCTATGGGGAGATGAATCAGTGCTAGCTGAACTCCGTTGCAGTAAACGAAATGCCAAAACATTAGAAAAAGTCTCAAAGGGCATGAAGGACAGAGTAACCTTGTAACGAAAGCACACATGCTGTGTAATGCAAACAGCAAGGTTTAACGTGAAAGAGTGTACCCGTTGTTCTCTAAAATGTGTCTTTTTAACTACCACCTCTCCCTTTTCCTCCACCAGCTGCAAATGTTTCTCCTTCACAGAGGCTAGTGAAGATTAGAAGGGGAAAAAAGCGCACTCGGGATGACATGTTTTCTGAGTTCCAGATGTCCTCCCACGCTGACAGAGCACAGCAGAATGCGTGGAGGCAGACAATGTCAGAGTGCAGAAAAGCACAATATGAATGCAAGGAGAGATGGCGGGCTGAATCGCGGCTGAAGAGAGTAAGTGGCGGGCTGAAGAGGATAGGTGGCGTCAGATTGCTGACAGAAGGCAAGAGTTGATGCTCCGACTGCTGGAGCATCAAACTGATATGCTCCAGCGTATGGTTGAGCTGCAGGAAAGGCTGCAGGAGCACAGACCACCGCTACAGCCCCTGTGTAACCAACAGCCCTCCTCCCCAAGTTCCATAGCCTCCTCACCCAGACACCCAAGAATGCGGTGGGGGTGCCTCTGGCTACTCAGCAACTCCACCCCAGAGGATTGCCCAAGCAACAGAAGGCTGGCCTTCAATAAGTTTTAAAGTTTTAAAGTGCAGTGTGTCCTTGTCTTTCCTTCCTCTTCCACCCCTCCTGGACTACCTTGACAGTTATCCCCCTATTTGTGTGATGAATTAATAAAGAATGCATGAATATGAAGTAACAATGACTTTATCGCCTCTGCAAGCGGTGATCGAGGGGGGGGGAGGGTGGCTAGCTTACCGGGAAGTAGAGTGAACAGGGGCGGGGGGAAAAGGGGGTGTTTCATCAAGGAGAAACAAACAGAAATTTCACACTGTAGCCTAGCCAGTCATAAAACTGGTTTTCAAAGCTTCCCTGCTGCGCTCTTCTAACCGCCCTGGTGTCTGGCTCTGCGTAATCAGCGGCCAGGCGATTTGCCTCAACCTCCCACCCTGCCATAAATATCTCCCCCTTACTCTCACAGATATTGTGGAGTGCACAGCAAGCAGTAATAACAATGGGAATATTGGTTTCGCTGAGGTCTATCCGAGTCAGTAAACTGCTCCAGCACGCTTTTAAATATCCAAATGCACATTCTACCACCATTCTGCACTTGCTCAGCCTATAGTTGAACAGGTCCTGACTACTGTCCAGGCTGCCTGTGTATGGCTTCATGAGCCATGGCATTAAGGGATAGGCTGGGTCCCCAAGGATAACTATAGGCATTTCAACATCCCCAACGGTTATTTTCTGGTCTGGGAAGAAAGTCCCTTCCTGCAGCTTTTGAAACAGACCAGAGTTCCTGAAGACATGAACATCATGTACCTTTCCCGGCCATCCCACATTGACGTTAGTGAAACATCCCTTGTGATCCACCAGTGCTTGCAGCAGCATTGAAAAGTACCCCTTGTGGTTTATGTACTCGCTGGCTTGGTGCTCCGGTGCCAAGATAGGGATATGGGTTCCGTCTATCCCCCACCACAGTTAGGGAATCCCATTGCAGCAAAGCCATCCACTATGACCTGTACATTTCCCAGAGTCACTACCCTTTATATCAGCAGCTCTTTGATTGCGTTGGCTACTTGGATCACACCAGCCCCCACAGTACATTTGCCCACTCCAAACTGATTCCCGACTGACCGGTAGCTGTCTGGCATTGCAAGCTTCCACAGGGCTATCGCCACTCAGCTGTGAGGGCTGCTCTCATCTTGTTATTCTGGCGCTTCAGGGCAGGGGAAAGCAAGTCACAAAGTTCCATGAAAGTGCCCTTACGCATGTGAAAGTTTTGCAGCCACTGGGAATCGTCCCACACCTGCAACACTATGCGGTCCCACCAGTCTGTGCTTGTTTCCCGGGCCCAGAATCGCGTTCCACAGCATGAACCTGCCCCATTAACACCATGATTTGCACATTGCTTCTCTACTTTGTGAGAAGTCTATGTCCATGTCATCGCTCTCGTTACTGCGCTGCTGTCGCCTACTCGACTGGTTTTGCTTTGGCAGGTTCTGGCTCTGCATATACTCCAAGATAATGCACATGGTGTTTAAAGTGCTCATAATTGCCGCGGTGATCTGAGCGGGCTCCATGATCCCAGTGCTACGGCGTCTGGGCTGGAAAAAGGCGCAAAACGATTGTCTGCCATTGCTTTCATGGCAGGGAGGGAGGGAGGGAGTGGGGGCCTGACGACATGTACCCAGAATCACCCGCAACACTGTTTTTGCCCCATCAGGTGTTGGGATCTCAACCCAGAATTCCAATGGGCAGCGGAGATTGCGGGAACTGTGGGATAGCTACCCACAGCTACCCACAGTGCAATGCTCCGGAAGTCGACGCTAGCCTCGGTACTATGGATGCAGTCCGCCGACTTAATGCACTTAGAGCATTTTGTGTAGGGACACACACAATCAACCTTATAAAAACTATTTCTAAACCACCAACTTCTATAAATTCGACCTAATTTCGTAGTGTAGACATACCCTCAATCTCCCAGGGGGAAAGTGCCACATTTCCCTCCCCCCAGCACTCAAAACTGGCTTTTCAGTGTCAAGAAAAGTTAGTTGTCCTCAATATCATAAAAGAAATATTGACTAATATAAGTGGGAAAAGGTGAGCCAAATTAAAAGTGTGGATAACACCTATTCTGCATCAAGTACCTTGAGTACCCAGAGCAATAAGTGAGGAGTAGCGCTGGGGAAAATGTAGCTTTGAGCTGACCATAACAATTTGTGAATCCAGGTCTAATTTGGAAAATAATTTCAGCCAAATAAAAAATGCAATTTTTTTTTAAAGTTGAACCACTTTGTTTCAACATATTTGAAATAAATCATTTTGACATTTCATTTTGAAATGAATAGTTTTGTTTTTAAAATGTCTATTTGAATCACTCCAAATGAATTTTGTTTGTGTTTTCATTTTGGCAAGGAAAACAGAAAAAAATCACTTTCTGTTCAAAACTGACCACCAAACCAAAAATCAATTAATTATTCACTCAGCTCTAGTGAGTATGTGCTCAGGGTGCGGTTACAGATTCCTGGGGCCCTTCTGCTGTCAAGATAAAAATAAACACACTTGTTCTCACATACACTCCTATTTATCCCCTTGCATTCCATGCTTTTTTGTAGCATGCCTAAAAGTTTCATCTTTTCACCTACTTTCAGAACCATTACAATTCTCAGCTTTGCAATGTAATTATTGTGGCTTTGCTTCTAGGCTTGTCATATAGAGATAGGGGTATTATTTTTCCACTGAAATCCTGGGAAGCTCTTTACATTGTAAATGAAACGTTTTAAAGTTCTGGGAACATCTCACATTAGCTCCTTTGCTTGCCATGATTTTAGCTTCCTTTAGTTCAGTTTTTCAATTATTCTAGTCAAACTGTGTGCCAGGACTTGCAAATTTGGTGAAGACAAGTTTTGCTTTGACTGCAATATGTCTTGCTGAAGCAAGGTACGTTCAAGTATTTATAAATGTGTTGGGAAGGGAACAAATTCTATATTAAAAGAGTTATTTTGTCATTTGATAATTGCATATGCAATCATAGTAGTCTTCTTAAAATATTTAACTTGTTTGGAGTGGAATTTAATTTCTATTTCATAATTAAAGAGGAACTTCTGCTTCAAAATTTTCTGACAAGAGCCACCTTTTTTTAAAGCACCTAAAAACAGTGGGCCTGATCCAACAATCATCAAAGTCATTAACAAGATTTCCAGTTATTTTAACAGGCACAAATTCAGGCCCTGTATGCCTCTGCACAGAAACCACTAAATATTTCAGCCACCCAACAGGAATTCCATGTAAGAAATCTCTCCTCTTCATAATGATCATTTTTCAAATTGACAGAAATGTGGGTTTACTGGTTTACAATATTCATGACAATGTGTGCTTTGGTTTTGCTTTGCTCTTGTAAGTTTGCAATTATACTGAACATTCTTGAAGACCTTGACTTGTGCTGAGTGATACGTTAGTGAAATTTCCCAGTGATGTACTGTATTAGAAAAGGTTTTACTGCATATATGCTCAGACCTTGGAATACCATCTGCTATTTACGGCTACATTCTGCAGTAGGAGTCTGAACAGAATATTGACATTGTGAAAGCATCTGAGGTTTTCTATCTCTTATCTTCACAGAGAGAGAATTGTAGCCCTTGCTTTTTGTAATGGAATTTTACAGCAGTTATTAAAAATGACATAAACAGTAAATCAATGATCACAGTTATATTGCTAATGGAAATATCTAACACACTGCTCTTTTCTGTGTACGTGAATAATGCCTTAAACTACCTCCTGATTTTAAGGGCAGGTTCTCCTCTCACACCCGTGTAAATCAGAAATAACTTCACTGAATTCAAAGTACTTACACCAGTGTCAACTAAGTGTGAAATCAGAATCAAGTTCAATTGAATTACAGTGGTGTAAAATAAAGATTCACCAAGGGAGAGCCAGTTTTGCAGAATCCAAGGGACAGCCACACTCTAGCTAGCAGGAGCCCAGCCCAAGGAGCCCATAAATGATGAATGTTGTCAATTTGCCTGATTTGAATTCAATAATTAATAATAGCAAAGCCATTATAAACAAATATTTGTCAGACTGATCTTAAATAGGATGTTGACTTAAATTTGTATGCTATTATAGAAGCCTGTGTCAAGTATGTCCAGCATTTGTAGGATGGGTTATAGGGCCCAATCCCATAAATATTCCACAGAAGTTAATGGGGGTTGTGAATGTGGCAAGATTACAGGATTGGCCCCAAGCTTTGTCCAGCTGGGCTGAGGATTTTGTGGTTGATATATTTTATTGTTCTGCTGTAAGCCATATATTATTTGAGGCTATAAACCATTCTATTTCTCACTTAATTCTATCTCCAATAGTTTATAACAATGAAACTTTAGTTCATAATGTTGTATTTCATTTTGCCAGTTTAACAGCTTAATTTTGACTTGTCTTTAAATTTATCTTTCTCCCCACTTTATAATATTATATTTGGATCATTTTATGTTAAGCTTAATTAACTAATTATGCCTTTATTGTGATCTTTTAAGAGTCATTTACTTATTTGTTAGTATACTAAGTGTTTGATTCTTAAGTGGGGATTTATGAGTGGTTTTAGGGACTTAATAAGTAATTTAACTGGTATTCATTGATTTATTCATTACATGTAAGTAGCGGATAATAAGGACCAGAGAGTGGGTGACATTAATAGACAGAGTACCAGGAGGCTAATTGCTGGCTATTTTGCTGCAATTTTAACTGATTTACTTTGACGCTGATCTTGGAATATTTTTACAGAACATGTACAAGCTGGTAAACTTAATAGACCTGCCTCTATGTAAAGCAAATAGGACATTACTTTTTTCTTAGAGAGAATTTTAATTTTAATTGCATTAGCTTGGCAATGTAAAGCTCTAACTACTACATGGGAATTGTCTATAATTTGTATACCCTTACTCACACTGATTATTACTTAATACTGTAATTTTTGAGATTATTTGTGGAATACAGTACTACCCAAAAGGAATAAGACTGGCAGAAATCTGGCCCTTTAATTATACTAGTGTTTTTTTATGAGCTTTCAAGTCTTTATCTACACTGCAGCTCTACAGTGTTTAAAACTTTTGTTTAAACATGGTGGTGACCAAAATGCATTAAAGCATTATTTTGTCTTTCCTATACTGTCTTATATCCTGACTTTTACCAGGGCTAGAGCACAGGTCCTTAAGATGTTTCTAACAAAATTTGATCCTGTCCACGCAGACAGGGTCGAGACATGTTATAACATTGTTGGCTCAGATGTTTCTTAAAGCTTAAACGTTGTATTGGGTCTCATTCTAGTCACAGATGCGCCTAGTAAAGACAATACAGTTACAGTAACTTTACACTAAAGTAACTAAGGGCTTGTCTGCATGGCAGGCCAGGCTATAGGGGTGTGAACTGCAGAGTGTTCTAATGTTCTGCACTCTAATTGCATTGTGTAGATCCTGCTGGCATGTACTAAAAGGTACCTAGTGCAAGTTAATAGAGTCCTGTTTGAAATTCAAATTAGATGTCTTTTACTTCATGCCAGCAGGGTCTTCATGGGGTAGTTAAACTGCAACACATTAGAACACTCTAGAATTCACTCACCCCCATAGTCCAGACTACATTGTCATATAGCCAAGCCCTAAAAGTAGAATTTTGCCTGTAGGGCCAAATCCTGATACCACTAAAATCAATTGTAAAGTTTTCATTCATGTCAATGGAACCGGGATTTGGCCCTTAATGTGTGCTAGCACTGTACACCATTTAAAAAAAAAATCATTCTTTCTCCTTCTATTTTCATCTATTATGATTAGTTTAGCTAAGGTATCTCCTTCACCTGCCTTATTTATCTCACTGAGGTGCCAAATCCTGCAGCCAAATCTTTAACTCCCATTGATGTCAGTAGAAATGTTACCTGAGTAAAGACTGATGGATTTGACCGGAAGCCATTATTCCCTCATGTTTAACATTTAGACAATACTAATGACCAAGAGCCTTTCCATCCCCTCCAGTTTTCACTGTAGAAAGGATGAAACAGGCAGAAAACTTCTCCTTCTACTAAAATTCCATAGGATGGGATGGGGATTGAGCCAGCACAGAAATGTCCCCTCCTCCCAAAACTAACAAAGCTTCTTAGTGCAAACATCCTGCTTTAAAAGATCCATGGTGTCAGAGGGAGGTGGGGGAAGAGTAAATGGGAAGGGAATCGAGCAGGGAAGAGTCATCCTTTGAAGCAACATATCTCTTGATGCCTGTGAGGATTTCCTTCCCAGCTTCAAAGGTTTTCACTTCTTAGCAACAGATCTTTAACAACAATGAACAACACTGTGGGCTCCATCCCAAAAGGGACTTAGGCATTGTAATGCTCAGTATTGCAGCACCTAACTTTAGGTACCTTGTCACTCTGTGGAATCCACAGTCCTGAGTTAGGCACTTAGGCTCCTAATACAATGCTCGGTGAAGGTTAGGTGCCTAAGACTGGGATCCACAAAAACTAGAATGCTAAGGGAGGAGCTGCCTGAGCTAGCCAGTAAGAAATACTGAGGAAATAAATGTGGCCTAAACCCTGACCCTAAAAGGAAGCGAGGCACCAAAGTCTGGGCAAGGGGGAATTGCCTATCTCTACTTGGGGTTGACAGCCATGAATTCTCTCCTGGAGTTAGGTACCTAAGCCTTTTTTATTATTATTTTCAAGAAATGCTGAAGGAGGAAGAGATAATGCCCCCTTAATTACTCTAACCGCTGGGCTAGAAGTGATAAGGACACACCCCTACTTCCTCCTGTTTTGTGTCGTTAAGTGTTCTCTCACTGAGAACACTTAACAGATCAGGCCCTGCAGGGGAGATGGGGTGGGGAACACCCATGGGTTGGGGAACACCTACTTTGAAGATCCAATTTGGGTTTAGGCACCAAGTGCCTTCACTTAGGTGGCTGTCCCTTTGCTCACTGGCAGAAATTTAGGCACTTTGGAGATTTTAATGGTGGGAATTTAGGTGCTTAAGTACTTCATGCACCTACAGAGTTAGGTAGCAACTGAGCACTGGTTTTGAAGATCTCGTTGGTGCCTAAATGTTGGATTTCGGTATTAAAGTGTCAATTAAATGTATAAATCCTTTTATGGAGCTAGCCCTGCATTCCTTCATTAAGAAGTTTGGCCTAGGTCCTCAAAGGTATTTAGGCATCAAATGCTCACTGAAATCAATAGGTGTTAGATGCCTAAATACTTTTGAGGATCTGAGCCTTTGTCAGATGTTGGTGTATTGGTGAGAAAGTAAGTTAGTGTGTGTGTGTATATGCTTATATATCTATATCTATAGATCTATTGATATAGATATAGATATATGTTTACTCAAAAATATATCTAAACTTATCAGGTTTCATCCATCCAATCCTTCTTCAGCTCTCATTCATTTCCTTCTTTAGTCCCTCTCAGTAGGCTCTTCCTTTCCTAATAGCTCTTTCAGTGCTTAATTTGTAATGAAATGAAAGAGGTGCTGGGACTCAAGCAATTTTTTTTACATTGATAACTGATGCAGCAAGGGATTATGAACTGCCAAGCCTAAAGTTGCCGGGGCTCAGCCCTGGCAAGTCCCAGTAAAAATTAATCACTGAGCTCTTTGTGATCCTGATTATCCCATCCATGAGCCCAGTGGTAACTGGTGAACCTGGCAAAAATCAACCAAGAAGGTACAGTCTTCAGTACAATCATGAAATGAGAGAGAACCTGATCTATTTAGGTTGGTCACATAAGGTTCTGACTACACAGCAACTGGGAGTGTGCTTGCCAGCACAGATAGACAGATGTGCTAGTTCTGCTCAAGCTAGCAGAGTGGCTATACCACCATGGGCAGCAGTTCGGGCTAGCCACCTGAGTACAAGCATGCTCAACTCTGTTGGATATGTACTGAGATGGCTAGCCCACACTGCCACACCCTCACTGCTATTTTTAGCATGCTAACGCAAGCAGAGCTAGTACATCTGTCTACCCGCATTGGGAAGCATGCTCCCAGCTGCTGGATAGACATAATCTCAATGAATATGGTGGGGTTAGGGAAAGAAGGAGCTACAGATGTGTATCAAGTGACTGCTAGTAGAAACTATTGTAGAATGCAGAAATGGAGGCAGTCAAAGTTCAAGTTCTTCCCTTGAATTTTAGAATTCCCTGAACCCTAAAATTTTAACATCAGATTTGGTGTCCCTAACTTTCTGACATTACCCAACACCTTTCTGATTTTTTGATAAGTACTAAGCAATTAGGTATGCATTGGGAATCTATCATTTCCACTTATCTAGTTCAGTCCATAGCTCTCTTTAAGTATACTCAGTGATTTTCTGAAGGAGTTCTTACCACTACAACCCCTTTAGATACTACACAAGCTGCAGCAAAATGCAGAGCTTGTGACATGAAGAGCATAGAGAAAAAAAGAAACATTCAAAATTCCCTTTTCCCTTTCTTGTGCCGCCAGCACACAGATTTGGTCCCAATACATGTAATCATTTTAACATTAAAAAGGAGATACAAAAATTAAAACCTAAATTAAAACTTTAAAACTATCATTGAAAAATAATGGACCAAACCCTGTTCTGAGTTATTCTAGTGTAAATCTGGAGCCACTATACTGACTACAATAGAGTTACTCCAAATTTACAGGGATGTAAGCAAAATCAGAATTTTATCCAATGAGTTTAAAAGTCTCCTATTGTGACCAACATTGTAGTTCTTTTTTACTCAGTTCACCAGTTTGGCTGTTTGGAAAAAGAACTTGCAAAGGCTCCTTTGATGTAGACTACTTTGTATTACGTGATATCATTAACTTTCTGACATGTAAGGAACAGCACACAATAAAATCTCAAATGTCCCTTGGGAAACTCTTTCTACTGGTAATAAGTAGCCTTTTGTGATACAAAAGAAAAATGCTTAGAAACATGCAACTCTCTGATTTACATAATTGATATAATACTAGGGGAGAAATATTATATATCTCTTTCAATGTGAACCTTAAATGCCTTATTTTGTGAGCCTCTACTGAATATTTTTACTTGTTTCCCAAATGTTCAAAAACCTTTACAATAAAAGACTTTAATTATCTTATTCTTTGTAAACCTTCTCAGAGAAGAACATACAGTTAGGCTTCAATAGTAAGTTTCTTTAGAGGATTTTCTGAGCTAGCAAATATTCTCTTGATAGTATCTTTAAATTCTGAAATTGTTTAGCTACATCTCTGCATGTGGGTCAAACCATTTGACCAGCAAAGCCACCAGCTGTTTACAAGTCATTTATTTTCCCTCGATAAATCACTAGAAAGATGCTGAGTTGTCAGCTTTCAATGTACCTAAATTGAGAAATCACTTTTATTTGTCAAAATATCTCAAATACAAAGGGAAGCTAAAAGTGTGTTTTATTCTGTATTTTGTAAAGTAACTCTTTTGATAAGACTGTGTGAATTCATTTACACTGTACCTCAGCAGTAGAGATGGAGAAGATTTATTAGATCACCCAGTCCATCTCTCTGCCAATGAAGTCTTTTTCCCTATGGTAATTTTGAGTGCAATCTAGTTTTAAAGATCCCAAGAAATAGCATTTCACCACCAGTGAATGCAGCTCACTATCAGGAAGCTTTCTTCAGTTTACAGTCTACATATTCACAGTTCTTTATTTGAGTTCATATATAACCCATGCATCACACTGAACAATTCCTCTTTCTCTTTGCTGTTCAAACCCCACAAACATAGACCGTCTCATGTTCTACCTTCACAGTCACTTAATCTCTTTTAATCTTTCCTCCTACACCCATCCCTGCAGCCACTTAATCACTTTTGTTGCTTTTCTCCGAATTCCCTCCAGTATGTCAATACCTTTCAGGCAATGCAGTAGCCAGAACTGAGTGCAATAAGAGCCAAATGAAGATGAAATACTGCTTCCCAGCCTAGTGCCATGATGTTATTGTTTTGGCACCCCCCTACACACACACTTCATTAGTACAAGCTACTTTTTCTCCTTCTTTATATCGTAATCATGATCTACGGCATACAGCTCTGAACTGAGATGGGCAGGAAAAGCAGGTTGAGTCAGCAGAGGGAGACCCAGTCCTGTATGGTGCTGAGGGTGGTCAGCATTCTCAACTCTCACTGACTCTGAGAGAAGCTAGGGCCCAGATCCATAAAGGGACTTAGGGCCCTAAGTCCCAGTTTTAGGCTCCACTCCAATTCACAAATCCTGCATTCAGTTGCTGCCTGTAGATACCTAAGTTTCTACATCTGGGCATGTGCATGGCTGTCTCACTCTGGGCATTCAGATACCTATATCCTACCTTAACCACAGAGCAATCCATGAACTGGGGGAAGATAAGCATTCATCTACCTAACTAACCTGTGGGGCCTGATCCAATAGGCATGCTCAGAACACATACCCAGTTAGAATGTAGGGATATTAATGAAGGTACTAACAGTGATTCCCCCAAGTGACAGTGACCCCCTCATAATTTGTCCCCCACACTTTAAAATCCAACAGTTTCACCAAGTACAAAAATCTCTTGGGTCTTCTGTTAAAACATGTAAGCTACTGTCTGTAGAAACCATTGATTGTATCTATCCTGTGAAAGATACTTTATTACTATGTAAAACTTACAAACAAGTTAATTGACTTTGTTCTTGAAGTAATTGATACAATGTAAACAAACACTATAAGCAGTTAAGTGACTTTCACTTCATTGTAATAGCAATGGCTCCTAGGACAGACCCTCACCCTCTGTGATTAAAGGGCCGGGAGTCTCAAATGAATTAGCACACACCCCGAAAGTGGGGGAGACAGTAAATTAAAATATGGTTAAGATATGAAATGTATGCTGATGAATGCTTGATATACATGAATGGTTAGAAAGGTGCCAGCCTAGAAATAAAGTATCCATCGGCCGAAGAATGTGTCAAGTGGATGACCAGACAACCCCCGGAGGGTAAACTGGGATCCACCCCATCACCTGGAAGGATAAAAAACACAAACTTTGGACAGTTTGGAGCCACCAGGAATGTGCCCAGGAATGTGTCCAGGAATGTGCCATCTGCTGATTGAGTCAGCAACAGCAGAATGAAACAGCTCCCATAGACTAACATAGGAATTAATTCCTATAAGAATGGACTCTCAAGACTGATGACTTTGAGTCTCTGGTTCTGCTGCCATCCTCCAGGAGCATCAGGTGCACCTGACACAGACTCAGCTCCATCCTCATGACCAAGATACCTGGCCAGTGACTTGGCATGAGCAACTTCTAGGCTGGTAATTATAACACCTATACAGAACTTAAATGAATGATTGTGTAAATAAATCTCTCTCTCTATATATATATATATATTTGTGTGTGTATAAGGAATAAGTAGTGATAGGAATAAGTAGTCAAAACAACGTTGTTTACTTTTATCTTTTGCTTTATCATTATATTTACAATAAATGAGGCATCTTTGCCTTATCCCTCTTAATAAGATCCTGCTGGTTTTTATTCTATTGGTATAACATTTTGGTGGAGAATTGCGAAAGGGGGAATATTGGTAAAAAAGCCTCAGGTATTGTAAACATTGGTGTTCACACAGCCGGCTCTATAGAGAGCGGTTCTATTTTTGGTTAACCAAAGCCTACTGACCTCCGGTGGGTAGAGGCTTCATAAAAGAGCTCATAGAAACTTTAAGCTACAATTAATCTTATCCAAAGTGTTCACTGAGAAATCAGGGGTAACAAGAGCCTATAGGACAAGGTAAAGCTGCTTGCTGAACGAGATCAGGGGTAGCAGGATAAAATAATTTAGGCTGTGTCACTTGCTGCAAGGGTTCAGGGGTGACAAAGAAAACTATACACGTGTTAAAAATGTTTCAGAAAAGACAAGGGAGAACAGTCTCAGAGGGAGGAATGGAGTTTAAAGGAGCTCCAACCTCACCTTTTGTAAAAGAAATAACACCCTTTAAACAAATCCTTCAGAGATATGGGCACAGTCCTTGGACTGAACAAGCCCTTGCAGATGCTTGCTCTATTTCGGATCTAGAGGATAGATTGGCCCAATATATGCTCATATGTAAACCCCTAAATGCAGCAAAAAGAAACGCCGCAGGGATCTGGCTGCTGTGGGAGGCTTGTAATAACAACCACCTCCGCCTAACAGCCTGTAAAGAGAAGAACTTAGTGTTTCTCGCTCTGATCCTGGGAAGGATTTTTATATTTGGTGTATGAACCCTGGGTGGTAGAAGCCCGAGCAATACAGAGGGAAGCTTAGCATCTCTCCCTCTGGCCCAGAGTGGGTTAAAATCATAAGATACAAATCTTGTTCTGTTAAACCAAACTCTGAAGAATATAGGAGTTTGGGCAGTGTAGTGTGGTTTTTGATTGTTTGTTTTGGTTTGTTTTGGGTTTTTTTGTGAGTAATATTGTGGTCATTTCACAATTTTGAAATAAATGTTTAAGGAAAGGGACCAGGAAGGGTGGGGGCTGGTTGAGAAGCCCAACCTCCTTGCTAAATTGTTAGTGGAACAAAGCTTGTGCCCATGGAAAGAAAAGGTTCATTGAAAAAAGCAGGATCAGGCCCAGACAAGGAGGCAAGCAACAGATAAAAAAATTGGAAAATTGGTTGGAAGCCATAAGGGCATAGTGGCAAGAGTAAGAAAGCAGTAAGTACAGGCATGAATCCCTGGAACAATACTTAAAATGGAAAATCTGATTGATAAAGGTGTCATTTTGGGAGATAAACAGTAATTTAAGGAAAAACCCTGAAAAGTTAACTCTACAGAGGCTGGAGAAAATTAAGCAGTTAAACTTTGTAAAAATGTTAAAAAGTACGATGTTAAAGAGAAAAGAAATTCTTGGTTTCTTTGCAGCCATTCTGAAGGAAAAATGGGCCCTTTTCCAAAGGAATGTCTGTAAATAATCCAGGTATTTGAAATCATTTGACTATGGACAATTTAGTCAAATTTGTTAAAAACATAAGGGGGTTCTATTGCAACTTAACTGACCCAAAATGTATGAAGGGAATATAATCTATGTACAGCTGTGTAAAAACAGCGATGTAAAAAAGATATTAAAGAAAAAAAAATGTGGATGTATCTATTTGTCTGTAGAAATATGTAAAGTTCTAAGAACCTAAACCGACACATCTGGTTTGTAAAACTCCTGTTTTGTAAGTTTAAAATAAATTAGTTTTGTTTTGTTTTAAATAATGCCACTAAAAATCCATTTAACTATTTGATTCAAAGTTGCAAAACTGACCTTTTTGCCAGACTCAGGTAATCAGTGTAGGCTGGCTTTTGGGATTTGGCATTTAACCCTAAAGGGGTAACTCGGTGCTTTACAAAATTTAAAAAACCAAAGTTGTAACTGTAGCAGGGCAATCAAAATCAGGAGAATAGGGAAAAATTCTGGATTCTTTTTGTTTGGTTGTTTGTTTGTGTGTGTGTGTGTGTGTGTGTGTGTGTGTGTGTGTGTGTGTGTGTGTGTGTGTGTGTGTGTGTGTGTGTGTGTGACAAAATAGCAGATAAGAGCTGTAGTAAAAGAATAAGAAATTCGACTCGGCTTTGTCCTCATGACCAAGATACCTGGCCAGTAACTTGGCATGAGTAACTTCTAGGCTGGGAACTATAAGACCTATACAGAACTTAAATGAGTTGCCTTATCCCTCTTAATAAGATCCTGCTGGTTTTTATTCTATTGGTATAACAAGAATCCACGGTCTCCCACCTCCCAGGCGGGTGCCCTAAGCACAGGTTACAGAGTTGTTCCTTTTCTCTCTCTTGCTGGCCCAAAGAAGATTTAAGTATTTATACAAAGTGGATCCTAACTGTTATAATTCTCTATGTGTCTGCTTTTCAGCAGTTGTATGTGATCTGCTCATGTTATTAGAGAGAAAGATCGTTAGCGGTAAACCAGGACAATGCATGACTGACACAATTCCCAATTTTTAAACGAGAACATCTTTTCAGTGTATGAGAATGCACTGTCAGGTGCACTCTCATACAGCTACAATCTAACTCGAACAAGAATCAGGAAACAGTGACATCCCTGCCAAACATTTTGCCTTTTCTGAACTCTTTAGGTAGTTTACAATCTTACCTCCTGCCAGCGCCGTATTATTGCCTAGGCCGACAAGGCCTAGGCCTAGGGTGGCAAATTTGCAGGGGCGGAAGCTCCCCTCCACGCCCCGCCCCCCTGCTCCAGCTCACCTACGCCTCCTCTGCAAGCGCTCCTCTGCGGCATGTTTCTCTCCCCTCCCAGCGCTTGCGCCGTGAAACAGCTGTTTCGCGGGGCAGGGAGGAAGAGGGGAGGAGGGGGAATGCCGCATGCTAGGGGAAGAGGCGGGGCCGGGGGCGGGGATTTGGGGAAGGGATCCAATAGGGGAAGAGACGGGGCGGAGTTGGGGTGGGGACTTTGGGGAGGGGGTTAGAATAGGGGTGGGAAAAGGGCGGAGTCGGGGTGGAGCCAGGGCGGCAATTATTTCCCGGCCTAGAGGCGGCAAAATTATTAATCCGCCACTGAGTGTCTGTTTTGGTTCAAATTCAATTTGTAATAATTGATTCTGATGAATTATATCATTTGAGTTAAATGTTTCATCAGCTATCATTCCTCAGATGATCATCTCCAGTGGTAGCACAGGCTACAGCTAAAGTCCCATTAAGATTCCTCTAGGGTGTTGGAGATAAACAATTTTTTGTTTATCTTACATTTATATCATATATATGTACAGTATTGTGTTCTGTTGTCCACAGAGCCTCCCACACATAATAATCAGCAAAGTCAAATCAGGCAAGACTCTAGTCCTCCCACTCATTTGAGTTCTGACCAGGACCCTGGGAGACTGATTTGGCTTGGTCCATGATTGAAATATAATTGTCGGTCCCCAGACTATCGAGCAGCTCATTGACCCAGGGCATCCAGCGGCATCAAATTTGGAAATAGAGTTTGCCTTCCAAAATTCAATACAAAAATGGTCGATACATCACCTTTCAGCACCAACATGATGGGACTCCATCATTCACTCCAGCTCTCTTTGATTACCCCAAACTCCAACATCGTCTGCAGCTACTGCTGGACTTTCTCTTGAATCTTTCATGGTAGAGGTCGGAGGTTCTTGCAAATCATCTTCCCTGGTTCAGGGTCTATATAATACTATGCTAGGTGGGTATACCCCAGTCACCCCAATAGGACCACACGGAAGGATTCTGTCAGCTGTTGTAGCTGGCATTTTTGCTCTTGGAGGAGTTCTCCGCTTAGCAGTACAGGTACAGGGTCGGAGTCAGAGGTACTCTGGGGACCCAGATCCGGTTCTGATAGGTCTGGCGCTATTAAAAGACCCTCTTTTTCCCACCAGGCTTTGAGCATGTTGATGTGGTATGGGTGGCATATCTTGTAGTTAACAGCCCCCACCTTCCTCACCACTTCAAACACGCCTTGCCAACATGCCATCAGCTTTGACTCCAACATCAGGAGGAGTAGTGGGACCCTATATCTGGGCACAAACTCTCTTATCCGGGCCCCTTTGTTGTTGGTATGTTCTTGTTCCTACTGGGCTTTCAGCAGGTTCTCCCGGCAAATGTCCCTAGCTTCTCCAAGTCTTCTCACAGGTGAATCATGTATTGGACCACACTAGATTTCAGTGGTGGTTGCTTCTCCCAGGTTTCTTGGAAGAGATCCAGTATTCCCTGGGTTTGACGTCTGTACAGGAGTTCAAATGGGAAAACCTCATTGAGGCTTGCAGTACCTCCTGGATGGTGAATGGGAGGTGCGGGAGCAACTGGTCCCAATGTTGTGGGTCCTTCACTATGAATTTCCACAACATCTCCTCCAGGGTTTTGTTGAATCACTCCACCAGTCTGTTTGAGGGTGGTACACAGATGTCTTCAAAGCTTTTATTTTTAAAAGATCACACAGTTCTTTCATTACCTGGGACGTCATATTAGTCCCCTGGGCCGTTTGGATTTCTTTAGATGGTCCTACCTGTGCAAACACCTACAACAGCTCAGGCGCAATATGGGCAGCTTCGTTGATCAATTGGGTATGGCTTCAGCATACCTGGTGACATAGTCCTCTATTACCAGGATGCAGTGGTAGCTAGTTGTTGTCTTCTCCAGGGGTCCCACCAGATCCATCCTGATCCTCTCCAAAGGGGTCTTGACCAATGGTAAGGGGAAAAGCTGAGAATTTGGAGGTTTCTGGGTCATGCTCAGTTGATACTCAGGGCAGGAGGTGCAATAGTCTTTGACCATGACATGCATCCCCAGACAGTAAAACCTGAGGGTCGCCCAATCTAGAGTCTTCTCACACCTTAGATATTCCGCATGGGGTATTGCATGGATCAGCTGTAATACTTACTACTGGAACTGCTTGGGGATAAGGAGCTGGGCACAGGTCTTGACTATCTGGGTTACCCAATATAACCTCTTCTCCCTTAGCTTGAAATGGAGCCATAGTTTCCTCAAGAGAGGGTTAACTACTTCCCCATTTGCATTGACAAAGTGTTCATAGGCCCAATTCAACATTGGGTCTTCCTTTTGGGCACAGATGAAGTCCTCATCTGATGTCAGTGCATCCCACTCTCAGAGGTTAGGGGTCCTCTGTTCCCCCACTAGTGGCTCTTCTAAGGAAGAGGCCCTCTCTGGAGTCCTTGTTGTCCTTAGTTGAGTCAGGTTACCCATCTCCAAGGCCTTTGGTTCCTTGCCCTGGGGATCTCCTTCTTCCCTGAAGAGGCTGTCATCCTAGGTTTTTAAGACTTCCTTGACATACTCCAATTCACACCCTAGAATCACCGAGTACATTAGTGTAGGGGAGACTCCAACCCATACTATCCTACTGTGCCCCCTTACTTCAAGTTTTACTTCACTCATGGGATATGGTCACACATCCCTGTGGACACAGTGGGGGTAAACGCTATCACACCCACTCCGTCAACTCTCACCAGGATGGTCAGTTTGGCAGCCCTTTTCTTCTTGTCCTGGATGTCCACTGTACAGGTGTGTCCACAAGAACACTCCATGAAGGAGCAGTCTCACTAGAAATGGCTAGGCTGACTGCATGAAATATAGGGGCCAGCTGGGAAGTTCTCTCTTTCCCTTCCCAGGAGCAGGAACTGTGGATGTCCTCCTTCAGGCTGGACAAGGCTTTGGGGCCCCAACATCTGAGGTCATTCCCATACCATTGCTGGGTCACGGGCTGGGGTTAAAGACCAGGGTTCCCAGGGAATGTTGTTCCTGGTAGCATTTGAAGTCCTCAGACCTGGCACCTATGGCCCTAGGCACTGCAGAATAGGTGGCCACTTCCATGACACCTTCCATGGCCAGGAAGTTTTCAGCCATGCTGATCACCTCAGCCAATGTCTTGGGCCAGTGTCGTAGTACCCACTCTCAACTAACTGTCGGGAGAATCTAGATGATCTGCTCCAAAGTTACCTGCTTGGCCACTTGTTCCCCTGTCTGTTCTTCAAGGCACTGGGCAACTGCTGGTGTTCAGCACCCCGTGGAAACCTTTCTTGGCAAAAGTGTTGATGGTGGGTCTCAAGAGTGATGTCAAAGATGTCTAGAGTGGCTGCTTTAATTTTAGTGTAGTCCTGTGTCTCCACTGTGTGAAGGCTTCAATAGATGGCCTGGGCCTAGCCCCGTGAGGTAAAGGACTAGTAGGCTAGCTCAATGCTCTAGGGGCCAACATGCCACTGCCACAACTTTCTGAAAGATAATGAGGAATGCCACTGGGTCGTCCCTGGGGCCCATCTTCGTGAGTTTCACTGGAGGGGGTGTTACATATAACCACAGGATTTGGGACCTATGCCCCAGGGCTGGCACTGGTCCCCTGCTGTTGGAAGAGGGCCACTACTTGTTGAATCAGGTATTTTTGCTGTGCTTGTTGCTGAGAAGCCAACTCTCGGATAAGCTGTTGCTGCTGCTGTTGTGTGGCCTGCTGTTGCTGATGGGTGGCCATCTGCTGAAACAACTGCGTCTGCTGTAACTGCTGCTACACCACCTGTTGTTGCTGGATGTCAGCCAGCCACTCTAACAGCTTTTCCATCTCCATAGCACTTCTTCCTTTGGTGCCTTCTCTCTTTCTCTTTTCCTTTGTGTGCTCTCTATTCTTCTGTGAGGTTGGGCTGGGTTTGTCCCATCGATGCCCTGACGAGGTGTGAACTGCCTCTCTGTTCTTGGAGAGTTTTTGCATGGGCTTGCTTAAACCATGAATATACATTTTCAGCCCCATAACTATATACATGAAATTATAACCTATAACCATACTATAACATTACTATAACAATGACTATAATATCACTATAACAACCATGCTCAGTGCATTATGAGCCTTCCGAAGACACCCAACATGACAAACTTTGCATTGGATACCACACAATCATTTTATAAAGATGAACATGGGGGTATAGGGTGTTCCCTCAAGGTACAGAGCATCACAGTGTGTTACTGAAACATGTTGTGAGGTTGAAAACATCCACAAGCATGGATGTTTCAGGTACAACATTAAAAAGGCCAAACAATGTTAATGGCTTATTGAGGAAATGCACACAAGCACAAGGATTACCCCAGGAACTGTGTACAATAGAAACCGCTCAGAGATAGCACTACACAATGGGAACTGTTTGACCTAGGTCACAGAAGAAGAGCTTTCCAGCAAGTGGGAAGAAGATATAAAAGGGGAAATGACATCATGATGACACTGTGCTCTCCCTACAATAACACACCAGGAAACACCTGAGGAACAAAGACTGAACTGGGGGACGTGATGGTCCCATGCTAAAGGGATTTCTAGCCTGTGTATGAAAACCTGGGAAACCCAAGCTGCAAAGAAAAGAGAGTTTGTGCCTTAAGAATCTGCCAGCCTGTTTATCACTCAGGGTGAGAATTTACTAATTCATATCCTACCTATCTAGTATGTTAAGGTCAGTTTGCATTTTTGTTTTATTTACTAGTTAATCTGCCTTTATCTGCTTGCTATCACTTATAATCACTTAAAATTTATCCTTTTGTAGTTAATAAACTTATTTTATGTTTTAATCCAAACCAGTGTGCATTCTACTAAGATGTCTGGGGAAAATCTTAGTTTGGTTACCACAAGGGTGCATGGCACTCTTCACATTGAGAGAGAGGCAGACTGGGTATGAAACCCATATACTGGCCAGATTTGACCACGGCAGGAGAGTACTGCTCTGGGGTCCTAAGCTGGTGGTTAGAAAGCCTGCATATACCTGCAATTGGGGGTGCTACCTTTGTGAATGCTAGTGAAAATGCAAGCTTGGAGGGCTTTGCAGCTTGTCACAGCAGCACAGTGGATGAGGGAGCCCAGGCTGGTGGATCAGAGGGCTCAGTGGTACCCTAGTTCCACATGGCACCCCAGGGGGAACCCGTCACAAATGCCACATACAGTTTTGGGTGACAAATCAGCTAGCTAAGACTATGCATAGATTATGTGTTTGGATTCATACATAATTATAAGGCATATTTATACCACAGTGTTGAATACAGTGTAACTATCTGGATAGATGAGTAGATACACTATGGTCATGAAGTTAAAATAGAGGGAGACATCAATGTTTATTCATGGGCTAGGGGAGGGGTTCTGAGGTTTTCTTTGTCTTCTTTCTTTCTTTCTCTTGCTATCTCTCAAGTCCCATAAAACTTATCGTTTCATGCTCTCAGATAAACAAAATAGCTGCATGTCCTACATCACATGTATATGAAGGTGATTGTTTTTCCAGGCAGTGGAAATAATTTACAAGGTATTTCTCTTTTCAGACGTATTTTTTTTCCTGACAGTTCGGATTAGCAGGGTTTGGAAGTTGGTGGCAGTAAGTGCCACTAAATCAGAGAAAGTGAGGAAAAACTGCTTTATTTGATTAACAAACTGAGAAAATAGCCTTATAAACAGATCAATTATGGTAAAACATTTTACTTGCATATGACAATAAACATCAGTTGTGCAAATATTGTGGAGTTAAGGCAGCGGGCAGAGACTGGATTACAGGGAGTAGGCAACAGGGAGCAGGCAACTATTCCTTGCACCTTTCAGATGGGGAAGGGGAGCTGGTGGGGAGCTAGAAGCAGATTGTGGGGAAGTAGAGGTATCTAGGGGACCCTGAGAGGAGGGTAGGAAGGATTCTGGGATGGGAGAGGTTTGCTACTGGTTGGCATCAGCTGCATTAGCTCATGTCTCCATCCTCTCTCCCATCAATATCTGTCTCCTGGGTTGACCCCATTCTGTTTTCACATTAACTCCTGCTCCTCCATTAGCTCCCAGCTTTCCCCAAGTAACCTCTAATTTCACCTTTCCCCCCTATATTTCCTATTACCCCTTTCCTCTTAAGTTCCTCTTCCTCTTCCCCCTTCTCCTCCTGTACTTCCTGTCATCTGCTTTCCCACCCCCAGTAGCTCCTGTTTTTTCCTTCTGCCTCCCCACCCCCCACCAGTAGCCCCTTACCACCGCCCTTGGGCACAACCTTCTCTTCACTGGGCTCCATGACTGGGGAGGACAGGAGTAGAGAGCCTGCCCCCTGAAGAGGTGCCACAGTGGCCCCTGGAGGAGGCCAAGATGAGCTGCAGACCAAGTCCCCTGATGATCTAGGACCTAGCTGAAGGCATGGCATGCTGCCAGTTGGTCTACGGAATTTCTTCAGCAGCTCTATGGGGAGCTGATAGGGAGCTGGAGCCTGGCAGCCCTGTGATTCCTTCCTCCCAAGTGTGCAGCTCCTTGGCAGCCTGGAATCCCAGGTGCCCCTGGCTCCCTGGCTTCAGGGCAACCAGCCAGGTGGACTGTCCCAGACCCAGTGCTGCCAGTAGAGCTGGGTGGAGTGCAGTAATTCTGTTTTGTGAAGGATTTTGAAATTTTGTTTCAAACTGGAATGAAACAAAAAGTCTAAGACTCAAAAGCCTTCATGAAATGGAATTACTGTTCTCTCAGCTTTTGTTACTATGGTAAGTCTCACTACGGGTGGCTGCTGGTATCATTCCTGGATTGTTATTGTAGTATATGGAGACAAAAAATCCCCCATGGAAAAGGACATATTCTATTCTGGTGCAGGTTCACTTAGACAACTAATCAGCCTCCATCTTGTAAACTTTCACAGACACACAGCCACAGACACATACACTCCTACCCAGCCTTGCTGGAGCATGCTCAGTACAGCATGCTTAGGACAGCTAACAGTTAATAACTATGCTCACATTGGCCACCCGGTGGTAATAAGCATAATAAAATACTTACAACATTATACTCTTCCCTCTTTAAAGTATTAGTAAGAGTAAATTTAAAACATTAACATTATGACAACAAAACAAAAGATTCTAAATAAGAGGTTGGGGTGGATTGCTCTAATCCTCAAACAATTACAAGGGCTTATTCTGCCCTCTCTAGCATAGTTGCCTTACTACAAGTCAAGTTTGTCTCTAGATTTGGGAGATTCTGCATACAACTGTCTCTGCAAGCTTAACTTCCAAGGCTGATGTAGTGGTTGGTACCACTACAATCACACTATTTCTGGATGTAGCAATGGAGTAGTCCAATGACTCAATAACATCTGGTACCTCAACATCCGAATGAGAACTCTCTACAGGCACTGAAGATGGTATTGAAGATTAACCTGATTATGATGTCTACAAATGTGCATCCCATCTGATAACTCCATGTCCCAAAAATATGGTCCCACTTACAGCTACAATGCTGATAACCAGCAAGGGTCATTGCAAAATTTAAGAGCATATACTGCATTACCTACACTTAACGTTCTTGGTTATGCTCATATATCATAGTATAAATTTTGTGATGTCTGATTTTTTTCTCACCTTTGCAGCTTCATCAAGGTGTAGAGAATCCAGATGAGTTCTTAGTTTCCTTCCCATTAAGAGTTCTGCAGGTGACTTTCCTTTTGTTGCTTGTGGTGTCACACGAGACTGGAAAAGAAGACTGGCTAGCTTAGCTTCTATGCTACCATATGCCATCTACTTCATTCCCTCTTTTATAATTTGCCCAGCCCATTCTACTAGGCCATCTGGCCAGCTTGGCGCTTATGCCATCTTCTTCATTTCCTCTTTCATGGTTTGCACAGCCTGCTCCACTAGACCATTTGAAGAAAAATGGCATGGCACAGTTATAATGTGTTTGATGGTGGGTTTTTCTACATAAATTCCTGAACTACAGCACCAGTGAACTGGGTACCATTGTCACTCACTGCTGTCTGAGGCAATCCAAAAATGGAAAATGTAAGTCAAAGTGTAGATTTGAGTGTAAAAGAGGACACTGTGTGTGCCTCAATCCCTTTTGAATGAGCATCAATTATTATTAAAAGACTTTCCCCATAAATGGACCAGCATAGTGTACATGAAACCTCACCCAGGGTTGTCAAGACCACGCTCATTGATATAAAGGCACTTTCAGTGGAGTATGAGGACTGGATTGGAAAACCACACACTGTTGCACAAAAGTCTCAATCTTCTGCTCCATTCCTGTCCACCACACAGAACTGTGTGAGAGTCTCTTCATGAGTATAATACCAGGATGTATTTCATGTAACAACTTTAGCATCACTGGTGTACTTACTGGCTGGCATTTTACCCCTTACTGCAACAGTTTGTGTATGGAGCCAATATGGACGCCAAGATGGGTAAAATTCACCACAATAATTTAGCAGGCCTAGGAATGATCTCATTTCAGACCCTGACTTTAGTGGTGGTGCTTCAGTAATGGCCCCTACCTTCTCCCTTACTAGATATAAGCTAGTTGCATCAATTTTTGTGCCCCAGGTAAATGACTTCAGCAGCATGAAAAATACATGGCTCCGTCTTTAGATGCACACCTGCATCAGCTAATTTTTGAAGTACCTGATCCAAGTATTGTAAGTGTTCTGACTCAGATCGCCCTGTAATCAGCATATCAGCAAGGTATACACAGATATGTGGCATGCCTTTGAATAAATTGTCCATTGCCCTTTGAAAAATATCAGTAGCTGCTGATACTACAAATGGGAGGTGGCTGTAACAAATCAACCCTTTGGGAGTGTTGATCATTAAATAGGGTTTAGAGCTATTATCCAGAGGGATTTGGAAGTTGGCATTAAGTTAATGATTTTTAAATTGATTTTTGTGACAGTTTCCCCCCCTAGATAATATAGTGTACAGGTCTTCAATCCTGGGATGCAGATATGTCTCTAACTTGACCACACAGTTGACTGTGAACCTTGTAGTCCCTCACTCTACCATCTGATTTCAGCAGTGAAAGAAGAGGAGCAGTCCAGTCTGAGAACTGGATAGGCTCAGTAATACCAGCTGCCTGTAATCATCCCGGTTCTTGGTCAATCTTATGGTGTATGGTACTTGTCTTGGCTTAAAGAAACATGATTTAGCATCTGGATCCATGGAATGTCTACCAGTGATGTCTTTCAAAGTACTGAGACCCTCCCTGAACTGCTCTGAATGTTTTTCAAGAAATGCCTCTACCCCTAGTGTATGGACACAGTCAATGTCTGCTGTAGCCTGTAGAGATGATGTTTGCTGATGTCGATATAGAAATGTGCTGAAATGTAAGTAGGACAAGAAATGTATTTCTTAAAAATAGGCTTGACAATAGTCAAGTGAGACCTGGTAAAGTATGAGTGAAGTGAAACAATTCAGAGGCAAATTGGAGATAAGTTAGGGCATAACCCTAGATCATATTGTAAACATGTTTTGGTCTGAACTGTTTTTTTATGAGTGCTGTAAGGCGGTCGTGGTTCTCTCCCCATCCATCAGGGAGGGAGACCACACTCTCTCACTGCAATGCTCCATTCTGGGGATATTAGCCAACAGTTAATAGGTCCAAGCCTGCAGTCCAGGCCAGGCAGCAGTAAATCTATAGGCCTGGCACCCTCAATCAGGGTGGCACCATAATCTGTACATGGCTCTGGCTTGTGGTGAGGCAGATCAGTAGTGAGTCTGTTTGCCCAGGGCCCTCAGTCAGGGCAGGGCAGGGCAGCAATCAGCTAAGGGCTCTGGCCTGCAGTCAGGCAGAGCAGTAGTGAATCTATCTGCCTGGGGCCCTCACTCAGGATGGGGCAGCAATCAGGTACTGGCTCTGGCCTTCAGTCAGGTAGAGCAATACACCAGTCTATGGGGGTTTAGCACTCTGGCGAGAGACCCAGTCAAACCATCTGGGGTCCTAGCTTGGGCGAGCGCCAGACCAATGCAGGCCTCCTGGCCAAAAGGTGAGGAGTCTGCCACCCCTTACGGTGGGGTGGCAGATGGTAGGGGGATGCAGGCCCATCCACTCCACTGCGTCCCAGCCTAGGGCCCTAACAGTGGTGGAGTGGTCTACCACTGGGTCAGCGGGGAAATCTAGCTGCAACACGCTGGCCGGCTTGCAGTTAGTAACACAGCCAAACCCTATGTGGCTTCCCTAGGATCCTTCCTACACACCCAGTCAGGGGGTACCTGGGTTATCGTTTGCCTCACTGGGGTAAACGGTGAATGGCAGCCCCAATAGCTCCTCGGTTGACTGGCAGCTCTGGCAGTCCCTTTGGGTCTCTGCCTCTGGCACTGTAGCAGTGTCTGTCAGGTCTGGGCTTTAGCAGTGCGGGTGGGGGAGACATCCTGCTCCTTTGGCAGCTCTCTCCCAACTGAGCTGGAAGGCCAGCCTTTTATATTTCCAATTCCTGTCCCACCCCTCTGCTTCTGGTGGGGCAGCTGCGGGTGTCCCAGTTCTGCCCACCAGGGGGCGGTTGTGGTTCTCTCTCCGTCCATCTGGTATAGTGCTTTATATAAAATATTAATGCTTTGAAAAATGCTATCTATATTGATAGGGCATTGATGCAGACGTTAATTAAGATGAGGCTTAATATTAAACAATCAATGAGAAGGTAGAAAATATTTAATTATGATAAAAAGGTGAATTTAAAGCTAATGAATTAAGAGTCATTATTATAACTGATTATAAAAGCATAGTAGACTGGTTTTAGATCCAGTCCATCATCAAGGTATCATTAGAGAAAGTATTATACCCATCCTTGTCATTCAGGGACTGATCACTCAATGGAGCTTTTAATAGAATCATAGGATTGGAAGGGACCTTGAGAAGTCTTCTACTCCCGTCCCCTGCATAGGGGCCATGGGTAAGAGGCAAGGAGCGGGGCAGGCCTGGGGTGCAAGGCCGCAGAAGGGAGATTGGGGCAAGGGGGGAAGCAGCAGGGCTCCGCGGGCAATGAAGGGAGGGCAAGGGGAGGCAGCAGGGGCCAGGGGATGTGGGTGGGGAGCTTGGGGAGGCAATGGGGAAATGGATGGCGCAGCAGTGGGGACCAGGGGCGCCAAAATACAAGTTCTCCCAGGGCATTATTTTCCCTAAGGCCAGCCCAACCAAGCAGCCGGGACCAGTGCAGAGAACTGAGCCCCATGTTACTGGTTATGTTTGTTGGCTTAGATACATTTTGCAGAGAGATGTTGTGTGCTTTGTATTGAGGCTTGGCAGAATTCGATTTTTATTCTTTGATAACTTTTTTGGATAATAGAATGGTTTACTTTTAAGCTTTTTTTTTTTAGATATTTGTCAATTTAAATGTTCACAGTAGTGCAAAATTATGGGTGTTAAGCATTTTTTTTATATTGATATAAATTTGCACAGTTATGAGAAATTGTGGGAGTCGGACAATAATTATTTAATAATTAGTTGATGTTGAGATACGAAAACTTAAAGCATAAAATTTCAACACATACAAAGTAAATATCCTTTAAACTCTAATAAGTTCTCAAGTAGCACTTTTCTTACTTTGCCTCACTATACATTTTGAATTTATAGATGTGTGTGTACAGTGAAAGTGATATTTTTCTACAGTTACTGATATAAATCTAATCTTTCCAAACCTATTTATTCTCAATTAGTTTTCAATTGTCTTAAACTACCACCGAAGAAGCCACCAGAAACTGGTGGCTTAACAGAGATTGTTTTATCAAAGATGAAGCAAAAAATTGTATCCAACAGATTTGGGGATACTTGGAGTAGTCTTTTAAGTCAGGAAGCAGGCAAATAAGAAAGTTCTTGGGTACAGGTTTCACTGTACTATATTTTTACTTACGCTATGCACCTTTAATCAATATTTGATAGCATCTCTCTCTCCTGCAATATGTATTATTCCTCTGGGTCTTGCCTTAGCCCCTTCAGTTCACCAGGATTATAAAATTCCTTTGTGTACATCCCAAAAGAATTGAGCTGTATCAAGGCTTCAGCCTTCAGTTTTTGCCATTTGTGAATCCCAGCACAAAGAGGTTAAAGTATTAATAACATTTTTCATATATGCTGGAGAAATGTTATGACTGTATTTTCTAATTCTGCTTAACGAGTTTTGGGTGCCATTTAGTAATGATGACCTTTACAATCCATATATCTGAAGCCTGATTTATTCTTCCCTCTGTAATAAAAACACGCTTTTATGGACAACTCTCTCTCATCTCTGTGAATATAACAACACTTAAAATTCGTCCTTCAGCTTTGTAATCTTTTAACATTGAGCACAGTGTGTTCTTACACATCGTAGATACCTTCATTTTCAAAAACATTTACACTTTGCAGTTCTGCAAAAGGTCTCGCTGCAATTATGGATCAATGTGTGGTAACTGCACTGCAATTTGAAACAATACATGTAGTACTAAGGACCCATTTCTTGAAGAAATGACTTAACCACTTTCCAAAGGATTTTTTTTTATCCAAGCCAATGGCTGTGAAATTTACTCCTGATTGTCTTTAAATAAACAAAAATCATATAACCTGGAACAGACATGAAAATATTCTCAAGTGCATCAGGGAAAGGCTCAAAAACTGTTGCAATAACAATAAGTCTGATGAAATAACGGCCTCTTTATGCAAAAAGAACAGACAGTGCAGAGGATCATAGAGCAACTGTGCCTAGCAGCTGAGACTTGACAAATTGGAAACATGTTTTATGTAAATCAAGGGAAAATCAAAACAAAATGGTATTCAATGTGCAAAACCAGTTTGCCATTGAGGCTGATCTGAGCTGAGACCCACAGGTAATTTTACATCTGCTACAGCAGCTAAAAGAGATGTGGTCTTAGAAGAGTGGGTCAGGAAAGGGGATACTATGAATGGGAAAAAATCCATTCAGATCATCCTGTTGAGCGGTTGGTAGGACATGGCTTTGGACCAGCTAGCCATCACACTTACAAGAGGCCTCGGAGGTTCAGTGACTCCTTCTCCCATCCTCTGTATCTTTCTTTCTTTCTTTCTTTCTTTCTTTCTTTCTTTCTTTCTTTCTTTCTTTCTTTCATTTTATCCTCCTACTGGGACCCTCCATCCCTCATTCTCAGTTTCACTGGATTCATCCATCTCTCTTTGCCTCTCCCTCCAGCTGTCATTGCAGCAGGTGTTCCCTTAGTGAATACGCATTGCTTGTCCCTGGGATTTCTCCCTCCAGTGTTCCTCCCTCCATCTCTTTTCTTCTTCTACCATCTCACTTTCCTTCTTCTGGTCCTTCCTAGCTTTTTGGCAGTGAGGAGGGTCTTCTGGGACCCTTTACTCAGCCTCACACATCCTGAGATTCGGCTGCATCAGACCGCATGCACTGATGATAGTCAGGAGGATCTGAGCAGTTGATTGTTTCTACAGCCAGCTCCCTCCCAATTTACATCACTCACCACTGCCTAATCCCTTACAATCCCACACCTCCTCATCAATTATTGGGAGTGGACTACAACCACCCTGACTAAATTGGCCTTCAACATTGGTTCTCTACTTGTAAGATAACTCCCTTCTCTTCATGTGCCAATATATATTTATGCCTGTATCTGTAATTTTCACTCCATGCATCTGAAAAAGTGGGTTTTGTACCCACAAAAGCTTATACCCTAATAAATATGTTAGGCTTTAAGGTGCCACCGGACTCCTTGTTGTGTTTTTGTGGATACAGACTAACACAGCAACCCCTCTGATATATAAAATATGGTCCTAGTTCATGACTAGGGCTCCAAGGCACCTAGAATAGCATTAGGGTATTTGTAATACAAATAACATATAATGATAATATGTTACTTTGAAGCTGTTGTCCCTTCCATTTCCCGCTGCCATTCAGTTTAGAACTAATTTGTATGTCCTTTCATCAGAAAGTTTCACAGTAATTGAGCCATTGAATACAATTTCATTCACATATTGTACAGTATACCATTTTCATGTAAAAATTAATTAAACAGTTTTACTTGGCATGTCTAGTGAATGGACTGAAAATTCAGTTAGCGCAATTTTTTTTGTTTATGAAATTAAAAGTAAGGATTTACAATACTCAAAACACTTGTATTAGAATTCATTATTGGTTTCTGTCATGTACAAATTATTAGTTCAGGTCTGCTAATAAAGAAGCTCAACCCCAGGGGAAGCTGTAAAATAGTGTGGAAATCATACTTTACGGCACTCCATTAAAAGAAGTTGTAGCCTGCTCACACAGGTTGATACACCCATTCTACCTGACTTCTTCCCTCTAAGCCCTAATCTTCAAAACTCTTTCTGGATCAGGCAACTCAGTAATGCAAACGAGACCTAAATGGCTTAGTTATAAATGGCCTAATGAAGACTCTGGCCAGGAAAGGGATGTAGGGGGCAGGCTGAGGTGCTCTGAAAGTTTTAGCAGCAAATCACCACATCTATCTGGAGCCAGTGTGCTTTTTTATGAGTGTTTGGCCAAGGACAATGACACACAACCTCATCCACATTTGCGGGCTAATGGTGTACTCTGTGAGCACGTGTTGCGATAACTCATGAACCTGTGACCCTTCAACTATGCTGTTTTAGGACATTTTCACCTAAGCACATACAGACAATTCAGTGGTGAAAAAATTAGCAGGAAAAGCATCAGACAAGTATGAATGTACCCCAAACATTTTGCACTCTTAGCCTGTCTTTCTATGTAAATGTTTGCTTCTAGTGGGAATATCTTGTATTGTAATAGTGGTAACTATGGCTCCCTCACTAAACAGGCTCACATATAAAGAGCAGATTCCATCATACCCATCATCTCGCCATGTCCAGCAACACAGCACCCTTGTCCCTTGGCCACCATAATAAACCAGCCACCACATGTGCACTTAGCAAATGCAGCAATGGACCCTGCCACATTTGCCCATGGTCAGCTGACCAGAAGAGCCACAGGCAATGTGGTGAATGCAATGCATTTGTATGTACTGACCACTCCATATTGATGCTGATGTGAAGATCATGTATAGTGTCATTGAATGAGACACTTGCTAATTCTTTCAATTTGCCAGTTAAAGCTCTTTTTTTTGCCATAACAATTAAAGAATTATTCCTGAATGCATTTTGGGGGGGGGGGAGGGGCGGAGTACAAACTTCCTACACAACATAGTTAATGTAATTTTTTCTCAACACGGGCTGACAGGTCATCAATTTCCCCACTGTCTTTATGCCCCCCCCCCACCCAACTTCTTTCCCAGGATAAGTCCTTAGTTTATTCAGTCACCAAGCCAGGCATTTCCTGGCACAGAGCCAAATTCTGGATGCACATTAAAAAGGCTGTCCACTCAGGCACTCTGTGGCACTTGCAGGGGGCAGACTCCCATATAATGTGGGGGAGGCACATTGCAGATCTACAATAACCACCATGCCTTGCTTCAGTGGATTCATTTGTTTGATCTGAAGCTCATCTCTTTGCTGCGTGCAGGCCTGCAGAATCTTCCAATGTGGCCACTCTACTTCCTAGCTAGCCAGTACTGCAGACACAATATGATTGTTACATTTTTTTCAACCTTTCATTGCTACTCAGAGAGCCACTGTATGAATGAGGCCATATTGCCTAGGCCATTAGGAGACTGACTGGGAAGAGAAGAGAGCCTATCTGGGCATTCTGGTTTTTATTTCCTGTCTTGGTGGTTCATTTATTAAACTGTTGTTACTGTATGTGTTGATTCATGGTGCAAGAGAGCTCTGTGGAATCACAAGACTTGAACATTAATCCAGGACACTCAGATATTTTTACAATGCCCAATCATTTACACGTTTGGGAGGTGAAAAAGTAAATAAACGTAAGATTAATAATTTACCCTTATATGTAGCTTTTCATCCAATGCGCTTAAAAGGCTTTGCTAATATTATGTAATTCAATTTCACAACACCCTGTGAGTTAGTTATTTTTGTACAGATGTGGAGACTCAGATAGCGAGTAAGATCTTATTTGTTAGAGGTACGGAGCACACAGTACTCCAACTGCTCAGAAGGCAGCACCTCTGACAATCAACCCCTAAGTGCCTTATCCAAGTTATTACTATTTATCAGCTGTATTATGATAACAAGAGTCTGGTCCCTATTGTGCTAACACTGCACAGACATGTGAAGAGAACGTAGTCTCTGTCCAAGAAAGCTTAGAGTCTATATGACAAACAGGAGGCAGTAGAGTAGTCAGACAAAACAGACAAACAGGTGAGGGCTTAGTTGAGAGGATGAGCTAATGATAAAATAGAGCTTAGCAGAAATACATCATCATTTGTTTAAACAATGCCACTGGGTTCACAGAACAACTCTGTAGCATGGGTATAGAACCCAGAAGGCATTGAATCCTAATCTGTGCTCTAGTTACTCTTTTGGGTCCTCGTCTTAAATATTAATTTATTTAGAGAGGGACTGGAAAAGGTGCAAAAGAAAAAAATATGAAATTGGTTAGTTCTTAACCATCAAGACATATACCTTATTAACTGTCCTATATCTTGGACCATCCCCTCATTTTTGGTTGTGTTTTATTGCATCATGTCAGTGTCTAGTTGCATACACTTCGGATCAGGGATGGTGTCTGTTTTTCAAAGGTTCCGAACACAATTTAGAAGCTCAAAATAATGTAAAACCTATAATAGTGCTGTAAATGTATACACAAGAGGGCTACATGGCTACTTGTTTGCTAGGCTTATTTTTGCTTGATGTTACTTCTTGAAGCCATAGCAATAGCATAAATTCTCTTGAAACAGGTGGGAAATGTTTCTGGTGATCGATCTAATGAAGACTGTGCATAATATTTACTAATCCAGGTAAGAAACTTTGGGATAAAATTTCTTCTGCTACTATGTGGTCCATCAGATAGTAAAGTACAATATCCACTGCTATTTTTATTGTGCTTTTCAGAGCTGTTGAACAGGTGTCATGGGCAGAAAGTGACTAAAAAAATGGCATTATCTGCTCAACAGATCTGTGCCTTTGGTATATTCCTAGACTTCTCTGCTTGCTGTTTTTACAAGAAACGGCCTGAGTTCAGAAACTGAATCCAGGCTGGCATAGGGTTCTACCTGTGCCAATCTAGTTGCAGGCATGACTCTAAAATGTTACTTCCATTCCCCTACCCTTATATTGCAGCCCAGGGTTGGGCATATATTTCATTACATTTTTGGTCAATTCATTTTGTGAGTCAGTTTGCAAGATCCACTTTGGGATTGACATGTGATGCAGAAGTATCCAAGATTCTCCACCCTGAGGTCCAGTCGTAGTTGAGGGCTGAGCTAAGGCAACAGCACCTGCAAGCAGAAGAAGCATCAGGTAGCACTTTCCACTGAATGGGATCAAATAGAGGCATAAGCTTCCATCACCTTTTGGCTACCCTCTCTCAGTGTGACTGGGGCTTGAAGGAACGCAAATGAGCCTTACATCCGCAGGAGACCCATTTGTTCTGTAGAAGACATTGACCACTGGCTTTACAGCGGTGTGGTGGGGATATGTCTTGCACCTGGCAATGCAAGGAAGTTGCCTGGGTGCCCTGCAAGGGTGGAGGCAATTGACATGAGCATCTCCCCTAACAGGCTCTTCGACTGGTCCTGCCACTTGAGTTCCTCATCCCCTACGGTTCAAAGGAAAGCATGGTGAGTAGAATGTGATTTGTTTAGCCAATCACAAGCAACCAACCCAATTGAAAATTCCAAAAACGAATGTGAAAATTATCACACATTTGAGACACCCTAGTACCAAAATAATTTCAAACAATATTTCATTAAACAAAAAGGAAGACTTCCTAAAATGTAAAGTACATTCCACAAACTTACTACAAACTGGAAAATAGGCAAGTTACAACACTATATCCATTATGGATATTTCACCCAGAGCTACAATGGAGTCAGTAAAGCCCTTGGAAAGTTCTAGTTTGGTTCCTGCATCATTAACAACATTTTTAAGAAAGTTCCAATTTCAGAATGTCTTTATTTTATTACTGATGATGCAGACGTCAGAAAAGGAATGGCTTGACTTCAAATTCCAGGTTGAATCTGAAGGGTTTGCTGTCTGGTAACATTTTTACCTTTCAAGATGAGCCAATTTACTTTAGAAGTCCCTTGAGAGACATTAAAGAGTGAACCTCACAATGCCATTTTTACAGTCACTTTTTGCTCCTGCTTCTAGTGCATTCAATGACAAAATCCTCTTTGATTTCAGTGTGGGTGGAGAGCAGGCCCTTTAAGCTTATTTATACTGCCTGATTCTCCAAAAGGTATAGTAGATGGATATTCTTTGCATTTCATGAACACCATTTCAGATTAAGATTTATCTGTATTCCATATTTTCGAAAGGGGCAGATGTTATTCTACAGCAAAATATTTATAGTTTTTTCCCCAGTCTCTCCCCCAAAGAACCCTCCAAGTTCAATTTAATTAAAAGATGAACGAGTTCCCATTTTCCCATCAAAAAAATTCTATTCACTTTTAAAATGTGAAGAAGTACAGTATGCATTTCCATGACCTGTGCTATGCAAGTCTGGTGACCTTTCTGGAGAAAAGTAACAGATTTCAATATCTAGGCAACGGGTTAATTTATCCAACAGTTTTCATAAGCACTAAGTTTAATCATCTTTGTTTGGGTTAAGAAAAAAGAGAGATGGTAAAAGTGCATGTTTCTATATGTTTTACAGACAAGAATTTTTATGATCTGTTCCTTGGACTGAAATGAAAAAAATAATTTTAGTAAATACAAAGAAGGTTGCATGTCCTGTTATTTTCTATTTGTGAAAGTAATCTAAATCTTTCCAATGTATATGCAAGTGCATGAGAAGATTGAGAAAATATGATGTATTTGGAGATCCCACAAAAATACTGAATTTGTTTGACTGATTTGGTTATTTTCTAGACTCTGCAACTGGCAGGGCCGGCTCCAGGCACCAGCGAAGGAAGCAGGTGCTTGGGGCGACCAATACAAAGGGGCGGCACTCCGTCCGGTATTGGGGCGGCACCTCTGGGTATTCGGAGGGAATTCGGCGGCGGGTCCCTCAGTCTCTCTCTCCCTCTTTGAGCTGCCGCTGAAGTGCCACCGAAGAGGAAGAGAGGGAGTGAAGGACCTACCGCTGAAGAATGAAGTGACACAATTGAGCTGCCGCCGAAGTGCCGTCAATCGGGTTTTTTTTTTTTTTTTTTGCCGCTTGGGGGGGCAGAAAAGCTGGAGCTGGCCTGGCAACTGGCATGGACTTTTAATCTCAATTTCTAAAGAGCACACATTCTTAAAAAAGCAATTATCCATTTTTATTTTGTTTACATTGCACTGAAAATTTACATCATACTTTTACAAATCCTTTTTTTTTTCATAAAAATATACTTCTTTACAAAAGTGTATGCATTAATATAAGAGGAGTAGCCAGTTGCAGAAGAAACATTTTTAAACGAGATCTCAAATGTACTAACTTTAACATTAATGAATGAATCATAGTTATTGCAGTCATTTGAATAAACAAGAATAAATAACAACTGATGGTAGAAAATAGAAAACAGCATCCTTTCAGTAGAATACAGTTTTTGACAGAATTGTATGAATTTTCAAAATAAAGTGTTGTAAAATGGTTTATAAGATATTCATCAAACATTATAGAAATCCAAGCAGCAATCCTGGGTACAATGATTTTTGGTAGGCACTCTCTATTACGGTAATAAAAAGTTCAGATTTTTCACAGAATTATTAATGCCTGAAAGGGACAGTAAGAGATAATTCACACTGGCTAACATACAGCATTTATGAGTCTAAAATTATTTCATGCTACAAAAGGAAGACAATGACCTACAACAAATAAATTACTGGGGTTACCTCTGGATAATTCTGTTATGCAATAGCTGGAAAACTAAAGATCACATTCCATTGTTTGAGAATGAAATGGTTCTGCAATTTTTGAAACCCGCCTTTTTAGGGTGGTGGTATTTGAATCATCTGATGGATTACTCCTAATAAAACCATGGCTTTATTTTTAAAAACCACATCTTTCTATTGAATTGCTGCAATATATTCAGTTTTGAACAATTATTTTTAGGGGTTGCTTTCCTCACAATATTAACTTGTATACCAAAACAAAGCATTTTCAAATTCTGATTAGGCAAGACCTGTGGGCCAGATCCAAAGCCCATTTGAAGTCAATGGGAGTCCTTCTATTAACTTCAATGGTTTTTGAACTATGCTCAGTGTAAACATTTTAACACAATGTAGAAGTAGTAAAATAATACTGATCATGTGATACAGTGTAGACAACAGTGGTATGGACTGAAGTGTGGAGCTTTATGTTCTTCATATACCAACTTGATTTCTAGTGTTACTGTAAACCGTAAATTTCTAAACTGAAAACTTCAAAAAGGTTAAATTTCTGTAAAAACAGTGTAAAAAGGTCACTCTTCCAAGTGATCTTCAACAGTAAGGAACATTGCTGCATGACAAAACTCAATTAATATGGTGCACCTTCACATCATTCATTGTAAAATTGATGTCTAGTGGCAAAGGTCCACAGCAAGGAAATACATAGAAGCAGAACTATCCCTGTTACCAGCTGCATGTGTTGCTAATGGGAACAGAGGAAAGAAACACGGAATGTGAAAAAGGAAGCAAGACATGAATCAGGGAATTAAATAATGAAATGAGAACTGAAAATTTGACACTTATTCTTTCTTGTGTGGTATAAAATTAATACATTGGACATGAAGGTTTAAGCATATTAAACACTATGTCATTATGTTAGAACATTCACAGGTCTGAGAAAAATAAAGATTTGCTAAACAGGGATGTATGACTGAAAGGAGGGTAGAGTTCAAATTTATGAAAATGATGTAGCTCATGACTGTTAAAGAGAAGTCAGTGACCTATTGTCTCCTGTAAGTATAGCTCTTATTTTCTACCCTATATCTTTTTTTAAACCCAGTCCCTCTATTATAGTTTATAAAGCACAGAAGTACTGATAGTGGATGCTCCTCCAATATATGCAAATACGTTTTATGTTTTAGAATAATCTCCTTTTTTAAAAAAGCAAATAAACTGTGAGTAAGCACTCATGGAGTGCAGCAGATTTTCTGTAAAACTCTCCATGGTAAACATGAAGGACAATTCTGTTCCAGTTTATGAAAAAAAACCACTCTTGTCTATCATCCTCAGGAAAAGGTGACCCAGTAAGTCCTGAAAAGTGTGCTTTAATTTTGTATCAGTGAACTATATGTGCACTGTGTTGTGTTTCAATTTCCAGACTTCTGAAGACAAAGCATTACCACATTATACCATTGTGCAGACAGTGTTCAAGTTGGGGTCAAATCGTACAGCTTTTCCTTCTACAGATTTTGCATTTGTGTCATACATGGGGTTTTCAAAAGCAGCTTGTCCATTGTTATTTTCGTGAACAGAGCATCCTGTATACTGTGTTTTAGGTGCAGTCCTGTTGAAGAAGAAAAAGCACAGTGTATTCACAACTGCAATTTTCTGTGGTGATGGGTGTAATATAAGAACCTTAATAGAATGAACAAATTTCAATTACAAATGTAGAAGCTAAATATTAAATGTTGGAAGCATTCTTTTGCTGTCAAGGATTGCCATATGTATTAAAATAATATTAAAACATGCTTATGAGAAATGTTAATTTTAAAGTAGCAAATATGTAATAATGCCAGGAAAAAAATGGTAGTAATACTCTAAAACTTGGACCACAATCCCAGAAAAACTGGATATTTCCACTAAAATTTGCAGCTGACAGAGCTGACAGTATTGTCTCAGAAATAACACCACATGCAAATGAATGAAAGGATTCTCTTAGGGTTATTGTTTCTCTCTGGCTGTTTGCAAACTCAGTAAAAATATAACTCTTTCTATCTGGAAGAATTTCTTTATGACTAGATGGATTAGAAATGTAAATGAAAGCTTAAATTATTCAGAAATTTATGGCTCATCTATATCACAAGTATAAAGGAATCAGGGAAACTAACATCATTAAAAGTTGCAGTGTGCCTGTAACCAAGTTAAACCAGGCAGTTCAAGGCCTTAAAGTCCAGCTTTTAAGGCATGTTTAGGTCCTGTGTATACTACAATTTTTAGTCATGTCCTGTAGGACTGTGTTACAATAGCAGGCCAGCAGACAAGTGCTAGTATGGTGTTCCACCACTTAGTGACTCCATTTGCCCCTTACTACCATAGTGCAAGATTATTTAGACTTTGAGAAAACAAGATTTACAAATAAAATTAAGGAATGATTCTCAGAGACATAAACAACACTATCAGTGAACCTAGGATAAGAGTGAATCTCTGAGCAGATGTAGTACTATTGTTAGATAATTGTAGATGAATTACTAATTTCTAATGTGGAACCAATTTCCATAATAAAACCGCTCACTGACATAGGAGTATTACATATACTTGCAAGCTAATAAACTGTGTGGGGCTTAAGATAAATTACATAAGAAATATGATTCACAATATTGTGCATGTCAAAACAAAATGTAGACAGTCTGCAATAAGTACACACCAACCCTGTTTATGGCATTATTCCCCAGATGCCAAAAATTTAAACTACCCTTGCTCCTCTCATAAAGAGAATAACTTATAACAACATTTTAAATAGGTGGGAGTGAAAGTACGGCACTTTAAAATAACCTTACCTATCAAACAGTATGGCACACCTAAAATGAGGGTAGAGTGTATTTTCTATGCATATTTTTTGCAAAGGAGTTCCCAGGGCTGTTCTTAATTTACTTTTTCTAACATATGAAAGTTTAAGGCCACTGAATAGCTTCAAATATATGACAATACAAAGACTCTATATATGCAATTTACACTTACCTTTGTTTATAAAGGTAAAACCCAAAACCTGCAAATATAAGGGCAAAGAAAGGCACAAGGATAGCAATGGCCACAGAACTACTATTTGTACCATGTGGTTGATTAGAAGAATTTGAACCTTCAGACATGTTAAGACCTAAAAAGACAAAAACATAACATCTCTCTATTATCTCACATCTCACGATTATCAGTCCCAGATCCTCACAATATTATTGAAAGTGTCTACTTGTGGAGAAATTAAAATCATCATGTTTTGTTTTGCGTGGCTACCTACAGTACCAAATACTACCTAAATAGCTCCTGGACGGTACTATTTTCCATCTGCATCTGGGGAGCAAAATTCATTTTTTTTCCTTATGATGGAAGGATCTCCCCACAATGATTCATGCCTTTCTCACCTTGAACTTAGATTGCTGTTATGCACTCTTTATGGTGTGAGCATCTGTAACTTTCACGCTATGCATCTGAAGAAGTGCGGTTTTTACCCACGAAAGTTGAGCATTGGCCTGCTAAACCCAGGGTTGTGAGTTCAATCCTTGAGGGGGCCACTTAGGGATCTGGGGCAAAAATCTGTCTGGGGATTGGTCCTGCTTTGAGCAGGGGGTTGGACTAGATGACCTCCTGAGGTCCCTTCCAACCCTGATATTCTATGATTCTATGAAATCGTTAGTCTTTAAGGTGCCACTAGACTCCTTGTTGTTACTGAGACATTTGGAGACTAAATTTAGCGCAGAATGCGGCACCCTGCTTAATAGGTGAAGTTTTATGTCAGGAGCAAATGACACCAGTGCTCTGGGATCTGCACTTGCTTCTCATAAATTTACAGATGCAATTCAAGGTGTTGATGTTAACTTCAATATCATTATTCAAATACAATTTATTTGTTAGGTTCTGGAAAATCTGGTACTTGAGCAGATAGAAAGAAAGCACAATAGAAGAAAAAAAGATAATAGCAAAGTTTACCAAATGAATAGCAGTAACTTGGAGGAAGGCTAAATCACCTCAAGAGGCAACATGGAAATTCATCCTGTTGACTTAATTATACACATTTATTTATATATAAAAATAAAAGCGGTAGGTGAGAGGCAAAGAGTAGAGAACAAATACTGATAGAAAGTAAGAACATGGCTCTCCTGCACAGAATAGAAATAAGGCAACTGTTAGATTCCCTATGGTGCCATGTTCATATCCCCTTTCCCATGAATAAAGAAGGGATTACTAATTCAGTTTAGTAAGTGATTTATAGGCTTCAAACTAGAGATGTTAAGAATCAGATTAATTAGTTAAGGTTTATTCAGTGCTTTGAAGTTGTTAAGCAACATATAGATGCTAAATATGATTAGATACCTCAACTAATAGATTAATTACAGGAAAACGTGAAATTGTTGGCTGGAAAGAGAATAAGCACTGAATTCAACATCTGAAAGAAAATTGTTTATGAACAATAGTGAAATGGATAGGAAATCTGGTTTGGGATAGGAAGTTTTCCTGAAAGACTAGAGGGCTCAAAAAATCTTATACAAATTTCATATCTCTTTGGGTGAAATTTTTACAAGAATGTTTTATATTAAATAAAGAGGTATAATTTAAAACTATTTTCTTATCAGTCACGGTAAAGCTATTTTTGAAGAATGTCAAGCCCCCATAATGATTCTGTTTATTAATCATATGAGTTATATTCCTAAATGAATAATCTTGTTATTGTTTTTAGGCAATGGAATAATTTTTTTAATGGAATCAATTTAAAAAAAAACCCTCTTCAAAGAGTTACAACAAAGAATATATTGCTGGAATACAAACCTCTGAAAACCAAAGGAAGAGAGACAAGACACAATTTTTATAAGAAACCAACAAAAACATCTTGTCAAGACATTGTTGATTTTACTCTTTCATTGATTACTCGCAAATATTTTGAAGAAGATGATTTAGGGAAATCAAATTATTTGCATATCCCTCCGGGAATCGTCTTCTTATAAAAATATTCTATAAATATTCCATTTAAAGTACCCAAATTACCAAATGCAATGGGAGCCAAATTCAGTCTCCAAGCATTGCTCTTTAGAATGACTTAGGGCAGTGAAAAGAGAAAACAAGACTGTCTAATGTGTGATATACACATTAATAAATCCTTCCACCACAACTGAGATGTTAAAGAATGTTCTTGTTTTTATTTGGACAATAAGAGTGAGAAATACATTGTCCCCAAAAACCAGAAGAATGTGTTTTTGGCTCCAGATAAAATTATCATATCTGAAGAGCACAAGGCTATTTAATTAGGGGTTATAATCCTTAAATAAACGAATTCCTCTTGTAAATCTGTCAGACTGGTCTAAGTGGAACCCCACTGCTTGAGAAACCTTAAGAATATTCAAGCTTTTGTGTGAGCAGAAATATTAGTCTTCAAGAGACAGGATCAGATAATTTATAGTTTAACATTTCTTGTTATCTAATATTTTTTCTTGTTCTATTTGCTTAAGCATGCAAAAAGAGTAAGATCTTTTCAGCAATATTCTATACTGGAAAAAGCAAGTAGTGATCAGGTAGTTTGATGTACAATTTAATCTACAGGACAAATAAAGAAGTCCATCCAATTTCCTCTTTGGGGGAAAAAAACTTCCATCGATTTCAATAGAAGTTTTGCCTGTGTAAAAATGGCACAAGGACTTCAGTATTTGGCCAATAATATTTAATAGGTTGACTGTTCTAGCAAGTATACACTATAAAATTTGTATTAATATAAATGTATATATATGTTACACTGACATACATGTACACATATTCTGAAGTACTTACTCTTTATATGATGATCGCTATATAGAACATAATACCTATTATGTAAGCATTCTTAGAGAAAGATATTAGAAAACAACCAAAATGAACCACTTGCCACAACAGAGTAACTATACCTCCCAATTTAACTTTCCTGGTGAACAAAACACCTCTTTTATAGCACAGCTTTAAAAATGATTCTAGGATACGAACCTCACTATACTCTACACACACACCAGTACTGAAATATAGGTTCAGGATAGCCCTTTACATGTAATCATTTAATAAAAACAATGCATAATAAAACTCAGTATGAAACAAAACTGAACTAGTTTGACATTAAAATTAACTGAGTACCTAATCTTTGAAGTCCAAATTGTCCATAATCTTTACCCTGGATAAATCCTTGAAAAACATATGTAGCTCCATCAGGTTCAGCAGAAACCTGCAAACAGAAAACACACAGAATCTCAGAATTAAATTGGGAAAACTTGGTTAGAAATGTGAGAGGCGATTATAATCAGGTTGGAAGTGAAATGCCTAAACCAGTCAGTATTCCCCCACAGATACCCTTGTTGTGGAGGGATATGGATGCGCTGAGCATGGGGGTCAGGCAGGGGTACTAAAGGGACACTGTCAAGCTTAAAAGCTGCACTACCTTTGGAATTCTTTTTAACCTACCTTTGGTACTTGTAACAGCTAAGGCTACTGTTACTGAAAGAAATTCGAGAAAAAAAGTTCTCTTTTTTAGTTTGCTTACTTTGTATATTTGACAGCATTTTGTGTATAGTCGGTCTGCTCCTCCCGTTTGTAATGGATTGTTTCACAGCAAAATGGGAGAGAAATCCCTATTCAAAATTAGTCAAATGTAATTGTAAAACTCTGAAACTTGCAGGAGGACTCAGGGCCAGGTACGTTAATACCTGATACTGTTTTTTGATTGACTAGATTTCAAGTTGATTCTTGATAACTCCTGAAACTGCCATCTCTAAAGGCCTCTTAAAGACTATTGGTGTTTTGATATTTTTTGTGGAAAAGCACTGCAACACCTAAAAGGCAGATGCTACCATGAATGCAAAAGTTAAGATAGTGAAAGCCACTGTTTCAAAGGTTGACAGGGAGGGATAAAAAATGCCCTACATTCAACTGCCAATAACCCTCTTTTGGTCAGTAATCAGTACTCATTGGACTGCATCATTAAATATCCATAGAGGAGCATATCTATAGTATGAACACAGGGAATTTGCAAGCTTCAGAAATACAAGATATATTTTTGTCAGTCATTTTGTTCTTATGCATCAAGTAGTGTTAAAGAGCGTTCACTGGACAAGCGAACAATTTAACAATATATTTCAGATTTCAAGAGATACTGTCTTCTTATACCAGTCTATCTGCATCCATACCAGTGGGAATGTACTTTTAATATACCAGTATAGTTAAAGCAGTTCAACTTCTGTGTTTAGACAAGCCCTTAGGATCTTTGGAAAATCCTAGCCATTTGAAAGTCAATACTTCTAGAAATGTCACCAAAGCGCTAGCTAATCAGCTCCTCAACTTCTCCCACATCACTGCCAAGAATTATTACTCTCAGATGTGATATTTTGCTTCTAGAAATAAACCAAGCAACATAATTGTACCCACTGCAGAGAGAGATTACACAGAAGTAGACATTAAAGTGGATACATTGATCTTAGCTTGATGAAAGCATCTCGCTATGATATTACACTCTAAGAATGAGAAAACCTCTCAATGTACTGCAATAACATCAACATAAAAATGAGAGTAGCACTTCCTTTTCAGTGTTTACCACTTCATCAAAAAGTCATGCCCACAAAGAAGAGGTTGAAAATCACTGTTTAATGATAACCACATTTTTCCTAAATAGTCCCGCCCCATCTGCAATCGTACAATTATACAATTATATTTTTTATTTAAATAAATAAATTGGAATTACCAACCAACTTTCATGTGATAAGTTTCTATATTCTTCAGGCCTAATGCACAGACATTATTTTGTATTAAAAACACTCTCTCTCTCTTTTGCAGAAAAATACTCACAAAACCATCCATAGCCCATTTTTCCTCTTTCATCTTGCTCACAGAAGTATGAGATGGTGCTTTAATAAGATATATATGGAGCATCAATCGAGCTTCCTGACTTTTATACACCCCTGTAAAATATAAAACATAGGTGCTTTTTGTTAGTTAAGGTGGCAGATAATTGCAATTTTTTAAAATAGTCTAAGACTCCTTAAAGAGGGCAAAACTGTGGAACTGGTCAGAACATTTTTTTCAACAATATTTTGTTTCGGAATAATATGCTGTTTTGTTGAAACTGAAATGTTTGGCAGAGATGTACCAGTTTCACAAAACTTTTGCAAAAAGTTTTTTGTGTCCAAGGAAGGGTGAAACTCCATAGCTATGTGGTTAGTGTACCAGCCTGGGATGTAGGAGACTCCCCTGCTCTGCCTGATTTGAGGGAATCTAGAATGAAAAAACATGCTCTGAATCAGGCAGAGCAGGCCCTTTAACATGGGTTGTCACCTACATCGCAGGTAACAGAATCAGAGAGACACATCCACACTTCTGTTTCCACAAATTCTATGTTAAAGGTTTTGTTTTTGTTCCAAAATGAAACAAAAACTAATTTTGAAACTTTGACAGTTGCTGTGAAATGGAACTGTTGTTCTTTGGTCAGCTCTACAAAACAGCGACTTCATCTAATGGAAAGAATTGGGTATGATTTGTTTTACATTGGAGCCAGAATTGATCATTTTCATACCTGTAGAAGAAATGTTCAGAACCCTGATTATATTTTATGCATAGTAAAGAGCTTGGATGAAAATAAAATCTAACAATATACTCACTGGTCCAATCTACCTTTACAAACCTGACAATGAAGCACAGACACCACAGAAATAGTGTGCAAAACATGATTATATACATTGACTACTGGTGTCAAACTAAATATTTGGCTGATAATGTTCCCATTTGTCATTCTGCATGTGACTTTTTCGTTATCCTTCATAACCTATGTTAAATAAGTATCTATTCAAGGATGTCTGAAAAATACCAGCAACATTAAGACTACTATACCTTATACATTAATACAGCCTGATTTTCAGAGGTGCTGAGCACCCACAACTCCAACTGAAGCCAATGGGAGACGTTGGTGCTCAGCACCTCTGAAAATTAGACCCATATATGGCTCTTGTTTTGAATTCTTCTGCTTTCTTTAGAAAATCCAAAGGAGAAATTTTCCCAAGATATTCAAAATCCTGAAGACACAATAGGCATACACATTACATCTTATATCAGGTTACAGTAGTGATATAATATGCATTCAAACCACCTATATTAATGATGTTCAGACACTGACTGTTACAAATCTATTTTCAATGTTCTAAAAAGGAGGAAATAAGTGTTAGGTATGGGAAACAAAGCAAAACATAGACAAGGTAGTCAGTGAACAGAAGCCATATTTAAATTATTGTTCAGAAGTTTAACTCTAAGTAACCTGATCACTGTAGGACTCATGCTCCTCTTTTCCCTGCACTGTGATGCAAAGGTGCATCAAACATGCATAAACGGGCTAAGTAGTATGTATGGAAAGAAGGGACGCCTACACTGGATTTTCTCTCCAACACAAGCTCCTCTGAGTTAACAGTGTATATTTGGGCCTCTCCTGGAGTTTCGGAAGTACAGCAAAGGAGCACCCACACTAGACAGCATGTTCCCTGAGAAAACTTGAGCATTTTAAAAATGAAAACAGTGCCAGAGGAGAAAAGGACGGGAAACATGAAGGTGCCACATGGGCTGCATGGGGAGTTCTGTGGTGCATGGTAAGAGGGAGGAGGGAGGTGGATATCCCTGGGCGGTATAGGGTTTGGGGTGCTACTGTGACTGCAAGTGGTGAGAGTAGGATGTTAAGAAAGAGGAGCACCTGGGCTTCATGCTGGGCCTACAGGACCTCCCTGCACACACACATACACACACTCTGTGTCAGAGACTTCTGCCTCCCTTTCAATTGTTAGCACAAAAATGTGTCTGATGGGGTGTTTAACTGCAATGACATTCCCAAAAGCAGCCAGCTGCCCCTATATGTGTGAGGAAAGGTAGGAGAGAAATCATCTGCCTGGAGAAGGAGGGTGAGAGGTGCAGAGATGACAGGCCTGTATGATTGGCACCCTTAGAGAGAGACAGAGCACAAAGGCTCTGCTAAGGACAGCCCAGATGTGCATGGCAATCCCAAACCCACTAGGGGAAATTGAGAGAGGTTTAAGGTGCACTATGCGTGTAATATATGCACATATGTTCAAACTGGCAAAGTATTAAATAAAGTTTACTGGAAGTTGATAGAGAGTTTCAGATCACATTCAAAGGGTTACTGCTAATTAATTTTCACTGGGTCAGCATTTCACTTTGATAATTAACACAAAATATTATCAGCATAGAATTATAATTAATATGAAGGTAGCACAAGCTAAAATGTTGCCAGATCTCTCCTCTCACTGCCAAATAATGACTGCAATCAGGAATATATTAAAAGCTGAAATTAAACTGACAGATTTGAACAGTATGAATAAATTATCTTCCCTAATAAATTCCTTGGACTATTTTTCTGGAAAACTCTAATTAGGTGTAGGGAGCACATACAGGCAAAAACCAAGGAATGGGAAAATGTATGGGGAGGTGGTGGAAAATGCTCCATAGAGACAGCCACTGCTGTTCTCTGCTAATTTACACTGGTAGATTGACAGGCACTCCTTGCTCAAATGCTGATGAGCTCCATTGGCATCTGGCAACTGATTCCCTGAGGGACAAGACAGTGCTTGAAATGGGCCAGTATAATAATTAATTCAATTGTGGCAATTTTGCCCAGCTGAACCTGCTCCTTAGGTTCTTCTCTAACTCCTTAGATAGTATCTAGGGTAGCCCCAGCAGAGAGCTAGTGAGATGCTTCAGCTCCGGGAGGGGAAAATGTGTACTAAAATCATGTGGTGTGGAAGGACAACGGACAGAGAGAAATGGAGATCTGGGAAAATAAAGAAAGTTATGGGGACAGATGAGGGGAAAATCTTCATGAGATGGAATGAGAGAATGTAGTGCAGGAGAAGAGGGAAGGAAGATAAAACACTGTGGGAAAAACAAAAAAACTGAGTCACCTGGGAAAAAAGATAGTACCAAAAGAAAGTGAAGGAGCTGAGAATAACCAGAAACATGGGTAGAACAAAGCAATTTGTGCGGAACTGAATATGGGATAAACTAGAATATGGGGGGCTTGAAAAAGGAAGGCCTAGATGCTAGGGTGCTAGACTTGGCCTCAGGAGACTGAGATTCAAAATCAGTTCAGACAGTTGAGAAAGTCATTTAACACCCCCAGTGACTCAGTTTCCCATCTGTAAAATGGGGATAATACTTTACCTCACAAGGGGTTGTGTATGATCCATTAATAATGTGAGGTGCTCAGATAGTATAGTGATGGGGGCCATATAGGTATCTAGATAGATAAAATGAATTAAAAAAAAAGAAATGGGGGACTTGCAAAATCTTGTTTATATATAAATGAGGGAAGATCAGGTCAACTGAGGCCGGGAAAAGGCTGAATTTTTCAAGCTTCTTGTGACAATGCATGGAGAGAAGGTGTCTTTGTAATTACAAACTAGGCATGCAATTGTGTACCCATTTCTGCACGTGCAACTGTATTCCTATTATTTTTATTAAATCAGGCCAGAGAAATAATAAAACACTTGAAATTCATCCCCTTTGACATATGCTGTCTGTGCTTCTTCCTCGGTACTGGGGAAGGGAAACAGGGCTGATCCTCCACAATATTTTCAGGGGCCTTTTTTTAATGGAGGTAGAAGTACTCAGTGGGAAGGGCTCAGTGGGAAGGTCAGACAGTGGACACAAGGCAGCCTCCATTAGCAGGTGATGGAGTCTCATCTTGCTATCCTTCTTAGTCCAGAGCTTGAAATCTCAATAGATTTGTCAACAGTCCCTGATGTAACCCTCACAAAGGCACCTGGAATGAGGGTCACTTATCAGCACAGACTTCTTGCAGCTAGTGCAAGGCTTAAACTTTGGATATCAAGGCATGTCTCAATACTGGGAGTTGGCACCCAGAACAAGTGAGAACTGACAATCTAAGCACACTAAGTAAAATAACAAATAAAACTTACTTTGCAGGTCTAACTAACCATTGATGAGAATACCCTGAAAGGGAGAACTTGCAAAGCAAGCCAACACACTCCAACAACTGATCATGGGTGGTAAGAAGGAACTGAATAGGGTCGGGGTCAACTCTGTCCTTTATATTAACACACAGCAGCATGAGGCAGCAAAGAGCACATACGTCACCCTGAAGGCTACCATTAAGGGAAAAACCTCTGACCCTGGGGCACTGGGTGTGCACACTCCCAAAGGGGAATGGATATCACTCAAAGAAGAATTGTAATATAAGTCAATATTCCATTATAACTGCTAGGGTATTTTTGGTAGTATTTTATTGTAAAAAGTGTAAATATTTGGCACATAATTATGAGGATCAGAAGTGAAAATAAGAAATTTAAATGAGCTTTTATGATGCGGTACCTGAAAGTAGCAGTTCCATATTGCTGTTAGTGAGTGTGGCATTTACTCTGCCCGATGATGCATTGAAACTGGTCACTGTCAAAGTCATGGGCTGTTTCTTGCCTTTATAATTGTAAGATCCTTTCCATATATAATTTTGGGCAAATACATCATCAGGAACTATAGAGATATGAAATACATATTAATGTGGATTGCAATATTTAGAGTATACAAAGTCACAGATCTCCAACCAAATATGTGACAAAATATGAACATTTTAGTCTCTCTTCCCTCTGATTTTATATATCACTTAAGCCACTGGCTATGATTATTAGTCTAAATCCTCTCACAGAAGGCACTAAAACTGGCATAATCACAGATAAAGTAAACATGCATGTGGATGATATACAGTAATGATGATACATAAGAACCCGTCCACATGTAAACGTCCACTTGACCTAATAATGGACACATGTTGTAATACAAAATTAACTGCACAAAGTATAAATTTAATGGCTGTACCTAAAAGACCAAATTTCACTCAGTACCAAGGTTTTCCATTCCAGCATACATAGAGATCATATAGCTAGTATTAAATGTGTGTGCACGAATCTCATTCTTTAAATATTAAAAATCGTTTGACACATATTCAAATGATACTGTACCCTGGTAAAAATGTCTCTTTTTATCAGGTCACATTGAAATTACAAAGATGGATATAGGAACCAAACTCTTACTCTTAATGGGAAATTTACTTATGAAGATTTGTCTTATCACTAAATGCGTAAACAAAACCAATGTAAGTTTTATCAAGAGCAAAACATAAGTCCCATCCTATGCACAAAATACTGAAGAGATCCTGGAGGAAAGAGGGAATGAATCTCTCTGATTTATATCTATACTAATGAGCCTTTCATATGCACCCAACTGTAAAATGGTTCACTTTCAATAAAGGTATTTACATACCAACATAACACTCAAACACAGAAAATGATTTAGCAGCTTCATTTGGTTCTCTGCAGACATTCCCATAAAGATTACCATGGTAGAGATATCCTTTATTCATTATAACCTGGGGTACTTTATGATGGCTCAAGACACTCACCAACTCAGATATATCAGATTCAATATTCAGCCCCAGATTGGTCAAAGTGATCTCAAAGAGCCTTAGAAAGGAGGCCAGCATCATTATCTCCACTTTACATATGGAAAAAGGGAGGCACAGACAGGTACAGTGACTTGCCAAGGTCACCGAGCAGGCCAGTGGCAGAGCTGGGAAGAGAACCTGGGTCTCTTTATTCCCAGTGCAGTGCTCTGTCCAGCAGGAAACACTGTTTCACACTTCAGGATTTTTAATACACATAAGAAGCTATACAAGGAAAAATAAGCAACGTTCCATTTGAGTTAAGTACCCCCTGATACTGGAGACAGAAGATAAATGGGAAGCTGAATTACATATCTAATGGTCAGAAGGTAGGGAAGAAATTTGGCAGAATATCAGAGAGTCATTCAACATAAATAGAATTTACGGGAAACCAAAGACTCTACATAAATCTGTAGCTAACATCATGAATACTGGAGTCGCCACTAACCAGCAGCAAGTATGCCCGATGTCATTTTTCTTGCCACAAAACACAAAAATATTGGAACTATATGCAATGGTCTTTTCACAGTACTGACTACAAAGATCTGCCCTCTGCAAATACACACTCACATATATATGCTGGAATTAGGAGATGAATTAAATCCTCTAGCAATATCAAAGAATGGATGTTGATGTCTCTAACAGAAGCCAAGCATGTTATGTCCTTATTTATCAAATGGAAACATAACACCAAAAGGTGTTAATGGTACCAGCAAGCATGCTTTTGATATCTAGACTATCACAGACACCGTTAAAGTTGGTTAGGGAGACTAAATGTCCTGATTTTATAGGGGCAGTCCTGATTTTTAGATCTTTTTCTTATATAGGCTCCTATTACCCCTCATCCCCATCCCGATTTCTCACACTTGCTGTCTGGTCACCCTAAAGCTGATAGGCATGCAAATGGAAAAAAACAATTAAGATCCTTTATGGAGTAAGATAGGTAAAACAACAGAAGCCACTGGCCAAGGCACTGGGCTTCATGGGAAGGTCTGAGCAATAACTAACTCAGAGAGAATAAGAGGAGTTTCCCTGGATGCTGATTGTGAATGCAGGGGCTTTGGAACTGACTGATTGCAGCTGTGTTTGTCCGTGTAGATGTCAAAGGCAGAAAGAAACGAGAACGCCAGAAAATCAGTTGTGTGTTGGAAGAGACAGAGATCCCTGAAGTACAGGACTGGCTGGAAAGGCAAGATTTGAATTGTGAGCAATGAAACTCCCCATTGGTACTTGGTCTTACTGTGTTTAGGGAAACAGGACTTTGTGTACATGCTTTGTAAAATAAACAGGACTGCACCAAAGAAATAACAGACACATACAATTATTTTCTTCTTCTACTGGAAACAACCTGGAAACTTTGGTGAAACCTATTGGGCAAAGGGGCAACACATCTCTAATGTATTCACAATGCTTTAAAAAATTGCTAAGTGTACCTGGAATACAGAAAATAAATGTACATTCATAATAAAAAGGGAAAAATGCATTAAGGAATTAATTGTGCATCTCTTAATCACATTGATAGGCACTTAGTCATGCAAGTAGTCCTATTTAAATCACTAAGCCGTAAGTGTTGCACAATTGAAGTCTTGTAGATTCACCATATGCAATGGTGATAACACTGTATAGGGTTGTGAAAGAGAATGTTTTTTTATAATCTTACTACAAAAAGCAGTATTATATACAGTTGTAAATAACATGTATACTGATCTTGTGATCCTGAGTTGGACATTTCCTGGGATGGGAGTGGGGGGTAGAGAGAAAATCAGGGGAGTTGGAATGTAAAAGAAAAAATATATATAAAGGCAAAAAACAGAATAGATACATACATGATTACATTCCTTTCTCCTGATGCTGGGATAACAACGGAGGTATTAATTCAGAGCTATGTGCCCACAGAAGGGAATAAAAATACTTTTTCCTCCTAGATGGATTACCTGGATCTTGGATCTGGCAATAGAGAATATGAGGGCCAAATCTTGTCCACTTACTCCCTCTCTAGAGCAAGTGGGCAGAGAGGGGCAAACAATGAGCAGAGCTCATGGCTCCACCCCATAACTTACTAACCCAAGTAGCTGAGCCGGGGATGAGGGGCGTGAGGAAGAAAAGACAGTAAATTTAAAGCTGAGATAGCCCAGCTGCAAATTATTCTCCCCACACCCCCAGAAACCAGGGGGAAGCAGAGAAGGAGCTGTTTCTCAGAGGTACCCCTCTGAATTACAGAGGCTCCTGTGGCTTCTCTTAGGATAGTGAATGTGCCACCCATTGCTCAGGGCTATGCTTAAAATTGTAATATAGAGACTAACACGGCTGCTACTCTGAAACTTAAAAAGCTTGTTCGTTGTATTATAATTCTCATTTATCTTTGTACTTTCCTTGGAAACAAAGCAATCAAATAAAATTAAAGACAAGTTGAACATATTTGATCATCCAAATAAATATATACAGCTGTATAATTTAAATATAACCCCACCCTCCAACCATTCAGATACAGTTAAACAGACTTATTTAATTCTTATTCCATTGCCTTCAAGTTTGCTTAAGCATTTGCCTACCATATAACCTGAGATTTTTAATAAGGACATTAACACTCAGAAAATCTAGTCAGATTGCAATGCATTCATTGCAGTGCATGAATTTTGTCTCCTTTCCCCTGTACAAGTAGTAATTGTATTTTTCACAAGTGAAATTCTAGTAGGGCTTATCCCCCATAACAAATTGTCACCCAACTATTGGTTAATTTGTGAGCATCAGGAGAAGCAGAATGTGATACACAATATTGCAACTGTTCCTGCCAACCTTCCTCCTAAAAGTATCCATTCATGGTGGTGGATTTTTTTCCTCAAATGACTTAGTATGTAAACAAAATACTATAAGTAGAAATTATAAACTGTAAATAATTTTTGTTTTAATATATGAAAAGACCCTGAGAGATATGGCAAGACTTCTGCCACATGGCTGATATCCCTTGTAGGAATGCTCAAAGATGTCAAAGCTTAGACCAGAGCTTCAGATAAATGACAAATGTACATAACACATGAAACTGAAAAGTACTGATAATGCTGTTGGACTTGAAACTGTATATTTAAATACTAAATCTTACATTAACATCAAGATTACAAATTAAGGCTCCAACCCTGCCGTGAGATGTGCTAGTGTGGACTCCTATGCCAGTGAGCAAACAATGCAACTCTAAATGTGCTCAGGGGTCCATGCTAGCAGATGCTGACTCGAGATCTGGGTCTAAAATAATCAAAAATAAAGAAATACAAAAGTTAAGGTTCTAATAATGGAGCCAACATTTACATTTCGGTGCCTAAAGAGAGAGAGAGATAAATCTGTATTTAGGTACCTCAGTACTCATTTAAGAGTGCTGATTCAGGTGTTCACATACCTGCTTTTTTAGGTATAAAAATGGTTTTCTGGATTGGACCTTTATGCAGGTACACAGATTTAGATATAAATCCTTTACTTAGAAGAGTAGTTACACTGAAGTGAATAAATGTTTACAGGATCAGGGACTTGGATTCTAAAGATAAAGCACCAAGGTTTAATTTGAAAAGTGGGCCCAATATTAGTAACTTGAGTATTTTCACATAACAACTTGTTTGTAGGACAAGGCTAATAGAGCAAACTACTGTAATTTGGAGAACTTCAGGTATTATGCTCATGAGTGTGGGTATGTTTAAAGTCCATATTGCAGTATATATTTTACAATAAAGGGGAAAATGTGAGGAATGTTTGACTCCAACCATCCAAGTATTCCAGATCAACCACAGTTTGACTGTATCTACATTATCAAATCCCAATCCATGTTAGTTAAATTTCAGTCAGTACTGGTTGAGGTTGTTTGCACACCAGGTACACCAGCTCACATATTTCCACCAAGCCAGCCCCAGGACACCGTTAGCAAGCAGAAAGTAGGAGCTTTTTTTGTTTTGTTTTATTTTTGTCAAACACCACCTTCTAAGCAAACCAGCACCAGTTGGTTCATTCCTATCTCCTGTCAACTCCTTCATGAAGCTAATCCTGAAGAATTGCTCAGCTCTTCATTAGAGTCCAGTAAAGTAAACTACGTTCTGGACAAAATAGTACATTTTCCCAAAAGAAACTTCAGATAAAGAAGAGCTTTGTTAAGCTTTAAAATGTCTTTATGTCCCTTGTACTCTACACCTCTCTAACAAAGGTCCTTAGGTCTTACTATACTTATCAGCCTTACATAATACTGAAAAAATATGGACATGCACATATGGATATGTGTGATATAGAAGAACAAATTTATTATTTTAACATAATTGCCTTTATCATTGCTAAAGTCTGCAAACAGAATACAAATATGTATTTCAGTACAGAGTGAGACATCAGGACAGAGGGGCTCGTTACACTGAAAGAGAAATCACATATGTTTTGTTCGTTTGTTTTGAATGTAAAAAACAAATAACATTTTAATAGGGTAAAATACAAAAGCAGTCAATGAACACTTCTAGGGCTACTTAAATTTCTGTATTAGATTTGTACTGATTTTTTTCAAATACAGAGACACAAATGAAACAAAATACTTTGAAGTTTACATTACTGATTCTGTGGATGAGCTAGTGTACACCAACCAGTCCGACTGCTGAAGTCAGTGGGACTTTGCAGATGCACAGAGGTTGGAGTTAGCTAATCCTAAATCAGACTCAGTGCTTAAGATTCATAGAATTTAAGGCCAAAATGAACCATTAGATCACCTAGTCTCACCTCCTGTATATTCCAGGACATTACATTTCACCAAATTACCCCTACATTGAGCCCAGAATTTGTGTTTGGCTAAAGCATGTTCCAGAAAGGCATGCAGCTTTTATTTGAAGACGTCAAAAATGGGGAATCCACCACTTCCCACGGGATAGTTTGTTCCAATGGTTAATCACCCTCACTTGTTAAAGAATTGTGACACTTCTAATTTGAATTTATGTGGCTTCAGTTTCCAGTAATTGGTTCTCGTTATGCCTTTTTCGACTTGATTAAAGAGCTCTTTAGTTCCTGGTATTTTCAACTTGTGAAGGTACAGATACTCTGCAATAAAGTCACCTCTCTAGCTTCTTTTTGATAAGCTAAACAGATAGGAACTTCCTCTCTTTCAGAAAAATAGACTCCAAATGTCCATGAACTAAACCCACATGCTAAAAGTTCATGAGTAAAATACAAGAGAGGATGGTTAAGAGCAATCAAACTATATTCAAAATGTAGAGAAGTAAGTAGCAAGATATCACCACAGACTTTTGAAAACACATGGTTTCATAACTGCACTTACGAACTACTTTGATGTCTGTGCACTATTGAGAGATTAGAGTATGGTTACCGAAGAGCTTTGTTTAGCATAAATCAATTTAAGGATCAATATTTACCTGCCAAGAGTTAGATTCAGCCACAGTCCTTTGCCTGTGAAATCATTCATGCCAGTACCAAATGAGTCTGAAATAGTGCTATTTGTTTGGTATCATTTTCAATCACTACACTGAGGTATGAGGTACCAGGCAATGGAGTATTGGGCCTGTGGAATAAAGTCAAGTACTCACCACTTAGTTTAGGACTCGGTGTTCCCAAAGCTGGTCTAGGGTCTTTTACCAATATTTTTGATCCAGCTGTTGGAAAGAACAACAAAAAGATGGACAACAAGTAACCATCTGAAGACATTCAGTGGGACATGTGTTCTTAAATCACTTAGGCTTTTAAAATTCTATTAATTTCTTAGCACACAGTACCATCTTAAAGGGGCTGGGATGTACATTTATATCACCAAAGAGGAAAAAAAAACCACATATACATCAGAGAATGTTCAGAGATCTTCAGTAGACAAACAGGATGTATTTGCATAATACAATTTAAAATTCAATATAGGGACTAATCAGATTCCTTAAATTAGTCAAATGGAATGATCTCCTTCCAACTTGAACCTGATTCATGCTAACTGTCTTTTAAGTGATGGCACTGCCCAAAAGTTCTGGTTTTCTGGAATGAAGCGTTAAATCCAAAAATCTTGTATTGGAAACAGACCTTCTGTACAATGGACACATGGATCTTTATTACTGAGATTCCTTTTATATCTTTGATCTCCCTTAGACAGATGAAAAGGACTCAATTCTTTGTTCCCTTTAAGTCAATGATTCAGTCATTTTTGAAAAAACACTATTTTCATTTCCATCAGGAGGAACAAGAGAACATAGTGCTTTTCTTCTAACTACTTCCCCCGGTGGGAGGAACATGGCTTTTCATCTTTCTCTCTGTAATAGGTAAAATCAGAAAGGTCCCTCAGGGTATGCTATATTTCATTCTAATAAGAGTTAATAATTTTGAAGACATTGCTCCTTTTTCTCATTTTCCTGTAATACTGAACAGCGAGAAGTGAGAAGCTTAGTTTTAACCACTTTTTGACCCATTAATTTGTTTTACAATTGCCAAGATTTGGAAAAAAAAGATCAATCAAATGTTCCAGATGAAAGCAAAGAAGCAAGAAGATAAACTGTCAATGTTTCATCTCCTGCCTTTTAAAGGATATTGAAGTTGTTAGTAGACCTCTCTTACACCCTCTGACGAGGAGTGGCTTATTGCTTAAGGGCACAGATTCTGGTTTGCTGTGTAAATGGGGGCGCCGTTTTGATTTTTTAAGTTCAAGTACTCCACCCCCATTACCTTATTTTGTATAAAGCGTAGATAATAGGAGCTGGGAGGACACAAAATCCTATCCCCCCAAACTGGAGAGAGGGCATGGCTGCTAGAAAGATTATGGCCTTTAATATCACCTGTATTCCTTTTCTGCCACCTTATGCAGAGCTGTGGCTCAGTGGATCCACAGAATGTGTATCCCCAAGGACCATGCCCCTGCCAATACTAGAGACAACCATACACTCCCACAGAGAAAGATGGCATTGAGCTTGTCTCTGTAGTGAACCCTAATTTCAACCCTAACCCAGCCCCAGAAGGAAGTAAAATTCTAACCCTAACCCAGCCCCAGCAGGAAGTAAAAACAACTACTGTTGTTTATTTTGAAAGCAGCAGAAGAAATTTCTTGGAACAATTTCCGATTACCCTGAAGGGTCCTTAATTACAAAGGAAAGTATCAACACATTTCAAATATGGGTAGAGGTATTCAATTCAAACAGGCAGTACCCTGAAGTAAAACAATAGAAACACTGGAAAAGAAGAACACACCAAGGTTACAAGGAGGTTTCTTTCACACAAAGATAATATTTGTTTAATGCCACACTTTTTATCTGGAATACCTTGATAATATTTTCTATTAAGCTGTGTAACAGAGCTCAGTGAAAATTGGAATTTCCATCCTTTGGAAAACTGTGATATTTCAACAGATCAGGACAAAAAGTTGAAATATCAAAAACGTTCATGGAACAAAAAGTTCAGAATTTTTTAATTGTGACATGGCAAAATATTGTATTTTGGAATTTTTGATCAAAACAAAACATTTAAATAGTCCCAATTTGAAATGTTTAATTTCAATGTGTGGTACTGCCCAAAATCATTTAGTTTTGAGTTTGTTCAATATTAAACTACTTTTCCCTGTGATGGCATATGGTCTTGTGGGAACTGCAATTTGGGTATCTAATGCCACCATTCTCTCCTATGGTCAGGCTCCCTGACCAGACTACATCTTCCATGATGCGTCCATAGCCATGTCACTTTCATGATGTGCTACACTGCTTGACTGGAGGGAAGACTCCACCTGAACAACACAAAAGGGATGTAATCTGGCTGCAACTGGCCAGCCCATGGAGCTGGTTCCTACGTTAATCCCCCTTAGTATAAGGAAGCAAGATTGGATGGACAGATTTCACTATTGTACAGAATTTCTTTATTATGCTTTGTAAATATCAAAGAATTAAAGGGTTAGGTCTTCAGCTTCAACTGTTCTTCATGCTGTTCACTTAAATTTTGAATTTAAATGCAGGCTAAATTTTCATGTTCATTTCTCAACATGCCATCTTTTTCTTCTTATATGGAAAGCACATGTTCCCAAACATTGTCCTGTACAGTAAGTTTTATAACCCCAGAAAACCCAACATCAGCTCTGCATATCAGTGAGTTCTGCAGTTTTGGAAGGCACATACTTATGGTAATATCGACTGAAGTGAGAGTGGATCCTCTAGGCTTGCATGTCTGGAGTTCTAATTGATATAACACGTACACAAGACTATTGTACAATCCATATGCCTTGTATATGGATATAGGGTACAATTTTCAAAACAGTCCAAGTGCCTCAGGAGTCTGAATCCCATTTTCAAAAGGACTTAGGGACCTAAGTCTTAATGAAAATCACTAGGATGTTTGTGCTAAGTCAAGTGGATCTTTTGAATACTTTACCCACAAATATATAATGCTATTATATGAAATACAGAAAAAGACAAAGTAATATACAGATTTTAAAGACATGTATTTATATGATATATTGTTACTAAATAGCAAGTAAGGGAAAGTCAGAGGGAGGGGTGGGGGAGCAGAAGGTGTTACCTTCACAAACTGGAACTTTTCCAGTCCATGTGCCATCAGATCTACAGACTCTGTGTTCTGATCCTCCTGCTAGGAAGAAGCCTGACTGACAGGTATAAATCAATGTATAGCCAAGTGAAGGAAGATCCATTCCAGCCACATTAGCGTGAACTGGAGTCTCTGGTTGTTTACAGCTATGTGCTACAAAGAAAATGTATATTACTTTTTAGTTTAAATAGTAAAAATATTTCAGAAAAAAACAACCTCAAACATTTTGACAGGTAGTTAATTAAACAAAATGTATTAGCAACAATTACTTATATGTATATGTTCTTTCTCATCTGAGAGCTCACTAAGCACTTCACAGTTTTATAAACTCTGGGCCCAATCCTGTAAGCAGATCTATGAGGCAAACCTTTAATTCTGTGGGACAGCCCACAGAGTTTGAGAGTCCACCTTTGCAGATTTTCTGGAAGGCCCAAACACCTTATATATGTATTGATTGCCTTACACAGCAGTAAGAGGCAACCACCCATTGTATGAATTGCAATAATTGCTTAATACCAAGCAGCAACTAAATAAGAGTTTAGAACAGGAAATGAAGAAAAATGGTTACTAACCTGTTCTGAAACAATTGTTCGTTGAAATATATTGCACATGTCCATTCCACTTCAGCTGTTTGCATGCCCTAGCCTCTGAGATTTTCCCTCAGTGGTACCAATCAGGGTAGCACATTCACCCACTGCTGCATAGTGTTACTGTGCAATGGTATGAAAGGCAGAGCCGTTCACACCCCCCCTCTGCTTCTTTTTACTAGACAGATTCTGATATAGAGGGGTAGGAGGGTGGGTTGTGAAATGGACATGTGCAACACATCTCACAGAACAGCAGTTACAAAACAGGTTAGTAACCATTTTTAATACTTTGAGTGATTGCATGTCATTCCTTTTCAAGAAACTTACAAACAGTTCAATCTGGAGATGGTAGAAGAGTCTGAATAATGACTGAAGGACTACCTGTCCTCCAGACTGTTGAGAGGTGGCATAATGAAAAGTAAAAGTATGTACTGAACACCAAGTTACAGCTCTATAAATATACAGAATAGGCTCTTGAGCTAGAAAGGCTGCAGACGCTGTGTGTGATCTTGCTGAATGCACCCTGTTTGGTGGAGTTACATAGACTGGGAGACACTTCATCATGTCTGCAATTTCCGTTAACAGTTGGGAGGGAGAGTGAAACAGTTTAATCCTATCCAAGTTAAAGTCTAATGCTCTCCTAGCATCCAATGCATGGAGTCTCTCCTCATCCTTATGAGCATGAGGCTTAGAGAAGAAAGTTGGTAAGTATATTGCCTGATTGATTTGGAAGTGAGAAATCACTTTGGTGAGAAATTTGGATGAAGACAGAGATATATCTTTTCCATGTAGTGGGGCAGATACCAGGTCTCTCAATTCTCCTACCCTCTTTGCAGAGGTAATTGCTACCAAAAAAGCTAACTTAATTGACAGATGAAGTAACAAACCGGTAGCCAGTGGTTCAAAGGGTGGACCCGTTAGTGTTGCTAACACCATAAGAACATAAGAACGGCCATACTGGGTCAGACCAAAGGTCCATCCAGCCAAGTATCCTGTCTACCGACAGTGGCCAATGCCAGGTGCCCCAGAGGGAGTGAACCTAACAGGTAATGATCAAGTGATCTCTCTCCTGCCATCCATCTCCACCCTCTGACAAACAGAGGCTAGAGACACCATTCCTTACCCATCCAGGTTTAAGTACCAAGGAACAATGGAACCAAGGAACATCTACTTGGGGAGATAACCAGTCCAGAGCCTTCAAAAAATGGAATGAGTGACATGGGACTGGAGAAAAGGAAACAGTTACCAGTCGGAGGGTGGAAAGCAGAGATAGCTGCTAAGTGCACCCTGTTGGAAACTTCAGGTATAGCATGTGTTGTATTGGATCTTGGAGTGGAGAATTACCTTTTTGTTGATACCAGAGAGAGAATCTTTTACACTTCAAGTGGAAGTGTACCTAGTAAAAAGTTTTCTGCTGTTGGAGAGGGCATTTTGCACATCCCTTGAATAGATCTCCTACTGAAGTGTTAACCATGAAGCATCCAGGCTATCAGGTGAAGGATCTCTGGGTAGAGATGAACGAGGTAACCGTGATTCTGAGAGATTGGATCCAGGTTTGGTGATAGTGTCAATGAAGCCCTGGTAGAGAGGGTCAGTAGCATGGAAAACCAATGCTGGTAAGGTCACGCCAGTGCAAGGAGTATTATGTGAGCATAGTCATATTTAATTTTTAACAACACCCTAGGTAGGAGTGGAAGCAGAAGGTACAAATACATTAGATTGTCTTTCCAGGACAACAGGAAAGCATCCATCAGAGACCCTCAACTGTGACTTGCCCATGAACAAAACTGATGACACTCCCTGTTTGGTCAGGTTGCCAATAAGTTTATCTGGGGAACACTCCAGACTTGGAAAATGTGTCTGATGGAGAGATCACTTGAGGTCACTGGTGAATGATCTGCTCAATCCATCTGCAAGAATGTTCGGGACACCCGGAAGATAGAGAGTTTGAGTTGGTGATGCAAAACTCCCAAAGAAATATTGCTTCTTGGCATAGAAGCAACAATCTGACCTCTTCAAGTCTATTCACCTAGGACATCGCCGCCCTGTGGTCTATAACAACTAGTAAACTCCTTCCTTTGATTTGGGTGAGGAAAGTGTAACAAGCCAGACAAATGGCTCTCAGCGCTCAACTCTTCCATTTATATGGAGAGCTAAATCCTGGCCAGACCAGAGACTTGAGTTTGCAGAGTTCCAGGGCAGAAATGTCTGTAACCAGAGTTGAAGCAGATTGTGGGAGAGGAACTCCCACATATAAATTGGATGGGACCATCCACCAGTTCAAAGAGGCTAAGACTTCTGTGGGCATCCGAACCACCATGTCCAGGGGATGATGCATCAGGGAGTACAACAAGCCCAGCCAGTTCTGCAGCTTTCTGAAATCTACTGGCATGCCCAGATGATTAGTTTACCTGCAGCATCCTCAGGTTCAGCTGATCGCAGCTCCCATTGGCCGCAGTTCGCTGTTCCAGGCCAATGGGGGCTGCGGGAAGCGGCGTGGGCTGAGGGATGTGCTGGCTGCCACTTCCCGTAGCCCCCATTGGCGTGGAACGGTGAACTGTGGCCAGTGGGAGCTGCGATCAGCCGAACCTGAGGCTGCTACAGGAAAACAAATTGTTCCGGCATGCCAGCAGCTTTCCCTGATGGGCTGCATGCCAAAGGTTGCCGATCCCTGGTCTAATGAGATGTCTAACATTGTCTGGAACCTGGTTTGTGCAAGGAACACCCTGCCTTCTTTAGAATCCAATATTGCTCCTATGAACTTTATTCTCTGAAGAAGTGAGAGGACTGACTTTCCCTTGTTGGTAAGCAATCCCAATATGCCAAAGGTGGACTGGATCTTCGCCACACTGGATATCACCTGGTTCTTGGATTGTCCTCTCACCAACCAGTGGTCCATATATTCAAAGACTTGAATTCCTGATTTCCTCAAGAACATAGCCACCATTGCCATTCATTTTGTAAAATATGTGGAGCTGTGGACAGGCCAAATAGCAAGATTGCAAACTGATAGTGGGATTGGTTGACCATAAATCTGAGGAATTTCCTGTTGTTTTGATGTATTGCCACAGGGAAATATGCATCCTTTATTAGGGTAGTGTGCCAGTAGCCAGGATGCAGGGAGGGGATAATGGAAGTCAGAGTGCCCATGTGAAACTTTATTTAATGCATGTATTTGTTCAGCTAGTATGGGTCTGAGACCTCCTTTTACTTTTGGAATTAGGAAGTAACGAGAATATCTCTTCCCTCTGTGTAAAATAACTTCCTCTATAGATCCCAACAGGAGAAAAGATTCTACCTCCCAAAGGAGAAGTTCTTTGTGAGAGTGATCCATGAAAAGGGATGTGAAAGTGGGGAGGAAGTGGGGTAGACATAAATTGAAGGGTATATTCCATGTTGGTAGAAAACAGGGGTAGGAGAGTCTGGCAAACTGCAACTGCTAAGGTGTCCTCGACGAGAATGTTAAACTGACTGCTTGGTATTCCCAGGCTGTCTGGATGAGTTCAGTGGACAAAAAAGGAGACAGAGGTGGGCTCCTCCTGTAACTTTCCCTTTTCCTTCTAGAATGGTCCTAGTGACAAGGCATAAAGGAAACGTAAAGCAGGACTGCTGTGAATGGAACAACTACTTCTTTGTTAAAGAACTGTAAATATCCAAAAACTTGAGTGTAGCCCTAGAGTCTTTTGGCCATGAAGCCTGTCATCCGTCCATTGTGGAAAAAAAGCATTGGTCCCTCAAAAGGGAGATACAGAATGGTTTGTTGGACCTCCTGAAGAAGAACTCATAACTGGTGCCATGAACATCTATGTACTGTAATGGCTGATGAAGCATCCAATGCACCCTGAGGCAAGAGCCTGGCCACCATTTTTTACTTATCTACTACTGCAAGAAATTCTTGTTTTGCCTCCTCTACCAACTTGTCTGTAAATTGTAATACATTGTCACATAGGGAGAAGTTATAAATAAGGCTCCGTGTTTGTCATGGAGGTCACGGATTCCATGACTTTCCGTGACCTCCATGACTTCTGCAGCAGCCCAGTGTGGCTGGTCCGGGAGCCGCCTGAGCAGCCCCGGGGCCAGTCACGCTGGCTGCTGCTGGGGCAGCCTTGGCCCCCCCACTTTTCCCCAGCAGAAGGAGTTTGGGTGGGGGGGCTCAGGGCTGGGGGTTGGGGCATGGTGCAGTGCTTACCTGGGGGGGGGGGCTCCCTAAAAGGGCAACAGCAACTCCCCTCCCTCAGCTCCTAGCTCCACGTGCTGCCTCCACCCACAGGCGCCGCCCCACAGCTCCTATTGGCCGTGGTTTCCAGCCAATGAGAGCTGCAGAACCGGGGCTTGGGGCAGAGCGGAGGCAACACGTGGAGCTAGGAGCTGGGGTTGCAGATTTCCAGAAGCTGGGTAGGGAACCTGCCCCAGCACCCCCAAACTCCCAGCACCCACAGTGCCCCCCTGAGCACCTGAGGGCCCCCCCAGGCTGTGCCCTTCTCCCCAACACTCGTGGCACTCCCTGTGCCGCTCCCCCCAGCATCCATGGCGCTTGCCTACCCCCAGCACCTAGACCCCCCCAGCACCTGCGGCACCCCTCCCCCCAGTACTCGCATCGTCCCCCCCAGTCGCCCCCTTTCCATCACCAACAGCGCCCCCAGTGCTGCCCCCATGAGCTGTCCCCCCCAATTTTCTGTCTATGACTTTTACTAAATATACCCAGGACTAAAACATAGTCTTAATCATAAGATCCAAGCAATGCTAGCTGATTAGAAATCTGGAGCTGTAGTAGAGCTGTCAGACAAACTTTCCTGCCAATAACACCAAACTTCTTTGCATGTTTTGATTTTGGGGTAGATGCCTGCTGACTCTGGCACTCTCTTTCGTTAACAACTCAGGCCACCAAAGAACGTGGTGATGAGTGTAAAAATGTTAAATCCTCTGCAAGGGGACATAATACCTTCACTGAGGGAAGATGGCATTTGCCACAATACTTTTCTAGGCCCCAGAACAGTCTTATTTATGGGGAACATCACTTGAGAAGATCCCAAGGTATCAACCAAACTGCATGAGCTCTCCTGAATTACTTCCACCTGTATATCTACAGAGGAAGACACCCTATTTAAGAGGTCCTGGTGAGTTGTGTAATCATATGGGGTAGGTGAGGAAACACCAGTCACCACCACCTTGTCAGCTGATGAGGAAGAGGGATGCATGGCTGGCTGAGGTGGAGCTTCCCTTCTTTCCTCCAAAGAGGGATTCACTGAGGCAGATTGTCCAAGTTCAGTACTGAGCTCAGTACTGGGTGCAGCTTCCTGCAGCTCTCCTCCACTTTGTGATGTCTGCTGGAGGATGTAGAGGGGACAGGTTGCAGAGAAGATCTGTAGGCAGAAGGAAATCCCCACATGTTCCAATACGGTCATTGATATGGCACCAAAACCCAATTTATTCCCAACCATAGCTCCCTGTTAGCCGACCAATGCAGAAATTCCAGTGGATACCAGGGGTGGGAAGCGTGATGGCTTATGTGATGTGGCCGTGACACATAAGATCCAACTTCCAACTCTGGTGATGAACCTGAGCCATTTGACCAGTGAGGTGAGGTGCTTCTTTGTGCCAGGGTAATGGTGAAGAGGTCTAGAGAGGACTGCCTTGGCAAAATTATTGCTGGCTTGCCTCTTGGTGGTGCCATGCAAGGGAGTACCAGAGTGTCCAGAAGTGCCCACAGTACCAGGGGCTGAAGTCTAGCAGCTGGCAAATCCACATGAGTGTGTGATAGTACTGGGTGAGCTGTCTCTTGAACTGCCGGTGGAGTTTGCACCAAGAGACTCAGTAGCTCACATTCTATGGCATATGCTTCAGGCATTGATGGCACAGGAAAAATCTCTGCTGAGCTAAAGATGATGGCATCGCTGAACAGGATGGTGCTCCCTTAGAGGTCAGTCTTAACAAAACAAGTACTGGTGTAAAAGTTGACAACCTTCTGTCCCCCGAAGTGCAATCTGCACAGGGGTGTGACTTGGCACCGAGTGCACTCTACCCTCCTTCCCAGCTTATTTGCTGGTCTCTGGTGCTGGGGTCTGCTTGACGAGGGGTCCCTTGATGCAGTCTCCCACTGCTTCTTCTTTGGTACCAGAGAAGGAGATTTGTGCCAAGACTCTGCCATGACAGAAGTACTGCTGCTAACTGAAGTAGAGGCGCCCAGTGCTTGTCCCGAATGGGAAGGCTCCAAGGATCGGTGCATGGGGTTGCCTCTGTAAGAAAGCACTTTAGTCTGACCTCCCTATCCCTTTTAATTCTGGACTTAAAGTTCCTTCAGATTTGGCAGCTGTCCCTGATGTGGGCTTCTCCTAAGCACTGCAAGCACCTGGAGTGCGGGTCACTGACTGGCATCAGCTTCTTTCAGCTATCACAAAGTTTGTAGTCCAGAAACCAAAGCATGCTCCTGCAACAGACATTGGTACCCAGAACAGGCAACAACAACATCAACAACAACAAAAGGAAACCTACAAGTAGAAAACTATCAACTATTATCAAATACCAATTATATACAATAGAAATACTAAGGCCTTGTCTACACTGCCACTTTACAGCGCAGCAACTTTCTCGCTCAGGGGTGTGAAAAAACACCCTCCTTAGCGCTGCAAGTTTCAGCACTGTAAAGTGGCAGTATAGACAGTGCACCAGCACTATTCCCCTCGTGGGGGCGGTTTTTAAAAAACACTGGGAGAGCTCTCTCCAGCGCTGGTGCCACGACTACACATCCACGTTAAAGTGCTGCTGTTGCGGCAGCGCTTTAACATTGGTAGTGAAGACATACCCCAAGAGAGAGGGAAACACTTGGAGTAGGTGGTGGGACAGACCCAGACCAGTGGGGTACAGGAGTCTGGTAGAGGGCAAATATACTGGTCACTGGATGAGTAGTTTTCTGTTACCTGAGTGACCAGAGCAGGGGCTGCACTAGAGTAATCAGGAACTTGCTAGAACCAGTTAAGGCAGACAGGCTAATTAGGACACCTGGAGCCAATTAAGAAGAAGTTGCTAGAATCAATTAAGGCAGGCTAATCAGGGCACCTGGGTTTTAAAAGGAACTCACTTCAGTTTGTGGTGGAAGTGTGAGGAGCTGGGAGCAAGAGGCGCAAGGAGCTGAGAGTGAGAGGGTGTGCTGCTGGAGGACTGAGGAGCACAAGCATTATCAGACACCAGGAGGAAGGTCCTGTGGTGAGAATAAGGAAGTTGTTTGGAGGAGGCCATGGGGAAGTAGCCCAGGGAGTTGTAGCTGTCATGCAGCTGTTACAGGAGGCACTATAGACAGCTGCAGTCCACAGGGCCCTGGGCTGGAACCCGGAGTAGAGGGCAGGCCCGTGTTCCCCCCAAACCTCCCAATTGACCTGGACTGTGGGTTCTTCCAGAGGGAAGGTCTCTGGGCTGTTCCCCAATCCACATGGTGAATCTCTGAGGCAAGAAAATCCGCCAATAAGCGCAGGACCCACCAAGATAGAGGAGGAACTTTGTCACAGTAGGTAGAACTCTCCGATAACCGTCACAGGCAGTAAGAAGGAATTGAAAGAGGTCGGGGATGGCTCTGCCCTTCATACCATCATTCAGCAGCTTGAGACAGCACAGGGAGCATGCTAAGGGATAAATCCCTGTTGCTAGTACACGGTGTGCACAAACATCCAAAGTGGAATGGACATGTGCAATCACTCAAAGAAAAATAATGTCACCCTGAAGTTACAAGGAGTGATTTTAGGTATAACAGACTGTAATTATCAGGGGTAGAAATTACCCAGAATGACCCTTAATAAACCTACTTGTGAGAAAAACATCTTGGTACAGGTGTCTGAGACATTAGTTTTACATTACATCCAAAACATGGCACCTTCAAAAGAAGAGTGTCACATTTCATCACAGTTGAGCACTGATTCAGCACTCAGAGGGAAGAGTGTCACCTACTGAATCACTAACACAACGTCACAGAGCAACCTTGTGTGCTCCCATCCATGGAATGAGCAGTTCTCATCCTGTTTATCTTATGTCATGAGTTATGACATACCTTATGACCATCCCAGGTGGCATGTCTTCAGGCTGTTTGTAGAACTGGAAGGCATTACTTGTGACATTACAGTATCAATGAATCAGCACCACAAGACAGTAGTTTGTATAAGTCTCTTAAAATGGATATAAGCTTTCGTGGGCTTAGGCTCAAATAAATTTGTTAGTCTCTAAGGTGCCACAAGTACTCCTGTTCTTTTTGCGGATACAGACTAACACGGCTGCTATTCTGAAACCTGTTAAAATGGATAGTTGCCTAGGAGGGAAACAGCTTCCCTGCGTTAGAAAGAACTTCCTCTCTGTTTCAGATATGACTAATTACTGTTACCTTAACAAATTACCATACTGCCCTTTTTCAAAGTATCAGCACTGGGTACTAGGAAAGCAGTTCAAACCACTTATTATTAATACTGGAACATGTGCTTTGAAACGTCAGACTAAACCTAGTGGCCTTATATTCCACTTGGAAGGAGTGCAGAAGGGGCTACTCCCTGATTCAGGGCTGCCCATCCTCAGTGCAATTTAGGGCTGCACAGAGTTTTTCCATGACCCCTTTCCTTTCCCCCTACCCTTCCTGCAGCCCCCCTCTTATCCCCACTCTTTTATCTGATAAAGTAGCATTGAATCCAATCAACTATAAACAATAATAAATGAAGCTTGGGTTTTCCTATTTCTATAACGGCTTGTAGAACTGTGAAAGATTAAAATCAAATGAATATGGATAAATTGGGTAAAATGTGATTGTAATCTTTCACAGTTCTACAAGCCGTTATAGAAATAGAAAAAACAAAACTTAGTTTATTATTGTTCACTACTTTTCAACAATATAGTACATGTAAATTAATTAATGAAACCCATCATGGGAAACTATTTCCATCCAAGACTAACAGAAAAATATTTATCCCCTCCACCCATTACTTACGTATACATTCTGGCTGAATCCCACTCCACGTAAGATCAGGGAGGCAAGTTCGGGTTGTAGATCCTTGGAGAAGGTGTCCTTTTTTACATTGAAATTGAACAACATTTCCCACCTATTGAAACAGTGAAAGTACAATGATGTTATCACAAAGAAATATCAATTGTTCCCAATCAATAGGGTAAACTCCTACACAGAATGCAGGATGGATAAGCTGAGCCATGAGGTCCTTTCAAAAGCTGGGCAGAAAAAGGGAATTCCATTCTGTGGCGGATTTGGTACTTTGGAACAAAACCCCAAAATTTCAGAAATCTCAGTCAAAGGGAATGAAGCCCTAACTCTGGGACAGTCTACGAGGTGGGCTGCCCTGGAGCCAAGGATCTTGGAAGCCCTGGAAGCTCTGTTTGCCAAAGGGCTGTGAGCCTGGGACCCCAGACTGCCAAGGAGTCACAAACCTGGGAGCCAGGCCTTCCAGGCTCTCATCTCCTTGTCACATTGTTAGGGGCTACCACAGACTTGGGTCAGTCTTCTGGCAGGAAATCAGGCAAGTTTTGAAACCTTTGTGGCAGTGAGTTTCATTGGAACTTCTTTGAAATTGAACCATCTTGTCAAATGTTTCTGTTGTAAGGGATCAGCAAATTCTGATGAAAAATGTTTTACTGGAGTTTCTCAGACCAGCTCTAGTTCTTTCCAACTCAAGCCTGTATGGTTCTAGGATTTCCTTTTAACTTTGAGCCCTATGGTGTTTAACTTTACTTTCTCACTACAAGAAGAGAACATCAATCAGTATGCTTAATAGATAACAGAACGTGAGTACATGAAAATCCTCTCTCTTCACTCCTCTGAGCACATCATTTTTTTATGCTTCGAATGGATAATTTGAAAAAAAAGAAAAGAAAAGAAAGGAAAGAATTATTTGCAAATGAAGTAAAAATAGTGTCTGAATGACTTGCCGTATAATTGCTTTTGAATACAGTAAGTACGGGGCCATTTATTATAGACTGAGAATTGTTAACTCATTTACACTAGTGTTTAAACATCTTTAGATATCGAAGTCATAGGTCAAATGTGCCATCTAGTGAGCTGTGTATCTTTTGATGCATGTTTCAAGGAGAGGTTGTTGAGTTTGTACAAACTTTTCATAGCACAATGCATTTACATATTTTTTTAAAATTTAGATTAAGTTTAAAAGGCTTGATAAAAGTTCTTGATCCTCAAAATATGCACATCTTTCATAACAACTGAATCCCGTTAAACATTGTGCTTCACTGCTATAAACAATTATTTGAAACTTTATAGTAAAATTCCATTTCAGCTCAGTAGTCTCATCATGGTGAAATGTAATAATAACCCATGAGCTATGCATAATACCTGTATGTGAATTAAAATTGAAATTGTTTTTCTTTACAACATTCACTGGACTATATAATTACTTTAAAGAGATCAGTTTTGGAGGACATGCAGCAAATCAGGTTTTCATGATGAAATACATACTAGGAAAACACTATTGACAGTTATTGAAGTTGCATTGAATTGCAACACTAGTGCTCTTTTATCTGATAAAGTAGCATTGAATCCAATCAACTATACTAGATTGCCTGGCAATACACGTTACTCTTAGTGTACATCAACCCTCCATTTCTCTGAATGAACAGTTTTGAACCAAGATTTCTTCTACATCTGTTTTATTTATTTGGTATCTGTCACTCAAACAATATTTTGGCATTCTGGTTTTGAAGCAAACATCCTTTTGCTCCTGCTCCAACCACCAAATCAATGCCACTGTGTTAAACACATTTGTTTCATTTGAATGCAAATGACACATGAACCTACTTATTCTCCGCTTTGTTTCAGAAATACTCTTTCAAGGAGGAATCAACAATTTTCTCTGAATGAAGAAAAGAGCTGGATACATCCCTTTTCCCCTTTACCTTCATCCATATTTTGCACCTAAACAAAGTGGCCTAATTTTTGATATGCTGAGTAGTGGAAATTCCACTGACTCCCACAGAAAGCAATGGGAGTTACATATCAGGCTACTTAGGGATCCAATATGAAAATATTGGCCTAAGTAATTTGTTCAAGATCAAGAATCAATGACACATCATGTAAACACTCAGGAATTCTATCCACTGTAACCCCCGTAGTAATCTTCAATCAACATTCTAATATAGAAAATCAAAAAGAGTCATACAAAAGGTGAAAAATAGGTCAAATGATAAAGGATAAATATAAAAAAAAAATCAAGACAAGCATGTAGGGACAAAATTAGAAGGGCCAAGGCACAAAATGAGATTAAAGGGTAACAATAAAACATTTTGCAAATACATTAGAAGCAAGAGGAAGACCAAGAACAGGGTAAACTCATTACTCAACGAGGAGGGAAAGACAATAACAGAAAATACAGCAATGACTAAAGTGTTAAATGCCTTTTTTGTTTCAGTTTTTACCAAAAACTGATCCGATGACTAATATAGTGAACATTAGCATAAACGGGGTAGGATCTTAGGCTAAAATAGGGCAAGAACAAGTTAAAAATTACTTAGGCAAGTTAGATGTCTTCAAGTCACCAGGGCCTGGTGAAATACATCCTAGAACACTTAATGAACTAGCTGAAGAGATCTGAGCCATTAGCAATTATTGTTGAGAACTTGTGGAAGACAGGAGAGATCTCAGAGGACTAGAAAAAGGCAAATATAGTACCTATCTATAAAAAGAGGAATAAGGACAACCCAGGGAATTATAAACCAGTCAGCTTAAGTTCAGTTCCCGGAGAGCTAACAGAGAAAATAATTAAACAATAAATGTGTAAGCACCTGGAAGATAATAAGGTGAAAAGTAACAGTCAGTATGGATTTGTCAAGAACAAATCATGTCAAACCAACTTAATATCCTCCTTTGACATGGTAATAAGTCTTGTGGATGGGGGTAAGCAGTAGATATAGCTTGACTTTAGTAAGGCCTTTGATACTGTCTCACATGACATTTTCAAAAAATAAACTAGGGAAATACAGTCTAGATGAACCTACTATTAGGTGAGTACACAACTGATTGGAAAACCATACTCAGAGTGTAGTTATCCATGGTTCACAGTCAAACTGGAAGGGCATATCAAGTGGGGTCCTGCAGGGATTGGTCCTTGGTCCAGTCCTATTCAATATCTTCATAAATGATTTGGATAATGGCATAGAGAGTATACTTATAAAGTTTGTGGGCAAAACCAAGCTGGGAGGGGTTGCAAGTGCTTTAGAGGGTATGATTCGAATGCAAAGTGATCTTGACAAACTGGAGAAAAGGTCTGAAATAAACAGGATGAAATTCACTAAGGACAAATACAAAGTACTCCACTTAGGAAGGAATAATCAACTGCACAAATTCAAAATGGGAAATGATTAATAGGAATTAATAGGAATTAAATGATCTGAGGTTACAATGGATCAGACACTAAATATGAGTCAACAATGTAATACCATTGTAAAAAAAAAAGTGAACATAATTCTTGGATGTATTGGGGGGAGTGTTGTAAGCAAGACATGATAAGTAATGCTTCCACTCTACTCGGTACCGATAACGCCTCAGCTGGAGTACTGTGTCCAGTGCTAGCACCCATACTTCAGGAAAGATGTAGACAATCTGGAGAAAATCCAGAGGAGAGCCACAAAAAGGATTAAAGGTCTAGAAAACATGACCTGTGAGGAAAGGCTGAAAAAATTGGGTTTGTGTAGGCTTCAGAAAAGAAGACTGAAGAGGGGAACACAATAAAAGTTTTCAAGTACATAAAAGAGGAGGGTGATACATTGTTTTCCTTATTCAATAAGGATAGGACAAGTAGTAATGGGTTCAAATTGCAGCAAGGGAGATGTGGTTAGCCATTAGGAAAAATGTCTTAGCTGTAAAGGTAGTTACACTGGAACAAATTACCTAGGGAGGTTGTGGAACATCTGTCATTGGAGTTTTTAAGAACAGCGTAGACAAAGGCCTGTCAGGGATGGGCTAGGACGGTGATCCTTAGACCTGCCTCAGTGCAGGGGACTGGGGTAGCTGAACTATCGACGTCCCTTCCAGTCCTATATTTGCATGATTCTGTGATTTCAAGTTCTGTACAATGTAGTCCTGCTCAAACCAGAGATGTGCAAACAGGAAGTTGGTCCTTAAGGAGTGCCTGAAGAGTCATTCCCATTGGGTTTGAATGCAGCAAAAATCCTGGGTCTCCAAGATCTAGAGGAACCCTGACAGAGGAAGCTCACTCATACTGTGGCTGCGGACTTTATCCCAACTCTGCATCTCCTGCCTACCACTCAGTTCCAGATCAGTTCCTCAGACATCAACTCCCCTCCTGGGTAGTGATTGGCTCAAAGGCAAAGGAATTGGAGATTGTGTGGGGCTGTGGAAATTCCTCTCCTTTGAAGTTGACAGTGCTCCACAGCACTGTCCCCCATTCAAAAGTACTAGCCCCCATATTCTCCAGCCCACCAATCCATCCTACAATCTCCTCATCTTGCAGCAACACCTTGCCCACCATCTAGGAGCATCAGCCTTTCTATGCCACAAATCCCTGATCCAAGAGTATGAAATTAAAATGCTCAAACTGCTAACATAAATATTGTGCAAAAATGCTGTTTATAACATTCACAAAATTTCCATAAACATGTTTTCCACTAAATATACTAAAACAACTCACATTTTTGTATCCTGATACAGCAGCAACACATGAAAATATTTCTGCATTGTTCTCCTTTTCTATTTTAAACTGCACTATGGGGCTAATTTTATACCCAGACTCTGCATCACTGATTTCTTCTCCACTGGGAAATCAAGCTGCAAAGCCCTGGATATCTGCTACCACTCAGCAGAGGGGTAATGCTCATCTCAGAAGAAGGGGTATAAATATTAACCATTCCCAACCATAATCATGTGTACTGAAAATACATTTTCAAAATGGGAGGCATGAGCTATGTGCACAATTGTTACTGAAAAACACACACTTCTATCTGAGATTGTAGTAAATTCACTTCACTAAGAGTAGCAGACATTTTGGTTAGTCATGGTAAAACCAGTTCAGATAAAGTAAAAACTGACCAAAGCATTTGCTGAGAGTTCTATCTGAATCTTTATGAGTGCTGGAAAATAAAGGAGAACTATTTTTTTTAAGTGTGATTCTACCTATCTTTGTTCTTGGTCCTCCAGTTGCCAAATTACACCAGGACATTGTAATGGGTTTTCCCTTCCCCCCCCCAAAATGGGTTGTAGGTGGATGTGGCTAGAGTCAGATGCAGGGGAATAGGAACTGAAACAAAGTGTGGGGTGGTGGGTTTCCAGCTGTAGGGGAGGTAGCTAAAGCAAGTACTGCTGCATATGGGTGACAGTTGCGTTAAAGTTTGTTGTTTTTTTGGACAATCTGGTGTCATATCACTCCTTCTAATGATCCTTATGTTACAATATGTTGTAGAGAGGACTTAATAATGTAAGGAACTTCCAGTGGGAGATCATTCACTCTAAACTGGCTAAAGGACATAGAGGCAGTAGTGGGAAACCTGCGACCCACGGGCCACATGCGGTTCAGCAGGGTAATCTGATTGTGGGCCGCGAGACATTTTGCTGATGTCGACCATCCCCAGGCATGGCCCCTCGCAGTTCCCAGTGGCTGCAGATTGCCGTTCCTGGCCAATGGAAGCTGCAGGAAGTGTTGGGCCGCAGGGACGTGCTGGCCGGGAACTGCAAACCACGGTGAAGCTGTGGAGGGCCGTGCCTGCAGACGGTCAACATCAGCAAAATGTCTTGCGGCCCACAATCAGATTACCCTGATGGGCCGTATGTGTGGTGCAGGTTGCCCTTCACTGACATAGAGTCTAATGTGTGTCTTGCTCATACCACAGTCTCAGCTCACACTGCAAGTTTTGCTTGCAGTTCTTGGTGATCAGACCAGGTGAATGGGACTGTACAAGAGTTTTGCCGGGGGCTCGACCCTTTCCGGGCATCGGGGAGCCACACCGACTCACTACAAACCGTGGCTGGGCCCTCCGTCCGGCAGCCAGGTTCCTCGTCAGTCCTTCCTGTCCTGAGAGACACGATAAGCCCGACAACAATGTTATGTCAGGGCTCAGGCCCTCAGTCAGGGCTGAGCAACAATATAAAGTATTTAGGCCCAGGCCTTAGGTGAGGGCGGGGCAACAAACGCTGGGGCAGGCACTCAGGCCCTCAGTCAGGGCTGAGCAACAATATAAACTAAGCCTCAACAGGCCTGGGAGAGGGGGAGACTGCCACCCACGGGTTGGGTGGCAGGGAGGACGCAGGCCCTCCCACTCCACTGCGTCCCAGCCCGGGTCCCTAGCAGCAGCAGAAGGCCCGCTGCTTAGTCAGTGGGGATCCTGGCCGCAACGCACTGACATAGGCTCCAGCAATGCTGCAGCCAGACTGGGGTCGGCTGCCCCCGGGCTACTTCCACACTCTCCCTCTGGGCCTACCTGGGGGCCGGTGTCGGCCTCAGGGGGGATCCTGGACCATGGGTTCATCCAGCCAGGCATCGTTCGGTAGGTCCGGCAACTCCTCTGGGTAGAGGGCGTTGGGCGGGCCCGGCGGCTCCTCTGGGTAGCGGGTGCAGGGCAGGCCCGGCGGCTCCTCTGGGTAGCGGGTGCAGGGCAGGCCCGGCAGCTCTCGGCGGCTGCCCCGGGCTTCAGAGGTTTCCCAGACCCGAGCTAGGCAGGAGACGTCTGGTCTCTTTGGCGGCTGGGGCCTGACTGAGTTCTTCGGGGCCAGACCCCTCTGTCTCCCCGAGGCGGGACAGGAAGTCTGCGTTTGCATGTTCCTTGCCCGCCCTATTTTGGATGGTAAACGCGTAGGGTTGCAAGGCCAGATACCACCGCAGTAGTCGGTCATTGTTGTTTTTCATTCTCATCAACCATCGGAGGGGGGCATGGTCTGTGACTAGCAAGAACGGCGCCCCAAGGAGGTAGTATCGTAGGGTGTCACAGGCCCATTTTATGGCAAGCGCTTCTTTCTCGACCACGGCATAGTTCTTTTCACGGGGGGAACAACTTTCGGCTCAGGTATAGAACCGGGTGGTCCTCTCCATTTCTTGGGATAGGACAGCCCCCAGCCCTACCTCTGAGGCATCCATCTGCAGGATGAACCCCCGGTGGAAGTCAGGGCTGTATAGAACCGGCTCCTGGCAAAGACACGTCTGGAGTGTCCGGAAAGCGTTTTCACACTCTGGGGACCACTGTTCCTGCTGGGGGCTATCCTTTGTCAACAGTCCGGTTAAGGGAGCCGGGATGGATGCAAACTGGGGAATGAAGCGTCGATAGTACCCGACGAGTCCCAGGAACTGTCGGACTTGGCGTTTCATGGTGGGGGTCAGGCAGGCTGCCAGGGCTTGTACTTTCCTGACGAGGGGCTTCACTCGTCCTCCCCCTTTGGTGTACCCCAAGTATGTGGTTTCCTGCCATCCGATGCGGCATTTCTTCGGGTTGGCTGCCACAGAGCTCTCAGGACCGCTGACACCCGTTCCAGGTGGTCTTCCCAGTGCCGGCTATAGATCATGACATCATCCAGGTAGGCGGCCGCATAGTCATGATGGGGCCGCAGAAGGCGATCCATTCGTCGCTGGAACGTCGCCGGGGCCCCATGGAGGCCAAAAGGCATCCGGGTGAACTGATACAGTCCCGTAGGGGTGGCGAATGCGGTCTTTTCCTTAGAGGGGTCATCGAGCGGCATCTGCCAATACCCCTTACTGAGGTCGAGGGTGGTGATGAACTGGGCCTCACCTAGGCGGCCCAGCAACTCGTCCACCCGGGGCATCGGATAGGCATCGAACCATGAGATGGCGTTCACCCGTCGGAAGTCTATACAAAAGCGTCGGGTGCCGTCAGGCTTGGGCACCAAGACCACCGGGCTACGCCACTCACTCTGCGATGGCTCGATGACTCCTAAGGCCAGCATGGCCTGTACTTCTTCTTCCACCTCCTGATGCATCCGGTATGGCAAGGGTCTGGTCGTCTCACGGATTACCTTCCCTGGCTCGGTCTGGACCGAGTGACAGACCAGGGTCGTGTACCCGAGCAGGGGGGGCGTTCCTTGATCTAGCGTGCGTGGGGCCCGAACTCCGGCTCTGGTGGGTAGGGATTAATCAGCAGGGCCTCCCACTCCCGCCATGGTTTCAACAGGTTTACATGGTCTGCGTCTTCTTGCATCGGTCGGGCTGGCGGATCTCGTAGGTGACGCACCCCACCTTCCGAGCTACCTCATAGGGCCCCTGCCAACGGGCCAGTAGCTTTGACTCGCTTGAGGGCAGGAGGAGCAGCACCCGATCACCGGGTTCAAAGTCACGCACCTGCGCCTCCCGGTTATAAGTCCGTTCCTGCTGGTTCTGAGCAGCTTTTAAGTTTTCATGGGCCAGGGCCCCAGCCTGAGCAACGTATTCCTGCAGCTGGAGGATGTAGTGCAGGAGGCCCTGAGTTGGAGAGGGGGATTGCTCCCACGTTTCACGCATTAAGTCCAACAGGCCCTGCGGACGGCGCCCGTACAGCAGTTCAAACAGGGAGAACTTGGTTGAGGACTGGGGTACCTCGCGGATAGCTAACAGCAGGGGAGGGAGCAACTGATCCCATCGGCATAGTTCCTCTGGGGGGAATTTTCGCAACATTTCTTTGAGAGTCCGATTAAATCGTTCCACCAACCCATCTGTCTGCGGGTGGTAGACGGAAGTCCGTAATTGTTTGATCCCAGGAGCTTGCAAACCTGCTGCAGCAGGCAGGAGGTGAAGTTAGTGTCTTGGTCCGTGAGGATTTCTCGGGGCAACCCCACCTGCGCAAAGACCTTCACCAGTTTTCCGGCGATGGTCCGGGCGGTGGTGCTCTGAAAGGGAATGGCCTCCGGGAAACGGGTGGCGTAGTCCACGATAACCAGGACATACTGGAACCCCGACGCACTCTTTGGGAGGGGTCCCACCAGGTCCATGGCCACCCGTTCAAATGGTGTTTCCACTATAGGCATGGGGACAAGGGGGGCCCTGGGTACCCTTTGCGGAGAGGCTACCTGGCACTCCGGGCAGGAGCTACAATAGTTCCTCACCTCCTGGTCAACACCAGGCCAGAAGAACCGGGTTAAAATTCGGGCAAGGGTCTTCTCCTGGCCCAGATGCCCAGCCGCAGGGATGTCGTGCGCCAACTTCATCACGGCGCACCGGTGACACCTCGGTACCAGTAGCTGCGTTTGGGGCTCCTTCGTACGGGCGTCACGGTCTACCCGGTAAAGACGGTCCCTGCGTAATTTGAAATGGGGCCGCTGGGCGCCCGCTGGGGGTCGATGATAGTCCCGTCGACGGCTGCTAGTTGTTCATAGGTCCCACTAAGGGTGGGGTCAGCTCTCTGGTCACGGCAGAAATTGGTATGGAGGAGGGGCTCAACCTCGGGCCCAGGCCAGGGGTCGTTGGCCTCTTCGGTTCCTGCCTTGGGTTCTGGGACCTCGGGCTCCTCTTCCGGTAGTACCCCCTGGGACTCCCCCTCCAGGGCTGGGGTGGACCAGAGGATCTCCTCAAAGGTGGGCCAGTCCCGCCCCAGGATCACCGGGTACGCCAGTCGGGGGGCTAAGCCCACTATGATTCGGTGGGTGACGCCAGCCACTGTTAACCAGATCCAGGCACTAGGGTATAGCCGTACCTCCCCATGGATGCATTGCAGGTGGATTGTCCCCAAGTGGGGGTCCACCTGGGGTCCTAACGCCTGGCCGCAGCCTGAGTCGATCAAGGCCTGGGTGGAGTGGTCACCGACAACTACCGGGACCGTGATCTTGGGGGCCTGTGGTAGCCGGGCCCTCGTGTCCCCTGTGCAGACCTGGCCGAACCTACAGTCCATGTCCGTACAGTCCCGTTGCAAGTGTCCCGACTTCCCACAATGGAAGCAGGGCCCGAGTTCAGGCCGCGGGAGGGGGCTCCCCTCGGAGTCCTAGGGGGGCTCCGGAGAACCCTTGCGACACTTGGCATGGGGGTGAACGGCCCGGTCCAAGGGGGAGGTTCCGGGCATCTGAGCTGAGGTCCCGGGCGGGCCTCTTGCCCGCGGCCCAGATTCCGCGGTCCGGTCGGGGCGTCCCCTCTCCGTTCGGTGTTCAGGCACTCTGGTCCGGGGTTCTGAGCTCGGAGGCCGGGTCCCATTGGCGATTCGGCCGTGAGGAAGTCCTCCATTAATGCAACGGCCGCAGCTAACGTTGCCAGCCGGTGGCGGAGCACCCAGACCCGTCCTCGCGTCGGGAGGACGTGTACAAATTGTTCGAGGATAGCTTGTTCTGTAACCTCCTCCACCGTCCTCGTTTCTGGCTGTAGCCACCGCCTACACGCCTCCTTCAGGGCTTGGGCCACCAGCCTGGGTCGGGTTCCCGTGGAGTACCTTTGGCTCCGGAACCGCTGCCGAAACGTCTCTGGGCTGACGTCTAATGCATCCAAGATTGCGGCCTTCACCCAGCTGTAATCCCTTGATCTGCCATCGCCAGCCCTCGATATGCCATTTGGGCAGTCCCTGTGAGGTAGGGGGCCAGAAGGGTGGCCCACTGAACCTGGGGCCACCCCGCGACCAGCGCCACCCATTCGAACGTAACCAAGAACGCCTCAGGGTCATCATCGGGACCCATCTTGGTTAGTCGGACCGGGACGGCGGTGCGGGGCGACCCTGCCCCGTCCCCTGGCCGCAGGTCCACGGGGGGCGGCTCTGCGGTCACAAGTTGCTGCAGCCGGTCCTCCAGCTGCTGAATGAGCTGCTGCTGCTGCTGGAGTTGAGCAGCATGCTGCTGCTGCTGCTGCTGTAGCTGGGCTGCGGCCTGCTGTTGTTGCTGTTCGAGCTGGGCAGCTGCCTGCTGCTGCTGCTGCTGAACGTGGGCGGCCTGCTGGCGCTCCTGGCTCTCAGCCAGCAGTTGAAACAGTCACTCCATCTCCATGGTTCTCGGGGGGGAGGGAGAATTCCCCCGTCAGGCCCTTCTCACAGGGCCCAGGGATCAGTATCCCCACTTCTGGTACCACGTGTACAAGAGTTTTGCCAGGGGGTCGACCCTTTCCGGGCGCCAGGGAGCCACACCGACTCACTACACACCGGGGCTGGGCCCTCTGTCCGGCGGCCGGGTTCCTCGTCGGTCCTCGCTGTTCTGAGAGACACGATAAGCCCGACCCAAGCTTTGGGTGGACACCAATGTTATGTCAGGGCTCAGGCCCTCAGTCAGGGCTGAGCAACAATATAAACTAAGCTTCAACAGGCCTGGGAGAGGGGGAGACCGCCACCCACGGGTTGGGTGGCAGGGGGGACGCAGGCCCTCCCACTCCACTGCTTCCCAGCCCGGGGCCCTAGCAGCGGCAGAAGGCCCGCTGCTTAGTCAGTGGGGATCCTGGCCGCAACACACTGACATAGGCTCCGGCAATGCTGCACCCAGACCGGGGTCAGCTGCCCCCGGGCTACTTCCACACTCCCCCTCTGGGCCTACCTGGGGGGATCTTGGACCATGGGTTCGTCTGGCCAGGCATCATTCAGTAGGTCCGGCAACTCCTCCGGGTAGAGGGCGCAGGGCGGGCCTGGCGGTTCCTCTGGATAGCAGGCGCAGGGCAGGCTCGGCGGCTCCTCTGGGTAGCGGGTGCAGGGCAGGCCCAGCGGCTCCCAGCGGCCGCCCTCGGCTGCAGAGGTTTCCCAGCCCCGAGCTAGGCTGGAGACGTCTGGTCTCTTTGGCGGCTGGGGCCTGACTGAGTTCTGAGGGCCAGCCTTCATACTTCCGGGTTGCCGCCTGACCCCGGGAGGGGCGGGCTCAGCGCTCCCTGGCTCCGCCCACTGCGGCCTCCAGATGGGCTCTTCCCCCTCAGGGGTGCTGGGGAGCCACACTGACTCACGACAGGGACATTAATGAGATGTCCAGTATCCATTCATTGGCTGGCGAAGGGATCTAATAATAACCTGTTCAAAACTTATGGTTCCTCACTTTACAAGTAAAAATGTTTTCTCTACCAGCCACCCCTGCAAACTAGAGTGAAGCTCCGTTCTTTCTTGCTTGCTTGTCTGCATCAGTAATAAAGATTTGCCACTTAGAACAGAGTTAACTATTCTTCACAATCATGTGCAAACTAGAGCAGAAGCCATCTCACTCTATCCTCTCTTAGTTGAATGGAACTAAAATGTGGGAAAATCTTATTTTCATCACTAACTACTAGATATGACATTCAGGAAGGAGATCTATTGAGTAAGAAGGTGCATCTTTGGTGTCACGAGTCATTATTTTGACCATAAAAGGACTTAAAGCAGTCTTTTCATACTAAGCAGCTGCTATTTATTGTAGTAATCTGTACTTTTTTTAACAAACAAAAGCAATAAAAGGTTATGTTTTTGGAAGGCAAGTATGCCTGCATATGAGGGATGGCTGGTGTGCATTCCCCAGTGCCTCTGCTGTATCAGTTCTTTTGCTCAACTAACATTTGGCCATTCTTTTGGAAGTGAAATAAAATGCACCTCTTGACACCCTTGCTAAATCCTAGCTGAAAACCTATGTAATCATAAAGGCTCTTTCAGAAAAACTGGGTGGCTCAGGGTATTGGTAATGTGACATGGAGACTTTCACCACTATATCACTGATATTAATCCAGTCCAGTGCTATAGGTATAAAAGTGTTTGCTACTAAATAAACAAAATTGTTGGCCTCTGTGAAATAAGTTTGTAGTCTTAGTTCCCTGTGAATATGTGTGCACATCACATAACCTCACACAATTTGCATCCTTGTTGGAAGTTAAAGGATGATTAGACTGAGAATGAACAATTATTTCACTGTTCCAGATTAAGATTGGGGCATAGTGGTGGGGGCAAACTTGGGGGTTTGTACATGGTTGTCCATACTATATAGCAATTATCTTGAAATAAACAGGCTTCCATTCTACTGTGCTATCACTATTATAGCTTTATAAGCACTAAATTCACAGAAGAAGAAAGTTTACAAGGTTTTCCCTTATCTTCATATTGAATATCATATGAAGCATCACAAAACAGACCCAAGAGCTAATACTAGGGGTGTAATGTGGCTATTTTTCTTTCTAAATACAGTTTGCACTTTGGCTCCCTTCAAGCTTTAACGTGCAGGAAACTTGCTGAATTTCCACAAAAACCTAAATTGGAAAAAACACAACTACAGAGCCTTGCATGCAAGACAGATTGTTCTAAATAAATCCTTGTTTCATTTCAGCAGTATGGTGTGCTGTAATGGCTTATGGTCAACGTGCTATAAACAATTTCCTATGTTACTAGCAATATATCTGAACAAATATTCCAACCCCACAGTTCATTTCAAAGAAGCAATTTATTTTTCAAGCTTACAGATGAAGTTGCTATATACTGAGACAAAGGTATTTTGTCTTTGTAAAATCTGCTTGATATAATATATTGTGTTCAGGATAGATTTGCTACATAACGAAATATTGGAATGAATGATAATATCCTAAATTCAGGGACACATCCCAATTATACCAGATGATACCATTTATTTACATTCTGTGGCTGGTATCTGAAGTAGGGCTGAGCTATCATTTTTGATGGACATCTGCTTAACTTAATATGCAAGGGCCAAATACTGACACCCTTACTCAGTTTCTGCCTAATCTTTTCTCTGGAAAACTCCAACTAGCATCATTACATTGTGATGTGATGCTAGCATGTGTGCTGTGATCTAGAAGAGACCCCCACTGTGCAAAGATGCTGTCTTTGAGGCTTGGGAAAACAGGCAAGTAACAGCAAAGTGGGGAGGTCAGGGCTGGATAATTCTCTATGTAGCCAGCTCAAAAGAGCCTGAGCTTGGAGTTCTAGTGACAGAAGAGGACTAGCCAGGTAGGGAAGTGGATAGCTAGGAAGAAATTGGCACTGTGGCAACCCATACCTTGGATTAGTATTGCCAAGGGGCCATGCCATGTTCATCCTATGTAATCTGACAGCCAACAACCAGAGGGTTGAGGGTGATCTAGGTTGGGGTTTTACTGTCAGCCTCAGACCTGAACTTCTCTGTGTTTGTGAGATCTTAATTAGAAGCTACACAAAGAAGTATGCAACTTGGTTCTACTAATGTTAACTGGTGACACTGTATATGTACAAATTATGAGGAACATCTACTATTTTAGAAGCAGAACTTTATCTGACAAAAACTCTTCATTATTCACTTGCTAAAACTTCAAACTGTTCTGCCTAATCCTCCATAAATGTGTGCAGTGTTGTTGTAGTGTCTAGGTCCCAGGACATTAGAAAGACAAGGTATGTGAAGAAGAGCTCTGTGTAGCTTGAAAGCTTGTTTCACCAACAGAAGTTGGTCCAATAAAATATATTACTTCACCCACTTTGTCTCTCAAATTCTCCATAAAGTCTTCCTACATATTACTACATATGGTGCTAGGTGTTGATTGTCTTTCTGCCAAGATCTGGTCTGTTGCGTTTTGGATTTAGATTTTGTTTCTTCTTTATCTTTCCCCTATGTCTATCCAGAGTGGCCAAGGAAGTGTTATCTTGGTTTTTCCTTCCCCTAAGCATCAGAGAAAGGAGCTAGCTCTTGACCTTTCCCCTTAAGCAGAAGAAGGAGTGCTGCAATTCCTACAGGGAAAGAAAGAGAGTACTAATCACTGCTCCCCACCCTGCTGTGACAATGACAGCAGTATATTGCACTGTGCTAACTATGCAATCACACCTAGAGTGTGACAGAAATTGATGTTTAAACATTTGGTTTCTAAACAGTACCAACTCCTTTATATGGGAGCTTGAGGATAAGCTGCTGGTTAAGTGAAGTAGTTTTGAAGGCCATACAGTATACAAAATAATTGCTGCTGAAGTGCATTTACTGTATTGCTGTATTAATCTGCAAGGCACTAACCTTAGAATTTTGGGGATCAAAGTTGTAAATCCTGCCAATAGCTACATTTGTTAGAAATTATATATCAGTTGACATTTTGCCTGTTTATTTGAAGAGTTGTATGCTGGATACTAATGATGCTTCCATTCACCATGGGAAAAACAAACAAAAACAAAAACAAAAGAAACAAAAAACTAGAGGGATCAGACTGGCCTGTCAGAATGTAAGACAAATGTTTAACATGTCAGACAAATGACCCTAGGGAATTTGACAACAAAATTACAGAAAATAGCAATTGCAATGACTCAATGCCTATGCAATATAATAAGCACTTTCTAATGTAGCATTTTGTTGTCTCAAAAGGACGTATGAATTCTCTCTATGTACTGTTTCGGAGTAGCAGCTGTGTTAGTCTGTATCAGTAAAAAGAACAGGAGAACTTGTGGCACCTTAGAGACTAACAAATTTATTTGAGCATAAGCTTTCGTGGGCTACAGCCCACTTCATCGGATGCATAGAATGGAACATATAATAAGAGTATATATATACATACAGACAAGATGCCATCCCAGCTCTAAGAGGCTAATTAATTAAGATGACCTATTATCAGCAGGAAAAAAAAACTTTTGTAGTGATAATCAAGATGGTCAATTACAGACAGTTGACAAGAGGTGTAAGGATAGTTATCATAAGGAAATAGATTCAAGTAGTCTAATGACTCAGCCATTCCCAGTCTCTGTTCAAGCCAGAGTTAATTATATCTAATTTGCAAATCAATTCAAGCTCAGCAGTTTCTCCTTGGAGTTGTTTTTGAAGTCTTTCTGTTGTAAAATTGCCACCTTCAGGTCTGTTACTGAGTGGCCAGAGAGGTTGAAGTGTTCTCCTACTGGTTTTTGAGTGTTATGATTTCTGATATCAGATTTGTGTCCGTTTATTCTTTTGCGTAGAGACTGTCTGGTTTGGCCAATGTACATGGCAGAGGGGCATTGCTGGCACATGATGGCATATATCACATTGGTAGATGTGCAGGTGAACGAGCCCCTGATGGCGTGGCTGATGTGATTAGGTCCAGTGATGGTGTCACTTGAATAGATATGTGGACAGAGTTGGCATCGGGCTTTGTTGCATGAATAGGTTCCTGGGTTAGTGTTTTTGTTATGTGGTGTGTAGTTGCTGATGAGTATTTGCTTCAGGTTAGGGGGCTGTCTGTAAGCGAGGACTGGTCTGTCTCCCAAGATCTGTGAGAGTACTGTATTCTTTTAAGAATGATGAGACTGATTCTCTGTTCGCTTACATTAATTTTACACTGGCATCTCTCCTGATATATTTTGGTGTGAGCAAGAGGAAAATTGGCTTGACTATAACTGTTTTATCGTATTATTAGCAAAACATGGGCCAAATCCTGACATCCTTACTCAGTTTACTCAATCCTTACCTAGGAAATATCCCACTGAAATCAATGACAATTTTGCGTGATTAAAAACTGAGTAACATCTTCAATTGCAGGTTTTGATGCTATATTTCCTCAATATAAGGAAAACTAAGGGTATGTTTACACTGACAGAGTTACATCGCCATCCAGAGAGCGCTGAAGGGAAACCACTGTTGTGTGTTCACACTGTCAGCTGCCTGCACAATAGTGTGTTCACATTTGCAGCACTTGCATTGGTATTTGGAGCGGTGCACTCTGGGCAGATATCCCACAGATCATCTCTTCCTCTTCTGCTGCTAAGAGTTGTGGGAAGGTGGAGGAGGTCATGGGGCATCCTGGGTCCTGTCCCAATGCCTCGTGATGCATTGGTTCACATCCCAGCAATCCCTGTGCTTCGGGCCACATTTGGCGCCATCTTTCAATGATTTGTGTACTGTGCACTCTGTCTCTTCGGTCTGCAGGAATGGATCCTGCACTGTTGACCAATATGCTCCTTGCTCTCACTAACAATCACAAGGGGCAGTGGAGTTACTCCTTAAACTACAAAGGCAAGAGGAGTTTGACATTGATCTCGCCACGCACAGTACCTATGACACAAGATTGCTTGTGGCATTCATGGAGGTGCTGACCACAGTGGAACGCCGCTTTTGGGCTCAGGAAACAAGCACTGAGTGGTTGGATCACATTGTCATGCACATCTGGGATGATGAGCAGTGGCTGCAGAACTTTCGGATGAGGAAAGCCACATTCATGGGACTGTGTGATGAGCTCCCCCTAGCCCTGTGGCACAAGAACATGAGCATGAGAGCTGCCCTCTTGTTGGAGAAGCGCATGGCGATTGCACTGTGGAAGCTGGCTACTCCAGACCGCTACCAATCGTTCGCTAACCAGTTCAGAGTGGGAAAGTTGACCGTTGGACTCGTGTTGACGGAAGTGTGCAAGGCCATTAAACACCCTGTTCCACTGCATGTTGTGGTATACACATCATACAGTCACAAGCCTGCTTTCTGCAACCCTCCTGCCCCCAACAACTCGCTTCAGTGATTCTCAAAATCAAACCCACTTACCAGGGGCCTCCTCTCCTTTTCACGCTTCACCAAGATCTGACTGCTGTGACTGGCTAGCCTCCTCCGGGATAGAGAAGAGCTCCTAGCTGCATGCATCTCTGATCTCCAAGTCATCCTCTGCCTCTGGGTGACCCTCTCTCTCCACATTCTTGTCCAAGATTTCCTCCTCCTGGCTCGGTCCATTCTCAATTGGTATGAGAGCTACTGAAGTATCCACAGTGGCCTTTGCAGTGGAGGTGGGGTCACCACCAAGTATCGCGTCCAGCTCTTTGTAGAACCAGCAGCTCGTGGGTGCAGCACTGGGGTGGCGGTTTGCTGCCCGCACCTTGTGGTAGGCATTCTGCAGGCATTCACTTTGACCTTGCACTGCATTGTGTCTCAGGCATGGCCCCTTTCTGTCATGCATCGTGAAATCTGTCCGTAGGTATCATAATGCCTACGGCTGGAGTGCAGCTGGGACTGGACAGCTTCCTCTCCCCAAATGCTGATGAGGTCCAGCAACACGGCATTGCTCCAAGCAAGGGATCACCTGGTGCTTGGAGCAGGCATGGTCACCTGGAAAGATTGCGCTGAAACCACTGCACGTGTCACCGAGAAAACAGGAAAGGGACTTTCAAAATTCCCAAGGAATTAAAGGGGTGGGGCTCACAGTTGAGTTCAAAGTGATGACCAGAGAGGCAAGAACAGGCATTGTAGGACACCTTCTGGAGGCCAATTGCAGCGCTATAATCGACCAGGGTGTCTACACTGGCACCACGGTGCTATAGCCCGGGCACAGAAAGCTGTACGCCTCTTGTCGGGGTGTTTTTTTTACAGCGCTACAACTACACAGTTTCTGCGCACTAAGTGGCTTGGCAGTGTGCACACCTCAGGAGTTACACCGCAGAAAGCTGCTTTACTGCACAGAAACTTGCCAGTGTAGACAAGGCCTTGGATAGATGAATAACTTGGATATTGCTTTTATTTTTTTTATTAAGAAAATGACCTCTCCTGCCAAAATCAATGTACACACTAGCCCTGCAGAGTCCAAATCACAGTGTATCAAATGGAGTATATGGGCTTCCAAATGTTTCATCATGTAGACCACATTTTAATACAGGGATTAACCCATAGACTACCTGCCTTCCAGTTCCAGAGTATGTGGAACACTTTCCCTCCCATTTATGATCACATAACATCTGTTTGGCAACTATAACAATTGTTTGCATAGAATTTAGTACTGGAATGGTATTTAAAGGGTTTGTTGCTGATTTTAATGCAAATCGGAAGCTGGAAATAAGGATAACCAACACCATATAAGCATCTCATTCTTAACAGACCATAGGCAAGGTCTTTAATCACCAGTGGTTCCTGGATCATAGTCTGAGAACTTCTGAACTATTGTGTACTATAAAAACAACTTAACACACCCTACCTGGTAGCCAAATGTATTGTTTTGTGATCCATGCCATGGGATTCCAGGGTTTTCACATGATGTGCGAGTGGGTTCTAAAAAAATTAAAATAAACACAACATAAGGTATTTTTTTAGTGAAAAAAAATCTGTCTGTCAACAAATATATTTAATTTAACCACGTGGAGAACAGGATCAGAAGAAGCATCATGGTTAAAATGGTCATATTTCACAGACAGCGTAGAATAATATAACATAATAAATCAAAGTTCTCAAACACAAACTGACAGGATTAGCAGTGGGAGAACCAAAGAGCAGAATCCAATAGATCTCAGTAACACGGATCTCATCTTACCTATACATCGAGGAGAAGAACCACTCCAAGTTCCATCTGCTTGGCATATCCTAGTACTGGACCCAACCAAAACAAATGGAGGATTGCAGCTGAAAGAGACTTCTGACTGGTAGATGAAGCTCTTGCCTTCTCTTTTCCCTTGAGCAGGTACTCCAGGGTCACCACAAAACTTTGCTATGGAAAATGATTTGACATATAGAAAGCATTCAGCATTTGCTAAAAGGTATTAAAATAAGACTTACACTAAAGTACCCGAGCGTAGCTGAACGGTTACTCCAAATCTCATGTCTGGCTCTTATACATAGCCAAATAAATGGGAGTTTTGTGGGAGCGAGGAAAGAATGGAATCTACCCAACATGATGGAGAGGTCACATAGCCAATCTTTGCTAGTACTGACTGCAGGCTAATGGTTGAACTAGCTTTGGTAGCTGATTAGAATCCCTCTGAGAGAGGCAGAGGAAACAGCTTGGAGATGTACTGTGTGTCTGGTGATTCTACCAGCTACAAAACCTTCCACATCCACAGCTCTACTCTATCCCCAAATCCTATATTAAATCAGCATACAAGGTGCCCTGCAGAAAACAACTGCAGAGTATGACAGTCCTCTGCCCGCACAACAGAACCTCATAACACCTATTACTTATAGGGTCTTCCGTGCTCTTGGAGGGAGCAAAAGAAGTTGTCCAAAGAGAAACAGATTTTAGGAGTGGCAGCTTCTTACTTCATCTTACTTAACTACAATTGAAAACTTGGGTATTGAGTGAGATCACTAGAAAGTTAGTATCAGAGGGGTAGCCGTGTTAGTCTGAATCTGTAAAAAGCAACAGAGGGTCCTGTGGCACCTTTGAGACTAACAGAAGTATTGGGAGCATAAGCTTTCGTGGGTAAGAACCTCACTTCTTCAGATCTGAAGAAGGTTCTTACCCACGAAAGCTTATGCTCCCAATACTTCTGTTAGTCTCAAAGGTGCCACAGGACCCTCTGTTGCTTTTTAGAAAGTTAGTGTGGCTAACTAGAACTACAATAAAAATACAGTAACTACATTAAACATGGAAAGCAGTTTAAGCAGGAATCTGAAAGTCAAACATTAATAGACATTTATTAAATAGAATATATATCTGCCAATAATAATATATTCTAAATCAGAGTCTTAAGGCTTTTAGCTTATCACCTGTAAGGATTTTCTTCTGTCCATGGCATAGCATTGAATAACTGGCTGTATGCATGCTGGGTGAGTTTCTTCTGAGTGGTTATTTGATGAGTAAAGTCTCAAATTCTCAGGGGAAAAAAATCTTTAATTCCCTCACAAGGAACTGGTATTATTGGGAGCTAGATAATTTTTACAGAAAAAGTTCATGTGGAAACTCTATCATTCATTTGAAATTTTTCATAAGCCTTTCCCCAGCAACATGCTATTGTTGGATGTCCACTAATTCTCTTTCACATGGGTAACTAAGGAAATGAGACATGGTAATTCACAGGAGCCTTATATTTCTCTGGGATGGAAAAATGTGCATATAAAATACCCTAAATTTGTAGCAGATTGGAGGTTCTGGGATTCCTCCTTTTACTAGTGTAAGTACAAGTGATTTTATTTTCCAAATAAACCTGACGAGCAACTGAAGAACATGCGACAAGTGGCCAAAAAGTGACCGAGAAGCGAGAGGTAAGCGAGGACAAATAATTAGGATAAAATATAAGATTCAAACAAATACTTACGTAAGCACTGAGGTACCTCGCCACTCCAAGTTCCATTCCCAACACAGGTCAAAACAGCAGGAAAGGATAGTTCATAGCCTGGGGAGCAGACATAGCTAATACTAAATCCCCAGTCAAAATTTGTTCCTTCCAACCTTCCATTAGAGATCTGGGGAGGAGTTGGGCAGGTAACAGCTGCAATAACATTCAAAGTGATTAGGCACAGCTGCTGTCAATATCCCTGGTGTACACAGTTACTAGAAGAACCATATGTGCTCATTTAATCTTTTTGGAGGACAATACAAGTGGTGACATGTTATCTTCCTGACTGTATTCTTGCAACACCACTGTAGCTAATATTTCTGGTTGCCTCTATTTCTGGGACACACGATTATTGCCAGTTACCAGAATTTATAATGCAAAGTTGAATGCTGCATCATGCTAATTGGGAAGATAACACTTGGAAATCACTGTATAGTTTATATTATATACAATATTGGACAAAATACTAATAGTGTTCGTGACAAAATGATTTTTGTTGACTGTTAGGCATCCTGGAGTATAATTATGTTCACTTACACAAGGTTACAATCCAATTCTTTCTTTCTGTTAGCCAATTTAGGGATAGTCTGGTTGTTAAAACACAGGAATGAGATTCAGGAGCAAGATTCCTTGAAAGGTGCATGTGTGGCTGCACTCTCTCTCTTGGTAGGCACCACACATTGATAAGTGTCTGCTTCAGGGGTAATTCTTTACCAGGAGGCATCTAACTTCTGGATGAGAGGAGGGGGTTCTGGGATTCCCTCTTCTTCTGAGTCTGCTAGTGCTGCTGCTCCTGACAGGCAGGAGAGGGACTTAAAAATTCAGACTTGACTTCCCCCTCCTCAGGCCTGAGGGTGGCAATGGGAGATTTTGAAGGCAACACTCACTGTAGGTTTGAGCAGGAGTGAAGAACGCAGGTCCCTTCCCTATATCTCAGGTCTGATGGTGCCCAGGAGAGTAGCAGAAACATTAGCAGCAGAAAGAGTTCCACAAATAAGTGATGGGGAAGTAGTGGTGCTATTTGATTTTGGGGTGGTGTGGGGGGCAAGGGATGGCTGCAGCAGTTACTGACTTCGAAGGATGAAAGGGAGGAAGGAAGAGAGAAGGAGAAAGGGGGTGAGATGAGGGAGGATGGGTATGAAAAGGGAGAGAGAATGGGGAAAGCAAATTGGATGGAGAGAGAGACAATGAGAGACAGACAAAAGAAGAGATGAGTGAATGAGTGAGAGGGAATGAATAAATGGAAAATAGTGAATGAGGAGAGCACCAGTGGGAAAGAGCAGAGTAAAGAGAAAGAGTAACACCAACAGTCCCCATTTGTCGGGATTGAACCTGGGCCTCTGGAGCTTAGTCTATGAGCCTCTATCATATTTGCTAAAGCCAACTGGCTGTTAATTAAGGCTGTAGAGCAGACTCATTAATCTCTAAGTGGTCTCAGTGCCACTAGCTGGGATAGAACCCCACACCCAGAAGCTTTGTGGGTTACATAAGTGAGAGTAGTTGGATTGAGTTTAAGGGAGAGAGAGGGAGTAAGTGGGGAGAGTGGGAAGCAGTGAATGAAGACAAATGAGGAAAGGAGAGTTGAGAGAAGATGTGAATGGGGGAGATGAAGGGGCTGCACTCAAAAGCTTTAAACTTACACTTAGTTAGCCTGTCATTCTGCAGGCAGAAAAAAAATTAAAGGGAACACTGGTCAGGAGCATGAGGTTCTTGTTGTATGAACTGTGGAAGCCACTGGCTTTTCTGTGCATCAGTTTCACCATTAGTATAATTCTATATAATGAGATTATCACTTTTCTATACATCATACAGGTGCTTGAGGCTTCATTCATTAATGCTTATTAAATGCTTTGAGAATCATAGACTCATAGAAGATTAGGGTTGGAAGAGACCTCAGGAGGTCATCTAGTCCAACACTCTCAAAGCAGGACCAACACCAACTAAATCATCCAGAACTCTGGGTGTAAATGCACAATACCATTATTTTAATAACTTTTTAGCCAAGCAGGAGACCAAGGATTTGGGGTGACTTTAGGATAACCTTTTTCATTGGCCTATTTTATTTTTAGAGACTGGGTGCATGGCTTCGAAAATTATGGCATTTGCCACCTTCTTCATAGTAGTTATGAGCTCAGTGAAATATTGTTTTGGGTTGAGTGAAAACCTCATTGAGGTTGGTAGGTGTGAACTCACCCTTCATTTAACATAACTGTAAGAATATGCCCCGCTCCTTCCTCCCACCCCCCAAAGATAAAAGGAGTGTGTGACCCTGCCCAGGAGTATTTGCATAGTATTGTTTTAGGTGAGGGTGTGTGTATGTGTGTGTTCATGGAAAGGCAAAATATACAACAAAATGAAAAAGACAGCTTGAAGGAGCAGCTGAAAGCACGGTGGCTGACTCTGGAAGAAATCTGAGGAGAGGTTTATGGGTTGGGGTGCAGGATGGAAAAAGTGTTCTCAGTGCTGTGAGAAAAATTAACTGTTTCCCGCTATTTGATTCCTTCTGCGTTCAAAGACACAGAAGTTTGTGCATTCTTTGCAAATAAACAAAACTGCATCAAAGAAATCTCTATCTCCAATTTCTCCTCCTAACTGGAACCACCCTGAATTTTTGGTTAGGCCCTCGGGTTAAAAGGGGTAGTTTTTACCCTTTTAAATTCTCTTCCTTCCTTTCTTCAAGCAGCAGCATCAGTAAGAAGTTGGGGTTTGGGATAATCACCAGCACTCTTATCCTGCAGCAATTGGAGATAGTCCGTTTACTAAGCAGCTTTATTGCTAGTCACTATAAAAGGGACTTTATGTTTCAGCTTCCTGGCTGAAAACTAGGGAACAAACAGAAAATTTCTTACTTGATAATCTACTTTCTGCTAGGAGTGTCTCCCATAATTCTGATATGTATGGTTTATTCCCTTCCTGTCTCCCATTTCCAGAGGCAGTTCAAAGCTGCAGCAGAGCCTGTGCTAGCCATACATGCCAAACCCACGGAAAAAAACGCAGAAATTGGGCTTGTTTTTGGCTTAATTGGCTTGTGAGTTGCCTGTTGGATAGTTTTTGGCTTGTAACTTGTTGCTTGTTTGGCTTGTAGCTTGTTGTAGCTTGTTGCTTCTTTTCTTTGACCAGCTCCCAGTAAGCAGGGGCAAGCAGGAGTAAGAGGGGAAGAGAGTCGGGGTGGACAGCAGGCCCACCACAGTCCCAGACTGCACGCTGGGAGGATCTAATCACATAGAGTGTTGGGGTTCTTAGGCATTGGCTTGTTTGGCCTTGTTTTGAAATGGGATTAGCTTGATTTTTGGCTTATTGTGAAAGTTGGGGTGCTTATTTACCACGTGAAAGTTGGCAACTGTGGTGCTAACCACACCCCCTTCTGCTTGCTATCAGATGATGCATTTCTAAGCTGTGAAACAGCTCTTAGAAAATTATTTGTAACACTAACTTCAGTGCCAACTAATTAATTATGTGCCGTAGGCCACTGCCTCTTGGTAAGTATCCAAACAGAATGCTGAGCCTGGGCTGTGAAGCTGTCCAGGGTGGGTAGAATTGTGGGAGAACCTGATAGCAGAAAGGAAATTACTGGGTAAGAAAATCTTTCATTCTGCAGCCCAGTATCCCCTGCAATTCTGATATGCATGGGAAGTAGCAAACAGTGAACAAGATTAGGAAGGGACAGAAAAGTGAACATAAGAAATAGGGGAAAAAAAAACTTTTTGAACTGCTCGAATGGCAAGGTTATGTCTGGACCACTCTCTGCAGCACTTTCCTGACAAAGAAGGCCTCGACAGAAACAGAAAGACTACCTTATAGTGCCTGACAGAGGCACTAGCTATGTGACTGCTCTGCAGATCTCATGGGGGGACATGCTCTTTTGGCCCATGAGGTTGCCAAGGATTCTGAAGAATGCACCTTGATTCCTTTAGGACCAGGGCTGTTGGATGGCTTGTGTGCCTCAGCGATGCATAGTCCAATCCATCTAGTAATGGATGCTTAGATACTCTAAACCCTTGGCACCTGGGGATGAAAGGAAATGAAAAAGGAGACCCATCTCCTTGTGGATTCTTTACACTTGATATATGTCTTTAGTGTGCTTCTGCCATCTGGGGTGTGCCACTGCTTCACAGTCAGGTGCTGTGCCCATGGGCAGAGTGAAGGAAATCAGAGGCTCAACGGGATGTACTGTTAGGGCTTTCAACACCAGTGGTAGGTCCAACTGAGGGAAGATTGGTCCGACCGCTGGTCTGGGCATTCTGATTGCTCTGAAAAATCTGGATACCTGAGGGTTCTGCCAAGGAGCCTAAGGATCCTACTAATAGTACACGACTTATGGCTGATACCTGGTGAACTACCCTGCTGGGTAAAAGGCCCTTATCTGCCCCTTTCTGAAGGAAGTCGTAAGTGGCTGGAATCCCAGGATCCCTTGGATATGTGCTGCACTCTTGGCACAACAAACTGAACTTGGTCTACATGGACAAGTACGTTTACTGTGTGGAAAAACTCTCCTGAATGAGAGCAGAGTCCTGATTACTTTGGAAAATAGGCCGAGTGTGGCTAATACTTCTCTTTCAATAGCCAGGCTGTCAGTTAAAGGTGACCTGGGTCTGGATGGAGAAAGGAGCCTTGGAAAAAAGAGGTCTGGTCTTGTCTAAAGCTGCAATGGTGGCTACAGCCTCAGTTCTATCAGATCAGAAAACCAGGGTCTCCTTGGATGGTAAAGAGTTAGGGCTGTCACCCTTCTCACCTTACCTTTTGGAACACTTTCCCTAGGAGAGAAAATGGTAGGAATGCATATTGCAGGCCTTGTGGCCATCTCTGTGACAGAGCATCTGTCCTATGGACTTAGGGTTTGCTTCTCAGGTGAAGAATTTCTGCCATTTTGCATTGCTGTAATTGTCAAACAGGTCAAGTTAGGGGAGACCAAACATATGCGAGATCAGAGTGAAGACTTCCCTTGTTCAGGCATCATTCAGAGTAGTTGACTTTGTGTCTACTGAGCCAATCTGCTTTTTGGTTCAGCTTTCCTTTTATGGGTATTGCCTTCAGGGAAGGTGATGTCTTGTCTGTCCATTCTATTGTCTCCATTGCTTCTGCATTTAGAGCTACACTCCTGGTTCTCCCTTGGTTGTTCCTGTACGCAACTGTGGTCATGTTGTCTGGTTGGTCCAAAAAGTGATTGCATGCTAGGTAGTTCTGCAATCTCACTAGTTGGAGAGCTCTGAGCTCCAAGAACTTGATGTGGGAGTTCCTTTCCCCAGATCTTCAGTTTCCCTACACTATTCTGGGTCCCAGAAGTGTTCCCCATCCCTTCCAACTGGTGTCTGTTGTAACAACCTGCAGCCCTAGAAAGGATATGGGAAAATTCCTGTGGATGTTCTCTGAGACCTTCCAGCACCCTAGGGGATTCAGCACCCCTGGACTTGGTCTTGCCTTAGCTTGAGGGAATGGGCCCATACTCTCAGAAGAAAGGTCTGATATGTGACCTCGCCACTGGGAGACCCATATGTGCAAGATCAAAAGGCCCAGTGACTTGAGACACTGAACTGTGGTTGGCCTCGTGCATTTGTCCAGCATGGATATCAGGCCCTGGATCTTCTGTCTAGTGATGGGTAGATCTTTGCCACTGAAGGGTCTATCTCCATTCCCAGGTAAATTCTGTTTGTCAAGGAAATCGGTGAGTTTTTTCCTGGTGTTACTGCAAAGCCATAGGCTTAAGAACATAAGAACAGCTATACTGGGTCAGACCAAAGGTCCATCTAGCCCAGTATCCTGTCTTCCAACAGTGGCCAATGTCAGGTGCACCAGAGGAAAGGAAATGAACAGAACAGGTAATCATCAAGTGATTCAAGTGATTGCTTGGCAATCAAGAGTCTGGGCTCTGGCACTGCGTGTTGTGGCCTGTGAGCTTTGCCTTGCTGTGACTACTACATCCACTTAAAACTCTGGGTGCAGAGGGTGGATCATAAGGGAGAGTCTTTTTCATGTGTAGGATTTTGATGGCTTGGAGGAAAATTCATGTAGATTTCCTTGGAAAAAATCTGGAGCAGAAGCTTCCCCTGCCAGGGTAACAGTCCCTTCTTGGATACCCTTGATGTTGGTAGCAACCTGTAAATTTCTGTTCTGGCTTTGATAATGAGGATTGACACTTCTTTTCAGTCTCAGCTACTAATTTTTCTAATGTTTCCCCCAATAGCTCATTACCTGTAAGTTTGGATGCACCATTTAGAATGAGTAATGACTATTCCTGGGTATAACGTGAAATCCTTGCAGCCACCAAGTTAGAATCCATTGCTGGTCACAAATCACATCAATTGTTTGCCCAACACAGGACCCGAGACATCTTACTCCAAGCAAGGACCATGCCCCTAGAAAATGAGCCTCTTGTTTACCATGAATTAGGTTTTCCTACTAAATGTATGAAAAAACTTTGGTCTGGACAGTTATAGATGAAGCTTTTAAATTGCTGTGCAGTGTGTCCTATGGTATAAGCAGTGATGTCCTATGGTATAAGGGTCTTGGAATGAAATCCGCTTCTGAAGGTGTGACCTATGTCTGCTGCACCAAACTCAGGCTCCCCAAATCAATCAATCTATCTATCTATCTATCTATCTATCTATCTATCTATCTATCTATCTATCTATCTATCTATCTATCTATCTAAACATTTTAGTTTAACATTTGGTTTAATGAAGTGTCCTCATTTGCCTCAATGGAAAGAGAAAACACGTATCGCAATAATGCTTGAAAGGAAAGATATTTTATTTGTAAGTTCCTTGCTGGTCATCATGGAACAGTTTGCAGGGTTTTTTTTGTGTGTTTGTTTGTTTTTTGTTGTTGCATGTGTGGTACATTTCCCCTTGGCTGTTTACAAGATGGAGGTAGCACACTATTCATCCTGGTCTAGGGATCACACAATAGACGAGGGGTAGTGGTAAACATGCCTCAATTGTGAAAAAAGTTGCTAGCTATCCCCTGGCACCTGAAAGGCTGCTTGCCTGCTCCCCAAGCTAGACAGCACCCAAGTAAGTGCTGCAAGAGCAACCTAATATCACCTGGATCCTTACACAGGAAATCAAGAGCACTTTGAACATGGGAAGGGATTTCTCATTTACCACTCTGTAATCCCATGAAAATGCAGCCCCCAGGGTAGTGGAATCCTCAAGTGCCTCTGTACTGGTCACGGACTTCCTGAAGAGCTCAAGGCTTTAATGTGGAGTCTCCTGTGGAGCGGGGAGGCATGGAGAGAGAGCCCCTTTCCCAGGCAGAGCAAGGGTTTATGTTTGATGATCAGAAGGCAAAATTCCCATTCTGATGCTGCCTCAAATTTGAGCTCAGTTCCCTGGCACAGCGAGGGCCTTTGGCTGAAAGCCAGACAGGCACAATTTCCATTAGGCTGCAGGCTAAGACAGGGCTGCACAGGGGGCACAGGCTTCCTTGCATGCCTGGACACGTTGCAGAGTGGGGAGGGGCAATGTTACACAGCACTCCATCTACACTATGAGCCAGGGGTATGATTCCCCTGCTTGTGTACATATATTCGTGTTAGCTCTCATTGAGCATATGCAAGTATAAACAGCAGTGTAGCTCAGTAGGATGGATAGCAGCAGTGGAGGCACAGCTGAGCTACGCTGAGTACATACCCTCTGATTTCAGGTGGGTTGGTTCTCAACAGGGCTCAGCTGTGTCTCAACTGCTGCTACCCGTGCTACTGAGGTACACTGCAGCTTATACTCATGCTAGCTTGGGTATGTGTCAGAGGCGGATTACAGTTTTGCGGGGCTCTGGGTCAGAGCAAGTGGGGGCTCTCCCCATCCCTTCCTCCTGCAGTCCATTCTGTCCCCATCTGACGCTCCTCCCGGGGAGCAGGATCGGGGTGCAAGGGCTTCTTACGCCCACCCACCGGTCATGTTAGGGGGAGCAGGGTCAGGGCACGGGGGCTTGCCCCACTCTGCTCATCCAGGGCTCCTGCTGAGGGTGAGCAGAGTCAGGGCATGGGGGCAGGAGTGCTGGGCAGGTGGGAGAAACCCCCGCGCCCCAACCCCGATCCCTGGCAGGAGTGCCAGGCAGGCAAGCGGAGTGGGGCAAGCCCCCACGCCCTGACCCCGGCAGGAGCGCCAGGCAGAGTGAGTCAGCACGTAAGGGCATCCATTTCCTGAGCCCTCCATTTGGCTGGGGCCCGTAGGTAGGTTTCCCATTGGCCCAGTGGCTAATCTGCCACTGGTATGAACCACCCCTAGCTCATAGTGCATAACCTGTGAAGGAGATAAACCCCAGCAAACACACCCTCGGGCGAGAAGGCAAAGGAGAAGGGATTTAGCCCCTGATTTTCACCTTACTTTTTTAGTAACTGCTGCCTTAAGAAGGAAACACTTGCTTTTGCTTTTTGGGGTTCCAGAGTCTCTGGGTTTTGCAGAACTTAACCCAGATGATCACAAGAATCCTCTGGTTCACTGTGTGCAGAAGAAGAGCTGTGTAGGTGCCCTGCTTCTTTCCATTGGGGGCAGCGGGAGAGGGAACCAATAGCCCAGAAACAGTCTCATCTTTATGCTTCTTTATGCCTCAGGACTTACCTTCTGGGTCAACTGGAGGAAGGTCTCCTTGTCCTCCAAGCCTCCCTCCTGGTTCTGCTCTCGCTCTTCTAGTGGGGTTTTTCTTTGGTGGAATCAAGGATAACTGGTGGGAAGGCACCAATATGCCTGTCCGCTCAGAGCCCCATGTCCTAACTGAGATGGGGGTGGGTGGTTGGGGGCAGATTGGGCATTTTTTACTTTCTGCTTGACTTGAGAAAGGTGCTTCACATTCAGAGCACTGTTTGGATTTTGTTCATTGCTTGCACAGCTGTTCTGCTATGACGGGAAGGGGGCAGAGGAGCTCAGCAGGGAGATGCTGCAGTGGATGCTCTGGGTGGCTGTGACCACTGTGCTGCTCAGATCCCAGACCAGGAGGAGGTGAGGAGACTTGAAAGCAAATTAAAATGCTTTAACTGTCCCCAAAATAGTTAAAAATAACAACTCTAAAAGAAAAGGATGGGAGTGAGTGAACCACCATTTATTTGCTGCCACAGAGGCAGAACATCTGACAGCAAACAGGAGAAGGTGGTATGGTTAGCACTGGCTGTGCTTCAGCTTTGAACTACCTCCAGAAACTGCAGACAGGAGGAGTTGAGGCAGACAATGGGCTGCAGAATGTCTGTTGGCAATATAGGGGAAGCAGGGTCAGGAAAGAATAAGTAAATGACCATAGCATCAGAATGAAGGAATAAATGAATAAAAGTGAACACTGCCTTGTCAAGGTTCTATCAACAAAAACAGCTGAGATTGAACCATTAATAATGTATATCTGCAGTGGATTCTGCTTGGAATTTCAGTTGAAATTGGTATTACAAAAACAAAGTGGATTTAAGACAGTTTTGCTGAAAAGTACAATGCCTGACTGACATTTACTTGTGAATGAACGCACACATCCTTCTCTTGTGGAGAATAATGAGGGAGAATCATATATATCTAGTATTTCAGTGGCAGCTGGAAAATAATGTTTGCATACTCTGAGCAGTTCATTGTTCACTTATTGTATCTAAATTGTACCAAATCCTCCTAACAGTAACAAATAGCTATTATATAGTCCAAATAAATTATTATATATAATACATTCCTTTTGATTACATATTCAAAATAAACAATAATATTAGTTTAAAAGTGAATATTACTTTTGCATTGCAAAGAAATTTGCATGGAATAAAATAGGGAATTTCTGACAGCATCAGAGATTTCACATATGATTATTATTTAATATTTGTACAGTGAATACGTATGTATAGTGATTGATTGACAGAAAAGAAGAGTGTATCTTCCCCAAAGAGCTTACAATCTCTGTCCCTCATCTGAAAGTTGAACTTTTCTCTTCATACTCTGGTGTATACCCCCTACTCTCAGTTAATGTCCTTTGGGTAACAGCAGCCCAAATAAGGTAGAGCAAAGTGAAAGACAGGATCAGGGACCTGGCTTCCCTCTGATGGTCAGTAACAGAATTGGCCAAACACAGAGTAAAAGTGAGGTTCTGACTGATGCCTCTGATTCTGCCCCAGACAGAATTTCTCCTTGGGCTCCAGCCCAAATTGAAACCCCCCAACTCAGACCTCTCCAGCACGCCCAAGGGAGCCCAAGACTGGACCTTATTCTAAAATAAACATAACATTTGATGGAAAAAGGGAAGAGAGGAAACATAAAGGCAGAATATGTAAGAGAATCCATCTTGCATTGCCTGACTATTGTGTTCCTTAGCAGATTGATAGGACAACTTTCATTTAAAGAAACAGAATTATTGATACATACACCTCAGATTTAATACATAATAATTCTGATTACAGTGCCTGGGAACTATGGTAATAGGCAGTACAGAAATCCTATAAGCAGACATGCGGGGAGAGAGATATAAATCCTTGTGTAATCAGTTTTGTATGCAAAAACAGTAGTATTTGATGATGGTTAGTAATGAAAAGTAAACAGAAGAAGAGCATTTTCTTGAACAGCAAAAAATTTGGAGCACTTGAGATTGAACTGCATTCAAAGCATTGGGAGCAGAACTGAAAAAATACCCACCCTAAAACACTGGCATAGCTGGGAGGAGGTGTCAAGGCTCGGTAAACCATACATGGAAGAAGAAGAAGAGAATAGGGATGGAGATGCAGATATAAGAGTTTTCAGTTTGAAGACATGAGAGAGAATGAGCCCATCCAGGGGGAAGTATAGACAGAGAAAAGGGAGGATTTATCAAATATTCCTATGAGATAACTCTAGAAAAGTTGGAAGGAAAAAGAACTACTTGCCAACACCTGGTTGCAGGTGTAATTGGCTAGGTAGGAGAAGAAGGAAGAGTCCCACAAGGCTATGGACGAAAGGATCTTAAGATGGAGGGGGGAGACTCACTATGTCAAAGGTAACAGAAATATCAAAGAGAATGAGCCTGAGAAGATGCCCTTAAATTTAGCAAGGAAGAGGTTGTAGGTTACTTTGACAATAGCAGTTTTGATTACATCAGTAGAATAGTTTTTTGATGGTATATTACAATAAAATTCAGTTATAAGCTGCCAATTTTTTTAACCACAGGCTACACCAAGAACTTCCCTGTAATACCTGTAAATCAAGAATGCATGTGCTAGCAGAGAGGAAGTGTGAAGGATCACAGGATTTATTCTTTTGTTTTTCCAAGTCCCATAGGAAGGAGGCAACATCAGATGCCAAACAAATGTACATTAGGGCATCTGCTGGAAATATTTAGACTTTGCTGCTGAAAAACATGCTGAGTATATTAATACTACTGGAGAGTGCTGAATTTCTGCACCCTAAGCAAGGAAAGAATTGGCCAAAGATCCTGGTAGGAAGGACAAGATAATCCAGTGCTATCCAGCCATGGAAAAAATCATTTACTGGATTCTAGACAATTAGAAAGTCCAATACCATGTAGGTTCACAAAAGATACTGCTGAAATGTATCATCTCTGGTAGATTAACATTATGCAGAAAAAAAGGCAAACTCCATTAAAAGCAGGGAAGTCACCTGAACTGTCTCTTAAGCAGAAACTTAGTAAGAGGCTCCTGAGGGCCCCAGTAAGATCTCCAACACAACACTGCTAACACTTTACATTTATGGAACAAAATAAAAGACACAAATGGTAAGAAAACAATTTTTAAAACCCCCAACTCAATTGACCGTATAGACAAAGTAAATATTAACGTGTCCAGACATGTTTAGTCTTCGGTTATAATGATGAATGTTTACTTAGTTTGACTAACATGTTACAGTACAAAATAGGTACAAATGTCACACAAAAAAAATGTTCTGATACCCCAAATCATTGTGATACCTTTACAAGTTGGGATTGTTCCACTCCATGTGCTGTTGGTGGTACAGGTGCGAATTATGGAGCTGTTCATTTCCATTGTATAACCAGGTTGGCACATGTAGGTAACATTTTGTCCAACAACATAATCATCACCATATCTCAAGCCATTGGCTGGTACACCTGGGTCTCCACAACTGATTACTGAAAGTAAGGAGTTGAAGAACATGGTAAATCATTAATGTGACTATGTATCTGAGGAGAAAAAAGCACTGTCAAATTAATGATTTATTGCCAAAAATATAGCAAAAGTTTATCTCCAGCTACATTAGGTAATGTACATTAATTCTCTACCTAACACAATATGTGGTTACATAGAGCAGCTACATTTTAGGGAAAAATTAGTACACCTGTTCAAAAGTGCAAAAAATGGATTATTTTAATAACTTAAATGTCAGGATTAGAAAATGGCCGTTAGAAATCAAAGACACTAAAAAGGAGTAGGTAGATGAGGAAAAGCAGATTGTTTCAACAAGGACCACACAGTGTGAAAGTCACTCATCTGGATCTCCTTAAAGATTATACAGACATTTCTCAAATTAAGAAGGGAATGACTGCAATGAGGAGGAAAAAAAAAACCAAAAGTTTGACCTCTGGCAATAAGGGACCTGCAACAGACTGAGGAAGAGTATCCATCCTCCTGTTCCATGAAAATCAGAAAAAAAGTTTCCCTGATCCAGAACTTTGAAAGTAAACACTTAATGAGAATGCCAATTTACCATTGACAAGGAGGAAATAGAGGCTGAAAGAATAGGACCAGCTTGTGATGTATTTCTTTCACAGAAAATAAAACCAGGACACAATCATCCTTACAAATAACAGATATGTCTTAAAAACAACCACCCAGAAATCAAACACTCCCAGCTCCTAATTAAGGAACAGGAAGGGGAGAACATAAAGAAACAGTTGGTGGGAAGATGGGCACAGCAGAGCAGACTGATAGTCTCTGTGCTATTGAGGAGGATGAAAGTTTTGGGGAAGGAGAACATCAAACTGGAGCGGAGGGAAACAATCCCATATTTGGGATTGTCCTTCCAGATGATGTCATGGTATCCTCTCGCACTGAGAATACCTCTCCATTGGAGGGAACCCCATTTCTTAGGAAAAGACAGGTAATAGTAATGGGGGATTTGAGCATTAGAAATATAGAGAGCTGTGTTTGTGATGACTAAGAGAACCACATGGTGAATTCCGTGCTGGATGCGAAGGTCGTGGATCTCTCGAGACATCTAGACACGTGTATGTGTAGTGCTGGGGAGAAGTTGGTGGTTGTGATACATACAGATACCAACAGCATAGGGAAAGATGAGAGAGAGGTCCTGGAAGTCAAATATAGGCTACTAGAAATTGAAGTCCAGAAACTCCATGGTAGCATTCTCTGAAATGATCCCAGCTCCCCGTGCAGTGCCAGCTAGACAGGGAGAACTGGAGGGTCTCAATGCACGGATGAGATGACTGTGTAGGGAGGAGGGGTTTAGGTTTATTAGGAACTAGGAAACCTTTTGGGAAAGGAGGAGCCTATACAGGAAGGATAGGCTCCACCTAAATCAAAATGGAACCAGACTGCTGGCATGTAATATTAAAAAGGTTGTAGAGGAGTTTTTAAACTAAGGGCTGGGGGAAAGCCAACAGGTACAGAAGAGCACATGGTTCAGACACAGACATCCCTTATGGGATGATCTATAAACAGGGATTCTCTATATCCTAGTAAGGAGGAGAGGATAGACGGTCATGAAGTACAGGTAAGAACTGAAGAGAAACAGCCAAATGAAAGAATCCTAGGCAATTACATCACATACTGGCAGGCAACTAAAAAGTGAGAAATTTTATAAGTGCTTGCATACAAATTCTAGAAGTCTAAATACTAAGATGGATGAACTTGAGTGCTTGGTATTAAATGAGGATATTAATATAATAGGCATCACAGAAACTTGGTGGAATGATGATAATCAATGGGACACGGTAATACCAGGATACAAAATATATAGAAATAAAAGAGTAGGTCATGTTGCAAAAAATCTTAAATGAATCAAACTGTACCATAAAATATCTATGGATAGAAATGCCATGCTAGAATAATAAGAATATAGCATTAGGAATATACTACCAACCACCTGACCAGGATGGTGATTGTGAAATGCTCCAGGAGCTTAGAGCATAAATATAGAAAATGTATTAATCATGGGGGAGTTCAATTATCCCCATATTAACTGGGTACATGTCACCTCAGGATAGGATGCAGAGATAAAGTTTCTTGACACTACAAATGATTGCTTCTTGGAGAAGCTAGTCCTGGAACCAACAAAGGGAGAGGCAATAATTGATTTAGTTCTAAATGGAGCACAAGATATGGTCCAAGAGGTGAATATAGCTGAACCACTTGGTAGTAGTGACTGTAATATAATTAAATTACTATACTTGGGGGGTGGGCGGAAAGAAACACCAAAGAAGTCAACCACAGTAGCATTTAACTTTGGAAAGGGAAACTATCCAAAAATGATGATGCAAGTAAAATGGAAATTAAAAGGTACAGTCACAAAAGTGAAATGCATGCAAGCTGCATGGAAACTTTTTTAAAACATTGTACTAGAGGCTCAAATTAAATATATACCCTAAATTAAAACAAAAATAGTAAGAGGACCAAAAAAGTGCCATCATGGCTAGAGAACAATGTAAAAGAAGTGGTTAGAGGCAAAAAGACATCCTTTAAATATGGGAAGCTAAATCCTACTGAGGAAAATAGAGAGTATAAACTGGGGCAAGTCAAGCATAACAGTATAATTTGGAGGTCAAAAAAGGAATTTGAAGAGCAACTAGCCAAAGACTCAAAAAGCTAACAGGAAAAAAACAAAAACAAAACAAAAAATGCTACATCAGAAGCAGGAAGCCTGCCCAACAATCAGTGGGGCCACTGGAAGATCGAGGGAGAATTCATGGAAGGAGAGGCTAAATGAAATCTTTGCATTGGTCTTCACTGCAGAGGATGTGAGGGAGATTCCCACAGCTGAGCCATTCTTTTTAGCTGACAAATCTGGGGAACTGTGAACAAACTGAGAAATTCAACAGTAATAAGTCACCAGAACCAGATGGTATTCACCCAATAATTCTGAAGAAACTCAAATGTGAAACTGCAAAACTACTAACTGTGGTATGTAACCTATCATTTAAATCAACTTCTGTACCAGATGACTGGAGGTGACACCAGGTTTTATTTATTTATTTATTTATTTATTATTTTACACCAGTTTAAAAAAAAATTAAAAAAAATATAATAAAGGTTCCAGGGGTGATACTGGCAATTACAGGCTAGTAAGTCTAACTTCAGCACCAGGCATATTGGTTGAAACTATAGTAAAGAACAGAATTATCAGACATATAGATGAACAATATTTGTTGGGGAAGAGTCAACACGTCTTTTGTAAAGGGAAATCATGCCTCACCAATCTATTATTATTCTTTGAGGGGTCAACAAACATGCACAAGGATGATCAAGTGGATATAGTGTACTTGGTTTTTCAGAAAGCCTTTGTCAAGATCCCTCACCAAAGGCTCTTCAGCAAAGTAAGAAGTCATGGGATAAGACTGAAAGTCCTCTCATGGATCACAGAGGCAGGAAGAATGGAGCTGTAATGTAGTTCTAGCACTTACAAATAGGTGCCAAAAATCGGTTTCAGTTCCTTTGAGGTCTTATTGGTGAGGTTAGCCTATCATTCACGACTTCCAAGGAGAGGATTCTGTGAATCTGTCTCTCTCTCTCGATGAGAGAGAGAGAGAGAGAGAATGGAAAAGTGCTGAAAAGTGCTTAAGAGGCAGCAGATTTAAAACAAACAAAAGGAAGTATTTTTTCACACATCCCACAGTCAACCTATGGAACTCTTTGCCAGAGGATGTTCGTGAAAGCCAAGACTATAACAGGATTAAAAAAAGAACTAGATAAGTTCATGGAGGATAGGTCCATCAATGGCTACTAGCCAGTATGGACAGGGATGGTGTCCTTAGCATCTGTTTGCCAGAAGATGGGAATGGGCAATGGGATGGATCACTTGATGATTACCTGTTCCATTCATTCCCTTTGGGGCACCTCGCATTGGCCACTGTCGGAAGACAGGATACTGGGCTAGACTGACCTTTGGTCTGACCCAGTATGGCCATTCTAATGTTCTAAAAGGACAAGCACAGGCCAGTGTGGAGTGAGGTTAAATCAAACAATCTGAAGAATGCTTGGTTTTGTTATCTGAACCTATAATACTAAAACAATATGCCACAAATTCAGGGAAAGCAAACAAGTTTTTCATGAACTCATATATTGTCTTGCAAAAACTGTCAATGGCTGCAGTTTCTTTTCTGAAACTGTGGTCAGTTAATACATTGTAGATACCAATTGATAACACCATTAAAATAAATTGATGTCACAAGTACTGTATGTAGAATCTTCAAAGGTCAGGCAATCACACTTGAACACTACAACAGAAACACTTGAAAAGTTATAGATTGCAATCACTGAGCAGGAAATATAGTGTAAGAAGTTACAGAAGATTTCAAATGTCAAACAAAAGATTGAAATGCACACCACAAACATATTATGCACCCTCTTAGAATACTTATAAATAATAAACAAAATGGCAGCTAAAACAATTATCAAGTAATAAGATAGAAACACTATTCCACAGCTTGCTTTTTTCTTTTGTAAAAACGATGAACCATATAGAGACGGATAAAAAAGTCTTATACATTTGTAAATGAAAATTAGTTTTTTCATGGCAAAGCAATTAGCGATTGTATTTTATTCCTGTTTCACAAAGAAAACATGCTCAGCAAGTGACCAGCACATCATCACATGACCAGATGCATCACACAAAACACACACAAAAACGAACACTAACACCACAAAATATGAAACAAGAAAATACCTTTTTACCATTAGAAGAAAGTTTAAGTGGGCAGAATATATGAATATACAATTGCCTTAAAATGTAATACTAGTCAGTATGTTTTAACTCAACTTTCTTCAAACATTTTATTCTTCATATTACACTTACATAATATTTTCATGGTTGAATATACTTTGTTATGTAAATTACCAAGAGTTTCTGAAGTGTTGTGAGGGAAAGTAAAGCTGTCAATTAATACCTAAATTCTATATTATTGTATTTACAAGAATGAAGAATTTAATTAAAAACACTAAAGCAATATCTAACTGGCCATAGTTATGGTTAAACATGAAGACTATTAATTGAAGATTAATCTTACTTGTGCAATTTGGCAAGGATCCAGACCATGTTCCATTGGCAGTACATTGTCTCACAGAAGATCCAGAAAGTATGTATCCTTCCATACAGGAATAAATTACCGAATTAGAAAATGTCGTGCCATCTATACGAAATACTTTCCCATTAGCAGTTGTTCCTGGATTACCACATTGCACAGCTATAAAATAAAATGTTAAATGTATAAGATGTTAAAATGTTAATTTACAAATAAAATAATGCTCCTGCTGCTAGCATGTTTAAGGGATAGGAGTCTTTGTTAAAGCTGAAAATTTAGCTTTCAAATCCTGTGGACAATGTGTGATGGGGATGGTTTATTACATTTATATATACCAAAATTTATTTTTATCTTTTCCCTTGGAGAATAATACCTAGGAAATTACACTTAAAAAGCCTATGGTAAAAGAAAGTTATTTAGGTTGCAAAATCAAGCACAGGAAAGCTCAAAAATGCCAGATTTACCATTACCCCTACAACCTCAATTCGGTCCATTTGTGAGTATGCATTATGATACCATCTTTAATTACATGATCACAAACTAATTTTTTTCCCCACAGGACTGTGCCTCGTTCAATGCACAGGATGGAGGCTAAAAAGGAAGAATTAACACTGTACAAGCAAGCACTATAAATCTAGAATTTCCTAACTTTCCAGTGCATGGCTTTTCACCTAAATATCATTCTTTAATAAATATAATATAATATAATATAATATAATATAATATAATATAATATAATATAATATAATATAATATAATATAAACAAACAAAACTAAGACAACAGCTGTCTTTATTCCGTATACATACCTCCAAGAGGATTTCTAAGTTAAATGAATAATGAAGCATCTTAGATATCTTGAAATGTAAAATAATATGATGGCAATCCAGTTTGATAGTAGAGAAGGAAGAAAGCTCAGTTTGGGTGATCATGTCCCCCTACAGCTTATAAGATATGTATTTATTTATTTATTACTTTGTATCAGAGTTGCATCTGTTCATCAAGAAGAATATTAAAAGCGGGTTTGACCACACCGCACCTAAAGCTGGCGTTATCCATGCTTGCCGGAGGAAGGCAGCAGTGCTTTATGGTGGGGTGGGAGAGGGAACAAGGTCAGAAAATGCTGCAAAAAGGTTGGTGATGGGTAGAAGGCTTTAAAGGTGAAAGCCCTGGTGTTGGAAACCCCTTTCTCCATGCAGCAGGGGGCTTGCACCAGGAGGTAGCGTTGAACTCGAGTAGATGCCACTGGCGCTATGAAGCCGTGGCATATGAGGTTCATGGTGGTAGCATGAAGATCCTTGGCTCCGGGCACAAGGCTGAGCTATGAAGAGTTAAGAGTTCTTCCATTTTCAGGACTCGGAACGCTGGTCACCGATATGGCTCATCAAGAAGGGACGGGTGTTGCGGTACATGGCATTGGCAACCCATTTGTAGGAGTCCTCAATGATCCTTGCATGGTGCAAGGGACAACCGAGTTCATTTGGAAGGATGGGGGTTCACCTAACAGACTCGGGGGTGTGACATGTTGTTTGGCTACTATACAAGAGGCAATTGGAAGATGTCTGGGAACCTGACTGGGTTTGTGGGGAAGGCAGCCCAGCTAATTACCGGTGCCTCCTTGTGGTGGATATCCAGTGCAGGTACTCCATATGGAAGGCATCCAGTGACTAGATAAATGGCCCGGTAAATGACTTAAAAAGGAGGTGCTGGTTAAAGGAACGGAATGGTAAGGGGTTTGGAGCACCTATGGTTGGAACGGCAGGGAGCCAATACCCCTTTCTTATAGCACACCTTAACCCTCCTCCGAGGGGGCTGGATAGTAAGGACCTGGATGGAAAAAGAGGGGGAGCTGGTGGAAGCCCACAGGTAATTATGGAATAAACAGGAGGTTACCTGCACTGTACACTGTTATCTACCAGGTAGTCCCAAACATCTAATAATAAAGTTGCGACCTGATTAAATCCATACCAAGTGTGTCCTGTCCTTCTTTGGGTATAGCCGGACAACGTTAATTAAGCTGTCTCCTTCAAAATGAAATGACTATCTCTTAAAGACAGAGCAATCCATAATACTAAAGTGGATAATAAGAGAAAAGAGGCTCTTAAATTTTCCTCTGCTATTCAGGAAGCTTTTTTTCTCTAAAAGGGTCTGTTGGGAATTACTTCTTATTTGTGGAATCAAGATTACTGAAGTACCACACATGATTCTCAATAAATATCTGGTTAGGTCTTGTTTTTATGGTAATACATCTTGCTTCACAATTCTAGAGTGATTCATTTTAAGTAACTTAGTTTGGGTTTTTCATTTTCTAATAGTGAGCAAGATATATTAATCAGTAAACAAAATTTATAGTTTAATCATTTATGACATATTATATGTAGTATAATGAAATTCTACAAACAATTGAATTTCTCCTTTCACTGGTATTCATATATACAATAGCTGTAACTAAGGATGAAGCAACCAGGAAAGCATCTGTCAAAAGAAAAAAACAATATTAAAAAAGTGAGGTCTACAGTGCTTACCTATTTTTTCCTCCTAGGAAAAAAATATGTAGTTGGTACAAACTGGTGGAAGGAGTAGGGGAGAGAGAAAGTAATGGTTGTCTCAAAGACTAAGAATTTATCATCTCTAGTTACTGATTTGAACTGTACCCAGGCGACCAAAAGCCATTACTATCTTATAGCTGTTTGAGTCTCTGTATGAAAAGATTTGTGCTCTCAAGCTAGTACCCAATGGACAAGTATCTGCATCACAAGAACTATGATATACAATTGGCATTCTGGTCAGCACTTACAGCAGAAATGGCATGATTCAACAAGCATGGAAAGTGAGCCATTGTCTCAGTGCTAGATGTTGTCTTTCCAGGGCAAAATAGAGGTAATACAGGTACACTTGTAAGCAGATACAGAGAAGGCTACTCTTCCACTGCCTGTACTCTATCTGTCCTGTGGCTAAATCAAGCAGTTTAACCTCCAGGGATTTCACTCTGGCACCTTTCATTGTCATTACTTTCATTTTAAAGATATATACATGAAATGTATTTTCCTTTTGTGATTTACCTTTACACTCTGGTTGTCTTCCTGTCCAGGTTCCATTTCCCAAACATATTCTTTCTTCTGACCCATGAAGGATATAACCAATCTCACAGTTGAAACGCACAGTACTTTTAATTTTAAAATCACTGTCTTCTCTAGAACCATGACCTGGGATTCCTGGATCCCCACAAGAACCAGCAGTGTCACCTAGAATTTTAATACAAAGATTTTCACATGAATATAATATTTGATACACTATATTACTATATCAGTACTGTAGGACTATTTTACAGCTACTGACTTGAACTATAAGACCCAGATTTTTAAAGGTATTTAGGTATTGCTTCCCATTGTTTCCCTTTTGAAAATTAGATTGGGCTCTTAAATCAGTTAGGCATTGCAACACTGAGCAAAGCAAAGCCTAAATACTTTTAAAAATCTGGGTCCAGGCCCTTTACTTGGCTTTTCAAATGATTTGGTAGCTACCAAAGATACCTTTGTAACCAAGATTTAACTGAAGTGTAAACAGCACACAGAAATTATATGTTTCTCTGGTAATGGGCCAAGCTTGTGAAGGCCTTACACTCAAATTGATGGCTTTTCCATGTTTGCATTTATACATGTATGTAATATGATAACTTTTGAATGCTGCATCCAATCAATTCCAGAATTTCCAGGAATGTACTAGGCATTAATGGCCAGAATCCTATTGATTTGCAGGGAAATCAGGGGGGGGAAAAGAGAGGGAAAGTGGAGCCCCCACTACATTATTAGCACAACCAAAGCTTCAAGTACCTCTGCAATTTTCTATGGATCAAACAACATGTTTATGGCACCAATTAACTCTTTTCATCACTACTAGGGTGACCAGATGTCCCGATTGTATAGGGACAGTCCCAATTTTGGGGTCTTTTTCTTATATAGGCTCCTATTACCCCCCACCCCCATCCTGATTTTTCACACTTGCTGTCTGGTCAGCCTAAGCACTACAGAACAATACCCCTGCTTATCCTCCAAGTGGAGTTCAACATGTTGACACCTGACTGATTTAACTCCCCAACAGAAGGAATAATGGAGGGACAGATTTGGGGGCATAAAGTAAAAGGGGGTCATGCACACAGCCCCTGGCATGGGAAAGACTGGGGTAATCCTGGTATGGGGTCAGTGGCCAAGAGGAGCAAAGAACCCCTAGCATAAGAAAGAAGGTGGCAATCAGAAAATAGGGGACTGACATCCGGGGGACAGTGGGAAATGGGGAGGAGGGGGCAATACAGATTCACACAGAGACCCAGCCAAGGGGGAGGATAGGGAACATGGAGGAGGAATGGGGGCACAAAACCCCCAGTGGCAGGGAAATTGGAAGACCCTTTCCATGCTTATTGAATCCTGACATTTCTGCCCTGGGTCCAGGTGAAATGAGGGACACAGAGAACTCCTGTTATGGGGGAGGGTGGGGAGAATAGGGGACCTTGGAATGGGAGAAGGGAGGCTACACAGAGCCCCTGGCCTGGGGAGAAAGGTGGGAATGGGGGAGAAGGGTATGGGGCTGTGACAGTGTGCCCCATAAGGCTTTATGGGGAGGGGGTGCTTATAAATGTATGGATGACATAGCTGGAATATGTTTTGTGCTGCCTGTGCCATGTAACATATCTCCGTAAAGGTTATGGTCTACTATATCTATTCATCCTATTTGTACATATATATCATTTTCTAAAAGGTTATGGTCTACTATATCTATTCATCCTATTTGTACATATATATCATTTTCTACTCGAGGTTAAGAATATGGGCTGTATACTTGCTTGATTTCTAAGTAAGCTTTGTGAGGCATTAGGTCAGCTTCTTTAGGAAGGAATTTGCCAGGTTAAGTGCCTGATCAGGAAACACTTGGGGAACAATGCATCTTGGAATGCTCCAATCCACATGAGAAGTCTTCCTGGAGACATGCAAGATGCCATGTGGACAATGGCGTCGGCCTGCAAAGACTGAGTCATTCAGGGGCATGTGACTTGCCCAGGTGACTGCAAAACTCCATCTTGGAGCTGGACTTTGCATAGGAGGGAGGAGGGGGGTCTCCACCCACAGGAGAGAGTCTATTTAAACCTGTGGGAGACCCCTCCATTTTGTCTTCAGCTGGCTAAAGAAGGAGCCTCTCCAACCCCCCCAGGATATTTGAAGGAGACTGAAACAAAGGATAGTAACTACAGGGGGTGTGAGTGATTGCTGGACCCAGGCTAAAAGGAGATTAGCCTGTAAAAGGGAGCACTCTGGAACTGGTGAGGAAATTATCTGTATTCAGTTTGATTAGGCATAGATTTGCGCATTTTATTTTATTTTGCTTGGTGACTTACTTTGTTCTGTCTGTTACTACTTTGAACCACTTAAATCCTACTGTCTGTATTCAATAAAATCACTTTTTATTTAGTAATTTACTCAGAGTATGTATTAATACCTGGGGGGAGCAAACAGCTGTGCATATCTCTCTATCAGTGTTATAGAGGGCAAACAATTTATGAGTTTGCCCTGCATAAGCTTTATGCAGGGTAAAACGGATTTATCTGGGTTTAGACCCCATTGGGAGTTGGGCATCTGAGTGCTAAAGACAAGCACTCTACTGTGAGCTGTCTTCAGGTAAACCTGCAGCTTTGGGATAAGCGATTCAGACCCTGGGTCTGTGTTGGAGCCAGACAGGAGTGGCTGGCTCAGCAAGACAGGGTGCTGGAGTCCTGAGCTGGCAGGGAAAACAGAAGCAGGGGTAGTCTTTGCACATCTGTTGGCAGCTCCCAAGGGGGTTTCTGTGATCCAACCCGTCACAGGGGCAAACACAACCCCTGTGAAAGAGGGAAATTGGTGTACCCTGGTATAGAGGAGGGATTGGGGAATATGGAGGGAAAGAGGGAAATAGGGGAAAACACAGAGACCCTCCATGAGGTTAGAATGTGAGAACTTTTGAATGGAGAGATGTGGTAATGACAAGGCACACACAATTCCTGGTGGGGGGATTCAGAAACCTAGAGAATGGAAGTCATGAAAGAAAGTGGGAATGGGAGTGCACACAAAGCCATTAGCATGTGGGAGTAATGGGGGACCCTGGGTTAGGTAAGTGGGGGGGCACACAGAACCACTGGCAGGGAAGAGACTGGGGGACTTGCAGGGAATCCCTGAAATAGAGCGGGATGAGGGGATGGCATAGGAAGAGCTTGTGGGAGGGATATGGAGAGACGCAAAGACCCCTGGTGTGTGCAAAAAGCTCAGCCTTCCCAAGCTACAAAGTGCTTGTCCCCCCTAATTTACACCATTTTATGTTACACTAGGACTCACCTGAGCTAAATGGCTAATGATTTTGTATTAGGGTTTAGTTCCACAGCTTATTGTGAGAACCATAAAAATTGCCATGGTTCTTCATTCAGAATACTTATCCGAGGTCACTGATTTACAGATGAAATTCCTGTTCAATCAAGTTCCTTGTAATACATGTTTTCTAATGGTACTGGAGTGCATACTTCACATTTTAATGTTATCACTGGAGTGGCTACATTACTGCCATTGTACGTGAGCTTTAGTCAGCATTTTTCTTAACACCAACTATTTGTCATGGTTTTTAGCTACTTCCAGCTGAAAGACAGTATGCTGAATAAAATCTCATTTCAGCTGACACGCTATTTATGTTTTACAAAGTAGATGGTGGGAAAAAGTTAACAGTTTTGCCATTTCTAATATACATAGAGCAAAATAAATGTTTTGCAAACAATTCGTGGCCAAGATTTTTTGAAATAAAAGTCTAAAATCCATATTTAGGACCCTAAATAAGTGTCATGATTGGGGGTGAGGGTAGAGCTCCCAGCAGTTCCCAGTCTAACCAGTAACTTATTTGGATGTCTAAATACAGACTTAGGACCATAATTACAAGTTCCTATTTCTGAAAATCCTGGCCACTGTCCTTTTTGATAAATATCTTTGAATTAGTTTTGGACAAAAGCACAGTTGACTACACAGATAACCAAATTTAACTCTGGACTCAGCTGGTATAAATTGGCATTCAATTCTTCAACGAATTCAGTGGACCTATACTGGCTTACAGCAGCTGAGGTTTTGGCCCAAAGACATAAAGCACACAGATTTGGTGACATTTTTTACAAATAATAAAATGTACAGTCTCTTACACTAACAAGGATCTAAAGGAAAATCATAATATCATTGTTGAGCCAAATTCTGCTTTCATTTACACTGGTATAAATCTAGAAATACAACTAGTGAAAAATGCACTTACCAGAGCACATCAAATTATGCCTTTATATTAGCAATAACTGGCTAAATACATGGCAGTGCTAAAATGTATGCATAAATGGGGTAAATAAAATTCTCTCTCTCTATAATAACCCGTGTAGGTATTTATCTGAACTTAAATATCAGAGTCATAAGGACATGCTGTTAACTGTGGGAAACAGTGAGAACCCAGGGCACTCACATTTGACCAATGAATGACAGATCCCTGGCACGTATGGACTCAGTGGAGTTTACGAATAACTGGGGCATTCCAGGTGGGAGGTTAGTGACAGAGAGACAGCCCTTGCCAACCAGCCCCATCAGCACAGAAGGGTGCTGAATGCAGACCAGAACTAGCAGAGTGATTTTACCTATTTCCTCTCTTCACCAACAGAAACATCTTTTGAGTTGAGTAGTGAGCATTGCTGGCACATGCTGGCATATATCACATTGGTAGATGTGCAGGTGATAATCACATCAGCCATACCATCAGGGGCTCGTTCACCTGCACATCTATCAATGTGATATATGCCATCATGTGCCAGCAATGCCCCTCTGCCATGTACATTGGCCAAACCGGACAGTCTCTACGCAAAAGAATTAATGGACACAAATCTGACATCAGGAATCATAATACTCAAAAACCAGTGGGAGAACACTTTAACCTGTCTGGTCATTCTATGACAGTCCTGCGGGTGGCTATCTTACAACAGAAAAACTTCAAAAACAGACTCCAACGAGAGACTGCTGAGCTGGAATTGATATGCAAACTAGATACAATCAACTCAGGATTGAATAAGGACTGGGAATTGCTGAGCCATTACAAACATTGAATCTATCTCCCCTTGTAAGTATTCTCACACTTCTTATCAAACTGTCTGTACTGGGCTATCTTGATTATCACTTCAAAAGTTTTTTTTCTCTTACTTAATTGGCCTCTCAGAGTTGGTAAGACAACTCCCACCTGTTCAGGCTCTCTGTATGTGTGTATATATATCTCCTCAATATATGTTTCACTCTACATGCATCCGAAGAAGTGGGCTGTAGTCCACGAAAGCTTATGCTCTAATAAATTTGTTAGTCTCTAAGGTGCCACAAGTACTCCTGTTCTTTTTGCGGATACAGACTAACACGGCTGCTACTCTGAAACCTATATACAAATGCGAGAAGTATGGGTAATAAGCAGGAAGAATTGGAAGTGCTCATAAATAAATACAACTATGACATTGTTGGCATCACTGAAACTTGGTGGGATAATACACATGATTGGAATGTTGGTGTGGATGGGTACAGCTTGCTCAGGAAGGATAGACAGGGGGAAAAGGGAGGAGGTGTTGCCTTATATATTAAAAATGTACACACTTGGACTGAGGTGGAGATGGACATAGGAGACGGAAGTGTTGAGAGTCTCTGGGTTAGGCTAAAAGGGGTAAAAAACAAGGGTGATGTCATGCTAGGAGTCTACTACAGGCCACCTAACCAGGTGGAAGAGGTGGATGAGGCTTTTTTTAAACAACTAACAAAATCATCTAAAGCCCAAGATTTGGTGGTGATGGGGGACTTCAACTATCCAAATATATGTTGGGAAAATAACATAGCGGGGCACAGACTATCCAACAAATTCTTGGAATGCATTGCAGAAAACTTTTTATTTCAGAAGGCTGAAAAAGCTACTAGGGGGGAAGCTGTTCTAGACTTGATTTTAACAAATAGGGAGGAACTCGTTGAGAATTTGAAAGTAGAAGGCAGCTTGGGTGAAAGTGATCATGAAATCATAGAGTTTGAAATTCTAAGGAAGGGTAGAAGGGAGAACAGCAAAATAGAGACAATAGATTTCAGGAAGGCAGATTTTGGTAAGCTCAGAGAGCTGAAAGGTAAGGAATCAAGACTGAGGGGAAAAACAACTGAGGAGAGTTGGCAGTTTTTCAAAGGGACACTATTAAGGGCCCAAAAGCAAGCTATTCCGCTGTTTAGGAAAGATAGAAAATGTGGCAAAAGACCACCTTGGCCTAAGCACGAGATCTTGCATGATCTAAAAAATAAAAAGGAGTCATATCAAAAATGGAAACTAGGACAGATTACAAAGGATGAATATAGGCAAACAACACAGGAATGCAGGGCCAAGATTAGAAAGGCAAAGGCACAAAATGAGCTCAAACTAGCTACAGGAATAAAGGGAAACAAGAAGACTTTTTATCAATACATTAGAAGCAAGCGGAAGACCAAAGACAGGGTAGGCCCACTGCTCAGTGAAGAGGGAGAAACAGTAACAGGAAACTTGGAAATGGCAGAGATGCTTAATGACTTCTTTGTTTCGGTCTTCACCAAGAAGTCTGAAGGAATGCCTAACATAGTGAATGCTAATGGGAAGGGGGTAGGTTTAGCAGATAAAATAAAAAAAGAACAAGTTAAAAATCACTTAGAAAAATTAGATGCCTGCAAGACACCAGGGCCCGATGAAATGCATCCTAGAATACTCAAGGAGCTAATAGAGGAGGTATCTGAGCCTCTAGCTATTATCTTTGGAAAATCATGGGAGACGGGAGAGATTCCAGAAGACTGGAAAAGGGCCAATATAGTGCCTATCTATAAAAAGGGAAATAAAAACAACTCAGGAAACTACAGACCAGTTAGTTTAACTTCTGTGCCAGGGAAGATAATGGAGCAAGTAATTAAGGAAATCATCTGCAAACACTTGGAAGGTGGTAAGGTGATAGGGAATAGCCAGCATGGATTTGTAAAGAACAAATTGTGTCAAACCAATCTGATATCTTTCTTTGATAGGATAACGAGTCTTGTGGATCAGGGAGAAGCTGTGGATGTGGTATACCTAGACTTTAGTAAGGCATTTGATACAGTCTCGCATGATATTCTTATAGATAAACTAGGCAAATACAATTTAGATGGGGCTACTATAAGGTGGATATAACTGGCTGGATAATGGACTCAGAGAGTTGTTATTAATGGTTCCCAATCCTGCTGGAAATGCATAACAAGTGGGGTTCTGCAGGGGTCTGTTTTGGGACCAGCTCTGTTCAATATCTTCATTAACGACTTAGATATTGGCATAGAAAGTACGCTTATTAAGTTTACCGATGATACCAAACTGGGAGGGATTGCAACTGCTTTGGAGGACAGGGTCATAATTCAAAATGATCTGGACAAATTGGAGAAATGGTCTGAGTTAAACAGGACAAATGCAAAGTGCTCCACTTAGGAAAAAAATCAGTTTCACACATACAGAATGGGAAGAGACTGTTTAGGAATGAGTACGGCAGAAAGGGATCTAGGGGTTATAGTGGACCACAAGCTAAATATGAGTCAACAGTGTGATGCTGTTGCAAAAAAAGCAAACATGATTCTGGGATGTATTAACATGTGTGTTGTGAGCAAGACATGAGAAGTCATTCTTCCGCTCTACTCTGCCCTGGTTAGGCCTCAGCTAGAGAATTGTGTCCAGTTCTGGGCACTGCATTTCAAGAAAGATGTGGAGAAATTGGAGAGGATCCAGAGAAGAGCAACAAGAATGATTAAAGGTCTTGAGAACATGACCTATGAAGGAAGGCTGAAAGAATTGGGTTTGTTTAGTTTGGAAAAGAGAAGACTGAGAGGGGACATGATAGCAGTTTTCAGGTATCTAAAAGGGTGTCATAAGGAGGAGGGAGAAAACTTGTTCACCTTAGCCTCTAAGGATAGAACCAGAAGCAATGGGTTTAAACTGCAACAAGGGAGGTCTAGGTTGGACATTAGGAAAAAGTTCCTAACTGTCAGGGTGGTTAAACACTGGAAGAAATTGCCTAGAGAAATTGTGGAATCTCCATCTCTGGAGATATTTAAGAGTAAGTTAGATAAATATCTATCAAGGATGGTCTAGACAGTATTTGGTCCTGCCATGCGGGCAGGGGACTGGACTAGATGACCTCTCGAGGTCCCTTCCAGTCCTAGAATCTATGAATCTATGAATCTATAAATTATTAGAATGTGATCTTTCTGCACATGTGGGAAAAAATGCACAGGACCCTATCTATTCTAATTCATTGGTGCTTACTAGCATTAGAAAATTTCCTCATGCGTATGAGTGAACGAACTAGTTGTAGATATGATAGCCAAAATGTTTCAAATTTGGACCCCTAAATTTAGGTATCAAAATCTTTCTAGGGCACCTACATTTATTTATTTAGATTCCCATGACCCCAATCATTAGAGTATTTGAGGAGCTTGATTTTCAAAGATGGTGAATATCCACAACTCCCCAAACCCAAAATACAGTCAAGTCAATGGAGGTTCTGAATATTCAGGATTTCCAAAATCCAAGCCGCTTATTGAGGTGATTAACTTAAGACATCAAGTTTGAACATTTTGGTCACTACGTTTTATGCATTACAGCAAAAGTGCCCTAGGTAAAGTGGTTGGGGTCATAACTTTGGATACATCCCCTACATTTTGTCCATCTTGTCTATTTAGATTGCAAAACATTCAGGGCAGGGAGTGTCTATTACTCTGTATTTGTACAATGCCCAGCACAATGATCCCCATTCTCAACCAGTTCCTAGGTATTACCACTACTACTATTACTGCTACTTTTATTGTGATTGAAGTAAAAAAGGGCTTTGTGCCTTACAAAAGTGTGTCATAACTTTTCCTTATAAATTAACCCCATTATGCACTCTGATCTGCCATCTTTTTGTTATTAATATACAGATTTAAATCTATTTGTTAAAAAATGTCTAGGAATGATTGCCGTGACCATCTAGGGGAGGTTAATCACAGTCCAGCTTGATGGAATGTTATAGTGGACTAGCAAAAAGACCATCTATTAGTGACTATTTTTATCATAAAACGATAGTGGTAATGGCTCCAATAGTGTTATATAGACAATAATTATGTTGACCTCCTAATTGCAGGGATTCAACGATGATTTTCTCGGTCTACATGTCGATACTTTCTGCCCCCACATCTGGACCAAATTTTCTGCTGGCATAACTCCATTGATGTCACTAGAGTTACACCAGAACTACACCATCAGAGAATTTGGCTTTCCATTTTTATTGAAGGTGTCCATGGCCAGACAATTTATTTAAATGCATGACAGTGACTTTGCTCATGTAACAGTAATTTTGAGTTTCTGTGAGTTCCATAATAACTCTGCTCTCTCCAGATGAGATGTGTGTGATTCCTGAAAGGTATTTGTCAAAAAACATCAGATGATGTCAATGAGACACCTCAACTCCTACTAGCTCTAGATATGAAGCATAATTTAAAATGCAGATGGCCAGGCAGCAGACTGCTTCATGAAACACATGACAAACCTATGTGAATTCCTGCCTACGTGTAAAAAGGGCTGTGAATGCGCTCACTTTTTGTCTCTTTTTTGTATGGCTTTCTAATATGCTCCATGAAACAACCTAGGCACCAGGTCCTAGTTTGTTTCTGTATGTATGTATGTATTTATTTATGAAACATCAAATTAAAGTTATAGACAATATTAGTGAAAAATAATGACTCCACATAATTTCAGGTTGCCAGAGCTAGTATTGTTTTATTTTCAGATCTAATATAAGTGGGTGACATTATTAAGGTTCTACCCACTTTATACCAAATCTAAGTTTTGCTCAATGTGACTCACATTTGAATCTCTGCAAATACAGAAGTATATAGAGGTTTCTCTTATAGAATTTGGCTTTATTTTTTTCCTAGATGCTGATTTGACCTTTGAGCTTCCTCACAGTATGTGTGAGAGTGTGTGTGAGAGAGAGAACATCTTAATTATTTTTTTAAATTGTATATATTTATTCATTTACACTATTTTGAAGTACTTCTCTCAATTATCAAATGTAATATCAGCAGAGTTGTGAAAAAAATATTGTTTTGTATTCACTAAAATTTATGTGAATATTTTTTACAGTTTAATTCTGTGTGTGTGTCTGCACTCTGCTCTGTAGATATTTTTAAGTTTGGAGTTTTGTTTAAATCCAGAAACTCAAAGACAAATTCTGTTGATATATAGATATATACAGACACACCCCTACTGGTTTTAAAAACTAGGTTTGGCGAATCCAAATCTGAATTTCAAATTTATAAATAGATTCAAATTCCATGCTGTTTTTCACATGATGAGCAGCTCTAATCATCATATGCAGTAGGAACCTGAACCTGCTTCCATTGAAGTCAATGGCAATACTCCAACTGATTTTTATGAGAATATACCCTGGGTGAAATTAGGTGAAAAACTATACAAAATGAATAAGCACACTTTATGATAGTAAATGAAGATTTATGGAAGAAGAGGAACTGATGGAGCAGGATAATAACATCAGCAGGTGTGCTTAACCACATCTACCTGCTGGATGTCTTAAGAACAGGCTTAGCCCCTGAGTAAACCCTGACTCACTGCAAATAATAGTTATTTGACTTATCACATCAGTACTATGCTGGTTCAGGCAAAGTGAGCAAGCAATCTGACTTCAGGCATGACATGCCCATTTTCTTTGTGGTCAGGCCTCTTTTTGGATCTTAAGAGCAAGTTCTTCATCTAAAATTATTATTTTAATTATCATTATTTATCATTTCTATTGTAGTAATACTAGAGATCCCAGTTGAAATTAGAGCCCCATTGTGCTAGGTTCTGTACAAATGTATATTAACCGAGTGCCTAAAATGAAGAATGTACAGTCTAAATAAACCAAAGAAATAAAAGGTGGGAAAAAAGAAATATTATTAAAAAGCCAAAGGCTATTTTGAATGATATCAAATTTGACTGTAAGATTAGGATGGGAGCAGAATCTAGGATGTCAGACTTGCACATAATTTTCTGTGTAGGCAGAACTCAGGAGAGAATACGGCCTATGGCTTCTTCCTGATTCCTGAACATTAAAATAGCTATGTTCTTATAATCAAAGCAATATAGATCTGAAAAGGCTCCAAGATGAAAATATTGATTGCTGTAACTTATGTGATGGAAGTATGATGTTGCCAAGAGAAAAAATAAACTCCTGTATTTATTGAGAAGTAAAACTTAGTGAAGATGAGAAATGGGCTTGAAGTACAACCTGAGATCTAAAAGGACCTTAACTCTGTATGTCTCAGATATGTACTTCTCAGTTGGCCTCTATAGGTGTACTGGACCAAACCAAAAGCCTGCATTGTAGCACTCCTTGGCTTTGCTATGTTCAACATGAGGATCTCAATTTTTGTGATTTGGGCCCATTTCCATTCAAGATGATTCACTAGTTACCATGCAAAACCAAAACAACAACATCCCATGCTTGAAATTAGTTAGAGTACTTGGGGCTTTACTGAAAGGGCAGATGCAAAACATATTTTAGACTTAACTTGAGGCCTGTGAGCTCAAATGACCAGTCGTTTTTCAAGTTATATAAAATTGAAATCATTATCTTGAGGAAATAATGGTGCAGGAGCTCTCCCTCTGCAAACCAATATTCTTATCATCAATGTGCATATAATAAAAATACACATGTTCAAAACCAAATGGTCACTTGTCCCATCACATTGAGTGTGTCATTTCCCTTCATACTAAATGTTATTAACAAAGTTCAGTTTTCCCACTGGATTATCTTGTAAAAATATTTTTACTTATTTTTATGGCACTTCCACCAACATTATATTTGTAATGGATATGTTTAATCTTCTATTTGTTTTTCAAATAATAAAAAAAGCAAATAGGCTTCCACAAAAACCTATGGAAATTTTAAATGTTTTCAAGACCACATTCACATACTTCAAAAGTGGTACCTGAGCAATGAGGCAGAGATCCACTCCAATGTCCATTTAATTGACATGTGCGAGATGATTGGCCTAATAGTGATCGCCTTCCTGTGCAGGTATAATGAACAGTAGACCCAAATGTATACTTCTCTCCAGACAGGATCGCATTAGGAGGAATGCCAGGATGGCCACAGTCAATCACTACAATACATAATTATTGAAGATAAAAAAATATTATAATCACCGATCAAACTTTTTATATTTACCATTAGAATTCCCATATTTTATACATACATCTTGTGAAGAAGCTGAATTATTTAATGTTAATTTATTAAATATGAATAATATATCAAGAATCAAATTCTGACAGATGCGGTGAAACAGATGTCTCTTGAAGGGTCATGTGTACATTATCCAAAATTAATGATAATGTGCTTCTAATATTCCTGCTGAGATGAGCCTTAAGGTACAGGCATTTAGTGTAATTAAATATATATATATACCCTAGATGTATATATATAAAAATTACACAAGATGCCTGTACCTTAGGGCTGGTCTCCGCAGAACTATATCTATATATATAAACCTTGAGCTTCTATCGCCTAATTTCCTGATATGTGTTTATGGGGACCAGGAATTGAGCCCAGATATTTTGCAATATAAAGACCATATTTTGCCTTTAAGGCTATGGCCTGTCTTAGGGGCAATACAGAGTTCCAAGGGTAGCTTGTGAAGCAATTATGCCTGAGCTAGGTACAATTCCTCTGTGAGCTCTCACTGCACCTGGGAATTGAAAAGAATGCACCATCCTTTGACAGCTTCACCTTTTCCACCTCCTCTCCCCACCCTACTTTCTCTGAAGCAATGTCTCTCCCTGGGAGCTAGGGATCAGGGCCTTAGAAAAGCCAATTTACACATAAACAGTTTTCCTTTCAGGCTGAATTAGCTTTTTATTAAGATTGACTCAGAAGCTTTTAACCTTACACCTTTAGGGTGTGTGCTGCGTGGACTGCAGACAGTGGTACCTGAACAATGTTCAACTTCATATACAACACTGGTAGCAAACTCTAATTGCAACAGTGCAGAAAAGGAGATGTAAGCTGATATTGTGTAATTACACTGAAGACAGCAAAGAGAGAATTCCATAATAAGTAATACTGATTACTTTTTTCTTTTACTTGTCTCTGAAACACACTTGTCTCTGAGATAAGCCTATAACAAAATCTTGTAAGAAGCATTTGTAGAAATTGGTCAAAAATAGTATTTTACAAAGTTCTGCATTTTAAATCCTGGTAAAGCCATTGAAATTGTTTCAGAAATCTAATATGTATTAGAAACTTTTATAAAATAATGGGAAAGTTATCATGGTTAGCCCAACAGGCATCTATTTTATAAGAATAAAATAAAGAAAAAAAAGGCCTTATGCACTACTCTGTAGAACAGTAGACACATGGATTATGTATGTCAAGGAAATGAAGGTTTGCCCTGCAGTGCTGAAAAGAAATAAAACATCAGTTGGAATTTGAAATGGGGAACATTTTCAAGTAAGGTTTAATTGCTCTTATATTTATCTATCAGAGAAAAAAAAAGTTGTTAAGTTTAAGGGTACATATCAGTGACTTGAAAGTAAAAATCCTTACAAGAGCATGTAGTTATTTAAAAGCAACCATTAAAAACCCAGAGAATTCAGAGTGAAGGTTGAACTTTGAAGGAGACCAAACATTTGCACTTATGAAAATGCTCAGTGGTAAGGCATCTAAATCACCGTATTTCTGTCCCCATAACGATTCTAGCCTTGCATCTCTCCCTCCTTGTTCTTTTACCCTTACTTTGTGTGATGCGTTAATGTCTGATCAAAGACATTTTTTCTAAGTGCTTCATGAAGATTATGGCTTATAGCTGTAAATATCTTGATAATAGAATAGCCACTGTACTGATTTAATTGCCACTTCCACCCTCCCAACTTCCTGTCATCATCTTCTTCCATAAGGGCTTGAAGATAGGTATTCAGTCTATGGTTGTGGACATATTGGATTTGAAGAAGGCTGCAAGGTTCTTAGCACTGAAATTGTGCATAACAGAGCATTGGTTGAATACATACTGTACATGATTTGATGCTGTGTGAAGATCGTCATTCACTAACCTTAGCTCTTTTTATTATAGCATTATAATTTAATGATCTCAGTCTTGGAGTTTTTCATTTATAGATACACTCAGTCTGTGTTTAATCACATTTGTATAATAGCAGGGCCAGCTCTGGCTTTTTGGCCGCCCCAAGCAAAAAAAAAAAAAAAAACCTGCAGCGGAGTCCCTGGGTTTCTTTTTCCCTCAGGGCATAGCTATGGAGACAGAGCTAAGATTATGTCAGTGCCTTACCTGTGCATTTTCATGGTTTCATATGTTTGGCTTTCCTTTACATTTAACCTTAACTCTGACATTTTTGCATTTCTAATGGCTGTTTTTGACAACTACACCATTCCAGTAATGTTTTTCTGCTTCAATTACTCATAAGGACCGCAAACTTTAATGCCAGTTTAACAAATGAGAGTTGTAAAATAACTACAAACTATATAAAAGATAAGGAAGACCCCTGGAATGAAGATCATTTATAAAAAAAGATAAAAAACCTGGAAGAATTAAAAACTGAGAACAGTTGAGAGAAAATGGGAAGAGAAAAATCCTGCCTAAAAGATAAATAATAAATGCAGAATTTGTCCACACTCTTCCAGAAATGTTGCCAAAATGCCTGGGTTAACAACTCTTTATCTTGTTTTCTCTCTCAACCTGATGTCTCATACAAGAGAGAAAGCCTAGTCCAAAAACAAGTCTTTGTAAAGGGACCTACCAAAAGGATTGAGGAAAAGAATCTCCCTGTACAACTCAAGGGCTTGTTGAAAACCTTGCAGCTCTTATACGGCTTCCACTACAACTTTAGAGGTCCAGTGTCATTATTTATTGCTATGAAAGTTCCATGTAGTCAGTGCATCCATATAGCTGCACACCTACTGGATACACCCCTGCTCCCAAACACCTTTTCTACTGATGCACAGTACTCCCAAGGATTATTCTTCTATGATATGCCAAAGAAGTGGAGTTTTTTTGCGTGACCTCTCCACAGATAACACTTTCATACACCATGTATAACAGACCTGGGATACCTCTGCTGCCTTTGAGACCTTATATGGTTATCACACATTTAAAAACCCATGTATATAGGATCTCGCTGTCTAATTTCTACCATCATCATCTAACTGAGTGCCCACATAGAGAGACAGAAGAGACAGATATACTGTTTACAGCAAAATCAGTGTAAAACATTATAAAATATATAGCCCATTTTTTTTATCTTACAGAAAAATACACATTATCTACTTACTAATACATTCAGGTAGTGGCTTATCCCAGTGACCATTTGGTTGACAAACTAAAACTGAAGATCCAAATAAAAAATGTCCAGGATTGCAGTCATAAAACACCACTGTTCCATAGGTGAAATTTCCATGTTCTATTTTACTTTCTCGTATGGAATTTGCAGGGATTCCAGGATCAGAACAGTTGACCACTAAAAAAAAGTGATACACTTGAAACTCATTTTTAGATTACACATGTATAATATATTGTTTTATAAATAAATTTGTAATAGCTTTATTATTGAGGTCTGGTTGCACAAAAGGATTTAAGCACCTAAGTCCATTAGGCACCTAAGTCCCAGTATTGGGATCATTATGATGTGCAAATATCCCATCAAACCACGCAAGGAACCTAAATTCACTTGGTGCCTAAGTTTCCAGAGTAAAAGTTTCTTTGGCACCTACACATCCATCTCTGGTCATGTGCAATGCTTCTTCACTCTAGGCATCAGGATGCTAGATTCTCCCATTTAAACCCTAGAGTGATTCACAAACCAGGACAAGACGGGCATTTGGCCTAATAAGTCATATGCAGGGCGTAATCCAGTAGGCATGCTCAGAAGCTGTTTAACAGATTGGGTCCCTTTCAAAATCCAGACAGAGGAGGAGAAGAAGGAGGTGGTGCCCACCTTGTAACCCAGTGATTAAAGCAGAGTCATTTTCTCTCTCTCGCCCAATGACTGTTCCACTATGGATAAATATTTAATGGTCAATGGACCACAGAGGGGCAGAAAGTGTGAGAATGACCCTGTAGTCTGTGGTTAGGACATCCACTTGGGAGGTGGAAGGCACAGGGTCCAGTCCTCTTGCCACAATCACTCTTTCATTATCTACAGTGGAGCAGCTTCAACAGGAGAGATTCAGGGAACCCCACATCAGACTGTCCCATAGCTCAGTGGTTAGAGCATTCTCCTGAAAGGTGGGAGACCGCTCCTCAATTGAACCTGGGATTTCACATCCCGGTAAAAACTCTAATCACTGGGATAAACATGATGAGGAAAGCACCACTTCCTCCTGCTCCTCAGCTTCTTGCTAAAACAGTGCCAGGAGAGGGTTCACAGCTGAGAATCATTAGCAGGGCTAGGTGTCTCCCTGTCTCCTGGAGTTAGGTGCCTGTCTCTACGAGAGGGGCAGGGCTTAGCATACACCCCTCTGGTTGGCATCTCCCATTGGGTAGCTTAGGCAGGAAGATAGATATATAGAGAGCTGTCTATTTATCTATCTCCACCTTTCACTGAAGGGAGCTTTTGTTAATGATGTGAACAACCTGGTTGGTTCTTTGGGGTCCTCAGCTTCGCCAGGTGCCCCAGAGGGAGTGAACCCAACAGGCAATGACCAAGTGATCTCTCTCCTGCCATCCATCTCCACCTTCTGACAAACAGAGGCTAGGGACACCCTTCCTTACCCATCCTGGCTAATATCCATTAACGGACTTAACCTCCATGAATTTATCCAGTTCTCTTTTAAACAGTTATAGTCCTAGCCTTCACAACCTCCTCAGGCAAGGAGTTCCACAAGTTGACTGTGCACTGTGTGAGGAAGAACTTCCTTTTATTTGTTTTAAACCTGCTGCCCATTAATTTCATTTGGTGGCCCCTAGTTCTTGTATTATGGGAACAAGTAAATAACTTTTTCCTTATTTGCTTTCTCTACATCACTCATGATTTTATATACCTCTGTTATATCCCCTCTTAGTCTCTTCTTTTCCAAGCTGAAAAATCCTAGCCTCTTTAATCTCTCCTCGTATGGGACCTGTTCCAAACCCTTAATCATTTTAGTTGCCCTTCTCTGAACCTTTTCTAATGCCAGTATATCTTTTTTGAGATAAGGAGACCACATGTGTACGCAGTATTCAAGATGTGGGCGTACCATGGATTTATACAAGGGCAATAAGATACTCTCTGTCTTATTTTCTATCCCGTTTTTAATGATTCCTAACATCCTGTTTGCCTTTTTGACCGCCGCTGCACACTGCATAGACGTCTTCAGAGAACTATCCACGATGACTCCAAGATATTTTTCCTGATTCATTGTAGCTAAATTAGCCCCCATCATATTGTATGTATAGTTGGGGTTATTTCTTCCAGTGTGCATTACTTTACATTTATCCACATTAAATTTCATTTGCCATTTTGTTGCTCAATCACTTAGTTTTGTGAAATCTTTTTGAAGTTCTTCACAGTCTGCTTTGGTCTTAACTATCTTGAGCAGTTTAGTATCATCTGCAAACTTTGCCACCTCACTTTTTACCCTTTTCTCGAGATCATTTATGAATAAGTTTAATATGGTTGGTCCTAGGACTGACCCTTGGGGGACACCACTTGTTACCCGTCTCCATTCTGAGAATATACCATTTATTCCTACCCTTTGTTCCCTGTCTTTTAACCAGTTCTCAATCCATGAAAGGACTCTTCCCTCTTATCCCATGACAACTAAATTTACGTAAGAGCCTTTGGTGAGGAACCTTGTCAAAGGCTTTCTGGAAATCTAGGTACACTATGTCCACTGGATATGTCCCCTTGTCCTCATGTTTGTTGACCCCTTCAAAGAACTCTAATAGATTCGTAAGACAAGATTTTCCTTTACAGAAAACATGTTGACTTTTGCCCAACAGTTTATGTTCTTCTATGTGTCTGACAATTTTATTCTTTACTATTGTTTCAATTAATTTGCTTGGTACTGAGGTTAAACTTACCAGTCTGTAATTATTAGGATCACCTCTAGAGCCTTTTTTAAATATTGGCGTTACATTAGCTATCTTCCAGTCATTGGGTACAGAAGCCAATTTAAAGAACAGGTTACAAACCATAGTTAATAGTTTCGCAACTTAACATTTGAGTTCTTTCAGAATAATACATATCCAAGATAATATATTGCTATTGGGCTGAAGTTGAAATATACTCTTAGTACACAATGAGAGTTTTCTATTGTGAATTTAAAAAGAATAATAATTTCTTAACTACAAATAAAATATTTAAAAATAAAGTTCTGTAAATAGTTTTTCACTAGGGCTCAAGGCAGAGTAATTAATCTAATTGAAAGGAAAATGTATTAAGTAAGATGAATATAAATACACTATATGATTTAACATTCTGTATCATCCTAGAACACAAAGTTTATAGGAAATTTTGGGAAGCCCACATGATGCTGACTCAGCTGCAGGATAGCTCTTTGATGCTATTTCTACTTGCATGCAATCAGGATTTCTTGAGAACTACACATTTTCTAAGGGGAGCCAATTTTTTAAATCTTCAAATCATATTTCTGTAACCCTCCAGTTCTTGTGTATCAATACATTAATTTCAAAAGACACTGCTGTAAAAGCTGTGATCAGTAGCAAAAGGGCTGCTCCAAGAAAACTAGTCTATAATCTTCTGTATTTTATTGGGAACAATACTATATTTATATTAATTGAAAATGAAAAAGTAAAACCAAATACAAATAAAACTTAACATTTCAAGGGTATATTGACATGACAGAAGGTGATGTGGCTTTGCTTTTATGGTCTGATAAAAACAATAGCTATTCAACCGTATATAACATACTGAGACATCTCCTAGTCCCCGAGTTAAGGTTTATAATATCTTTATATTGGGTTTGGAGAATGACTATTTCATTCATATGCATACAGTGCAGCATCAGAGTTATTTTGTTTTAAGATACTGCTTTGTTTATTCCCTATCCATAATAAAATCTAAAAGTGAAGGTGTTAATCATTTGCTCTCAATGCAACATTTTAGTGCTTCCAAGAATCTTACTAGGCACAATGATAACTGAAGTTATCTATACAGGCCAAACTATACATTCAAAGCTGGGCTCTTACATCTATATTTGTCCTCTATTTAAAAGGGCCATGCTTTTCATTTATGCTGCATGCCCAATGTCTCCAGTTAAGTCAATGGAAGTCTGTCGTATGAACAGATTACTTTTATTTAGGTGCCTAAATATGGATTTAGGTGCCTAACCTGGGTGTCTTGTATGGGCATATTGGTACAAAGTGTCATTTCATTTGTACAACGTGTCATTTCATTTGTACAAAGGAAAAGCTTCTAAAATCTGCTACAATGAAATTTGGGTTAAAGAAGTCACTTCTATAAAATCAATAATACAGTGAAAACATATGAAAATAGGCTTTTAAAAGACATTAATAGTGAGTATAAGACCTCAAATTTAGATTTTATTTAAAAAAAGTTTTGATGTTCATAGAAATGTTTTCATGTTTCTATTTTAGTTTTAATTTCAGTGAAGATCTTTTAAATTCCATCCCCTGAATTTTGCTAATGAATGAGAACCTGAAAATAAAAAGAATAGGAACTAAAATGAAACTGCCCAGTTTAGTCTCATAGTTCAATCTGAGTGAAATGCAAACAGCAAACTAACTGTTAGGTGGTGAAAAATAAAATTAGATGTAGAAAATGTGTTCTATTTAAATACTCTAATTTTCTATTAGTAATTCCCATGATGATTTTTAAGCATATATGCTTTGCTTTGACATTGTCCCTTTATTTCTTTTTTCATATTTGTTTTTCATATTCAGCGTAACCTCCAAATCTGTAAATATTTGTAATCATACCTTTACATATCGGTGGTGGATGGCTCCATTGCCTATTAGCCTGACACTGTGCTTTTGTTGGTCCTTGCATGGCATATCCAGTATTACAAGAGAAAGTTACAACATCATTGAAATTGAAACCATTTCCACTTGTTCTTCCATAAATCGGACTACCGGGATGACCACAGCTAACAGCTAACATCAGGAAAAAACAAGAGTCAGGAGCATGCTGCTGTCACTTTTCACGGTACCATGTAATAGTGATGATTACTTAGTAGAATTCTAAAGGTCAGATCATATGAGGTACTGAGTGACTCCCAAGAGGTATTTAAAGCTGTCAAGTCATTTAATCTTAATGGGAACTGAACAAGGTTAGTATCTTTCAGGAGGTGTTGAGCACTTTGTAGGGATCAGGCCCTTATTTTCTAAACATGATAAAGAGGTTAAACCTAAAACTGTTTCTCAAAATTCTCCTTATTTTTTTTTTTCTGAATGGCATTTAATCAGTTAGGAACGTATGGTACAAAAGGCTAATAATAAAAGATCTGTCCATGGTGCCTAAGCATTCAGCACAGTGCATTTCTAACGTCAAATGGTCATGATCATTAAATCTAAACATGCAGTACTATAGAAATACATTAATGAAATTATGAATGTCATTAACAACATAACCGATAGACAAATAAAAGAGAAATCACTATTTTTGTCTACTTCTATTAAGCCATGAATTTACAGTACTGACACTTCTAAAAATCTATTGTAATGTTATGGACAATTGCAGTGTTTAATGGTATGTCTTTCGTTGCTACAATCCTCCAGTCAACCTCCTTGCCCTTTTCTGACGTATTGTACTGCACAATTCCACTGTGTTCAACAAAATAGCTTCCATAATTGGTTGTGAAGAAAGAAACTATGTTCACCTTCTTTGCTGTTAGCAAAGACCAAGGAGCAATTTTTTTTTTCAGTTTTGCTGTTGATGTTAACCCAGTGATTTGGAAATTCCTGTTGAACTATGTCTCATTCTTGCTTTAAAGATTATTGACAAATAAACTCGTTCCCTAATGTCCAATACTTATTTCTATCTTGAGCAAAAAGAGTAGTGGCATTAATCCACTGCTGAAGGATTACAAATAGGAACAGAACAATGAGGTATGTGTTTGTGTGTTTCTGTACTTTATTTATAATTTATTACTATTAACGATAGTAATAAAGTATTATTTTGAGAAACCTCTATCATACGTAAATCAAATGACAAATGAACAATGTAGGTAATGGGATAACAATAGAACTGGTTCCACTGTGATTAGTTGAGATTTTTATGGCCAGGGCTTTCTATTATAAGGTTCTAGCTATACGAAAAAGAGGGCATTGTCAGTAATATTAGTATAATTTCAATAATGTAATATCAATTTAACACTAATTATGAACCACAATTGGCATTTCCACAATTACTTTTCATATACACACTTTTGAAAGGGACAAGCAGTCTCAGAAGGGACCATTCTTAATAAATAAATACACAGAATACCAATTTTTTGCAACCTCTCTTTTTCACCATAACCCAGGTTTACTAAAAATAATCCATTTAAAGAAAAAACTTATTTTTTCTCATATGAGGTTAATTTATGTGACATGTTAACCCAGTTAACATACATGAAGACCCTAATTTTCATAACACACTATTGATTAAAAAAGTAATAAAATCTCAGTGAAAATGAAACAAGTTTCTTAATGTGAACATTTTAGTCTTCAATGCTAACAGTATAATTTAAGATCTAACAACTCTTTCTATTGATCAATAGTAAATACACATAACTTTCAGGTGATATCTTCAAAAGCATTTTCAAAAGTGACAAAGGCACTTATGCTCCTTCGTCCCGCACTGATATTCAGTGAGCCAGTTTCTGAGGGGCCAGATTTTCAAGGGTATTTAGGGGCCTCAAGATGCAGATGAACATCAAGAGGAATTTTCAAAAGCTGCTAGGTGCCTAATTCCTATTAATTTAAATAGGAATTACTTGCCTAGGCTCTATAGGAGCCTTATCTTTTAAAAATCTGGCCTTAAATCACCTTTGAAAATGGAACTTGGGCACTTGTCCAATAAGCTAATGTAAGCAGTACACATATTGCACAAATAAGATATCTTTTTCCATGCTTACTTACGCACACAGGATGGAAGCTGACCAGACCAATTGTGATCTTGTTGGCATATTCGTACAGAAGAACCAATCAAGCGAAAACCAGGGTTGCATTGGTACACAACTGTGTCTCTGTAGCCATAATTCTCTCCAATCACTTGACCATTGACTATGAGATCTGGAACACCACAGTGGCCAGCTGCAATTTTCAAATTACGGTAATAAAACCAAAAATTATGATAATTCAAAATACATATGATAATATTTAAAATATCCATCTTAATGAAAAATAATCTACTTCTTTACATTTATAATGAATATTTTAACAAGGTTTAACTTCTCAGTTTCTTTAATTGATTTCATTCAAATAATAATTTGTAAGCTGATGAAAACAACCAACCAAATACTTCTTTCATACATACAAAGATCATGCCTAAAAATTAGAAATGCAAATCAAACAAAGAGCTTATGTGGTATTTATACTATGAAATTTTCATTCCAGAATTTCAAGTTGAGGCATCTACCCCTTTCAACAACAACAAAAAAGGCTAAATTATTCGCTGGAGTAAGACCACTGGCTTCAGTGTATTTGGGCGAATATGCATACTTGATACCTACAAGAAAAGATTGGCGGGTTTTAACTAACATTTTAATTAGAGACAGTCAAAACTCTGAATTTCTGTTCAACTCAAAATTGTATTAAAAAAAACAAAACAAACAAACAAACAAAAAACAATATTTCCAATGAAATGCAAATTCTGAAAAAAAAATGGCTCAGGTCAATCAAAATGTCAGTTTTGATAAAAATCAAAACTATTCTTCTGATTTTGACTTTTTTGTTATTACTTTATAATTTATAATATAATAAAAGGTTAATAAATTTATAAACAATTTAATTTTGACACAAAAATTGAAATATTTTATTTGGATAAGGTTGAAACATTCCATTTTAACCTTACTAATTTTTTTTTTCATTTTCTAAATGGAATTTTGTCTAAATCTACAAGTTCTCAGAGAAAGTTTTGATGTTAACAAAACAGTATTTGCCTGTGGAAAAAAAACATTTGATCTGAAAATTTTCACCATCTCTACATTTAATTGATTAATACTGGAGATGCAAAATCCCACCTGCCTTTTTTCTCTCATCTATTTTTCTCTCTCCTCTTTCTTTTCTTTCATTGGTTCACTGTTTTGTTTTAGCCTGAGTTTTCTTACGTTTAGACATCTGGCTGGCAATAATTAAAAATAGCTGAGAGAGAATCTTTAGATAATTTAGCTGCCAAACTTACTAAGTGTCTACTAAGCATATGTGAAGTGTGATTTTTCAAAGGCTCATAGCTTGACCAAATTTGTGTGAATTTTCATGGGAATAGAAAAGGCACGTCCCTGAAACCACCATAAACTCCTTGCCACATTTCTAATTCCAAACCTTGGGTGAGCTGGAACTTCTCAATGCAATGTCTGTAAAAAAATTTTAACATGAACACAACAATGTGTTTTACCTCATTTTCCTCTTGGAAATGGCTGGCTTTGCTAAAACTTTCCAAAAAGAAATCAGACCCCTGCTATGGAAATTTCAGCCTGAATGAATCCAGTTTTACAAAGTTATACGTATCTGAAAATGGAGTCTTATAATGGAAACCACTGTTGGACTTTAATCATAGGCATTGCTGCCAGTGCCACTTATAATACAGTACAGAGACTTATTACCAAACTGAGATACACTATAATTTCTTCCCTTAAGTACACCATGTGTGCTTTAGAAATATTCTCTCTTTCCCGAAACACAGTTGAAGGAATTACAAATGCATCCACATGTACAATAAATATGAGCCAGTTCCTGTTATCTTTGCTCTTTAATTAAATGCTGTGTACTAAAATATGAGTTGGTCAGCAAATGCCCTGTTACCGACATAAAATAAACCTCACATTATGTTAGTGTCTCCCTCCCTGACCATGCAGCCATAAGATAGCAACAATCCTGAATTTGTACCATATAAGGTGCAAATACATGGCCCCCTATGGAAAGGATGACAGTGAGAATAAACTATATGTGCCAGGTATTAGCCAGGTTGCTTAAAACACTACTGGAAGGTGCTCAGATGGTATGGTGATGAGGAACTGAATATGGAATTGATTAGAACAAGTATTCAGATAGTAAAGATGCGTCTCAGAGGCTGTACCACCTGTATAATGCAGTACAAAACTCACTAAAAGGAAAGATAAGGTCAGGCAAGAGGTATAGACAGTGCATTAGCCAGTGCAGTATTGCCAACTCCAAATATTCAAAAATAATGAGTCAGGCCCCACAAAATCACAAGGTTGCTTAAAAATCATGAGGATTTTTAAAATATTACATTTTGGATTCTATTTATTTGCTGTGTGGTTTCTGAGCTTTTAGGGTGCATTCAAGTCACATTTTCAGAATTTTCTCTCCTTTTCATTCTTTTAAAAAAATAGAAGCTGAAATTCTCTTGTAATCAGTTGCCTCTAGCAGCTGGTGCTTTAAGAAAGACACCACATACTGCGAGACTCACCATAATATCATCAAAATTCACAACACTGCTAGTGAATGAATTCATGCATACCACCGATCCAGTAGCACAAAACCCTTCCTAAGCAAGGAGCAGAGGCCCACATCTGCTATTGTTCCCCTCATGAGCCTTGTCTGTTACATGCTCCCCTTGCTGTACTAGGGCCCGGAACAACTGCATTCCTTGTCATATGTTCCTGAAAAAACACCCCTGATATCAAGGTCTGCTTCAGGGTCCCTGTTGAGTTCCCAGAAAAATAGTCTTATGTTCTAGTTTTCGTAGGTTTTGTAGACTTGGCCCCAGAAGGTCCAACCCACCAGGCCTTCATGTTACCAGGGGTAGGAGAGATATTGAACTGGGAAGATTCCCTCCCCATCAATGGGAGTTCACATCAAACAGGTTGCAGGGGACCAGACTTTATACCACCTGTAAGCTACTTTTGGTTGCCTCAACATTTTATGCTCTAGCTGCAGTAAATTTCATTTTACCGTCTATCAAGAAAATGCTTTTCTAAGGCATGTGGGGTAACTACAGTCTGGCCACGCCGAGGGGGAGTAAATCATGTAGAAGTGAATGAAAGGAAAAATAACAGCAAACAAACACAAAACAACAACAAAAACCTGAAGAGGTTAAAAGAATGGGAACCTACCCTTCCCACAGAGAAAACAGAGCTGTTAACCAATATTTAATATTAAACTTCAAAATAATTACTACTAAAATGGTTATTAGTAACAAATAGTACACTCTTCTCTGAGCATCCCCATTCTCTTAGCTTACTGAAGTTTTATCGTGTGTCCCACTTCTGAATGGTTTAACCCTCTTCAAGAAGATGAAATAAGGAGCCTGCCCCCACAAAGAGCAGCATGGGGAGGACAGAAACAGAACAAAAGAATTCAACAGAAGGAAGACCTGGCTCTATCTCCCTGACAAAACAGTACTGAAGCAATTAAATAAACCACTCTAGGATCTGGGTGCAATCTCTGGAACTGTGCATAAATGTCACAGGAAACTTGCATGCCTGTAACAGAGAAAATTCATTTTAAATCTATCCCAGTCTAACAGTGGCATCTGATCAGTTTGAGAAAGGTTTGAAATGTCCTAAAAATTTCACAGATCCTGCCAGCCTAGCTCCTCCTAACTCCAAAAATGGCTCTCACCCTATTTTTCAAAGATTCAAAGGCCGTGTGACTTAATTATACCCTCCCATTTCCTGTTAAAATTTCCCTCATCCAATTAGGGAATATAAAAAAAAATGTTACATGACTAATTTTGAATAATTCACCATTCAAGGAAAAAGGACATGTATGATTCAATTATTCTCTATGAATATTACAGCCTACTTTCACCTCAGCCTTTCAGTGTTCACGTGTCCCCCATTCCCAGTTCAAATATCCCAGAACAGAGGTTGTGCCAAAATCATACTGTAGGGCAGTGATCAGCAACCTTTGGCACACGGCCTGTGAGTGAAATCCATTGGTGGGACGGGACGGTTTGTTTATCTGCAGAGTCCGCAGATTCGGACTATCGCAGCTTCCACTGACTGCGGTTTGCCATTCCAGGCCAATGGGGGCTGCAGGAAGAGGCGCGGGCCAAAGGATGTGCTGGCCACCGCTTCCCACTGCCCCCATTGGCCTGGAATGATGAACTGCGGTCAGTGGGAGCTGCAATCAGCCAAAGCTGTGGACGCTGCAGGTAAACAAACCATCCCGGCCCACCAGTGGATTTCCCTGATGGGCCACGTGCCAAAGGTTGCCGATCCCTGCTATAGGGCTTCAGAAGAGAAAGGATCTAGATTCACAGCTAGAAAAAATATTAAGACAGTTCTACTATTCTAGAATCCAAAGGCAACTAACTATCATACAGGCTAAAAAAAACCCTCAATATAGCATAATATGTCATACTAACATGACACCTTTATCTGATAATCTAAAAATAAGTCAAAAGCATTCGGGGCTAAGTCCTGAAGGTTTTACCAAGTTTTTACCCATTATTTACTCTGCCTTCAGTAGAAATGTTGCCTGATGAAGAGCTGAGTGAAAGCTAGGTGGAGACTTTTAGGATTAGCCCCAATTCATAAATTCTCAAAACACCATCTGTCAGGCAGGTACTGATGATAAACTACATACTGATGGTATCTGTCTTCTTGTTTTTAAATGTGGATACTACAGAAAATGTCCTGTCAGCACAGACATACATAGTTCCTGGATATTCTGATAAGAGAACCTTTGTGGCCATTGCTGAAAACATTATGCAGTTGAATAAACTCCCTCACATCCATCTCAGCCCTAACAAAGGCAAACACTCACTAGTGTATTGCAGAAGGTGTGTTTTTTTTTTAATTTATATTCCCCTCTTAATTCCACACAACCACAGCTTTAGCTTCCGTCACAAAATAAATGGAGAGAAACCAAACCAAACCCAACAATATAACAAAAGCCAGAATGAACTCCTTGGTTTTGATTCTCTGTATTGCAAGCTAATATATAGGCTGCCAAAATGAAAGGGAAAAAAATCAGAAAAGGAGGGGCTTTTCTGAGAGCTTTCATTTACTGAAGATCCCATAACCAAGGAAACCACTTTCTTTGTCTGTACATCCTTGAGAATGGCTGCCTCATTACACAGGCAAAAAAGAGACGAAGAAACAGGTTTTTAAATGAAAATACTACTACTAATGGTTGACAAACTTGCAAGAGTAATTTTTATTGGTCTTCTATTCTAGTCTTTTTTGTTTGATTACCTTGAGATTAAAGCTATTTTAATATTACCAGATCTCTTCCTTTTTTGTCATTTTTTGTTAAGGTGACTGTGATGAAAAGAATCCCAAAGTGCCTATTTGATATTGATAAGAATATGAGCATACCCATAGCTGCATTTTCCTCCCTCTCTCTCTCTCTCTCTCTCTCTCTTTCTCTTCACACACACACACACACACACACACACACACACACACACACACACACACACACACTTTTATGACCACTTCTGTTGTTAATAGCCTTTTAGAATTTCCATCCTAACCTTTTGTTTTCAGGACTTTATTCCAGGCAAGGTGTGATTCTTTTGTCTTTTTTTAACAATATTTTAAACAGATCTATCTGATTAGGGTTACCATATTTCAGCAAGCAAAAAAGAGGACGGGAGGAGCCCCGTCCTAGCCCCGCCCCTGCCCCTCCCACTTCCCGCCCCCCCAGAACCCCCAACCCTCCCCCCATTCCTTGTCCCCTGACTGCCCCCTCCTGGGACCCCTGCCCCTAACTGCCCCCCAGGACTCCACTCCCTATCTAAGCCTCCCTGCCTCTTGTCCCCTGACTGCCCCAACCCTTATCCACACCCCCACCCCCAGACAGACCCCTGGGACTCCCACGCCCCATCCAACCACTCCCCACCCCCTGACAGCCCCCCCCCAGAACTCCCAACCCATCTAAACCCCTCTGCTCCCTGTCCCCTGACTGCTCCGATCCCTCTCCCCACTCCTGCCCCCTGACAGCTCCCCCCCAGAACTCCCAGCCCTCCACCCCCCCGCTCCTTGTCCCCTGACTGCCCCCTCCTGGGACCCCTGTTCCTAACTGCCCTCCAGAACCCCACCCCCTACCTATGACTCCCTGTTCCTTGTCCCCTAACTGCCCCCTCCTAAGACCCCCCCCAACTGCCCCCCAGGACCCTAACCCCTACCTGTACCCTGATTGCCCAAAACTTTCTCCACTCCCCCCAAAAAGCCCCCCCCCATTTCTTGACTGCCCCCTCCAGAACCTCCCTGCCCCTTCTCCTGCCCCCTGGCCCCCTTACCCTGCTGCTCAGAACAGGGTGTTGGGCTCTGTGCCAGCCGGACACGTGGCTGCGCTCCCCAGCACAACAAAACCCGGTCCCTGGCCCTGCACAGTGCTGCCGGACCGGGCTGCAGGGGAGAGCTGCCCTTGTATCAGCACAAAGTGCTCTCGCTCCCGTTTTGCTACGCTGCATGGCAGAAACCGCTCCCAGTTGCAAAAGGGGAGGGCTGCACTTTGTGCTGATACACTTGCTCAGAATGCAGGGCGGAGCTCCTCTACAGCTGCTCCTGAGTCCAGCCCGGGACTTCCCTGCAGGCCTCCCAGCCGCTCGCTCTGCTCTGCTCTGCCGGGGGAGGGGGGAAATCCCGGACATTTTGAGTGCTTTACAAATTCCCCCCGGACGCTATTTTTAGCACAAAAAGGAGGACATGTCCGGGTAAATCCGGACGAATGGTAACCCTATCTATCTGGACATTTAAGATATAAAAGTACAATTCGGTGTTGAAGCTTATGTTTGTTTGTACTCCAGTCTCTCTCTCTCTCTCTTTAATGGAAAGTTTTTAGAGCATTTAGTCTACAATTTGGATAAAGTTTTTGGTCTGGGAAAAAGTACAAATTGTTTTGTTTAGTAAAATAGATGTTGCACATGCACAGTAATTTTTTTGCTATTAAAAAATAGTTACTAACCTGTTCTGTAATTGTTGTTCTTTTAGATGTGTCACACTTGTCCATGCCAGTCTTGGTGTCTCTGAGGCCAGGGCATGGCCACTGGAACCTTTTTCCCCCAGCAGTACCTTCTAGGTGGCTTGAGCTCCCCCTGGCGCCACTACAGTCAGTATAATGGCCAAAGCCACCTTTAGCCCTGCTCAGTTCCTTCTTGCTGAAATTCCAATGTAGAGGGGCAAGAGGGCGGGTCATGGAATGGACATAAACAATATGTCTCAAAGAATAACAGTTACAGGACAGGTTAGTAACTATTTTTTCTTCTTCAAGTGATTATGTATGTGCATTTCACTCTTGGTGATTCACAAGCCATAGAAGAGGAGTCCATTTTAATACAGGTTGGAGAACAACTCAATGCCTTTTAGCATCATCTCTGGAAACTTGCCCAAAAGGCCACCAAGGCCAATTGTGACCTCGTCAACTGAACTGTGACTGTGTCATGCAGAGCGACGTTAGCCAAACTACAACACATGCATATACAGGATGCAACCCACAAAGAAATTCTCTAAATGGAGAGTGATTGACCTCTCTCTCTGTCAGTCACTGCTATGAACAGCTGGGATAATTTACAAAAGTGTCTGGTTCAATCTAGGTAACACCGAAAGGCTTTTCTGAAATCCAAAGTATGCAAACATTCTTCTTCCCTTTTTGTATATGGTTGTGGGCAGAAAACAGGCAAATAAATTGGCTGGTAATTGTGGAAAGAGTAAACCACTTTTGGGAAGAACTTCAGATGAGGGCACTGGCAAACCTTATCCTTAAAACAGATTGTATATGCAGGCCACAACATTAATACCTGCAGCTCCCCTACCCTTCTGGCCAAGGTAATGACCACCAGAAAAAAAATATCTTCACTGATAGAAGCAGGAGAGAAAAGGTAGCCAATGATTCAAATGGGGGACCCATAAGACTTAACAACAGGACATTTAGATCCCATGAGGGAATAGTGTTTTGCATTTGAGGATATGATTTAACTAAGCAGTTTAAAAACCTTAGGGACATGTCATTAGAGAAAATAGAGTCACTATCCACCTTAGGATGGAAAGCTGAAATAGTGTCAAGATATACTTTGGTGGAATTAACTGCCAAATCTTGATGTTTCAGGTTTTATAAGTAGTCCTGAACATGTTGAACTGAAGAATTATTCAGTAACACCCCATTTTGGTGAGACCAGATGGAGCTATGCCTCTATTTAGCAAGATAAGTAGCTTTTGTAGAAGGCTTTCTACTATATAGGAGGATCTCTTGAACCTCTTTCAAGCAAGACTGCGTTCTAGTGGAGCATCCTTACAGTTATGTGAAGAGATTGTAGGCTCAGGTGAAGAAGGCAACTAGGATCCTGGGAGATTTGGTCCTAGTCCAGTGGAAGTGATATTGGAGGTTTCACTGACAGTGCCAGGAGAGTGGAGAACCAGTGCTGGGGGCCATGCTGGGGCTATAAGTCTGCCTGTCCTGGTCCTGTCTTATGTTTAGCAATACCCCATGAACGAGCAGAACCGGTGGAAGAGAGAAGAGGGTTATGCTTGACCACATTAGTAAAAAGTCATCTGTCATGGCATGTAGGCTGTGGCCCTGTAGAGAACAGAACTGCTGACACTTTTTGTTGGACTTTGTTGCAAGTAGGTCTATTTGGGGAAACTCCTACTGCTGGAAGAAGTATCTAGTCACATATGAGTGAACAGACTATTTGTGGTTTGTAAATTACTCCTTGGGGAATTCTGCAACACTGCACAGTGCAGAATTTTGCAGAAATTAACATTATGCACACACAATTTACTTTCCCCACAGAAATGGGCCGCAGTGCTGCTAGCCACCACTAGGAACCACTGGACTCATCAGAGCCCAACTTGCACTTAGAAGACACTGTTGGGGGAAGAGAGTGGGAGCTAGAGGGTTCCTGGCGGCTGCAGTTCCCAGCACACCCTGAGGGAAGGAGAGGGCAGCACACAAGAAACTTTGTGCAAGTCTGGGACCGAGCATCAGTCTGTTTCTCCCTCCGCATCCCGTGGCTTCAGGGCGGGGGAATGGGACAGGTGTCTGGCCAAGTTGGGGGCACAGCTGGGCTCTGGGTGAGAGGGGGTGTAGGTATCTGGGCTGGGGGGGCCCGCGGTTGGGCTCTGGGGAGGAAGGGGTTCAGGTGTATTGGCCTGGTGGGGCACAGATGGGCTCTGGAGAGAGGGAATGGGACAGAGAAACAGTAACTGGGTTGTCGTAGGGGTTTATTTAAATCTCTACTCCTGGGGAAAATTGTGTGTGTGTTTGTATTGTTACAGACATACTTGTGACAGGTATTTTGAAATAAATTACCAAAATAATTGAAACTGGTGTTATTTTGATAAATAAAATTTGCATAATTTTAAAATATTGTGTGCAGAATTTTTAATTTTTTTGGGTGCAGAATGCCCCAAGGAGTAGTATATGATCTGCTCAGGTGGTCTGCTAGGTCATTCTGCATGCCCTGAAGGTAAGATGCTTCTAGATCTACTGAGTTGGGAATACTCCCAGAATAGACTCATTTCTTGACACAGTGGAGAAGAGTGGACACCCATCTGCTTGTTGAGGAAAAACATTGCTGTTGTGTTGTCTGTGAGGACTAATAGGCTGCCTCCCCTGATCTGTGATAGAAATACCTTGTACAGCAGTCTTACAGCTTTCATTTCCCAGACACTGATGTATAAAAGTAAGTCCTCTGAGGACGATTGACCCTGTATCTGTAGAGAACTTAGGTGGGCTTACCATCCTAGGGCCAAAGCATGTTGCTAGCATGTGAGTCAGTTGCAGGTGGGCAATGGAAAGCCTACACATGCCTTGGCTGCATTTGTCCACCAATCTAGAGAAATGAAGACATGGGAGAGCACTCTTACCACAGAGTCCAGTTGATGGTGACATATTGAGTAGACTTATGGTAACCAGCTCTGAAAAATTTTGAGTCAGCCTGATGTATTGAACCATATAGGTGCAAGAAGCCATGTGACCTAGAAGCCTCAAACAATTTTGTGCTGTTATGATCAGGTGACCCTTCAAACCAATTGCTCAAATTGCCTGGAACCTGGAGTCTGGAAAAAAACCCTGTCTTCAGATGAGTTCAGTAAAGTCCCTATAAACCCTATCCTTTGGACTGGGGAGACTTTTCTGTGTTGATTAACAGTCCCAGAGCATTGAATGTTGACTGGATCATGGTAACACTGCTCATACCTGCTATCTGGATTGGACCTTGACAAGCCAGTCATCTAGGTAGGGGTAAGTCTGCATTCCTGATCTTTGAAGGAAAGCAGCTAATACTGCCATGACCTTTGTAAAAGCCCTTGAGCTGCTGATAGGTCAGAAGGTAGTATAGTGAATTGGTAACGATTTTGATTTACCAGAAATTGGAAGTACTTCCTGTGACCTTTAGTGATTGCCACATAGAAATAGGCATCTTTTAAACTGGGGACAATGTACCAAGGTCAGGAGATCAAGTCATAGGCAGTTATATGCCTAGTAGTCAGAGTGGCAATCAGGCCTAAAGGTCAGAGTGGGAGTCAGGCCTTGTGGTCAGAGTCCAAATGTCAGAACCAAGGGTTGAGACAGAGATGCAGTCAGGAATCAGAGCCAAGGGTCAGAACCGAAGTCAGAGTACAAATGCCAGAGACAAGGGTGAAGACGGAGTCAGGTATCAGATCCAAGGGTTGGAACCAGATTACCAGGAGTCAAGGAAGGCAGGAGCAGGGCTGGTTCTAAACCAGGAGCAAAGCTGGGACAGGATAGGAACAAGGCAGGGTGCAGGACAGGATTTGGGCTGGAGATGTGGAGGAACAGAGCAGGAACAGGGTTTGGTGAGAGACAAGCACAGGGAGACAGAGTCAATGAGCAGCCAGCAAGCTGCTGCTGCTGCTGAGCTTAAGAACTGGCTTGTGGGCTTCTTCAGTCAATTAGGCTGGGCAGTCCGTCAGACAGCTCATTAGAATGTTCAGTATTGTGTGCAGAGTATTGAGCAGGCACAACTTCAGAGCCTTACTCCTGCCCAGGAAAGGGATAACAGAAGTTAGGGTGACCATCCAAAACTTTATCCTTTTAAAGAGTTTCTTGAGTTGATGCTGATTTAAAATTGGGCTAAGACACCCCTCTCTTCACTTTTGGAATTAGGAAATATCGGGAATAAAATCTGTTCCCTCTGAGACCAAATGACCCTCCCCTATGGCTCCCAAGCAAAGGAGCACCTGCACTTCCTGGACAAGGAGTTTCTCATGAGAGTGGTTCCTGAAGAGAGATAGAAAGGGATGCGGGGGAGGAAGGGTAGAAGCAAACTGGAGACTATATCTCACTTCCGCAGTGCTCGAAATACGGGGAGTGGTATGTCAACCTCGACTGGCCCATCAAAATGGCTGCCTGTTCAAAAAGTGGGAAATTGCAGTACCAGAGGTTGAATCAATGGCAGTGGTGCTGGGGGACCAGACTCTTTTAAGGATGGAGACACCACCACTGAGAGGCAAAGCAGGTTTCTTGTCACATAAGCACCAAGAGTGGAATGGACGTGCAAACACTTGAAGAAGGAATGTAGTTTTTCACTGTGAATTTAGACTAATTTCGTCTGGAATGAGGCCAAGGAGCTGACCTATTCTTTCCTTTCAGTTCACAGGTTTAGCCCATTTGTTTCCATTCAACTGCTTTTTACTTTATATAGTATCTTTGCAAGGCAGCGGACCTGATTTTTATTTCATACTGCTAGAGTAACAACATTAGTCAACTGAATTACATCAATGTACAAAAGGGGCAGAATCTGGTCCAGTATCTCAAGTTGTTTTCATTTGGGAGATAATCCATACTTTCTCCAGTTAAGATCCCTACATAAAAGTCTGGGGGCTGGTGAAACTTTGTTGAAGCTGGTTGGAGTAATAGTTACCCTTTATTCAGGATAAATGTAAATCACAGTTAATCTCCTTTTGGAGTAAGATAGCTGAAGCAATATCAGCCACTATTGTCAACATCAGCATATGCAAGACCTTTCAGGAGTTATACAGATAGAAGGGTTTTAAAGAGGTTTAAATGAAAATCCAGAGGACTGGGTATTATTTTGGTAGAGCTGTGTTTGTGTATGAGCAGAAGCAGCCAAAAAAACCTACAGGAGCAGACAAAGAAGACAGCATGGAGAGCTTTTGGGGTAGCATACTGGCTGGGGAAAAGGATATTGAGCAAGTAAGGTACAGCCACTTGATTCCTACTGTGTTCAGAGGAACGGGACTTTGGACATTCTCTGAAAATATCAAGATTCCATCACAGAAATGCCTGATTTTATCATCAACTTCTTCCCTAATGTAAACAATCTGCAAGACTCTGAATATTGGCTAACTACTGGGGTCAAAAGGGGTAATAATATTATTATTGTATATTGGGCCAATCATCCTATATTAACATATATTAGCATATAGAATTAATTTAAAAACAATTATCAAATCTAGCATAGTAGTCTTGAAATATTGTGCAAACCAGCACATAAGACTTGTGGATGACCTGGAGAGGGGAGGGAAGAGGTGCAGTCATTAAAATCAATATGGTTTGGTTCTGCACAGACGGGAATGAAGAGGTGAAGCATGAATAAAGCTTGCATAGCACATGTCCTAGTAAACCCAGCTATAGGATGAATGCCACATGTGTTATTTTGTATCGTAATTTCAGGGTTAAAGAGTTTTAAAAGATGAAGAAAGATGGCCTAGAATGAACTGGAACGTTAAGCAAAATACCTAATCAGTGTTTCACAGATTTGTGGTTGTGATGAGTACTTCTTAATACAAAGAATTTCTAAACTCCATATCCCAGTACCCAAAAAACGACGAGAGTGAGAAGTACTAATAATATGTGAGCATCACACACTACCTAACTTGCCCTAAAATCAAGCCTTAGCAACAAAGAATGAGTGTAATCAGAAAGTGTCAGAATCTTTTTAAACATCCAATGAGAACACTTTCACTTCTGCAGCAGGAAGGCTGCTCTGTGAGATGTACATGCGGGAATACATAAATTTAGAGTTTTGTATTAAATAAGAAAAAGGCACATATTCTCATTTTCACTGTCAACACTGTGTAACATCAGTCCATCACAGAAGGAAATCTACATACATTGAAGAAAAATGCTATATTATCATTCTACAACTGGGTCAATCATCTGTCCTATAACAATGATGTCAGATGAGGAAAAAAGGATCCTTTGTACCAAAATTTTGTTTTGCCCTCTTCTACACAGCGTATACTTTCCAGTCATGGATAATTTTCTCATATGATGACTTGCAAACTCCTTCCCATAGACACATCCTCGCTAAGAGCATACCCTACCTGGCTCCAACTACCTTTCCAACTTTCTTAAGGAGATGGATGGTGCACCAGCTTTACTTATTTCACATTCAAACCTGACTCTCTTGGCTAGTTATTTGATAACAGTCATAGGCTATTCTGAGAATGTCTATGAGGCAAAGACAACCTCAGTTCAACTGGACCTTTGCTCAATCTACCGCTCAGGCATCAAATTCCAACTCAATATTTTAGCCTGAACTGGTGACTGCATATCCATGGGCTCCCTGGACTTCTCTCTTATTTCCTGGAAAGATTTCCTAGGAATTAAGAAAAAGGGCCAGAGGGGCTTCAAGGACATCTCATAGTTAATACCTCCCCCAACCCACACTCCTGAGACATCATCCTGAACAATATCACTTACTGGCCAAGATGGTCTTCTCCTGGGACTTCTCCTATCCAGCCTGAGAAGACCCTCCACCTTCGGAACTACAGAAGCCACCACATAACTGACCAAATAGTGGGAGGTTGAGAGCTTCAGTATTTCCTAAATTCATGGCTATGACAGCAAAGTTGCCTGCAGAATTCCTTGACAGGACTGGGTACCCCTTTGAAGAGGACATCCTCTCTCCCCCACTGGAAAGTCTAGTTACTGGTACAACAGTACAGGGAAATAGTAAGAAAAGTCTTCAGGCTTCTGCCCAGCAGGTTGGGGTGAAATATGTAACACAATCTAAGAAAAAGATATGGATAGTGGTGGGAATTCCAAATTGGAGCTCCTTGATAAACCACATTTCTTTTGTTCAGGCTGGGATACTTTGACTTACTTCCAGATCATTGGGAAAATATTATGTTTTGCAAAATGTGTAAGAGTGATCACACTTATAGTCTGGTAGGTCACATGCTTTTCTGGGTCATCAGTACTTCTAGGAGCTGCTCTTCTATAGTCACTGACAGAGACACTCTGACAATGGAGGGCAGGGTACTCTTTAGAATAATAATAAATAATAATGATAATGATAACCTTCATTTATTTTACCAAGTATTCTTCAAGTAAAAATTTTTATTTTCTTACATACTAGTTTGGTTACTTTGATAGAGTACCCTGTCCCAAGTTAAGGCATTCTGCCAGCACTTCTCCTTTCATATCTGTGAATTTAGGCATATGGGTTGTCTTGAGTGTTCACTCATCAGTAAGTTATATTGTGGCACTAGAGGCATCTGTACCTGCTAAGGCAGTTCCCACTTTAGACTTACCAGGCAGATACTCAAGACAAAGAAGGCCTTGGTTGTTGGGTCGTGCATAACAGCTAGGAAGGGTGGAACAAGCAAAAGACTTACATCAAGAAAAGCCTATGAAGCTGTTCAGTCCTTTAGGAATTTGAAGTAAGTGGGTACCCGATAGGTCTTTTGCTGCAGTCCAGAGTTGGAAGTCAGCACCTGAGAGTACCATCAGGCACTTTTTGGTCTTGAGGAAGTTTCAGCCACAAGGTAACTGAAATTCCCTCCATGGATGAACTATTGAACTGAGCCATTCTTTTTGGGTGACAAATCTGAGGAACTGTCCCAGACTGAGGTGTCAGTAAAGGAGATTTTGGAACAAATTGATAAATTAGTTTAGTCATAAGTCACTTGGACAACATAGTATTCATCCAAGAATTCTGAAGAAACTCAATTATGAAACTGCAAAACTACTAACTGTGGTATACAACTATTGCTTAAATCAGCCTCTGCACCAGATGCCTTCAGGATAGCTAGCATAACACTGAATTTTAAAAAAGGCTCCAGAGGTGATTCTGGCAGTTACAGGCTGGAGAACCTAACTTCAGTACCAGGCAAACTGGTTGAAACTATAGCAAAGAACACAATTATCAAACATATAGATGAACATGATATGTTGTGGAAGAATCAACACCCAAACTGATTCCATCCAGAGTATTATTGTTTCGTAGACATTGGAATATGTAAACCACGTATTTTAATAGCTTTTCAGACCATATGGTTTCATTGCTTTCACCATTATCATCACCATCACGAATGTTTTGGCTCACTGGGCTATCTATGCCTCATCATTTCTTCCTCTGTTTTTAACTATGAAAAAGTTCTTCATCTACTATCAGGGTCTCTTAGCTCAATAAATTTATCTTCAAAATTATGTGATAAGCTATTGTACACTAGGTTACATTCAACTGACTGTACTTTAATCTAATTGCTGGTCTTTTTCTTATTGTTTTCCCCACCTACTTGAATGTCTTCTACATTATTTTTGTCAGATTTATTTTTGTTGGAACTTTGCTGTGTCAGGAATAATTTATTAGCCATGACCTGAAGTGGTCTCCTTTAAAAAAAATCACCCATAGATTCCAAGACATTATATCTGAAATATTATATTTTCCTAAACTTAGAGGTAGAGAAAACTTGCATTCCAGATACCATGGCCTGGTATCTGTGAGTAAATGCTGACATTTTTATAGTGACTACTATAATTGAATTAGTTCTGGTTGCTGTCTCATCTAAATGCAAACTCCTCTATTACTAGTAAGCTATTCAAGACGCATGTTTCAACATGTCTTCTTGATCAAGCTGAGTCTGTCCTTCATTCCTACATTTCAATTTATATGGATATTTAGTGTGTTACCATTCACTGCATGCTGTTTTTAAAAATGTTGCTGCATTTTTTTGGATCTCAGTATTAACTTACATTTTGAGAACTAAACAAACCTGTTGTTCCAGCTGTTGCTGTTGCGGATGATGATGAAGAGCTGCAGAAAGGCAGGCAATTGCCCCATCCACTTAGTGTCAGCAGGAAGACCAGATATTATATAACCACCTGATCTAACGCTTGTTTTTGGAGTATTTTGTATTAAGTATTGTTACAGGACAAGATAACTATTTAAGAGGGGTTCAATCCTAGCTCTGTACTGTTGCTTGTTTACTCATGGAACAGAGGTATTGTGGGGCTGATTATTCCTGGGACATATGGGGACTATAAGCCTTATAGCAATGTATGCTGGGGGAAAAAAAAGGAGAGATACAAGATAGACAGATCCCTTTTGTCAGGGTGGTGAGAGGCCCATAAGGATCAGGAGCTGCTTGTAGGCCCTCCCAGTGAGGGAACCTGCAGAGAGAAAGGTCACCAATGAGCTGTTCAGTGAGAGGAAAGACAGAGGAAGGAGTCAGACCTGTTGTGGCAGTTTGGAACAGGCTGGTCAATCCATCCTGAAGAAAAAAGCATGGATAGGAAACATTTCCTCTATAATTTAAAAACCATTTGTATTCTATTCTCATCCTTATCTGTCCCTCATTACTGTAGTATCTGAGGGCTTTCCAGAAAGGCAGCAAAGGATGTGACTAGCATATTTGTGTGAGGCTTCATTAAATCAGACCCCACAAGGGGTCTCAAGTTTTACCAGTTTTATTGTCATTGGGGGAAAAAAAACCCAATAAGGAGTGAAAAAGTGGGTTGAGGAAGTAGCTTCTGCCAATAAACATAAACAAAATTTAGCTTTAAAACAGTCCATCTTGAGAGATACACTGTATTTTTGAGGGAGGGGTTTCCTACTTTTGTCCCTCCTTGTATTTTATTTGTTTTTGTAATATGCTTTCCAAAGGCAAATGTTCAAAACAAATAAATTTTATTAGACAGTTTATATTTTAATACTTAATGTGGTGACTTCACATGGAAAGGATGTCACTAAACAAAAAGATTTTCTTATCACAGATTGGTCTCCACCTTGTTCACCTCTATCTATAGCAAATTCTGAGGCCATTCAGGTCACTGAAAAAATAAAAATAAAAATAAAAATAAAAGCTTCCATTTATGTCCCTATGACCTTTTTTCCTGTTCAAGCTACTTTTGAAATTTTGGGGGGGCTATTCAAACTCCAGGGACAGGTTTTAATTCCTGTCCTAACAAACTAGATACTGTTTCATCTTGAATGTTAAAGCCATTGAACGGGAGGGGAGGAAGACATTTTGAGCCTCTTCAGGAAATCAGTAAAGCATTGAGGATCTTATTATGGATTCTGCAATGTTACATAGATAATTAATGTATTTGAAAATTATACTGGATAAAAGCTGTGATAGTTACACACTTGGCCTTCCTTGAGAACTTGAGAGGGATATTAATCTGTTTCAGATTTTATTAATAACTTTAATCCTACTCTTCAAGTCTCTAAAATATTTCATATTTCAGATAAAAATATATTTCCTGTGATTCTTGCTAAACTGACCCTACATTCTGCTATTGCCACTCTGCTATTGTCGAGTGTTTGGTTTTGAATAGTTGATGACTTACATTTGAAAAAATATTACTACTTTCCCCCCCAAGTTAAGAAAGTACACATTTTCCCAGATAGAGCTAAAAACACATCTATACTTTAAAAGAAAAAGAAAAAAAATTGCATGCTTTGGGTTTTAAAGCCTTGGTTATTTTTTGCTCCTAAACTATGGCTTTACAAAGATCAGAAAAAATAATCTTTTCTTAGAATTTGCTGATTCTAGTGAATTTTATCTTCCGCAGAAAGAAGTACCTGAATTAGACAAAGACGGGAAACTCATACTTTGTTACCATGGATTCGATTACTTGTTTTTGTCAGTTGATTACCTCTACCTTACTTTTATGATTCATTAAGCAGAAAAAAGAATATATATGCAATATTTCTACTTACAGATGTAGCCCATGATTTTAGTTTAGTGTTCTCTTATTGGGTGATGTTATGATTAACATGTTATGTCACATATAATCATTGTATGTTAAATAGAGTAAAGTTGTAGGATTATGGAAGTATAAGTGAACACTAAACTAAAATCATTGGCTACATATGTGTGAAACCATGCGGTTAGAAATTATATATATTAGAAATTATATGTGTGTGTGTACCTAGACCTCCCTTGCTGCAGTTTAAACCCATTGTTTCTGGTTCTATCCTTAGAGGCTAAGGTGAACAAGTTCTCTCCCTCCTCCTCATGACACCCTTTTAGATACCTGTAAACTGCTATCATGTCCCCTCTCAGTCTTCTCTTCTCCAAACTAAACAAACCCAGTTCTTTCAGCCTTCCTTCATAGGTCATGTTCTCAAGACCTTTAATCATTCTTGTTGCTCTTCTTTGGACCCTTTCCAATTTCTCCACATCTTTTTTAAAATGCGGCGCCCAGAACTGGACACAATACTCCAGCTGAGGCCTAACCAGAGCAGAGTAGAGCGGAAGAATGACTTCTCGTGTCTTGCTCACAACACACCTGTTAATGCATCCCAGAATCATGTTTGCTTTTTTTGCAACAGCATCACACTGTTGACTCATATTTAGCTTGTGGTCCACTATAACCCCTAGATCCCTTTCTGCCGTACTCCTTCCTAGACAGTCTTTTCCCATTCTGTATGTGTGAAATTGATTTTTCCTTCCTAAGTGGAGCACTTTGCATTTGTCTTTGTTAAACTTCATCCTGTTTAACTCAGACCATTTCTCCAATTTGTCCAGATCATTTTGAATTATGACCCTGTCCTCCAAAGTAGTTGCAATCCCTCCCAGTTTGGTATCATCCGCAAACTTAATAAGCGTACTTTCTATGCCAATATCTAAGTCGTTGATGAAGATATTGAACAGAGCCGGTCCCAAAACAGACCCCTGCGGAACCCCACTCGTTACGCCTTTCCAGCAGGATTGGGAACCATTAATAACAACTCTCTGAGTACGGTTATCCAGCCAGTTATGCACCCACCTTATAGTAGCCCCATCTAATTTGTATTTGCCTAGTTTATCGATAAGAATATCATGCGAGACCGTATAAAATGCCTTACTAAAGTCTAGGTATACCACATCCACTGCTTCACCCTTATCCACAAGGCTCGTTATTCTATCAAAGAAAGCTATCAGATTGGTTTGACATGATTTGTTCTTCACAAATCCATGCTGGCTGTTCCCTATCACCTTACCACCTTCCAAGTGTTTGCAGATGATTTCCTTAATTACTTGCTCCATTATCTTCCCTGGCACAGAAGTTAAACTAACTGGTCTGTAGTTACCTGGGTTGTTTTTATTTCCCTTTTTATAGATGGGCACTATATTTGCCCTTTTCCAGTCTTCTGGAATCTCTCCCGTCTCCCATGACTTTCCAAAGATAATAGCTAGAGGCTCAGATACCTCCTCTATTAGCTCCTTGAGTATTCTAGGATGCATTTCATCAGGCCCGGGTGACTTGCAGGCATCTAACTTTTCTAAGTGATTTTTAACTTGTTCTTTTTTTATTTTATCCGCTAAACCTACCCCCTTCCCATTAGCATTCACTATGTTAGGCATTGCTTCAGACTTCTCGGTGAAGACCGAAACAAAGAAGTCATTAAGCATCTCTGCCATTTCCAAGTTTCCTGTTACTGTTTCTCCCTCTTCACTAAGCAGTGGGCCTACCCTGTCTTTGGTCTTCCTCTTGCTTCTAATGTATTGATAAAAAGTCTTCTTGTTTCCTTTTATTCCCGTAGCTAGTTTGAGCTCATTTTGGGCCTTTGCCTTTCTAATCTTGCCCCTGCATTCCTGTGTTGTTTGCCTATATTCCTCCTTTGTAATCTGTCCTAGTTTCCATTTTTTATATGACTCCTTTTTATTTTTTAGATCGTGCAAGATCTCATGGTTAAGCCAAGGTGGTCTTTTGCCACATTTTCTATCTTTCCTAACCAGCGGAATAGCTTGCTTTTGGGCCCTTAATAGTGTCCCTTTGAAAAACTGCCAACTCTCCTCAGTTGTTTTTCCCCTCAGTCTTGATTCCCATGGGACCTTACCTATCAGCTCTCTGAGCTTCCCAAAATCTGCCTTCCTGAAATCCATTGTCTCTATTTTGCTGTTCTCCCTTCTACCCTTCGTTAGAATTGCAAACTCTATGATTTCATGATCACTTTCACCCAGGCTGCCTTCTACTTTCACATTCTCAACGAGTTCCTCCCTATTTGTTAAAATCAAGTCTAGAACAGCTTCCCCCCTAGTAGCTTTTTCAACCTTCTGAAATAAAAAGTTGTCTCCAATGCAGTCCAAGAATTTGTTGGATAGTCTGTGCCCCGCTGTGTTATTTTCCCAACATATATCCGGATAGTTGAAGTCCCCCATCACCACCAAATCTTGGGCTTTGGATGATTTTGTTAGTTGCTTGAAAAAAGCCTCATCCACCTCTTCCCCCTGGTTAGGTGGCCTGTAGTAGACTCCTAGCATGACATCTCCCTTGTTTTTTGCCCCTTTAAGCCTAACCCAGAGACTCTCAACACTTCCGTCTCCTATGTCCATCTCTACCTCAGTCCAAGTGTTTACATTTTTAATATATAAGGCAACACCTCGTCCCTTTTTCCCCTGTCTATCCTTCCTGAGCAAGCTGTACCCATCCACACCAACATTCCAATCATGTGTATTATCCCACCAAGTTTCAGTGATGCCAACAATGTCATAGTTGTATTTATTTATTAGCACTTCCAGTTCTTCCTGCTTATTCCCCATACTTCTTGCATTTGTATATAGGCATCTAAGATACTGGTTTGATCTTTCCTCCCAGTTTTGTCCTGACTCTCCTTTCTCTCTGCCAATATAGCCCACACTCCCTCTTGTTTCCGACCCATCTCCCCGGTCTCCATATTCCCCACTTACCTGTGGGCTTTGCTCACCTGTCCCCGTCAAACCTAGTTTAAAGCCCTCCTCACTAGGTTAGCCAGTCTGTGGCCGTATAGGGTCTTTCCTCTCCTCGAAAGGTGAACGCCATCTCTGCCTAGCAGTCCTTCCTCAAATAGCATCCCGTGGTCTAGGAAGCCAAAGCCCTCCTGGCGACACCATCTTCGCAGCCAGGCATTCACCTCCATGATGCATCTGTCTCTGCCCGGGCCCCTACCTTTGACAGGAAGAATTGAAGAGAATACCACCTGCGCTCCAAACTCCTTCACCCGTACTCCCAGAGCCCTGTAGTCACTCTTGATCCGCTCAGTGTCACACCTTGCAGTATCATTTGTGCCCACATGGATGAGTAGCATGGGGTAGTAGTCAGAGGGCTGGATAATCCTCGACAATGCCTCCGTAACGTCTCTGATACGGGCCCCCGGCAGGCAGCATACCTCCCGAGATGAAATGTCAGGGCGACAGATGGGCGCCTCCGTCCCCCTCAGCAGAGAGTCTCCGACCACCACTACCCGACGTTTCCTATTCGCAGTGGTGGCAGCAGACTCTCCAGCCTTAGGGGTACGAGGCTTCTCCTCCTTTACTGTAGGGAGTGATTCCTTCTTTCCTGTATCAAGAAGAGCATAACGGTTACCTATAACCACGGCAGGAGGGTTCGGAGCAAGGGTGGAGCGCTGCCCGCTGCCAGAAGTAACCAGCTGCCAGTGTCCACCCTGAGCCATCTCCTCCACCAGTGGTGTATCAGCAGTCCTGTGTACTGGGACAGCTACCTCAGCTGTCTCCACATGGACACTGTCGAGGAATTGCTCGTGGATACGGATGCTCCTCAACCTAGCCACCTCCTCCTGTAGCTCTCCCACCTGCTGCCTGAGAGACTCCACCAGCAGGCACCTCTCACATTGGATGGTCCCCCCAGCCTGGATATCAGTAAGTGGAAATTGCAAGTTACAGTCTTTGCAAAACCACACCAGGATCTGGGTAGAGGCATCCATGCTTAGGCACTCTGTCTGGCTACAGGCACAGGTGGAGGAGACAGTAGCAGTGCTGGCACAGGTGTTGCGGGTCTTCCTAACCATCGTAAGCCTCCCTCTGTCAAACTCCCGTCTGCAGCCCCCTGTCAGCTGAAAGGGTTGTTTAAGCAAAAAGTTATGAATGTAGTTGCTTTATAGGTATTAAGGGGAATCAAGAGAAAACAGATGGAACCAGCAAGGGACCCTCGCCCCCTTCCTGCTCCCCTTCCAAACTCCCTTGTGAAACTCCCTGTTAGCAGCCCCTGGTCGCAAAGCTCCCTGGTCGCTTGTGCGCTGCTTTATAAAGCCCTGGCCTGTATGAATGCCCCGCCCACTGCTGAAGGCTCAGCCACTTACCAGAGGCTTCTAGCTTTCAAACCTTCCAACTGCCAGCCACAGCACACGGTCCTTCAAACAACCAAAACAAACAAACAGACTGACAAACACAAGCTCAGCACACAGCAAGTAACCCTCAAACACAAACAAACACACACTACAGACAGTCACTTACCCCAAAAGGATGCTGTATTGCTCCTCCTTCACCTGGAGAACTCCCTTGTGAAACTCCCTGTTAGCAGCCCCTGGTCGCAAAGCTCCCTGGTCGCTTGTGCGCTGCTTTATAAAGCCCTGGCCTGTATGAATGCCCCGCCCACTGCTGAAGGCTCAGCCACTTACCAGAGGCTTCTAGCTTTCAAACCTTCCAACTGCCAGCCACAGCACACGGTCCTTCAAACAACCAAAACAAACAAACAGACTGACAAACACAAGCTCAGCACACAGCAAGTAACCCTCAAACACAAACAAACACACACTACAGACAGTCACTTACCCCAAAAGGATGCTGTATTGCTCCTCCTTCACCTGGAGAACTCCCTTGTGAAACTCCCTGTTAGCAGCCCCTGTTCGCAAAAAGTTCCTAACTGTCAGGGTGGTTAAACACTGGAATAAATTGCCTAGGGAGGTTGTGGAATCTCCGTCTCTGGAGATATTTAAGAGTAGGTTAGATAAATGTCTATCAGGGATGGTCTAGATAGTATTTGGTCCTGCCATGCGGGCAGGGGACTGGACTCGATGACCTCTCGAGGTCCCTTCCAGTCCTATAATCTATGATTCTATGATATAAATATTACATATTTTAAAGAGGTGTGGATAACTAATTATTTTGAGTCAAAATAGATAATATGTTTAAGTTGATAGCAATGTTCTTTCTGACTTTTAATATACTCATGATCAATTATTGTCTTTGAAAATATCTGCTGTCCTTCACCTATAGATATTGCTTTATATCCATAACTTCAGGGAATGTCAGTGGTGGAAATAAGGTCTTAAGGTTTCATATAAACTGAAGTACTGCAATCCATTTCCTCATCAAAAATTTTGCTTTCTTCCCTGAGGAAAGAATACAACTAAATCTTTCATTCTTCAGGTTATAAATATTATATTCAATAGGAATCTCTATTTCTGATACTTCTAAATGTTTTTTCCAGTATTTATCATAGAGCTTTCCCCCCACAGAAAATTATTTCACTTTCTCGTATTGAAAGAATCCAGTAAAATTGTGAGAGGCACTCTGTAAACTCAGAGATACAGTAGTCACAGTTTTATCTCTGTCACTTTAAACTAACAATTTGAAGTGTGTTTTTCACATTTTATTACTACAAAACTTGCAAAACATTTCATTTATTGCTAAGATCTCTATACTAGACCTGGTTGAGGTATTTTTCTAAATGTTTTGGAACACTGTTTTTTTCTTAGAAGTGCTCTGTTATGTCATCCACATTAAACCAGACTCATCTATCCCTCCTTAATTGTCAATTTAGCTTCAACACTGCAAAAAAAAATGTTTGTGAGCAAACATACTAATTAACAAAATGAATTTCCTATAGCTATTCCCTTCTGCATTCACCTTCTGTGAATATTTGAACCATTGAGGTGATTCATTAAAATGGATATTCACACAATACAGCATTGCACTTGAAATATTCAAGATGAGATGGGACACAGTTCAAATAGGAGGAGAGACTCTGAATATTCATTGTCATAGCCCTGGCACAGAGGCAATTGGACTACTTATACATGGGAATTACCACACCCTTTGCAATTAGAACTGTGCAATTAGCCCAGAAGACCTGTAATTTTACGTGAACAGAAACAATCAAGACCAACATATGACGTCCATAACCAGTGACAACCAACACAGCTTGCGCTATCTGTTACCATTGCTGTTTGGAAGTGTTCTCCCTTGTGCTGAGCAGTGTATTGGTATGGGGGTACAATAATCTTATAGTTTGCATTATATTATCATTATTTGTGGTGCTGTAAAGTTTTGTTATGTATTGCAATTTGCATTAGCTGGTTGGATTCTCTTTCTTCTGTTCAGTGCTGTGTAGTTGTGGGATGTATAGTAAATTGTTTTGGTTCTGGTTTACAGAATTTTTGTAAATTTTTGCAATGTTTATGCCGCTGGAGGGGGACATGAAGTTGTCAGGGTGATTAAGTCAGTTTTAGGTAAATCTGTTGGGAAATGGTTGGGGTCCCCAACCTGGCTGCTTGGGGGAAAGACACTGCTTTATGCAACAGGACTTAAACAGAACCCACTTTTAAAGGTTTCCAGGGGATGATTCTAAAGGAATCTCCAGCCCTTAAAATGGAAGTACAGTGATAGTTATGTATTACAATGTTTAAGCTTTAACATCTGTTTTACTTCCAAGCATGTGCCTGGGGTTGACAGTGGCATACCAGATGCAATGTCTCATTTTCAGATCAACAGATTTCAGGATCTGGCACCAGAAGCCAGCAAGGAACCCAAAAAGATGCGCTAGCTCTATGGAACCTTGGCTTATGATGGTTGTCAGTGTAGCACAGAAGTTGGTGGCTCTGTGAACATTATGGAGCTATGGAAGGAGTTTTAATATTTTTTGTGCAATTGCAGGATCTGGAAGGCCTGCCACCAATATGGCCCATTACAGAGGAACCCAACCATCGTCACTCGCCAATTGGCCCTTACATTTGTCAGTAGGCTGAACGATTACCCAGATCCTTGCAGCAGTTATTTAATTTGAAGGTTTCTAGCATGGCAGTCTTGACGCACCGATCTTATGGAGGATACACATTGGTCCCATCACTGTTAATATGCTTAGGAATCTGGTGCAATCTGGAACCCATATGTCATTGTGGACAGGAAAAGGCCTTGTTCAGGGCAGCATTTCTGGTAGCATTTTTTGTTTGTTTGTTTGTTTGTTTAGTTTTTCAGATAAGTGAGTTAATATCTGGGTCCTGTAGGGATTCTTCTGGAAGGGCTTTGGAGCTGAGGGATATACACTGGGAGGGGTGATTGGTTACGATAACCTTGAAAAAGTCAAAGATGGCTCCAGGAGGCGGGACTGAATTCATTAATCTGTAGGATGGTGACAAGCCCTGATTATGCCCTTTAGAGGCTATGAAGGTGTACATGGTAATAAGACCAGGGAAGAATGGGCCCCTCTTTATTCACAATGATGGGAGTCCACTCACAACATACCAGGATGGGGAATGACACAGTTGGGGATCCCAGCGCATGAATTTGGTTCCCACTCAGGATTCCAGCAACAACAGCAGCGGCCCGGCTGGGTATGGGGCCTAGTGCAATTCAGGCAATTGGGTATTAGCTATGCTGAAGCATACAGAACATATGCAAAACCCCAGGTGGGGGAATCAGTTTTAATTTTCCATTGGGTTTTCAGTCCAAATGCTGGCAGACAGACCAGGCAGACAGCCCTGTGGATCTGTGGGCATAGTATTGTTTACTGAGCATAGGGGAGGAGGTTTGCATCTGGGCCTCACTGGTGAAACAATCTTGAGCTGCAAAGGAGGAGGGACATGTTATGGGATCAGCAGATGCCCCTTTTGTACTCTGTGGGGACCTGTGAGTGGACATCAGATATAATTGTGTTTCACCTTTGGGAAAATGAATTGGGAACGTGTAAAGGGACAGACTTAATTATCAGATCTCAGAGGGACTTGGGGCAGATCCTGGAACTTTTCCCAGGAATAAAAATGGTGTGGTCAGACATGTTGCAATGCAGGATAAGGCAAGGAACTGTGAAGCCCCTGCAAGCCAAAAACACTAGGAAGTATGAGAATAGAGAGGTAGCCAAATTTATGGGTGCTATGGGAGCAGTCGGTCATTTCACATCCATAGCATATGGTGCAGCAGAATTATTCAGGGAGGAGGGGGTTCACCTGTCAGACTTGGAAGCTGACATGTTTTTGTCTGATATTAAAGGGGGGCATTAGGAGATGTCTGGGGACCCAGCTAGGATGTGGGGAGGCAGACAAACTAGTTGCTGGTGCCTCCTTGTGGCAGACATCCAGTGCAGGTATTCCACAGGGAAGGGATACAGGGATCAGATAAAATGGATTGGTAAAGAATTAAAAGGAGGTATTATTTAAAGGAGTGGAAACAGGGGAGGAGAGGTTCAGCACTACGACTGATATGGCAGGGAGCTATCCTCCCTCTTCATAGTCCCTCCATAACCCTCATTCGAGGGGGGAGATGGTGAGAACCCAGAAGCAGGTTGGCTGGGGACCAGGATGGGTAAGGGGCACGGCAGACAGAAGCCCCCTAGGTATATATTGAAATGATTATGGAATTACCTGCATTGTATATTTTTATCTGTTGGGTACTCACAGACATTTAAGAATAAAGTTGCAGCCTAATTAAATCACATCTAGTGTCTCCTGTCCATCTTCCAGCATAGCTGGACAATGTAAGTACAGTTGTAGTTGTCTGAGTGTGAGTAGCATTGCAGCTTGGCAAACAGAAGTGGGAAGGCTATGGGACCACTGTGGTGGGGAAAATGATTAAACAGTGATTGGGAGATTTTTGAAATATCAGGTGCAATTTACTGAATGTTTTATTTTTAATTATTTTTCAGTGACAGGTATTAAATATAAAATTATAAAGAAGTAAATATGTAAATAGAATACTAAATCTGAAATACAAAGAAAAGAGTATACAATAACTATTCCCACACAGACAAAAACAAAAGTTTATCCATCTCCCACAAAAAAGAGTAAATAAATAAACCAACAATCAAACATTTATATTTAAAAAGTGGAAACCTACCTGGTACTTGTTTATAATACTAGACTTGCTTGCCATGAGCTAATTATGTTTTATGAACAAACCAACAAATGTAGACTAACTCCTCAGTTCTGCCCTATCTCCCCAAAGTTTCCCTGTAGCTTTTCCCCATTAAAAACTTTATTATTCCTCTCTTCCCCATCCAGCGGCCTGATTTTCCATTGCTAGTACCATTTCTAGTAATTTGGGTCACAATTTAGGGAACCACTTAAGCATGAGCTCATATTCATCCATATTCTGCAAAGCATGTGCATAAGTTACATTGGGTTCCATGGAAGCTTTGCTGAAAAGGAATGTTTTACTGAATTGGGGCCTTTCCCCTGTGTAAGGTGGGTATAAAAGACCACCAGTCTGATCTGGCAATGATTCATAGCCACTTGGCAGAAGTTTAAAAGACTATGCAAGAGGTCAGGTAATGGAGAAACTAACCCAACTTTTCTTTCTCCCTTCTCTCACTGCTCCCACATGTCATTCCTGTCTCCACCTCAACCAGTTTACTCACTCCCAGCTCACTTAACTCTTTCCCTTCCACAGTGAATTAGCTACTCCCTCTTACTCTCCTTCCCACTGCACTTTCAGTTTCACAAAATTTAAGACCAGAGGAGACTAGCAGATCACCTAGTTTGACCTCCTCTGTATTACAGCTGATTAAATTTCACCCAGATGCCCCTATATTGAGCCCAATGACTTTAGTGAGACTAAAGCATTTCAATGCTCAGGAGACTAAACTGTTGCGTGCCACTGCCAGAGAACAGGAGAGATCCAGGTGCCACCAATGCCTGAAGCAGTAGCAATGGAATTTATTACGTGAGATATACACAGATGATGCCAGCAGGAGAGGAAGGTGAAAAGCCCAAGGCCTCTGCCAATATGATCTGGAGAATAATTCCTTCCCAACCCCAAATCTGGTGATCAGTTTGACCATGAACATGTGAGCAAAAGACACCAACCAGGCATCTAACAAAGAAAGTTCTCTGTACCACCTCACAGCACTGATTCACTCCATCCAGTGTCCCATTTCTGTGTGCTTCAAGAGGAAGGCGAAAACAAACAAACAAACAAACCCAGAATACATCTGGCCAACTGTGTACTAGAGAAAAAAATCCTCTGTGACCTCTGCAGATGACCACTGGAGCCCTGAAGCATGAGATTTAATTATTGGCTTTATCTTAATGCAGAGCTGCAAGTGTTTTGAGAACGTTGAGGGTAATACAGGAAATTCTGTTCTCCCCATGGCTGATGAAGGAAGGGGACAGTTGATAGATTACATGGTCAGAAACTACTACCATGACCATCCAACCCAAAACTGGATTTAAACATACTTGTTAGAAAAAAATATCTAATCTCATTTAGAAGACTCCAAGCAACAGTGAGACCACCACCACCACAACTGGTAAACTGATGCAATGTTTAATTACCCTCTCCCTGAAGAAACAGATTGACAGAGCCAGAAGAGTATCCAGAAGTCATCTACTACAGGACAGGCCCAACAAAGAAAGTAACAGAATCCCACTAGCCGTCACCTTCAGCCCCCGACTAAAACCTCTCCAGTGCATCATCAAGTATCTACAACCTATCCTGAAGGACGATCCCTCACTCTCACAGATCTTGGGAGACAGGACAGTCCTCGCTTACAGACAGCCCCCCAACCTGAAGCAAATACTCACCAGCAACTACACACCACACAACAAAAACACTAACCCAGGAACCTATCCTTGCAACAAAGCCCGTTGCCAATTCTGTCCACAAATCTATTCAGGGGACACCATCATAGGACCTAATCACATCAGCCACACTATCAAAGGCTCATTCGCATGCACATCTACCAATATATGCCATCATGTGCCAGCAATGCCCCTCTGCCATGTACATTGGCCAAACCGGACAGTCTCTACGCAAAAGAATAAATGGACACAAATCAGACATCAAGAATTATAACATTCAAAACCAGTCAGTGAACACTTCAGTCTCCCTGGTCACTTGATTACAGACCTCAAAGTCACAATACTCCAACAAAAAAACATCAAAAACAGACTCTAACAAGAATTGGAATTAATTTGCAAACTGGACATCATTAAATTAGGCTTGAATAAAGACTGGGAGTGGATGGGTCATTACACAATGTAAAATCTATTTCCCCATGCTAATTTTCCCCTCTACTGTTACTCATACCTTCTTGTCAACTGTTGGAAATGGGCCATCCTGATTATCCCTACAAACGTTTTAATAGCCCACCTTAACTGATTACTCTTGTTATAGTTAGTATGGCAACACCCGTTTTTTCATGTCCCCTGTGTATATATATCTTCCTATTGTATTTTCCACTGCATGCATCTGATGAAGTGGGGTTTAGCCCACAAAAGCTTATGCTCAAATAAATTTGTTAGTCTCTAAAGTGCCACAAGTACTCCTCGTTCTTTTTGCTGATACAGACTAACACTGCTACCACTCTGAAACCAATCATTTCAATGTAATATTATTTCTAACATCAACTTCCAGACACTATTGGTTGTTATGCCTTGTCTGTGAGATTGAAAAGTTCAGTTCCCTATTTACTCTTCTCTTTTATATCAGCTAATTTTTTTCCTCTGTACTATGTTCTGTCTTCTTTTGCTCATGTCCATGTCCATGACCATATTTTGTTCTCTTGGCCAACCTTCCCTTTATCTTCTTCTCTCTTTTTGCCTTATGAGACTGTCATAGCTCACTATTTGCCTCCCTCTATTTTTTTCCTTATTCTCTCCAAAACCATCTGTTTACTATCTTTCCAACTTAATTAATCAAATACCTGTCCTTCAATCAGTTCTCAGCACCATAGTCCCATCAGTCAACACCAAATTACTCTCTGAGGAAGGAAATATAGAACCTATCACAGTTTTTTGAAGAAAAAAACTCCACTTCGCTCCCAAACATATGGAATTCAAAAAGCAGCCAGCAGGGGCACTGCTCTGAGAACAACAAAGTTGAGTGAGTGTTACTTGTCTCCATTTGATATATTTCTCCTATCACCAGCTTCTGTTACCATTGTCAAATTTTACAGTAACATTGTGCCCAGTCTGCCATTTCTATCAGTAAAATTTTGTCCCTCCTCCTTTGAAAAAGTACCATTGACAGAATTAAAGTTTTTAAAATACATTTGAGAACATACTCTGGTGCTCGTGTTACTCTGACTCAGCTATTACTTTTTCTGATTACTCTAAACTCTTTTGATACTGTTCTTTTCATACCCCTTGTCAATAACTTATTACTATTGGATATTACAGTGTTGTCACTTAACAATAACAAATACAACTCAGGGGAAAAAGTGTCACTGCATATTTCATATAAGACTGGTCAACTCAGGTTATCCCTTTCAAGTTCTCATTACAGATGGTATAACCTGATAATATTTTCAAGCTCATTATTAGTAATGTCCTATGTTTCTACAGGCAAAAATTAAGCAAAGTTAAATAAAAGTGGGACTTAAAACACTTACTACTTTACTTGGCAAGAAGTTGTTTTGCTTAAATTGATTAAAAAGAATCTGTTCAAGATGCTCTGCAAAAGTAACAGCCAAGCTTTTCTAAGCTTTTTTAAGAAGTTAGCATTTTTGAGACTAATGATTCTCTCATAATCATTTCTCATTTCTCCAAATCTATAATAGCTGTGACCTTAATAAACATGCAGGTAATTATGGAAGAAAAATTCAGTAGATTTTGAATCTACACATGGTATGGGTATATATGGCTTTTAGTTTTTAAATATTCTGCCGCATCATATCTTTTAATGTAAAGACAAACATTTATCAAATAACAGCATCCTCTTTCTTCTCTGTAAAGTGCTGTGCATATTAAACTGAAAGGAAACACAAATAAAAATAACACATTCCCCTCTACTATAAGTCAGCAAAAAAAAAATCTACTAAGGATTTATGGATATACAGGTAACTCTTTTGCTCATCCATGAATCATTTGAAGCCTAGAGATGTATTAGCTGAAGACTGGCACAGGAAGAAAATCTGAGCTACAGAAACACAGCCATCCCAAAGAAAAAAAATAGTGTACAAATATATCAGCAAACTGTACACAAGGAATCCTCCCACTGGTATGCTGGCCCAGGCCTTAAATGTACTGCATTTTTACTGAAGGATGCTAGTCTTGATAGTTATGAAAATCCCACTTTATGGATATTTTAATATTCCTCACCTACTACCTCAAGGATAATAAGAGAAAATAGGACTATAATGCTACATTCAAAAATCAAAACACTATCACCACTTTGACCTCTGTTGAAAATAAAATGTTAATTGCATGCAGTCCTAATAAAGTCAACAAAATAATCAAGAACAAAACATGCTGAATCAAAATTCACTGAAATGGGTCCTTGAAATTATTCCACTGAGCACAGAAGAAATCCTCAAAAAGCATCTCAACTCTGCTCACAATGTGGGGGGTTCGGGAGTAGATTTTGAAAGAGACATACATGGACATCTAGGTCCATTAATAGGAATGTAGGTACATTTATGTCCTTTAGTTTAAACTTGAGAATCTTGTAAAGCATAGGGATGGATACAGTCAATAAACACTAACTGGACTGTAGATTTCCCCCCATAAATATCTATTGTTAAGAAAAAATAGGACTCATCACAGTCATAAGAGTTCTGTACATGGAAGAAGAGGCCCTTGTTGACTTAGCCCAATTGCTGATGCCTGCTAAAGAAAGGTTGTAAAAGAAGGCAGACAGGCCATTATTACAGTTTCCATACCTAAGCATCTGGTCTCAGTTCCACTCCAGAGTCCAGAAGAAAGACATTCCCTTACAGTAGAGCCAACTAGCATGAATCCGGAATCACAGGTAAATATAGCGGTAGATCCATATGTGATTTGAGTTCCAATCTTATTCCCATTGGGAGATACAGGAAGTTCTCCACAAGAAATAACTTTAAGGGAAAAAATACACATTTTGTATTGAGCATCGCACTAAAAACATTTAATACATATTTTTGACTGGTTAAAATAAACACCAGAGGGTAGTCTATTCTGATCTGTGGGAAAAATGGATACAGAAATCTGTGTGCAAAACAAAGAATATGTCATGAGGATTCTCACTCAACATTTGAAAAATATTTTAAAACCGGTTAGAAAATTGTAATGAACAAAAAATCATTGATATTTAATTATCTAGTTTTTGTGAATGAAATATAAACGTTTCTATGCTCACTTTGTTATTATTTTTGTAAAACAGTGCATTTGAGTTTCTTTGGACAGAGGATATATTATATAATTTGTATCTTGTACGTCATTGTACATCACATGCCCTAGCATTTATAAAACACAGAGTTTTAATATTGGATGAATTATGTTCAGTAAGTCCATTATTTTAGTCACAATCCAGAGAATTTTCTGATTTAGAAGAAGACAATGTTTTCTCTTTAAAAAATTTTAATAAATGGAAATAGTGCAATTAGGAAAATTAACTTCAGTGCTACTCTGAAAAACTTTAGGTGTACAATTAGATGAATGAGGCCTTAGCATAATACGGAAGGATTGGATTTTGTTATACATAGCACTTCAAAGTGATAATGAATTACTACTTTCTCCCTGGAAGAGTCAAAGCAGGATTTACATACAATATTTCAACACAGAGAGCCTAAATTGTTTTAAAAGAACTCTAATTTTGGAGGGGGGAACTCCCCCCCTCCAAATTAAGTCTGGAATTTCCAAGAAGATGAAAATAATTTTTAATTATGAAATATCTAATTTATTAAATATCTTAAACTGTATTTTGGAGTCCTTTGTCTATTAATAGTTGTAGTTGTGTTCTCTCATAAATAGGGATTATTGTAAATATTGTATATGAGCTTATCTGTACATTTTGTTAGGGATTTTATATGTATATGCACCCATAAACACTAATTTTGACCCACTTTCCAGAAGAATGGTAGTTATTTGGTTCTTTAGAGGGGAAAACAATGAAATACTGGTTGTGTAGTCCTCAGATAATGATACAAGTCCAAACCATTCAAACATGGGGGCATAACGCTCCTTTATAAAAGTGGCCTGATTCTCATAAGTGCCTATATTTAGCCACACAAGATTACATATTTTAGTCTTCTTTTTTTAAAGTACCTGTCTCCATTATACTTTATATTCACTACTTCTCTCTCTTAAAGCCCATGCAGCCAGGTGGTGCTATTAGGATACCAGCTTGTGGTGAAGATGATGCAGATCCTCACCAACCCAAGCAAGCTCCTAAAGAAAAGTCCCTCCCTACTTCTCTGCTGTCTCAAGTGAGTGTGAAAGCTGTACCATGTTCCTAGTGCACCTAGTCAGAGTTCTTGATCTTTAGGGGGTGGCTTGTACCACTGCTGGCTCTAGGAGAGAACAGTCCCTATACTTCACTAGGACAGAAAGCTATTGTGTCTGATCCTTGCACGGGGTATGCAGGGTAGGGTGGAGAGTAACCTTGTGCTCTGTTCATCCCCCTCTGTGTACCTGTACTAGTGACAGACACCTCAAGAGGACAATTGGGTGTGCACATCCCTATTACCATAAATGTAATCATCTTGATTTTCATTAACAATAGTATATATTACTTTACAAAGATTGGCCTTGGGCCTATCCAGGGAATTCTGTCACAGGACGGGTTCTGCTATTCCACTAAACTGGGGCAAATTTTTTTCTATGTGCCACCTACAAGGAAGGTTTACACACAATGTATACTCACTTTGGCAGTAAGGCCTCTCGTTTCTCCAACTCCATGTTCCATTAGCAAGACACTCAATGGATGCTGGTCCCAAACCATAATAGCCTGGATCGCAGCTAAAAACAACTTTTGTTTTGTACTCATAATGTGAGCCATTCACTATTCGCCATCTCCCATGTTCCAAAGTAAAGGAATTGATGCTTGGACATGTAACAACTTACAAAACAAAACAAATCAACAAAAAAATCCCTATGAGACCAGTATTTGTGGCTCAGGAAGTACAAGTTAACAAGAATATGAAATAATGAATATTTGTTCCTATGAATTCAGTGTCAAATTTTAACCATAACAGCTTCCTATTTGGAGTGTGTGTCTGATTTCATAATCTGCATAGGGATGAGCTGTAATCCTTATGTATGTGGTCATTAGCACATTGGATCTTTCTTGGCAAAAGGAACTTTTGCCCCATCTCTGGATCCTCCGTTCTTTCTCCCCACAACAAATGAGAGTACCCCACCACCTTCCTAACCTCCTGTCATCCCAAGGCCCAGCATGGTGAGGGAGCACCACAGTTATTCCATGCTCTGCAGGGTTTTGCACACTAGATCCCCAAGACTCACAAGAAGCCTTTTCTTGCTGCTGATCCCCTTTTCCTGAGGGACGAAGAGATATCAGGAAAGGTTCTTAAATTTACCTTGCTGGGTACGTGTTTGTGTCTCTAGAGGCACCCATCTTTTCCCCTTTCCAAAACTCCATAGGATGGGGAATGATCCACATCTGGATGGACCCCTCGCCTTTCCTAGGCTGAGAGTTCTGCTTCAGCATGGTGGCCCATTTGGATTTTCATAGCTAATTTATAGCCAGAGAAGTATCCACATGTCCCTGGGGAATTGCATGTGCATTTCCTCCTCAGTGTCATCTCCTGGAATCTAGGTGATGTGGGGTCATTAGCACGGGGTGGGGGGTTGCAATCTGTATTGGTGCTACACAGCTGTCCCTGAGGACCAGGCAGAAAGTGATTAGGAGAGTCTAAGATCTCCTTAAGACTCCGTGGCCTTAGATTCTGACTTGGCCAGGGGGCTCCTGCCAGCTTCTGAAGCAGGAATGCCAAGGACTTGAAACTGAGTTATTAACTTTAATTAACATTTATTTTCCAACTGTCACAGCAGTTTGCAATATATATATAATATATATATATATATGATCAAAACAAGTTTAATGTACTCAAATGGCTCACTGTATTAATTAGCCAAAAACAGAACTCTTAAATAATTTGAAACAGAGCTCCTTTTGATTAATGAAAATAAAATACGGAAATGTTCTTAGAGAGGATTTCTCAATGCTACATACCTACACAACGAGGTGTTTTATTGTGATTGCTCCATGTACCATCTGGCTGGCAGACTGCAGTAGTAAGCTCCTTGGATGATAGTCTATACCCATCATTGCAAAAGTAAGTAACGTGGGTGCCAACCAAGTAATCTGTAGTTAAGATTCCACCATTTAATGGAGCTTTAGGAATTCCACAAGATATTGCTGAATTAAAAGAAACACAAACATATTATTTACCATTTTGTGATAAGTAATATCTTGTCTCAAATGCTTTAAGTATCATGCCACAACATTAATATACTTGTGAGGAGAGATTAGTAATTTATTAGTGTATATTTTAAGACCACACAGACTTCATGGGTTCTAAATTTTCAAAGGAACTAAACCTTGGGAGGTTTATGGCTCATTAATCTGTCCTTTTAAAGGTATCTGGGGTTGGGGAGGAAATGAGAGTTATAGTTCAGTAACCCTCTAGCTATCCTTTCAGATTGCAGAGAATGATGAATGATGATGCAGTATGGAAGAGAAGAATAACAGGAGCAGCACGATCCTATGGATAGGATACTAGACTGAGACTCTAGAGATCTGGTTCTTTTCCTGGCTTTCCCACTGATGTGCTGTGCGACCTTGAGCAAGACACTTATAGTAAACCAGAGGTCCCCAAACTGTGGGATGCACCCCCCAGAAGAGAATGGAGGAAAGTTCAGGGGCGCAGCTGGGGCCGGGGAAGGAGCGCTACCCACCAGCTCTGCTCCTGGCCTTGGCCCTGGCTGCTGGCCCCAGCCTCGGCCCCTTTACCCCTGTCCACGTCCCCCCCCCCAGAGCCGAAGCCCTGCTCCCAGTCCCGGCTTGGGGGAGTGGGGGGTGGAAAGGGATAAGGGGGGGCATGAAGTAAAATGTTGGGGAACACTGCAGTAAACTTTCTACATTTCAGTTTCTTCACTTGTAAAATTGGAATAACAATGCTTTCTCATTTTTTGTAAGATACTTTAAAATCAACAGATGAAAAGAATTGTATAAATGTGAAGTATTGTTATTTTTAAAAAGCAAGGTGGGGGGCAGAGAAGAACAGATAGCACACGATGCTGTTTCTTTTGCTAAGAAACCAATTCTGAATCTCTTCTTCATTTTAGCAGCCTCTGTGTGGCAGGGACTTTAAATTCAGGTGTTAATATACTTTTATTAGTCCTTTTTTCCCATTTGTCATTTCAGATTTCTTTATATAACTTGTATCCTTCGTATACTATTTGTCTGGCTTCATAAGTCTTGTATAGTTGATCACATGATTTATACACCCTAGCATCTAATCTCTGTCTGAGATTTGATCATTTCAAGGATCATAAATGAGTTGTAAGACGATCTTTATTGGATGAAAATATTACATATATAAATTACATATATATAAATAAAACAAAAGTATGGGCCATCAAAATGGTATCATCTGGGTTGAGTATTGCAAAAACCATTAGATCCATTCCTGGTTTTGTAACTCGCATTTGCTGCATGGGGAAAAATGCCATACTAGATTAATTACAGGCACCAGCAATCTGCTTGAGTGAGCTCTTTAACTAATCCTGTTTTCTCCTTTGTACAATAGTGTCTTAAAGGTGAAAAACTCCTCAGTTTGTTGAAGAAGCATGTTTCTACCTAGCATATTTAGTCATTTCACTGTATACAGTATATGTGATCAGTCATAAAGAAAATTCTGTATCTTTTATCGACTCTGTTAACAGGAGCAGACCAAACTGACATAAGTGGATTATACTAAATGCTGAATCTTAAGGTAAGAAGATAGCGGGGACTCAGAAGAGCAAAACTAGAGATCAAAATAGAGAATCAGAGAGATCTGATAAGAGAGGGCTTCGGAGCAGAAAAGAGGTGGAGAGAAAAAGCATACAGAGTGCAAAGAGAAGATAGAAATTACCAAGCCACAGCCATTCAGAGTAAAGATGTACATTTGTAGCGCTAAGCTTTGAGGTGCTGATATTTTAATATGTTATTTCAAGTGTTCAATATAAAACATTAAATTAGGAAATATTTTACTTAACGTGTATATTTTCTGATTAAAACACTATTTTCTAAAGAAAATATTTTCTTTAGATTCGACATTTATTTAGAAGCCCTGCATACTATCTATGCATGCTTTCTTTCCACAGAAAACACTGTAAATAAGAGCAGTGATAGGAATAACATTATGAGTAAACAAAGATCCACGTGCAATATGAGACCCATTAAAGTCATATCTGGTCTATCACTTTCCAAGCATTCAGTGAACATAAATCTTGTATGTGTAAAAATGGAAATTTTTGTCCATGAGAAAAAAACACATTACTACAACTACCTTTGAGTCTCAAGAGGCTAATTCCTGTCTTTCTGAGTTTTAATAAAGTGTCACACACAAACCTGATGTTGATGTAGTAGTTTCCCCTTGAAATAACCCCATCAATTTAACACACAACGTTACTGATAGAAGTGTACTTACTGAAACTGGTGACAGACTTGAAATGGCAGATGTTTCACTGCATCTAAATAATGCTGCTCATCTTGTAAAATGTACGTTACCATTTTGATGAATACACCATTACTGTAGAATAATTTTCAAATAGGAATACCTGAAGTTTTCTGAAGTGCTTCTTACCATAGCATCTAAGCATTCAATGAGGTGAATAGGATCTGCATGATGATGTCCAAAGTGGACAGTAGTTTCCTTTTACCCTTTCCAAGTTTCAGGAAGTGGTGGTAGTTTTTTTGTTTATTTGTATGAACAGTAGCTATAGTGGAATGATTTAGGGGAAAAAAAGTAGGTAGTGTAGCTAGCTCCACAATTGTTGAAACTTTGGCTTAGTCTAATATACTCTAATGGATCATTCAACAATCAACCCCTCTTGATTGAGACTTGTTTATCTCTGGCTTCCATGTGCTGTGTCTTGGGATTTGTTAGCTGTATTGTCTCAGAGGGGGAATAACTGTACTGTCAGATCATGGATAGAGAGGATGTCTGGGAATCTATCTATTGGTGATTCTGAAGAGCCATACCAAAGTCTTGAACTGGCACTAGAACAAAACTGAGAGCCAGTGAGTGCAGTGTTTAGAGAAGAGGGGTGATGCTGCTCAGAGCTCTGCAAGGGACTGTGCTTCCTGGTGCATAATTCCTTCCGGAGTTGCTCCAGGAGCAGTGCAGCTTTGTTTTCACACCCACAGTTGAGGGCAGTAGCTAGGTGGCACAATCGGGCCCTAAAAGTGGTACTTTTAGAATGATGGTAATCCTTTACTGGTCAGTGCTGATCAATCCCGTGTTGTCACAATTTCAGAAACAGTAGTGTTCTTCCAAGAGTGACTGATTTCTCAGATGTGATGACTACTGGTGTAAAAATAGTTTAGGATGTTCAAAATACTTGACTTGACTCTCAGACATTAAAACTTCCTTACGTTTGGTGATTTCTTATTATTTCAAACACATATGCTACAATAAAACCTCACTAATTTGCACTAATGACTGGAGGACCCATTGTGGCTTGTATTTTGAGAATCAGTAAATTAAAAAAAAACATGATCAAACAAGCAAACCTCATTGCAAACTATGGACTTTGTAAATGCTGATCTTAACAATATGGAGGAATCAGTGTAATAAGACACTTCTTTCCATGCAGGTGCTAAACACTTCATCTCCAAAGGAATCTCAGATGATTTTGGAAGGGGAAAATATGAGAAAAAAAATAGAAACTAAATCTCCCATATGACAATGCACAGAGCTGTCACTAGACTAGGCCTCCCTTACATTCCTGAGAAGAATAAACCTCTAAGAAACACCCAGGTAGGCCTTCACGCCAAAAAATAAAATTTCCTTGGTAGTGAAGGCAAATTTATTTTCCAGTTGCACCATATTATATCTATTTAGCTATATATCTGGCCCCATTCACTATTGTATCTGAGTTCCTCATAATCTTTTATGTATTTATCTTCACAACACTTCTGTGACTTTGGGAAGTACTACTATCCTCATTTTACAGATGAGGAACTGAGAATAATTTGCCAAGATAATACAGGAAGTCTGTGGCAGAACACGAAATTGAACCTAGGTCTTCTGAGTCCTTGGTCAATGCCCTAACCAGTTGCTGGTGTTCAATTTGTACTATAAACAGACTTGCAGCTTCTTCATCTTTTTTGTGGGGAGGGGCGAGGGGAGAGGGCCTTGTGTGAAGCAGACTAGTTTTGTAAAGTAATTTTGTAAGGCAAATAGAGAAAGATACTAAAATAAATGTGACTGCTTCATTGCTTTCCTTTCTTCAGAGGAAATGAAAATCGATTCAATCATACAGAATCATTTTCATTTTGATCCATCATGAGAAAGCAATATAACCAATTAAGCAATGTTGACTTTAACTTATTAGGATAATTAAACTTCATTTTATTAATGTATTTTTAAAGAATTAAAAAACCATGTTTCACATGGTTATATAAATAGCATTCCTAGACATTCTGGACTTGGCTGTCCTCTCAATTTAATCTCATTTACAACATAAACTGTGAACACAAAAATTGTGTTATACTTGATAATTTTATAATAATTTTCATCCTTGAATCTCAGAATGCTTTCCAAAAATGGACATGCATAGTTACAACTAATTTACAATTAAGATAAAAGGGAAAAAACCCACTAACTTGGTCTTAACGTAGCCCCCATCATTGTTGAATCTAAGCACCAATCAGCACAATGATAAATCAAATCCTCACATTTCTGGCTAGTGAAGTCCAGTGGAGTAGCAGTGAGTCCTTTGCTGATGTAGACTGTAAGGCTAAGTAATAGTTGTTTTAATGGAAGCATCTGTTTGGCTTCTGCACAGAAAGCCATCTCATCACACTGATAATCTATCCAACTATTAACCAGGGTCTAGTCTTCCATTTTTGTTCAGGTTTATGGAAAAGGGCAAGCTGACTTAGATTTCATCCTGAAAAGACTGAGGTGATCATGAAGGGTCAGAGAAAGAACAAAAAATGTTGTTGGAGGTTATCTCTGTCTCTCATTAAGATTGTTCTGCCATCATTTGTAAGTTAAGGTCAGGTTTGCTATTTGCTTTTAGATCACCAAAAAGCAGAAGTGAGCAAAACTGCTTTTCTCCATCTGGCCAGGATATTGTGAATTTTTCTTAAGAATGCAAACCTTGCTCTCATGATCTGTGCTTTTGTCATGTACGTGGGGTTCCATCTTGAACATGTAGCTTCCCTATGGAGAACAACCAGAGACTGGCAGAAGGGACTGCAGTTTAACATGGACTGCACATACAGAACCAATACCAACATCCAGGCCTCTTTCTCATCAACTTAAGTACAATTAGATCTCACAAGTGGTTAGACAACTAAATCAAAAATATTTATAAACTCAAAAGTACAATAGGACCAGCCCTGAATGGAGAATTTGCTCGTAAGTTTAAGATAATGAAAAACTTGTATTTATATTCCTCTTTTATTTATAACTCTTGGCACTTAAGTGGATTTTATGTGGTTTTCCTTTCTGCTGGAACCATTAGTTGCAAGCTAGAATTAAGAGTAGAACATTATTTTCTGCACTAACTAAATACAGGAATATGTGCATTGATTTTTTACTTTCACTAAATTAATGTTATTTTTAAAGAAAAAGAAATCTCCTGTAAATTATTTTGCTACCACTATCAAAATTATCAGACATTTCTTTGGCATCTGGGATGCAATCAGACAATCTGTCCAACTGCTCATATGCAGTTGTGTTATCTGGAATAAATGTACTACACTTTACAAAAGATATGAATAGTTCAAATATTATATTTTTTCATATTCTGTAAAAAGAGGATTCAACTCCTGTAAACCAGAAACAACCTTATATTCAAAGAATTATAGAAATAGATACTAATATTTGTCATACATTGCTGCACCCCAGGTATTTGTTCATACAGTATAAAGGTTTTTCAGTATTCTGCCTGTCAAATATGCTGTCCATCTGAGAAAAATATGCATTGCTACAGCATAGTACAACGAACAGTGTAATTTTAACAGTGAGGTCAATAAATCCTGTAAATTCTTTTTTCTTTTATGGTTTTGCATCTTTGGCATACCAGTCACTGCAGACATGACAAAGTATTACATTGAGAAGTTAGGGGTTTCTGCTAGATATTCTTTTATGTCATTTGCTTTGTTTGCTCAACACATTTTCTCTAGATTTCAGCCCCAAGGCATCGTGCCCGACACCAGCACAAGAAATTATGCAAATTAACAATAATATTGATTTGTCTGTGCAAAGCAACATTTATCAGTGAGATAAATAGCTAAATAAATAAATAAAGCTAAACATAAAGTAATGTTGGTATAAAGTGTCTAACATTCAAGAAATGTAATCAATAACCAAGTGAAAAAAAACTATTTAAGAAAAAAAAAAAACTCCGAAGAAGTTGAGGAGCTATGATTTCTTGTAAACACACAAATTTTTACACTTGAAGCAAGATAATAATTGTATTCCAAAAGGCCATGGTAGTCCTGCTTGCTCTTTCAAAGCTTTATTATTATGGGTTTTAGTAAATTGTAGGAATCTTTACTGATTTATACAGGATGCAGAGGATTTGTGTCACTAAAAATTGGGCCAGGCACTCAGACAATCATTTCACATTGTGATTTCTGTAGTGTACTTTACAAATGCACATCATTTATTTGCCTGAAATTTATAATAAGCTTAATGTCTAAGACAGGATTCGTCTGCTTCTCTTCAAGCCAGAGGAAGGATGTTTTCATATTAGCTTCAAAGCAGGGATTCAGTTAATTGCTTCACTTTTCAGTTTGAGGTAGGGCTAACTTTTTAATCCATTGCTGCTACACTGGGTCTTTTCTATCAAGTGGACATATTTTAATTATAAACACGGTACAAAAATAAAGAAAAAATGTCTACTCTAATGTTAACAATTGTTTGTCTGGATTCCGCAACATAGTGACACATTATGAAGTGACGTGAAGAATAGGGTGGCATTATCTATTTAGAACATTGGACCCAGAGCTATTTTTTCACAGACAAGTGAAGATTAAGGACATTGAGAACTATATCCCTCTTTACCTAGTATCATAGTGTGTCACATTCTTCACAAAAACACTACTGAAAGGACTACTAAGACTACTAGGACACATTTAATTACCCACAAGACAAAATGCTAAAGTAATGTCTCAACTATTGCACACCTACAAAATGAAGGTGAGTCTAGAGAAGACATAAATTTAAATCATCTGTTGTGCATTGATTTTGTGAAAAAGTAAAAATATCTGAGTAGATGTGGACAGAGTGTTGGTAACAATGGAAGAGGGTAACAAAGAACCACAATAAAGAATTGTGAAACTGTTCTGGAGATTTGGATTCATATGCCACTTGTGTCATAAGTGATGTGTTTGGCTGCATAATCCCGATTCTCAGTAGATGTTTACACAAACAAGTTGTTGTTATAATTTGTCACAATTTGACTTGAATGACAATCTCCACTCAAGAGCTGATTAGAATTAATGTGGAATAGGAGGTATGTAGCAGCGTACAATGAAGCTGCATGAGCTGCATTGCCTTAAACAGGATAGCATGAGGGTGACGATCTGTTCTGGCTCCTGCACTGGTATTCAAGAAGGGCTGTGCATAGAAGGGCTCCCAGTCCACTTTCTGTCTGTGTGCACTTACTGATCTTCACTGTAGTTCCTAAATTTGGATGAATACAAGAACTGAGTGAGACTAACTCTGCTAGGCACCCTATAAATGGAAGAGAAGGTAGGGCAAGAGACAGGGCCATGAACTTATCATCCATCCTCACGAACCATCATAGCTGGCTGTCCGTGGAGGTAGGCACATGCTGCACATCCTTAAGAGGATAGCAGGACTGTCTGTACTCTTTCTGAGTGCCAGAGAGCTCTGAAAAAAACATGATCCATTAGGCAGAGAAGCTGCAGCTACTGTTGTTAGGGTAGTGCTGCTACTCCATGGAACAGTATGAAATGCATAATCTTGCTCCAAGTAAATACCAATTATTAAAGAACATTAGAGAAGTTTATTGACTGTGTTTGTTAACTATGGGCCATTAGTGCCAGGAGTTACAAATTCACTAGAGTAAATGGGATCAGCCCTATACCAGCAAGAGTTCACCCCTAGTTGAGGGCATGTGGTGATGTCCAGGAATTGCACTAAATCAGCTCATCTTCTTGGTGCTCTGGCCAAAGCCTAACCAGCAACAACTACCTTTAGGGCAGCATGGTCAGGATGTAAACTCTCTGATAGCGTGTGAGTTACAGGCACATAACACTGCTGCAACCACCTTCTACAAACAGGGACATGATGGAAGCAGATATAACCAAGGGGCAAATCAAGTCCATAATTTGAATTATAGTTAACCTTCATTAAATACTTAGTTATAATTAATTGGCATGTAATTAACATAAACATCTTATTAAATTTTAGAATACATCACCAGTGGGTGCAATGAATGAATACCAAGCAATTAATAAATATTTTTTTCAACTAGTTCTTTACAACTAGTTACCAATTATGCAACAATGCCCGTTAATAAACTATTTAAAACATATAGTTACTAAAATCAACTAGTATTTCCATTTAATAGATTTAACTATTTTCTTAACACAAAGTTACTTATTTGAGATATGTAGTTAAAAATCTGATCAAGATCCATGACTAGCTCTCATGAAGATACTCCTCATACATTTTTATCCCCTGACACTCAGGAAGGTTAAAAGAATATAACACTGCACATGTAACACCTGCACTTCATTTCTGAGCACTTGAACATTTGGAAAACATTCATGCTTTTAATATTTTAATAGACAGTGAGCAATCACAGCTTTTGACATGGTGTTTGCATAATACAGACACAGAACTCTTATGTTTAAAAAAAATTCAGTTGAAAGGTTTAGCTCCCCAAAACTACTTGTGGAAAATTAACATGAAACAAACTTGAATTTCACTTCTCTCCATAGGTCAGCAGGAACATAGTGTCTGCATACATATAAGCAGCTAAAGTATTTGGTTGGCACATCCCTAATGAAGGTCTGCCGCTTCTGTACTTGTGTGATTAATAAGGTCTGAGAACCTTGCATGAATAGTAAAATAGAATTATCATTTTGTCCAAGTTTATACAACAGAATAATATGAATTCCTTGTTTTTAAAGAAAACAAAGTGTAGACAGCACATTTCATGTTTCATGAATATTCCTAATAGTTTACTATACAATAAGATATATGTTACTGACACAATAGCATTCTTCTTAAGAAAATATATGTTGTAAACCAAACTGTTAACCACACAGTCATTTCCATTTCATTATTAAGGAATCATACTGTACCTTGGCATGCAATTCCAAAGACAGGAGATGCTAAATATAATGTTAATTTGAAGAGTTCTGTCCCAAATGATTAAGTTTAAAAATCAATCTGAGGCTCAAAATATTAAGGTAGACATCAAAATCATCAGATAGTTTTATTTACTTTTCATTAGAAATCTCATGTATTCTAGTACTTTCGGGTTCGTTATAGTTGGTGGATCATGAATAAATATGGAATAGTTATTTGGCCCTTCTAATATTAATCCTAATAGAAACATATAACACTGAGAAATGTAGAAATGAAAAACAAACCAACAATATAAATTGAGAGAACTTTTCTGACGATCCAAAAATAAATAAATAAATAAATAAATAAATAAATAAATACATGCATAAATATATGCATGCATACATACATAAAGTTGGCTTCAGTTTTAAGTGAAGATTCAGGTGAGATTACATTTTATCTAGGTCAGTTTGCTCACAACCACACAAAATGTGATACAAAATGACTTCCGAAGTCATATAATCAATAGTTGCTAACCTTAGTAGATTCTGTTACAATATTTGATTTATTAGTTTTGTTTGTAGGGCTGTATTGGCAGGAAGATTTTGGTTCCCATGAATGAAAATTAAACAAATTTATTTTATTTATTTTAAATCAGAAAAACTGATGGCCTAAATCAGAAGAGGAGAAAATAGTCTGCTAAAATATGTCACTTAATCTGTGATTAAACATATTTACCTTGACAAGCTGGGACTGGTGCATCCCATGCATGATATCCATATGGAGATTTCCTGCATACAGCGGTACTTTTCCCAACAAGCCTAAATCCTCGATCACAAGCCCAGCGAACCATACTGTTGAGCTGTCCACCTGTCTGACTGACAATGAATCCATGTGGAGGGGACTCAGGAGTACTACAATAAAGAGCTTTGGGGAAAACAAAAAACAAAACAATGTTTCCCCCTCTGTTAATGTTCGGTAGCCAAATCTGAGGGTTTTATTCAGTTTCCACACTAACGCTACCTGAATTCTTTGAGAACTTGCCTGTGTAAGGACTGAGAAAAGACATTAAGATAGTGATTCTGGCACCCTTATCTAGATTCAATAGTGCGTTATTCAGAAAGTAAAAGTGGTGGAATAAGGCCTAATAAGGACTTCAGGATTTGGTTCCCAGATGGCAAATGTGAAATCAAGACGCATCAGCACAACTATTATTATAACAACTTCTCTGTTGAACAAGGTACAACAAAGTATTTTTGTTCCTTGATAGCTTAAAGAAACTAAATTGGTACTATGAAAAATGCCCTTAATAAATCAAAACCAACAAGTGTGTCGGCTAAGGATTTTCTTTTTCAGATTATTGTATTTTTTTTGTTCACAACAAAAATTATTTCTACAAATGTCAACCATGTATGAACTAAAAGTGAATTATTAAAAATTACAGTACCACAATCTTTATTGTACTTCTGAGTGCCCCAATTAACCTGCATCAGTTACTTTGCAGCTGCATTTTTCTCTCTTTGAAATTCCCCAGAAATCCTAGAGGACATGCAAAATGTTGAAGATAGGGAAAGCATCTCTACAGATCTTTATGTGTGAGTGGAGATAATAAGGTTAGAAATAAAGTTTTAATAATCTGATAGGATGTTGTCCCAGATTCTTAAATATATTTAGGTGGTTAACTTCCAGTGGGAGTTATATATCATTCTTATACATTTTTCATTTGCTTGGTTTACCTTATGAGAGGAGACTCAAAGAGCTTAGCTTGTTTAGCCTAACCAAAAGAGTGTTGAGGGGAGATATAATTTCTCTCTATAAATACAGCAGAGGGATTAATACCAGGCAGGAAGATGAGTTGACTATGTGGACACAAGAACAAACACTGGTCATCAAGTTTAGGTTTGAAATTAGACAAAGGTTTCTAACCATCAAAGGAGTGAAATTCTGGAACAGCCTTCCAAGGGGAGCAGTGGAGGCAACAAACCTAACTGGCTTCAAGACTGAGCTTGTTTTGTTTGGGGGACCGTGTGCTGAGCATAGCAGACTGTTAGGAAAGGGCAAGAGCTTCTTAACGATGCTTTGATCCCTATGACCTTTAGCACCGAACAACCCTTAACCTGAGGGCTGGCTACTCAAGAAGACCAAGCCCACTCCTAAGCAACCAGAGGAGCTAGAGTACAGTAGCAGCTAACAAGAGTTTTGCGAGGGAGTTTAGAGGGAAAATATGGGGGAGGGGGACTAAATACACTTAACATTCTTTAAACTTAAGGCAATAAACACCCCTCTCCCAATAAAAAAACAATACAACAGAAGAAAGAGCTTCAGGACTAAAACGAGAATGCAGGTAGAAGTCCAGCAACAGAGTGGGGGCTATCCAATTTATTGCATTCAATGCAGCATGTATGATTACCTACCCTATGGGCATGTGGTGTATGTGTGCATTCGGTGCCAGGACTCCTGGACCTGAAAGACTGTGTACAGGCTTTGGAGAACAGAGTGGCTGAACTGGAGGAACTAAGGGAGACAGAGGTACATGGAGGAGATTTTACAGGACACAGTAGAACAGTCCCAACCTCAGTCTTACAGCCTCTGTGCTGTAGAGGAGGATGAAAATCTCAGGGACGGAAAACATCAAACTGGGTTCAACCAATTTGATACTTACTTATCAGAAAGTGGTAGCAATAGTTACCATATTTGGGGTATGACCATCATATATAGGCAAGTTCACAATTGTTCCCCTTTCCCCACAATATTTTAAGACATTGTGCAGAACTTGGTTGGCAGTTGAATGGAGTTGTATGCAGCTGTAATGCAATACTTGACCCTAGGTTTCAACTAGTTTTCTATTCTGAGCAGCAGGAATTAATTAATTCTTTATGTTGAGTATTTGTCATACCATTCTAAATAAGATGTATTTTATAAAGATATTTTATACAGAATCAGTTATCTGGTTCAAATATAAAAGAGATCCGATTTTCTTTTCCGTTTTAGAAGCTTAGTGTCTAATAAAGTAGCTCACATTATCCTTGTACATACATAAATACATTCCATACATTCCATATTGAAGTTTTAAGCTGATAGAAAAGGACACATTTGATTTACATACCTATGTATCTTATCCTGAAACCTCTTTTGTTGGTGCCATGATCTGCTGACCACCGGAGAAACACTTCATGGCCATTACTGGATATATTTAAAGAGGATGAGAAATCCCCACTTAGGGAAATAAGCAATGGGCTATGACTATTTGGTCCTTGATACAGGTGAAGAAAAAAATGAAAATATAAAGATTAAAATTAAACATGTACAAAATGTTCCTTGAGTAATGGTAAATGAAATAGATTTAACAGTGGAATTTACATTAACCACATGCTACGTATTATTGAATAGATCATGAAAGATAATTAAATATTATATATATATACACACACACAGTCATACTGATTAGTAATGCAATACAATCTGGAAAAGCAATGCAATCTAATGTCACTACTTATACTAACAAACTCAAGTAATGACTTATTTAGACAAAAAAGAGTATTTCTATTATATGTCTAAATGGCAGGGAGTGGGGCAGGGGTGACAAGGCATAAATATAAAAGCATCCAAAGTTGTATATCCTGTAGTTACCATCAAACACCTCAAGTATATCAAATTCCTTTTCTGTCTGGAAGAATTCAAAGAACATGCTGATATTATAACCCTTTTCCACAGAAATGGTCCAAGCGCACATTTGGAGGTTTGGGTAGCTGTCTGGGTAGCCTGGGCTCAGTATGACTCCTGTTGAATCCAGACGCATTTCATTGGCTGGGCAGAGCACTATGAAACACAGAGATTATTTCAAAAACTCTAATTACCATTATACATATAATTTTGTATGACTTACATTTTTTTCTAAGTTAAAGAAAAGAGCTTCATTACTCACTTTATTTCTATGAATATGGAACAAGAACACTTAATTAAGGGATAGTAGACAAAGTTTGTGTTAGCCAGCATTTCCTACAATAAATTATGTTATGGAAAATAAACACACTAAGACTGAGAAATCACTGACTAATGGGTTTTACTCTCCTTACATTATCTGGAAGACCCTTTGTTCTTTCAGACTGCACATTAAGTGAGCCAGGCTGAATTGTTCAGATAGTAAACCACAGCTTTTATTCCTTTCCTTAAATAATAATAATGATGATGGAAGATAAAATCTCATGTGAACCAAGTTTAAGGAATCAGTTGTGGTCTCTGATTATTAGGCTGTAAATAGCAATAAATCACTCTATTAGTTTATTAGAAGCATATAGTTATTAATTTTAAAAATGTTTGTTTTGGTGAGTATATACCATACTCATACATTCAGTATGGCAAAATACATTGTTTCTGGTATTTGGTCTTACATTTAACTTTGTCCAATGTTACTACTCCTAGATTTCTCATTGCCTCTACCTGCTGTAAGAATGACTTGAAATCACTGTCATGCCACTTTATAGACCTCATATATCACATAGTGCCACTTCTAAGCTTAAATGTCTCTCTTAAATGTCCACTACCAAGTGGAAAAGTAGAGAAGAAGTATTTTCTACTGGGTGAGACCTAAGACTGACAATCAAGAAATCCTTCAAATGAGGATAATGAGTCCATGCAACGAGCCCCTCCTTATAAAACAGGGTTTAAAATTAAGGAGGGAAAGTTAAAATAAGTTCTGCCATTTACTTAAATGGTATCAATAACAGAACAGAGGTTTGTTAAACCACATTATTCTTCTCTCCCTAATAAATATATAACTGATAAAGATGCCATGAGATGGATTCATTATGCATACATAATCATCTATCCCCTTAAGTCACAGTTTTTATCTTCTTAAAAGATGTGTACACTAGTGATATTTAAATGTGCATTTGGTTCCAATGGGGAAAACTCTCAAGTTCAAAAAATTCTGAATTTTCCTCCCTTCTTACTCAAAGACAGGTTGCTTCCTGGATGAATGAATGTCAGTCAACTGCAGAAAAAAATTAAAGAAATGCAGCCTGAAAGTCTCAAGTTCTCCACTGCTGTCAGCTCTGTTGTTGAAGTCAGCCAAGGAAAAGAAGATAGATATTATGAATTTGCATTAACCTCCTGGCAACCGTAACTCTGAGTTAACCGGTTTTGTCAGTGAATCTATGTTTTTTCCCCTTATATTTTTAATGTACCCATTTTTTTTCCTTTTCTTCTGCCTCTTTCTTCTTCATGGTATAAGAGTCAATGACCTACAGATCACACACATCTGAGGGCTGTTAACAGGATGCTTAAAGTTTGGCACTTAAATTCATACTAAGGCACCTAAATAAAAGAGGCCCAGTGAACGCAATTCCCAATGAAGTAAATGGGAGCTGCGGATGCTCAGCATCACTGAAAATCAGGCCACTTATTTAGGTGACCATGTGTGACTTTAGGTACCTAACCTTTGGCAGTCACATTTGAAAACTGTGTCTTAAGAGTTTTACATAAAGTCACACAAGTCAGTGGCAGAGTCAGGAATAGAACTTGGGCCTCCTGGCTCTCAGGCCAACAGCTGAGAAGGAGAAAGGAAATGGAGAAGGGTAGGCTGAGGATAATACATCAGTGAAGCAGAGGAAGATGATATGCATATATATGAGCCAGAGTAGGCCAGTGTACATTTACTGATCTAAGGGAAGGGGGGAAAGGATTGGGAAATACTACTCCAATTGATGCATATTAGAGGAAAACACACACCTCTTAGGCAGATCATATCTGGCCAGTCTTACTCAGTGGTTCTCCAGCTTTTGTATTGGTGGCCCCTTTCACACAGCAAGCCTCTAAGTACGACCCCCGCCCCTTATAAATTAAACACTAATATAAATGCTGGAGGCGAAACAGGGTTTGGGGATGAAGGCTGACAGCTCGGAAGCCCAATGTAATAACCTCACGACCCCCTGAGGGGTCACAACCCCCCATTTGAGAATCCCTGATTTACTGAAGGAATATCGGGCTCATAGAAAACATCCTCAAGCCACGCACCAAAGGGCCAGCTTCCTCCAGGAAACAAACAACTTCCTCCACAAACTGCAACATCAACAGCCTCCCTCAGAACACCATCCTTACCACCAGAGATATCACCTTCTCTATACACCAACATCCCTCACAATGATGGACTAGCTCCCTGTTTCAAATATTTACAAGACAATGGATTACCCTCAAATATCCAGACCAAACACATTGCAAAACTTATTTATCCTCATCCATAACAATTTTACATTCAGTAACAAACACTTTGTCCAAACCATGAGAACAGCCATGGGTACTAGGATGGCTCCCCAATACACCAACCTCCCCAATACACTAACCACAGATTCCGTGACTTTCCAGGACTTTCATGACTTCCAAAGCTGCAGCAGCCAGTGTGGCAGACCCCAGGGCCGCTCCAGCAGCTGGGGCGGTCCAGGGGCCAGCCACACTGGTCGCTGTTGGGGCAGCCCCAAGGCCAGCCGCACTGTGATGTACCGCATCCAGTGCATTAAATGCCCCAATACCAATTATGTGGGTGGAACTATACAATCATGAAGCTCTCGAATGAACATTCACAAGAAATTGGTAAAAGACAAAAGCACCATATCATCCATGTATGAATACTTTTCACAAAGCAATCACTCTAAACATGACCTATCAGTCCTCATCCTAAAAGGAAACCTGCATGACACTTTCAAAAGACGAATCTGGAACCTTAAATTCATAACTTTTCTAGACACTACAAATCATGTACTTAATAGAGATACTGGATGTATGGCTCCTTACAACAATCTGTAATCCACTAACAACCCCTCACCAGCTGTTTCCCACCCCCCCCCCCTTTCCTTTCTATGACTGGAGGGATGTTAATAGGCCACTTCACCTGAATGATCCCTTGCAATATGCAAAAAGAACAGGAGTACTTGTGGCACCTTAGAGACTAACACATTTATTAGAGCATAAGCTTTCATGGACTACAGCCCACTTCTTCGGATGCATATAGAGTTTCACTGCCACAAGAACTCCTGTTCTTTTTGCGGATACAGACTAACATGGCTACTACTTTGAAATATGCGTTAACTACTTGTTCTAAACAATCTGTTCAAACTTTGTATTTAACAGTGACATTTTAAGTTAGTTTCCCAGACCTGAAGAAGAGCTCTGTATAATCTCGAAAGCTTCTCTCTCTCTCACCAAAAGAAGTTGGATCAAGTAAAAGATATTACCTCACCTACCTTGTCTCTGTAATATCCTGGGGCCAATAGGGCTACAACAATACTGCATTGACCAGTATAGTATATGATGATGACATTACATCCAGAGCTGTCCTTAGGCATAGGCAGCATACGCGGCTGTGTAGGACACCAGAAAATCTGGGGCACCCCTGGGTCTTAGTGTCCACCCACCCGCCTCTTCCTATCCCTGTTCTGACCCTTCCTGCAGGCTCTCACAGCTAGCTGCTGCAGCCTGTTGACTCTTACTCTGGAGGGGATCTAGTAACTTAAAAGTGAAAAAGCCTTCCAGCCTGCCAGACCTATTAGCACAACACTGAAACTGTTAAAGAGCCATTCAAGTGGTAATGAAGCCATACAACAGGCATTTGCCAACCCCTAGGTATATACTGTCAGTTTCTGAATTTACGGACAAAAACAGTTGTGCATTACTGTAGTGCTTGGATCTTCAGACATATAATTTTTTAAATAAATCCTTCAAAAGACCACTCTTATCTAAAATACACATTTTAATTTTAATTACTATAGTACAAAAAAACTTGTTTCCAAAGTCTTCCTGTCCTTTCTGTCCATCCCTTTCTCCCTTCACCCGCCTGTTGAAGAGCGGCTAGCCCTTAAAGGGAAAACACCCCTTTCCTTCCAGATAGCTAGACAAACGAGTTTCCCGTTCTTTACTTCTGACTATTTGATGAACTAGTTTTAAGAGAATCCTCCAGCAAAGTCAGTACTTTAGTAAGATATAAAATCCTTTGTTATGCCTAAAATCTTTGGAAACATATTTTTTAAAGTTGGTGAAATTTCATAAACATGTCTGTTGTTATGGAGATCACACAAAGTACAGTATATACTCGTTCATTAGCCCGTTCATTTATAAGCCGACCACCCAAAACGGATAGGTAAAAATAGCAAAAACTGTATGACCCTTAATAAGCCGATCCTATATTTCAGGGTTTGGAAAACTTTGGCTCCTGGCCCGTCAGAGTAAGCCACTGGTAGGTCGGGACTTTTTGTTTACTTGGAGCGTCTGCAGGCATGGATCCCCTCAGCTCCCTGTGGCCGCAGTTCGTCGTTCCCAGCCAATGGGAACTGCAAGAAATGGCGTGGGCCGAGGGATGTGCTGGCCACTGCTTCCTGCCACCCCCATTTGCCTGGAGCAGCAAACCGCGGCCACTGGGAGCCGCGATCAGCCGAACCTGTGGACGTGGCAGGTAAACAAATCTTACTCTGGCGGCCCGTGTATTAGATATTCAATTCAATGATTCCATAAAGTTTTAAATCATCAAATTTTAAAATTTTGCGTTACTTTTTTAACAAAAATATTCGGCTTATGAATGAGTATAGACAGTAAATTAGAGTTCCCTTTTTCTAAAAGCAATGAACATTGTTATGAACACACTAAACCTCTGTGACTGATTAATTTAAAATAATGTCTTTGTTTCAGTGAGTTAAATATGCAGTATTCTGGAATGATTACTTTATGAAGGCTCAATAGTACATTTAAAATATAAAATCAGCTTAGAAATCCTGATTAAGAAAATGTAAAATGGAGAAGAGCTGCATCATGTATTCCATAATATCTAATGTTGTATTCATCAGGACAGCTGACTTGCCCTTACTAGAAAATTTTTGCAAATAATTCTCTGACAAACTTCAGGGTATATCAAAATACCTGTGACTGACATTTTTTATTCCTAAATTTAGTGCTTTTAATTAGGTACCTTCTGCATGTCCAGTCTTCACCTTCTGGCATGCAGTGGAAAACATGCTCCATTTTCATTTGAAAAAGCCACTCTTCTGCAATTTCTTTCTAATGTCATTTGCTTCATTTGGGTTCAGGGATTTGGCTGGCAGGCGGTGAGCAGGGAGGCCGAGGGAAGAGAGAAAGGAAACAATGGGGAGGGGTGGGGCTTGGGCAGAATGAGGGCGGGGCCTGGGGCAGAGCAGGGGTGGAGTATGGGTGGGGCCAAAGGAAGAAGAGATGGGCTGGGGAACTAGCTTCCCCAAGCGGCAGCTTCACCCACCACCTATGACAGCAGGTAAGAGCTGGTCAGCTCCTGCACACTCAGCACACATTGCAATCTCCTTAGGCAGGGGTCATATTCACAGGACCAAATATGCTGGTGCTGCACATTCTGTGTGAGGGAGAGGGTACGGGGGTCCCTGCGAGGAACTGTGACTCTCTGCCATCGTGAGGCAAAAACAAATTTTAAAACAAATAACCAAATGTTAAATTTTGGTAACCAAATCTGAGGCTCTTATTCAGTTTCTACACAAACTCTATCTGATTTTTCCCCTAGATTGCCTCCTAATGGAGCATTTTACTGACACCTGTATATTTATTGCAACTAATATATTTATAGTAGGTCTGTTGATTAATCGCAGTTAACTCACTCAATTAACTAAAAAAAAATAATCATGATTTAAAAAAATTAATCGTGATTAATCACAGTTTTAATCACACTATTAAACAATAGAATAACAATTGAAATTTATTAAATATTTTGGATGTTTTTCTACATTTTCAAATATATCGATTTCAATTACAACAGAATATAAGTGTACAGTGCTCTCTTTAGATTATTTTTATTACAAATATTTGCACTGTAAAGTGATAAAAAAATAGTATTTTTAAATTCACCTCATACAAGTATCATACTGCAATATCTTTATCATGAAAGCACAACTTTCATTGCAATCAATGTTGATTTTTTTTTGTTATATAACTGCACTCAAAAACAAAACAACGTAAAACGTTAGAGCCTACAAGTCTACTCGGTCCTATTTCTTGTTCAGCCAACCACTAAGAGAAACAAGTTTGTTTACATATATGGAAGAGAATGCTGCCCACTTCTTATTTACAATGTCACCTGAAAGTGAGAACAGACATTCGCATGGCACTTTTGTAGCCGGCATTGCCAAGTATTTACATGCCAGATATGCTAAACATTCATATGCCCCTTCATGCTTTGGCCACCATTCCAGAGGACATGCTTCCATGCTGATGACACTCATTAAAAAAAATAAGGCATTAATTAAATTTTTGACTGAACTCCTTGGGGGAGAACAGTATGTCTCTTGCTCAGTGTTTTACCCACATTCTGCCACATATTTCATGTTATAGCAGTCTCGGATGATTACCCAGCATGTTGTTTATTTTAATAACACTTTCACTGCAGATTTGACAAGAGGCAAAGAAGGTATTAATGTGAGATTTCTAAAGATAGCTACAACACTTGACTCAAGATTTAAGAATCTGAAGTGCCTTCCAAAATCTGATTGGGACGCGGTGTGGAATATTCATTCAGAAGTCTTAAAAGAGCAATACTCCGATGCAGAAACTACAGAACCCGAAACACCAAAAAAGAAAATCAATCTTCTTTTGGTGGCATATGACTCAGATGATGAAAATGAACATGCATTGGTTTACACTGCTTTGGGTTGTTATCAAGCAGAACCCATCATCAGCATGAATGTATGTCTTCTGGAATGGTGGCCAAAATATGAAGGGACATGTGAATCTTTAGCGCATCTGGCATGTAAATATCTTACAATGCCAGCTACAAAAGTGCCATGCAAACACCTGTTCTCACTTTCAGGTGACATTGTAAATAAGAAGTGGGAAGCATTATTTCCTGCACATGTTTGTCTAAGTGATTGGCAGAACAAGAAGTAGGACTAAATGGACTTGTAGGCTCTAAAGGTTTACATTGTTTTATTTTTGAATACAGTTATTTTTTGTACATAATTCTACATTTTTAAGTTCAGAAAGAGTTTAAGAAAGAGATTGCACAACAGTACTTGAATTAAGTAAATTGAAAAATATTATTTCTTTTATTTTTACACTGCAAATATTTATAATAAAGATAAATATAAAGTGAGCACTGTACACTTTGTATTCTGTGTTGTAATTGAATTCAATATTTTTGAAAATGTGGAAAACATCCAAAAATATTTATATAAATAGTATTCTATTATTGTTTAACAGCGCGATTAATTGTGATTAATTTTCTTAATCGCTTGATAGCCCTAACTTATAAGCAAAACCAAAATATTTTTTCCAAAACTAATACATGTTCAAGTGACCCACACAGATTTTTAAAAATACTAAATGTTGGGCCTGCTTCTCCAGTATCCTGCATCATGTGTATTAACTGATATCAGTGCAAAGTGAATGTAAAATGAAACCAAGTAAGAATACTAGTCTTTTATACACACATTGCACTGGCTAAAAAATCTGCACAAGATGAAAATCAGAACCATAGTGTCTAATAACAAAACATATGTTCTTCTTTGTAAAAAGCAATTATGTAGCTCTCAAGCAGTGTATTTTACTTGAAACTAACATTACTCCTGAGGGCATTCTGCACCAAGAAAATGAAAACTCTGCACACAATATCTTAAAATTCTGCAAAATTCTGCACATTTTATTTGTCAAATAAAAGTGGAGGCTCCTGCATGGCATTGTGGAGCACAGGAGAACAATGTGCAGCTTCCCCCCAGGACATGGACTCAGCAGTGAGGCTGCACCCAACCCTGACACAGCACAAGGACCAGGTCTGTCCCAGAAACACCGCAGGGCCCTGCCCCTCCATTCAATGCTTGAGGGGGCCACTTAGGGATCTGGGGCAAAATCCGTACTTGGTCCTGCTAGTGAAGGCAGGGGGCTGGACTTGATGACCTTTCAGGATCCCTTCCAGTTCTATGAGATAGGTATATCTCCATTAATTAAGAACCACCAGCCAGGTCTTCTCCAGTCCTGCCCCACAGTGATTTACTTCTCTGCTGGCGGCCCTGGGCATCCAAAATATACTACTTGGGAGGGTCACATGACTGCTCTTGTGGCTTCCCTTTGGTTCCCCATCATAAAGTCATTTTTCTGTGGGGAAGCAAAAAAATCTGCAGGGGGACATAAATTCTGCACATGTGCAGGTGTATAACATGGACCAGCAGCAGTTGTGACAGAAATTAAGTTTATTCCTTCAGGGTGACTCATACATAGTGATTAAATCCTGCATAATTAAATGATGATAGTATATAAATCAAACAGTGTAGTATAGCAAATAATCTTTGCATGCAATAGGAGTTACTATACCTCTTATCCATACTGCTTTTAGGTTCCATAAAAAAGGAGATACCTGATGAAGTTGCCTATAGATCTGATACTCAGGGATGTATATTTTATAACTTCCACACAAAAAATAGAAATGAGAGAAGTAAGTTATCTGTTGTTCTAGCTGCCAACCTGAATAGGTATTCTAGTTTTTTTTAATTCCTCTGAATTTTTGTGTTTTCTCAGGCTGGTAAATGGTAAGATTATGTTTATCTGATTCTGCTTGAGGCTAAAAACAGGAGGTAGACTAAAATAGACGGTATTACATTATTTAGTATTTATATTTGACAGCATATTTATTAATCAGGGTAATGAAGTGAAGAGTCCTAGGTTTTTATCTGAGATCTTCCAAAGACTGTATATGTGACTTTGGTAGGAAATTTTTAGAGGATGGCTTAGGTTAGGTGCCAAATCCATATTTACCAATAGGCACATAAATAAATGGCCTTTTCAGAAAGCATGCCCGGAGCATCTGCATTTCGTACTGAAGTTCATAGGAGTTGAGGGTACTCAACATTTTCCAAGAAAATGTTTGGAAATTAGATTGACTCTTATTTCTTCAAGTGTATAAAAATGTGAGGGCATGATACTTTCAAGAGCAGGAACGGGTCCTTCTGCTTTTAAATTAAGAATGTAAAAAAAGAAAAAAAAATGTATGACTTTTTCAACTCACAACTGAAATATGAATACTGTAGTCATCACTGAGTTGTAAACATTAATTATCTAAACAATTGTATGTCTAACAACTAAATTGTGCATTTAGTCTGAAACGCTTTTGGAATTACCAAAGAAGCTTTCACATATTAAAGCATTAACATTTAGCAGCAGTGGATTTATTCACAATTCATAACTTGCCACTATTCCAAAAATATACTTTGATTGGGAGTGTTTTCTAAAAATGCCAATTAACTCAAATTGCTTCTTCGGTAACAAAACATCTGATGAGAAGGAGAGAGATTATATAAATCTGTTTCTAAGTTAGAATGCAAAACTGTAAAGCAGAACCAGATGGTAACGTCCCCCATTTAATGCAAATTTAAATAAATGTTGTGTTTATGTGCCTGATCTGGCAAGATGCTTCACACATCCTGCTAGATAATGAGGTCCCTCCACTCCCACTGAAGTAGAGGGACTATGCAGGAGCTGCTCAGCATCTTGCAGGATCAGGCTCCCAAATATTTCCAACTCATTTCCATAAATCACCATTCTCTGATGCCAGTTATTCTTTTTTATCTCTAAACTGTCACATAAATATTTGCTAGTGTGGGATGCTAAACACATCTCTTAAAGCACTGATGAGACAGTAATAAACCACATTATATTTACCCAATATTATTAAATTAAAGAGAAAGATTGTAGGAGTTGAAATCACCAGTGCCAGATTTCCAATTAGGCACAGTAGGCACATGCCTAGGGGCGTCGGCATTCTAGAGATGCCTAAAAGTTAAAAGTGGGTTAAAAGTTTCATTTTTATGGAAAACATGAAGGCCAGCTGTAGGCGGATGGGGGGGAAGCGCTGAAGATGCTTTGCCTAGGGGCACGTAAGGTGTAAATCCGGCCCTGGAAATCACCTTACTGCAGGGCCCCACATACTCCCCTTGTTGGGACTGTGCAAGGATGCAGAGGGCAGAATAACCATACTGGGGTACATCCCCACCTCATGGATTCTGAGAAGAAGGTCTACACTTAAGATGTTGTAGAGGCCAGTACTCCACTCCTTATAGAAAAGTCCTATAGAATGTACTAGAAACATGTCTGTAGGATTTTTGAACCATCTTATGGAATTTGATAAGGAATTATGTTTCTTCCAGAGAAGTCATGTGCACTGGATGAAATATTCTCTAGGATGGTTCACTCATGGTCAATGTAAGTCAATGGTGGTTTTCTCTGAGTGCAAGCACTTCTGCTGTGTCTTCTCCTTTTGTAAGCCATGCAAGTGTACAGTGAAGGCTCTTTGGGATTTACCTATTCTTTTCTATTCATCTTCTCATATCATGTCCATTTCATGGTTTCTGGACACTTATTCTCCCACATAGCCCATAGGGGCCAGCCACAATCTGTCCTAAAAAAGAAGAACAGGAGTACTTGTGGCACCTTAGGCCTTGGCTACACTTACCCGCTAGTTCGACGGCTGGAAATCGAACTTCTGGGTTCGACTTATCGCGTCTAGTCTGGACGTGATAAGTCGAACCCGGAAGTGCTCGCCGTCGACTGCGGTACTCCAGCTCGGCGAGAGGAGTACCGCGGAGTCGACGGGGGAGCCTGCCTGCCGAGTGTGGACCAAGGTAAGTTCGAACTAAGGTACTTCGAACTTCAGCTACGTTATTCACGTAGCTGAAGTTGCGTACCTTAGTTCGAATTAGGGGGGTAGTGTAGACCAAGCCTTAGAGACTAACAAATTTATTAGAGCATAAGCTTTCGTGGACTACAGCCCACTTCTTCGGATGCATATCTCTTAGTCTCTAAGGTGCCACAAGTACTCCTGTTCTTCTTTTTGCGGATACAGACTAACACGGCTGCTACTCTGAAACCTGTCAATCTGTCCTAAATTAGTATTCATTCAAAACTACTCAAAGTCACCAGTCTTCAATCCAGAGCAGTTACAGTGGGGTTTCTACTTAATCATATTTGATGAGCAAACTCCTTCCCATCCAAACACCCCTGACTGACAAGAAAAAAACAAAACCCTAGAGGAAACTATACAAAAGGTGGAGAAGTACTCATTTGTATAACCTTTTAAATCCCACAAAAGCCATCTCAAATTACCTTCAAATGTCACCAAAATATTCTACCTTAGTATAACATCATGTATGTCAAAGATAAGAAAGATTGGCTTAATTTAGGATAAGTTAACAGTTGTCAGGTTTACAATCTAGCTTTAACTTAACAATGGAGTGATGATGTGACTCTCCATGATATTTACACACTGCAGTGAAACCAAATACATTCCAACATGCTGTAAAACAAAATAAAATTCAAAACAAACTCCTTACATGACTGTTTCACTTAAAACAATGACATTTTATGGTGTTATTCATTACCACTATGTTATTTGTATAATTTATTTAAATCAACCTAATAATTTTTGATATTGTTACATACTTTAAAAAATATTGAGATACAAGTTCATTTGTATTTATTTGATTTAGCCTGCCCCCTTCCACCTTAAAGCATGAATTGTGAAATAAGCAATTTACCCTCACACAATGTAACTGAAAGTTTGCACTGCATAGTTGTAGCACTAAAAACTCATTAAATATCATAGACCATTAATAATAATCTCATTACAGTACGCTCTAAGGTATTCACCATCCTGGAACACTGGAAATACAGAGGGAGGGTTGGAAAGATTTTAAGTATGACTCCATATGTCAATTAAAAGCAAAGCTTAGTTCTGCAAACACCATTCAGCTGGTACATTATAAAAGCAATACATAATACTAATAAGAATAGAAAACCTTGACAAGAAGGTGGCACTCCATCCATCTGAAGTCTTTCTCCCAATCTACATGTTAGAATTTCATTACCAACCAATGTAAAGCCTGGATGACACTGGTACCTTATTATGTCCCCTATTTGATAAAAAGAAGAGTACGGTTAAACATCAATTTTTAGTTTTGAAAAGAGTATTAGTTAATGAAGTACACTTACTGCCCTATATAATGTGCTATATGACCATTGGAATGAAAAGCTTTGATTAGGTAGAGGAAATGTTGTGGTAAATAAGCATTCTGCTGCACACTGTACCACATTTATCACTGTCTCTAATCATGGTATTAGCATGATTATTTCTTTGATTTTTGTTACTTTTGATTTTTGTTACCTTTCTGTGCAAACCACATGTTTGTAGACTTTTAAATCTCTATAATTTATTGGGTAGCTGTCATAGTATTAATTAAATGATAATGATACTAATTATTCAGGCAAAATGGACAGACTAAAACAGAAACTTCTTTATCTGTGGGTTCACAAACATACATACATATATTAAACAACTAGTAGAAACAAAACAAAACAAAACAAAAAACCTAGGCAGCCCCAAAACTATGTTCAGTTGGGCAGTCCTGTTTCCTCCATTCTGTTTATTTCCCCTAACTCATGGAAATTTAGTTCAAGCACCTCTTTCAATTTATTTTTAAGAAATACACCAACATCAAAAACCCAAAGAATTGGGAAAAATATTAATATTAACTCTATTTTTAAAAGTTGCAGTCATTTAGATATATATACACAATACTCTGTACATAATAAACACAGCATTTGATAGTTATTTTTCTTTAAAGTGTCTTGCAACCCTTTACACTAAACTATTTTTTTAAAATGCTTATAATTTAAATTCATTTTAAGACTTTATGACTTTATTAGAACATTGCAAATAAATACATTTTAGAAAAAGGTATTTAGGAAGCAGTTCCTGTGTCCTTCAATAGTATCGCCTGTGAGACTTAACTAGGATTCAAGAAGTACAAAAAGGAAGAAAAACTTTTTAAATATTTTTCTTTAAAAATGTAAATGTATTTCTGAACTCTCCTTGAAATAAGTTAGTGTTCATACTTTTACAGACATTACCTATTTCAAATTCATCATCCTCAGTCAAAATTTCAGCATTTGGTATAGTTAGTGGAGGTTGACACACTCGAAGCTGATAGGCTATAAAACACAGAAGGTATTGTGATTAATATGTTGCTCAACTTCACAGGATAACAATAAACAACATTTATAGCTTTGCATTGAAAGTTCAATGGAATCTAACAGAAAAATATACATGGAGTTTGAATGTTAAGAATCCAAAGATGAAGAAAGGATGAGGATCTCCCATGTTAAAGATTTCAGATTTGTCTTAATGGCAAAATCCTGCTCACACATATTCTGGGAAGATCATGGGTACTTGTGAATTATCTGCAAGGAACTAATCTTGTCTGCAAAGCACAAATGTTTAGTTCACAGTATTGTTAGCAAAATGTGTTTTTACCCCCAAATGCTTCCTGTCTTGAGATCATCTTAAATGAAGGCCCATTCAAGAGTAAAACATTATTCCATTCAAAGGTAGAATAACCATTATGAATCAGCCTCTTCAGGTGTGAAATATCCCAGAAAATGAATGCATACAGATAGATACTGAATATGACCACAGAAAGAATTTATCCTCGTGGGACTCTACAAGTAAGAGGTGGTGGTGGGGGGGGGTAAGGGGCATCAACGGCAGACATGCATTTTCCCATCATTACCCTTTGGATGGATCCTTCCAGAAAGGACTTAAACCATTTTAGATATTTCCTCTAGATCCCTGCCACATCTCAGACAGCACAGCAGTATCCCATGACCAGGAATTGTCTTAGGTATGTCAATATTAGCAAATACAAAAGCACTTAAGAATACTAGGTGAAATCTTGGCTGCATTGACATCAATGGGAGTTTGCCACTGAGTTCAAGGAGCCAGGATTTTATCCATTATGTGGATTTTGAGTAATGCTTGGAAGCTATTTTCTATCTTGTTGACCACAAGGATCAGTTCTCTCTCTGGTCCTGTTCAATATCAATATGTAGCCACAAGGCAAACTGATCAGATGACATGGGCTTGTGTGCAAGCAATACACAGATGACACACAGCTCTGCCTATCCTTCATGCATAACCACATCACTACCATCAAGATGGCCCAATGCTTGGCCGAGATCAACTCATGGGTGAAGAGCAGCTAGTTGAAGCTGAGTCAGAGCAAGACAGAGGTGATGCTGGTGGGCAGAAGAAAGCATGATGAAGAGTTTTCAACAATGGTGCAGTCTCCTTGTTGAAGGTGAACACCCACAACTGTCAAGTCAGTCAGTCAATTCCTTCTAGTTGGTTAGGAGACATTGTCTCATCTTGGCAGACGATGACCTAGCCCCAGTTATACATGGCTTTATCATCTCCTGTCTGGAGTATAGCAATACAATATACCTGGGCATGAAGCCATTAGCCCTTAGGAAATTCTGACTAGTACAGAATGCTGCAATTCATCTCCTTATTAACATTGGCTACCACAAGCACATACAGCCTGCTCTCCACTCTCTACAGTGGCTTCCCATAAGATATTGATTCAAGTTCAAGATCTTAATCTTTATCCTCAAGGTGCTCAAGGGTCTTGCCCTACCAATATCTAAAAGATCCTTTAAAGCTGCTGGATGAAGATCAGGCTTAATAACTTTGCTCCTGGGGTACAATGGAACATTCTACAAAAAGGGTAAAGGGTCACATTGGTGAATATGACAGATCTTCCTTAGGGGCCAGTCCCACATTGTAGAATGAACTCCCACAGGAACTAAGGACCATCACAAACCTCACCACCTTCTGCTCCAAGTATAAGACACTTCTTTGACCTGGCCTTCTCTACCAAATGCATAGCAAAATGTACATATAAAACAATAAAATCTTCAATAACAGCCAGTACCACAGTTTTGACAACTCCTGTGATTTTATCTTGAGGCTCATTGTATTTGTTGATTTACATAAAGCTTCATCACCTGGAGTCAACAGATTACAATTACATGAGACTCTCAAATTTCATTTAAAATGTAAGCTTTTAGCGCTCATGGTTGCGGAAAAAACTTGAAAAATGTGAGTTGAGTGTACCCCAAAGGCTCAGAAAACAGAAGACAAAGAAAAAAAAAACCCAAAATGTATTTTACTTTTTAAAAATCTCATAACTAAAAAAAAAACAAACAAACAAAACCCCCTCGTTTTTGTGTGTGGCTTGACACATGATTTTTGGACAGGTGGGGATGGCAATACTGGTACCACTTTCAAGTCACACTTTTCCCCTACTGGAAAGAATATTAACAGTTTCAAAACAGAGGATGACAATTCACTCAAACCACGTGCCCTGTTGAGGTCCTGATGGAAACTGTCACAAAAATAATACATCAATTAGTTATTTTTTCCAGTTTCTTATACATGCAAATTTGTATTTGCTTATATTACAATTGCAGGCTCAAACCTTAATTCTCTAGGTTCAGTGTCATCAAAATTACAGTTTGGAAGATCTGATTCGCTGTGGTCTTACACCTTTTGTAATCATTTAATCTATGCAAGTGTAAAACAGTGTAACACACTATCATTCTGTTTTAGAAGAGATTGTTCACAGCATAGGTGCTGACTCTGTGGGTTCTCCATCCTTGGAGAAAATTAGTGGGTACTTAGCACCCACCAGCAGCCAAGCTCCCCTCCCTCTCCCCCATTCCCACCCACCAGTGGCCCTGCTGATCAACTCCTCCCCCTCCTCCCAGCACCTCCTGAACGATGCAGAATAGCTATTCCGTGGCATGCAGGAGGTCTTGGGAAGGACGGGGAGGAGCAGGGATGGGACACACTCAAAGGAGGGGGTGGAAAGAGACAGGGAAGAGGCGGGGTGGCGGTGGAGCGGAGGCGGGAAGAGGCAAAGTGAGGGTGGGGTCTTGGAGGTAGAGGTGGAGTGGGGGCGGCGGCGGGGATGGTGTGGGGGTGGGATTGGGGGCTTAGGGTAAAGTGTGGAGTGGGATTGAGCACCCCCAGGGAAAATTAGAAGCCAGCAACTGTGGTTCACAACCAATTTGCATAGGTAGAAAGTACGAGGCAATGGAGAATCACACCTTCACACTTTTTCCATTACTCCAAACAACATGTTACTGGATGTCAGAATTCAAATGAGTGCTATGATTACCCAAAATGTATTGGACCTAACTCAAAATAAGTTGTGGGTGCATGGGGGATCTTGCCCCATTCTAAATTGCCCCATGTTCCTTTTGTAGTTTTGGTGGATTGCTATGACAATTTCCGGACAGTGTAATGCTCCCCAGGAGCCATTACTGGCTGGTATAATTTAGAGTAATGAATAGAGGGAGGAGCAACCATAGAAAACCAGCCCCATAATCAGGGAACCACAAATGGTTCCTATGCTCAGCTGTACCCAGTAATTACTGGTTTATTGTGTCATACTGAAATACTGGAAAGGCCCAATATCCTACTTTCCTCCTTGTCCCCACCCCAGATCCTATTCACTCAATTGTGAGTTTGTTTGCAAGGAATGCAGGATCATATACAAAGATATCCTGATGTTTGTATACAAATGGTTCCTGTTGAGAAGTTGTCAAGCTTTCTGAAAGCTCAGCCATAGATTTGTCAGAGAGCATGGGGGTTCCTTATAAAGGAAATGCAATGAACATGTGGAATTATATAGAGTAGGTACAAAGTATAAGTAAATACATATTAGTAACTTCAGCTTTGCCACTGCTGTATTGCTCCTTTTTATCCAGGTGCCAAGCATACCCTTGTAGATTCTGACAGTGTGCATGACACAGAATCTACAATGCAACTGTCAGGATTGCAAAAACAAAGCAGTCAAAAAAATACAAATAAGTCTTCCAAAAAGGAGGTCTGCAAGAAGGCTTAGTTCGCAATTTGACTATCAGTACCATATACCAGCTACTCTCCAAAAACATCAAGATTGGGAAATTCTTGAATTCACACAGACTAAAAACCTATGGGTTAGATTCTCAGCTGATATAAATAGGCTTGAGTCCACTGAAGTCACTGGTGTCACTGCAGTTTACACCAGATGAGGATCTGGCCCGGATTATTTTGTACTATGGGTTTCTATAGCAGCTAGCAGAACAGAACCTCTGTTGGGTTGGGGTCTCTTGGATGCTACTATCATCCATATTGATAAGAATATAACAGTAGATACATAAATAACAACAAATATTATGAAGATATTGATATTGCTTCTGATCTTAATAGAGTATGACAGTGTAGCTATGCTCTTTAAGCGTTGAGAGCAGAGACAAGGTTCCAGCCAGTTCCCACCAATTCTCCTCCCTCTTGTCTACCTGTGCAAAGGGAGGCTCTAGAAGCTCCTTGAAGCTTGCTTCACCCCCCCAGGCTGCTACCTGTGGTACAGGTAACTAGACCAGGAGCGTAACATGCCACATTGCTCTTATGCCCTTGCACCGTTGTGCTCACTTAGCCATCATTTGGTCCTTTAATAAGAACAGGTTTGGGTCCACTGTGATCAAATGCCTTTAGCAATGAATCTAGGTCATAACTCTCAAATGTCTCTCATTAGAGATTACACTCATATTATGCCCAAAACTACCTATATTCCACACCAATTTGGTATCCTCTACACTTTTACTGTTGCAAATTACTTACAGCAGATAGAAAAAATCATGCACTTGAAGATACTGAAAGAGGTATTTATCCTGAAGGGATTAGTTCCAGGGTTTTAACTTTGTTATATGACAAATATTTTGTGTCCCTCAATCTTGGTATTCATCAAACACCATAGCCCACATTTAGGCCCTGTCAATTGAGAAGTATGATCTAGATGCACAGTAAGAGAAATAAACAGAGGGCAGCAAGAGGAAGCCCCTAAAAGTCACTTTACAACAAGACATGGGCACGTGCAATTTAAACAGTTCCCATCCCTTTCACAAATAATTTTATTTCATATATTACACTGGTATAGGAAACTTTATTTATTGGAACTTGGGGTAGAGAAATAGGTTTGAGTTAACTTGCACCAGGTCTTCCAACTTGGGCACAAGAAACTTAAATTTAAAGAGGAAGGTGAGGTGGAGCCAGTGAAAGGATTTGAAGAGAGACAGAAGATCATCAGAGCACCAGAAAAACTTGATGACTATTTGCTAAAACATCCTGGATGGAATTAATAAAGGTGTGGAGGCCAAAGATGAGGAGGCTGCAGTAGTCAAGGTCAGAGTGATTAGGGGTTGGGCAAGGGCTCTATAGGAGGGTACAGAAAACTAACATCAGAATTTGGAAATACTGATGATAGATAAGATGTAGAGTATAAAACCTGCATGATTTAGAGACAGCATTCATTTAGGGAGAGAATGAGAGGAATAAAAAATTACTGCAAAACTGCTAGCCTCAGGACATAGAGGAATTGCCAAATTTATTTGTGTAGCTTTGGTTGCTTCATGCCAATGATGGGTGCTATGAACCAGCTTGTTCAGCATCTATATAATGCCACTGGAAACATTTGAAAAGCTACAAGCCAAATGATAGCAATATGCTTATGATACACAGTGACACATATCATTCTTATCACAGGCAGACAACCATTTGTCATACAGCTACCTCCGCGTCTAGAAGAAAAAAGCACTTCCATAAAGAATAATATATGATTCAAATTCAATCGAAGTCAGATGGAAGTGATTTTGGTAGGCCAAAGGACATATTCAGAAGGCCTTGCAGAATCCATGACCGCTCTTTTGATAAGGGTATCTGAATATTCATTGTCAGAGAGTTGCAGTCTGGTAGCTACATTATGCCTGGACACCAGGATTTTTTACTACCTCCTACTGGTAAGAAAACTCTGCCTGCTCCTCACAGAGGAAGTCCTGGAGATAGTTCTCCATGCCTTTGTTATTTCACAGCTGGAGTACTGAAATGCTTTTTTCCTGGGTCAGACAATGGAAGCTATACAACACCAAGGATGGTACTAATTTCAGAAGCCCATATCTTAACAGGTAAATGAAACATAGGTACTCTGCCCACTACACCCATTCAACAGTGGAACCAATTCAATGTACTGGTTCTTATGTCATATAGCCCATAATAATCTGAAAACACAAAATGCCACTTCTAAAATACTACAGTGCACAGATATAATGTAATTCTCAGTATTCATAATAGAGCTCGCCAAAGATGGAGACAGGTGAAGAGTGTCTGCCTCTTTGGAACTCTTTGTCACACAAAGCCCAGATGATCTCCATTTTAGTGTACATGTCTTTCAGGGAGGTGGCTTTCTCAATTACAGAAGAATCTGTTTCCACTCATGTGAGCATTTTATCACCCATTTAATAGGGTGCCAACACCCATGCTTCTAGGTGTAGCTTGGATCTGGGTGAAGCTTGGATCTGGGTGAAAAATCTTGCTCCTAACTATAATATCATTATTAATACAGATTAATTCATTATAACACAGATTATTCATTAACACAGATTAATTCATTATAAGTAAAATTCAGCTACAAAATAGAAATTCTGACAAGGAAAAAGAAAAAAGTGCACTGCAACTTCTAGAAAGCAGTAATTATGAGATCTGTTGTTTATCATGATAGGAAATTAATGTGCCTTAGAAACCTGACACAAGATTTAGCATTTGTATGAGGGTATATGAACTGCCCTCACCCTTTCCTGATTTCTAGAAGGTCTTAGGAATTCCTGGTATCAAGATATGCACTCCCAAGAGGCACATTCTTGGTGGAGAAGTAAATTTTTGTAAATTCCATAAAAATACAGACATACTGCTATGCAAAAAAATATTCCCTTACATTTCAAAATAAAAAAAAATATCCAAAGGATTTGGCAGCCTCTAGGTCAATACAGGTATAGGTCTCCATTGATTCTTCTCACATAAACAGGATGGATAAACCCATGCAATTCAATTTAGTTTGTTATCACTGGCAGCGCTGGCATAACTGCATTGATCATACACAATTTAAACAAAACTTGCATTTTGGACCCCATCTTTTAATGCAATGGAAGCCATAAAGAGATACTTATGTCTAACCTGAACTGGATGTTAGATTTTGGAAGGTTCACTGGTTCTTTTTGTTTGTTTGTTTGTACTGACAATGTGTTCATGGTATATCTTCTTTGCTTGTCTATTAATAGTGGTAACAATCACAGTCAGTGATTAACAAAAAATAAACTAATTGTTCCAAAGGACTAAACATTTATTTTAGTAACAGTAAGTTAAAACATTTTCCCTTAAGCTTCAACTATACAATCATTAATAAATATAGATAAATTTATTGAACTTACCATGATAACTTAGCACAAAGAAACCACTTGTTGTGAAGTCACTGTGGAACTTGATGAGAATCTGGTTTGAAGTACTGTAGACAGACTCCAAGGCAGTGTTGCCACTAAACTGGCCAATCTGAGGAGAACCTTGGTCTGGCCCATCCCTAAAAGAAAAAAGAAAAAAACATCAAAAGAAAAATAATATTAAGGGTAGGTTTCACCATTCATTGTAGGTAAATGTACAATAATGAGGGATTATGCGATATTTTTGCTAGGTGGGTCATTTTTTCTAGGTGTAATGCAGTATTTGTTGTCTATCCTAAAATGATCATATATTTAAGTTTTATATATATACTGTAAAGGTTTAGATGTATTCCTTGCAATCAAAATAAAACAGGAATATTCAGACGCTGAATGCTCCTTTGAGGAGGAAATGTGTAACTTGAATGGTGAGGTAGAAAATGCCCCATGACAGAAGATGTGTTAGGGTTCTTCAGAATTTCTGAGTATAAGTTTCTCCTCTACTACCTATTGGAATAAATGCTCTATTTTCTCCCTGCAGATTGTGGTATCCTCAGTCTGGCTGGGTTTGGGTGGTACTTTTTTGCCTTGAAACATGCTCACTTTTATATAGCCAAGATGACAAATATGGACATTAGATTATTGGCCATATTGCTGTTCCCCTCCCATCAATTTCTAGCAGTATTACAGAAGGGGAACCACACATTTTCTGTTGATTCATAGAATCATAGAACCATAGGGTTAGAAGGGACCACAAGGGCCATCGAGCCTAATCTGCTGCCTAGATGTATCCAAACCATCCAAGACAGGTGGCTATCCAGTCTCCTTTTGAAAATCTCCAGTGAAGGAGCTTCCACAACTTCTCTAGGCAGTCTGTTCCACTGACTGACTGTTCTTACCGTTAGGAAGTTTTTCCTGAGATTTAAATCTAAAACTGCTGTGCTATAGTTTGAACCCATTACCTCTTGTCCTGTCCTCTGTGGCAAATCAGAACTTTTCTCCATCTTTTTTATGGCAGCCTTTCAAGTATTTGAAGACCACTATCCTGTCCCCCTTTAATCTCCTCTTTCCAAACTAAACATCCTTCAGCCTTTGCTTATATGACTTGCATCCCATTCCTTTGATCATCATTGTTGCTTCCCTCGGGATCCTTTTCAGTTTCTCTACATCCTTTCTATGCATTGTTGACCAAAATTGGACACAGTACATCAGATGAGGCCTAACCAGCACTGTATAGCATGGTACATTCACCTCCCGTGACTTTGTTAATGTAACCCAAAATTGTATTTGCTTTTTTTGCAACAGTATCCAATGGTTGACTCATGTTGAGGTTGTGATCCACGTCAACTTCCAGATCCGTTTTAGCAGTGCTGTTGCCAAAAATCCCCCCGATTCTGTATTTGTGCATTTGATTTTTTTCCCCAAAGTGAAGCGCCTTACATTTGTCTTTGTTGAATTTCATTTTGTTGTTTATAATCCAGTTCTCCAATTTAGCATGATCTCTTTGAATTTTGGCCTACCTTCCAAAAATGTGATCAGTATGCTCTCTATTCCCACATCCAGGTCATTAATAAAAATGTTAAAAAAAAAAAAACAAAAAAAAACGGACCCAGAACAAATGCCTGTGGAACCCCACTAGATACTTCCTTCCAGTCAGACATCATTCCACTAATAGTTACTTTTTTTTCTTAATGTTAGTTCCGCTGAGCCAGCATTTCTCTGGCTTACTTATGAGAATGTCATGTGGAACTATGTCAAAAGCCTTGCTAAAGTACAGGTATAGTATGTCCCTGGCATTCCCCCTATCCACCAAACCAATTACCTAATCAAAGAAGGAAAACAAGTTGGCATGATTTGGAATGATTCAGGCACTTCTGGATGGATAAAATAATGTACCACATTTAGTGTATATAAAAACTTAGGGTGAAATCCTAGCCTCACTGCAGTCAAAGGCAAAACTCCTATTGACATATATGGGATCAGAATTTCACCCTAAAACTGTATATGAACTATTATACATGTAAATGTTACTGACATTTATTATTCTGAGGGCCAATTTTTTTTAAAGGAGCTTCAGATGACAGCATTTCATTTCAGATTAAATTTGTGGGCAGAATTAGAAGTCAAAGTGTTATCATTTGCACCTTAAACTAAGTATGAGTATAAAAATATAGGACATTTAAATTGGATCAATTAATCATTAATGTAAACAGTTTCCTAGTTTTTAATGAATTTTCTTGTTTTCACTGCAGTTTTAATGTTGGATAACAAAGGTCCTCACTGAAAAGAAGATGTTTAAAGAAAAAGATAAATAATTAGTTATGGCATATGCATGATTTTTCTTATAATATTTCCTTCAAGATTCTTAAACAAAAAGGGGTGCTTAACATAAATTATTGTTCTCTGTTCCCATAGTTTAAATAATAGCTACTTCAGAGCAGTTCATGGTCTGCATCATGTAACTATTTATTTCAAATTATCTTGTTCTTTCTGCATTGTTGAAGCTATGGAACTCTGTGCCTCTTTATTTCATGACTAGCCAATTCATGAATTCAGCAATTCATCTGGAAATAGGTAGGCTAGTAGAAACCTACAATGTATTGGATGGGTTGAATAATAAATATTAGAAATGGGAAAAACCTGGCAGGTCATCTAGTCCACCCTCTGAAATTTGGAAGATTGTTCCTAATGACTATTCATGTGTGCTTTGTCTAGCCTGACTTTGAATATCTTTACTGATGGATCTTCCATAACTGACCTTGGAAGATTATTTCATATTTTAACTCTATTTCATATTCTAGTTCTATTACCAGGCCTTCACCCCTCAAACATATTGAACTCAGTCTTTTCATGATATGACTATTTCTTTATCTTGGATTTATCAATAACATTATTTTATTCTGATACTCTTAAAACTATACACATGCTAGTGACAAATTGAAACCATTACCTCCCCACTCCTTGATGAGCTACTTAGTTCAGTAGTAAATTCATGTCAAGATTCATATCAGTTGGCACTAGAGCTGTGTGGAAGACAGAAATTCCATCTTGTGGAGAATTTTGAGATTTCCAATTCTGGCTTCATTCCATATCAGAACAAAATCCAAAAAATTCAAAATTCCCCACAAAATATTGTGTTTTTTTAATGGATCAGTCAAAACATTCTGACTTTTTAAAATATTATATGATAAAATATAATAAAACATTTTAAAAAATTAAAAAACATTTTGTTCTGAAAATGTCAAAACAAGACATTTCAACATTGTTGGATTGTTTGCCTTCCATTTTTCTCAGAACAATTTTTTGGTAAAACGGATTTTGTGAAGAATTTAAATTTTGATAGGAACTCAATTTTCCAAAAGAAAACTGTTCACTCAGAGTTTTTCTGACCAGCTCCAAACACCACATTTTTCACAATGTCAGATTTGTTTAAATTACATCACTTTAGTATTATTATTTATTTATATAACAACAAAAACAGTTTGCTAGATATTTTAGTTACATGGTCTCTGCCCTAAAGAGTTAACAATTTCAAGACAAATGGAGTAAAAAGGAAAGGGATGAGGACTATAATGATAACAATGTAATAAGCACTGAGGTTTACTTTTATTATTGCTTTTGGGGACCTTGGGACATTGTTTGGAAGTGAATTTAAGGAGAGACAATGAGAAGGAGGCAGGGTGAACTAGGTCATGGAGGAAACTGCAGGTATGTGAGGTCACATGGCAGGAGGCATATAGGGGACAGTGAGAGGAAGATTAGATGGGGTTAGTAATTATGCAGTTTGGGCAGAATTAAATGTTGAGGGATGAGTGAGAGGAGACAAGAGAGTAAACACAAGCAGAATTAAAGTTATTGAGGGCTGTGAAGGCCAGGACCAGCACCATAAATTTGATGAAGAAGGTGACTGGGAGAAAGTAAAGGAATTTCAAGAGCACCAGAACATGATAAGAGCAGCAGGCAGGGGAGAGAATGTTTTTAGTGGCATGTTGGAAAGACTGAAGGAAGCAGCAAGGTGAAAGTCTGGGATACCAGGAAGAAAGAGTTTGCAGTTGTCAAGATGAGAAATGATTAGGAACACACATGGAAATGAAGAGGAACAGTAATGGAGAGGTATATGGAAGATTATTATATATTCATTTCTATGATTAAAATTTCCCAAAGATTTCCATTTATGTTTATTCAAGATATATATCTTGGTGTAACAGAACTGGCAAATGAGTAATGGATGGAGATATCATAGTAATGAATTAGTCCAGTTAATCCCTTTAACTATTCTACAGAATCCATAATTTAAGTATCTCATGCTGCAGAACATTTTAATTGAAATACACATAAGCAAGCTTTAGACCAACCTTAATCACATAGAAGTGTCTAAGGCATAGAATGATGCCTGTGCCCAGATGATTATTTAGCTTATGTTTCCTCCTATGGCACTCTGTTGCGGGTGTCCGTGATCATTTGTCTCATTGAGAGCACCCTGGGTTCCATTTTGTTTTAACTAAGAGGCTCAGCTATAGCTGACCCTGTTGACCCATCCTATGTTGTATGCAGTGTTTTTGGAGCTGTGTCAGTCCCAGGATATTAGAGGGACAAGGTGAGTAAGGTAATATCTTTTATTAGACCAACATTTTTGTGAGATAGTTAAGCTTTCGAGCTACACAGAGCTCTTCAACAGGTATGGGAAAGGTACTTGAGTGGTCTCTATGTACTAACTACATATGCTAAACTATATGTTCGATCTGGTATTTAGCTGTGACATTCTTAGTATCTTTCCCAGACCCAAGGAAGAGCTAGACAAATAGAAGATATTACCTCACCCAACTTGTCTGTCCAACTCCTATATTTTACTTACAACTAAATCAAGAATATAGTCTCGTTTTTATATGCTCTAAAACTGATGATTCCACAAAGCAACCATGTAAGATGCTAAGAAATTGCTTCTCTAAATCTTGTCCTGATATGAAATTGGAACAGTTCATATGTGCATAGTAGAACTTGCCTGTTATTACTCTTTTATTAAACACAGTTGCCTCTTTGATCTTTGTCAACACTGTGCATTCGATATCCTTGTCTTGATCAGGAGATTGCTAGCATGAATTTAGGAGAATATTTTTATTCTCATGACATGGGATATAAATCAACATCCTTCACAATGATAGCATCAATGCCTGTCTCAAATATCTACAAGACAATGGACAACACTCTGATATCCACCACAAATACACTGCCAGTCTCATCCATTTCATCATCACCCATTCTAATTTTACATTCAACAACACACACTTTATCCAAACCATGGGAACAGCCATGGGTAAATGGATGGCTCCCCAATATGCCACCCTCTTCATGAGCCACCTTGAGGAAGAATTTCTGGATAAATGCACAACAACAAAAAATGATATACCAGAGATACATCAATGCTATTGTCATCCTCTGGACAGATGACCTAAACTCTTTCTTAGATTTCCACCACAACTTCAACAACAATTATCCTTCCATTACATTTTTTTCTAGAACACTCCCAGCATCAGTTTCCCGAACAGCACAGTCAGCTTCAGCAATAGAACCCACGGATCACCACACATACCTTCACAGATCCAGTAATCACCCCAAACGCACCAATAAATTTATTATCTACAGCCGGGCACTCTGATGTCACAGAATATGCTTTGAGGAGAAAGTCCAGGATATACAGCTTAATTCAACAAACAAGCACACTCCAACAAAGTTGCAGATTGCGTCATGGAATGGACCACCCAAGTCCTCTGGGAAAACCTGCTTCAACATAGAAATGAACCCCCTTCTGACTACACACCCCTAGTTGTCACCTACCACCCCACACTAGAACCCACATGGACTACCATTAAACAATTTCAACCCATACTTGTAACCCATACTGAAAGGAATCTTTCCTGAATCCCCTATTTTGTTCTTCAAAGAATCCCCTCATCTTTGCCATCTCATCATCAGAAGCAAGCTCCCCATAGACCAGGACACGCCAACAATATGCATCATCAGTCCCTGCCATAATAGATGCAAAACCTACAGACATATATCCACTATATAATGATCAACCTCCCCAGCCACACACCATTAATTACCCCAAAAACAGCTATTTGGAAAACAAATGAGACAATCACTATGCTCTCAAATGAACTCATACAGACAAAACCAGCATATCACTTGTGGGTGAACACTTTTCACAAAGCAATCACTCTATATCTGACCTATCATTCCTCTTTCTCAAAGGAAACCTGCACAACAATTTCAGAAGATGAGTCTGAGAGGTTAAATTCATAACTTTGCTAGATAGTAAAAATCATGGACTGAATAGAGACACTGTATTGGTGGCTTATTACAACCATCTATAACCCACTAACCTGCCCACCTCCAGCTTTGGTCGAATAAAAGATATTGCCTCATTCACGTTGTGCTTGGGCTAAGTCAATAAGTGAGAGTCCTCTTTACATGTAATGCTTTATAACTTGACTAATCTCTCCCAACAAGTAAAATATCAAACTACGGATCCTATAACATTGATGCCAATAGAAATTTTGACTTGACTTCAATGGGAACAGGATTGCCTTCATTCCTGAAATTTATTTTATCCCTATTTAGGTACTTCATGAATGAAAATATAATATGCCCATTTTATCATTGGTTTAGTCTTGCAAATCCATCACTGTCACTAAACAGAATTCAGACATTAAGCAGAGATCTATGACACATAACCAAAATGTTACTTTTAATCTCTGACTTGTTACACTCTCACATGTAGTAGTATAAATCAATAATTGTGTCTACTTACCATACAGTTATGAAATCATATATTGGCTCTGTTTGAAGAACAGTAAAATTGATATAGATTCCATTACCAGGTGGTACTCGGACAAGCCAAAAGCAGTCCTGAAAGTTTGGGTACTCATCAGGGTATCCAGGAGAATATATGGTGCCATTCATTGCAGTTATATTTCCTCCACAGAGAGCTTAAAAACAAACAAAACAACAACAACAACAACAACCACATTTATTTTCACTGCAGGAGCAGTCAATAACTTTTGCATTCTTTTTAGAGGGTGTGAAATCCTTATTTGTGAATACATTGAGCATGTGCATAGTTGAACTGTGTTATGGAAAACTAAAGAACGTCAGCTGGATATGAGAAACGTAAAAGCTACAAACAGCAAGAGGCCCAATTCTGAAGTCCTTACTCAGTTGAATCTCCCAGAAAAAAACAACATAGTAGTCCTGACTAAGAGAAGGCTTGAAGACTGGCTCCCGAATCCATTTTTAGATAATTAGATAATAGGCTAAATTCTACCTGACCGCATCCACCCCATGTGTGGATGCACAAGATGAGGAAAACAGTGCAATTACCTTCTTCTTTGTGGCCCTGTGTAGAGGCCAGGGACAGTTACATAGGGAGTGCAGGAATTGCTCCCACATTGTGTCCTCAGGGGATAGCTACACAAAATGCATTGGGTGACAGGGCCGGCTCTAGGTTTTTTGCCGCCCCAAGCAAAAACATTTTTGGCTGCACCCCACCCCAGCCCTGAGCTCTCCCCCTCCCCCACCCACACCTCCTGCCGCCCCAGCCCTGGGTTCTCTCTTCCCCCCGACCCGCATCCCCTGCTGCCCCATCCCTGGGCTCCCCCCCCACACCAAACGTGACCTCCTCATTCAGCACAGCAATCCCTGTTTACACTTGCAGTGGGGATCAAACCATTTCTCCTATTTTTATTTCACTTTAGTATAAATTTCGCCCCCTCCCCCATCACCCCGTCTTTAGTGCTCCAAAATGCACATGGAAGGCATAGGGACTAACCCTCAAACCTTGTACCTGGAAAGAAATGGGGATCTAGTTAAGAGGGTTCCGGCAAAGGAGCAGGTGTGAGGGTGCTTGGGGACTCTACACTGGCACAGAAGCAGGGTGTGATGTACTCGCAGAGGAAGGTGGAGAAGGAGAGGGGTATCAGGAGGATTGCGGGAGAAGAGGAGCAGGGGAAGGGGGAGGTGCGGGAGGAGAGGGCTGGGGGAGGATACAAGGGGAGAGGTGCGGGTGAGGGGAGAGTACAAGGGGAAGGGGTACAGCGAAGGAGCGATGGGGGGAGGTACCAGTGAAGAGGCTGCGAGTTGGATGGGGGGAGCAAGGACTGAGAGGGGCAGGGGCTGACAGTTGCTTCCCTAGCCCGTGCAGGCAGAGCCGAGAGGACAGACACTGACCCCCAGGTGCCCGAGCCGTGGGGGTCCCCCGGCGGGGCATTATTCCCCGCTGTCCTGCTCGGAGCCAGGCTCTGCCTCTCCCTGCCCCTGGCACTGTGGGAGCCCGGGGCAAGCAGCCCGGGGCTGAGGCGGGGGAGGTGCGCGGTGGGCTGGGTCCGGGGGCAGCTCCCTGGGAGCTCGGGCAGCCCAGCCACTCACCCCAACAGTGCACGAGCCAGGATCCGCGCCCCCTGCCCAGCCCGGCAGCGCCCTGCCCGGCCTACTCGGGCGGGGAAATGCTACGCCGCCCTTGGGAGACTCAGGGCAGCAGTGGTAGCAGCAGCGGTGGTGGCAGCAGGACCCCTCTTCCCTCCCTGCATCCCGGGCCCTGCTTCCCTCTGTCCCCGGCTCCTCACACACTCCGGGAGCCCCTCTTGCTGCCGCAGCCCGGGCTTGGCTCCAGGGGACGATGCTCTGGCTCTCCAGCGGCCGGGCTCTGGCCAGGGCTGGCTCCTAGCTTTTTGCCACCCCAAGCAAAAAACAAAAAAAAGGGGGGGTGCCAGAGTGCTGCCCCTTGGAAAGTGCCACCCCAAGCACATGCTTGCAGCGCTCGTGCCTAGAGCCGGACCTGATTGAGGATGATGATGGATAGGTGGAACTGGTTTGGTGTGAGTGTGGAGGGAGAGAAAGAGTAGAAAGTATGCAATGCAGAACAAGAAGGAAAGCAATTTTGCATTTCCCAAGAGTGGTTCTGGCTAAGTAAGCAAGAATTCTTCCTACATTCCTACAGTTTCCTGACAAAGTGTACCCCCTCAACCCTTCATCCAGTGCGCCTCTGGCTCTAAAGTTTTTAGTTATATATATGCATTACATAATATATTTAGACTGCTGAACTTTTTCCTTCATACTTTTTCTCTCTAGTTTTTCCTATTTCTCTATAGACAACATTGAGGGATTATGGCATAGAATCCAAAGTAGTAATAATCAGGCCAAATCCTGGGAAACAAAGCAAAGCCCACATAAGTACGCTTAATTCAGAGTAAATTTCCTGAAGAATAGTGGGGCTGAGGCAAAGAATCATTAGTCCCAAAACATGCTTAAGGGCCTTCAACCTAAATGTGACCAGCTGCGGCAGGGTATGGAGGAGTGTAACACTACTGTCCTAAGGGGATTGCTATGTGTATGAGTTTACCTGTATACGCCCACATCATCTTTAATGTTGCAGCATGGAGACTTTCAGCATTCTACTTGGCATGCAGGGCTATATGGAGATCTATGTCTAGATTCTCCACAGCCCAAGCAAGCCACACAGTGGACACATTGCATTTCTGCTGCTTTTACATGTAATGTGTCCACAGAAGCAAGCAAAGGATTTGGGACAATGTCTTAACTATGCTAGGACAAAGAACAACAACTGGAATTTAGAAGGGCTTTATCAGAATCAAATATCTTAGAAAAGCAGAATCTCAAAGAAATGACAGTGAATTATTTTTTCCTCCTCTTCAGGCATGGAAACAAAAATGATTTAAAAAACCCAAAACACCTCTTTATTGAGATCTGATTCAGGTTGTTTGCCTCAAAGAGGCAGGCATTATTTGATAAGTCATAAATCTATAGTATGTTAAAACAAATATATTACATTAAATATTGTTAAAAATTTTAAAAAGTGTTCTCCTCTCCAGTTAAGCATACAAGAAAAACAAAACAAAACAAACAATACCAACTTGATTTTCATGCTTTGGAGAACTTTAATCTCAAATAAAAACAAATGCAAGTAGAAGATACCTAATTATCTTTAAAAAAAAAACAATCATGACATAGCAAAATGTTAACACACTTAATAAAGATACTACTTCAGATGCTTGCACAAAAAATGAACAGATGCAATTCCTCTGCAAGTTGAGCCATGTTGCCATTCCCTAGTTATCTAGTACATTAGATCAGGGATTGGCAACCTTTGGCACGCGGCCCGTCAGGGAAAGCTTCCGGATGGGCCGGGACAGTTTGTTTACCTGCAGCGTCCACAAGTTCAGACGATCACAGCTTCCACTGGCTGTGGTTTGCCGTTCCAGGCCAATGGGGGCTGCGGGAAGCGGTGTGGGCCGAGGGTCCCAATCTGTGGTCAATAAGTCTTTTTTTCTCCATTATCCTATTGCCAGCTAGTCACCAAACCTCATCTGCATCACAGAAACCTAGCTGACACAGTCGGCCTGGTGTCCTTTTACCTGGTCTCATCAGGAAACGTTTTTCACCGCAGAAATAGATGCAGAAAAACCTTCTGTAAGCAGCATAGCCATTCTATTTCCTTTTGGGCTCAAATGCAGGAAAATCTCACTCAAATCAAAATCCTTTGCAGCTGCTCACTGCATATGTGAGTCCACAAGTAAAGCTAACCTGGATATCTTTCTATCTCTACGTCGTCAAATTCCAAACAATTTAAGTGGCATGGCAAAATAAACTCACAGAGCAGACCAGAGGAGGACAATTCTGTTTTGCAACATCTTTTTAAGGTTTCTAAATTTATCATTTTTCTTCTGTTGCAGAAAGAAAACAAAACCATATGTGTGTCTGACTCAGGTTCAAATCCCTGATTAGCCTTATTCAGAGCAGAGTTTTTCATTTCAAATCAGGCAGAGCAGAGACTTAACCCTAGGTCTTCCAAATTCCAGCCCAGTAATCTAGCCACCTAGTTACGGACTCTCTCCAACAAAATGTTGTGGAAACTGATACATCTCCATGCAATGTTTTGGTTTTGACAAAACAGCCCAATTCCAACCAGCTCTTCTCTGCAACTACTTTCTGCTCTAAAAACACAGGACTCTACCAATTGAGCTCAAAGAGAAATCTCAAGGAGCTGTCTGTGGCAGTAGTAATAAGTAAAGTAAGGCTTTTCAGTCCAGCCTATAGACAGACAACAAATTATTAAACAGTAAGAGAGGTTTGATTTGATGAAGTAAAGGGAAGGGGAATATGGGATGGCATATCTTTACACAATACATACCTTCACACCTGGGGAGAGGATGGTTCCAATTACGACTGACTCCATGTAGACAAGTCAGTGCTGAATTTCCAATTAAGGTGTACCCAGGAAAACACTCAAATGAAATTGTTTGTCCTACAGTAAAGTCATTTCCAATCACAAAACCATTACGGAATGGCCGAGGGTCAGGACAGCTTTGCAACTGATAAGCTGAAATAAATAATAATATATTTTTTTTAAAAATAGTCCTAAAATGTAATATCAGTTCTGATCTGTATTTTAATGCTTTAGTATTAGAAGCTTCACATTTTGGGTGACAAAAGAAAAGTCCTTGCTCTTCTCTCCGATTCCACCAAAGGAAGAAGAATATAAAGCCTTGCAGTCATTTAGTCACTTTATGACACAGTAATAATCAAAGACCATCTGATCTGCATGGGAGTGGGAGGGATTGTGGAGCTATACCCTGGCCAGGGTGGTAGGAAGTAATCACACAACACCATCTGGAGTTCATTCGTTCACACAGGAAGCAGTCACTGCTACATGCCTTGAGGTGTTCAGTGACCTCTCCCTTTTGCTGGTACGTGCAAAAAAGCAACAGTTTACCATGGGTTTGCATATTTTGGAGTGTATTGCCCCGACCGATGCACTAATGGGAGATATTCTTGCACTTTAGAAAGCACAAGAACTGCAGTTTTGTCCAGCTCCTGTTCAGGAGGAGAAAAGAGTGACAGAATATGCTCCTTATGCCCTCTCCCCATGAACCTATGCAAAGTTAGGCCACACTGCTGCCCAATGCATTACATATGCTGAAAGAGAACAGCTGACATTAAGGCTACTTATCTTCCTCTCTACTCTTTTTTCCCCTAGCAAATCTAAAAGTCTAAAAGATCCCAGCACTGAGTTTTAACATCATAGATTTACTGGTGAAAGTGTAAAGAGTATAAACCTATTTCACAATTTCAGGTGGCCTTTTTCAAGAAGTCATGAAATACCCAGACCTCCTCTGCCTTGTATTGTAGAATTGTTGAGGAAAGAGGTGTTCCACCGAATCTGGACAATTTGGAGACCATAATTTGGAGACCATTGATTGGACCCCTATATATAGGTGAGTATCAATATCTCTCTAAAATGTTTAAAGCATTAAGAGCAATTTCATTACACATGCAGTGTCTCTTCCAATATATATTTAATAGATGTAGCTCTGATTAATAAATAATAATAATCTACCCTTATTTAGCATTTTATCATGCTTTTGTGGTGCATAGATCTCACAGTGCTCCTTGGCAAATGGCATATTATTTTGTTCATATAGCACTAAATCTAGATTCCCAAAGAAGCCAACTAGAATTTGCCTAAACATGGAGTTAGGAACATGTTAGAAGATACTTCAAGATTTGGATTATGGGGTGTGATTCTTGTCATTCTAACATTTTCTAAGAAGCTTTACTGCAGGGTGGTTTCTATAATAACATGGGGTATTCTGTTTAGTCTGGATCTTTTCCAACTCAGAAAGTGGATAGCTCATGTATCTCACATAAGCCATACCATGAAAATGGTTATTGTTTTTAAATTCGTAGGCCTTTTCTTTGAACAAGAGTGCTGATCCAATTCCTTCAGAATGATCCTGTGGCTATCTCACCAACGACTTCGTTTTTATCAGTCTTCACAACCTCTACAGGGCTGGTCTGCTTAGTACTTGTGCAGGAGTTTTCCAAAGAAATCACAGGCTGCTGCAGAAGGTGGATGTGGTGATTCACTGTATGGCTTTGTTCCCTCTTAGTCTATACCAAACCAATGTCCCAGAATGACCTCACTGCACATTAAGCAATGGGGACCATTTTCTAGCTTTTTTGAGATGGGGTGACCACATCTGCACGCAGTATTCAAGGTGTGGGCATACCATGGATTTATATAGAGGCAAAATAATATTTTCTGTCTTATTATCTATCCCTTTCTTGATGATTCCCAACATTCTGTTCACTTTTTTGACTGCCACTGCACATTGAGTGGATGATTTCAGAGAACTATCCACAATGACTCCAAGATCTTTCTTGAGTAGTAACAGCTAATTTAGACCCCATCATTGTATATATATAGTTAGGATTATGTTTTCCAATGTGCATTACTTTGCATTTATCAACATTACATTTCATCTGCCATTTTGTTGCCCAGTCACCCAGTTTTGTGAGATCCCTTTGTAGCTCTTTGCAGTCTGCTTAGGACTTAACTATCTTGAGTAGTTTTGTATCATCTGCAAATTTTGCCACCTAACTGTTTACCCCTTTTTCCAGATTGTCTATGAATATGTTACATAGGACTGGGCCCTGGGTATCCATAAACATCCGACTTCCAGAAGCTGGGACTGGGCAATAAGGGATGGATCTCTCAATAAATTGCCCTGTTCTGTTCATTCCCTCTGAAGTATCTGGCATCAGCCACTGTCGGAAGACAGGATACTAGGCTTGATGGACCATTGGTCAGACCCAGTATGGCCATGCTTATGTTCTTATGCTGCTTTCTTGGGGGTCTGGGAAGGCAAGGTGGAGGTTTTTTGCCTTTCCCACAGCTGGTTTGGGGCATATATGAAATGGGGGTTAGACTACAATGTTGCAACTCATTATGTGAGTATGGGGCAGGTACCCTGTAGGGAAGGGATACCGTGGTCAGATAAAATGGATTGGTAAAAGATTTATACGAGGTACTCTTTAAAGGAGGAGAAATAGTGAGAGTTCAGGTCTCCTATGACTGGTACTCCTTTTTTCCTTTCTTACTCCCCTCAACCCTCATTTGATTTGGGGGGGGGGTGACTGGTCCCCAGCTATGGATTGCCTGGGGACCAAGATGGGTAAACAGGGAGGACTGTCAGCAGTCTCTCCCTCCCCCGGTATATGTAAATGATTATAGAATTACCTGCACCCCACACTTTTATCCGCCATGTACACCCTGATATTTAGGAATAACGTTATGGCCTAATTAAACAACATCCAGTGTCTCCTGTCCTTCTTCTGGCATAGCCAGACAATGATATTAAGGCCCATTTTACTGTTAAATATCCTACACCTTATTTTTAAAGGAGTAGGAATATGATCTACAATGTACTGTCCACTTCCAACACAGGCAGTTATTAGTCTTCATACAGTCCCACTGTATTTTAAATGTATATAGTACTCATCTTCATTTTTTCCCATGAATGATTACTTGCTCTGAATTGTTAAGTAGCCTCTGCATCACACCACATTGCCACATTTATTAAATTGCGCATAACACTTTGTTTTTGAATCATGCACAAATCTTTTCCAGAATAAGCCTTCATATTTATTTTCTAACAATGAAAAAATAGCTATAACAATCAGCTTGTTCACACATAAGTGTATCGAATCACTCACCTTGGTATATAATATGAAACCCTTGTTTGTTCTGTGAGTAGTCACTGTGAAAATATAAGCTGGTTTCATGAGTTGTACTAAACAGAGAAGCTGGTAACTGAGGACCACTAAGTCTCCCAATAACAGTACTAGTTTCTGTAGATCCACTTCTTACTTCTAAGTAATCATGTATTGTCTCTGTTGAGAAATTTACGAATTGCAAATGCACACCTGAAAAACAATATGGGCAAACAAAAGCATTTGGTATCCAATGAATAAAGATCAATTATGTAAATTATATACAGATGGACATTAGAAATTAATGTATTGGTGGTATTAAACAATTACAATTATACTGCAGGATGTCATGTTGGTTACTCAGTACAAAACAGTCTTTCCTCTTCATACAGTAATTACTAAACCTAATGTCCCAGCAAGAGAAAGAATACTGATGTTGAAAGTGCTGTCTCCCCAAAGACATACAAACCAAGGACTGGACCTTTGAGGTAATTAAAGATTCCATGGCATGTTTTGTAAAACTAAGGATTTTAGTCCTAATATCTTTGCCAAATTTCACTTTTGGTAATTACAGTCTAATAAACTCAATTGTAGCTTTCATTTCAGTTGTGTTCCATCATCCAAGAAAAATATTCATTTCAATGGTAGTTAAAGTGATCTCTAAATAATATACTTCAGAGTGCTTTGATTTTTTTATAGGGGGGACTAGGTACAAATCAATAAATACCATATACATAATTTATTTCAGTCGTTCAAAAAAGGGTGTACTCTAGCATTATGGGATACATTTTTCAGCACTTCACAGTAGGAATTAGAAATGCAGTTCCTATATTTAATTCCCCATACACTGTGCTGAAGGATGCTCTTGTAAATAATGAGACATTTCTGCATCTTTGATTCAATGAGGAACAACAAAAGAGTTTACGAGATGAGTTGCAGATTATCTATCTCCTCCATATGATTTGTTACAATTATTAGGGGACAGCGGGAGGAGGAACTGCTCAACCAAAATAGAGGATACTGGACCCGTTAAACATTTTCCCTTTTTATGTTGTTCCGAATAAGGTACAATAAAGCAGCCTTTCTATTTTGTCTGAAGTGATTTAATGCCACTGTACAATGATAATGCAGTGCTTTCATTACAAAGATGATTGAGCCCCTTTGGTGGTTCTGGCAAAGACAATCATCATGATTTCATATAATGTTCAATTACATATAATGCCAATATAATTATTGAATAATCATTAATAATTTTGTAACTATGTAAATCTTAATATTTAAATAGTATTGGTCACTGCAACCTCTAGAGATTTCTTTCCGGATACAATGCAAGCCTTGTGAATAGTTTTCTGAGTCATGTAACATTTATATTCTATAGGAACAAATTTAGTACATGATTTAATTACAATTACTTCTGCCTCTGTACCTATGCTGTATTTGCTTTGGAGAAAATCTCATAACAACATATAGACTTCTTCCATTATAAATTTGTTCTTTCCTTCTTTGGTTCTGCCATCCTTCCAAGTTTAGGTTAACATGACTAAAACTAACCCCCCTGTTTTTTCCCTCTAAAATAACATCCATTTCCCCCATTCTCTGTTGCTGTTGGCAAAACCACCTTCCATCCAGTCATTCAGGCTCATAAACTCATAAATTCAACCAGGCTGTGTCCAAACCTTGCCCCTTTCTTGTTCTGTAACATTTCTAGAGTTGGTAATTTATTTCAGTTCACAGACCTAAAACTTCAAATGCCTCATAATCATGGATGAGTGCTTGATAAGTGCCATTTCCTCCCCTCTAGCCTCCTTGACTCTCATATTCCACGCTCACCCTTCCACTCTATGCAAATGGCAGCTCTGAAATCATCTTTGTTGCCTGTCACTCAAGTCACAATGGCCCCCTTCTCTTTTAATTACTCCACTGGGGCTCTCTTCCACTATATCAAGTTCAAACTTTTTGCCATTTCCTTCAAGTCCTTTTAAAAACCATTGCCGTCCTCCCTACTTGTCCGCTTTAATTGAAATTCTGTCACCCTTTCATTTTGACTCAATATTGTGCTTGTTTGCCTCACGAATGTCTTTATATTTTTTCAATGGACCTTTATACTTTGAACACCCTCCATTAACTGATCCATTCGTTTATTAGCCTCCCCTGAATTAGGCATACAATGGCACAACAAACATTTTTTAAAATATAATCAGGCCAAAAATCTCAGAAAAAATAGCAAAATATCAAATGAAAAATCCATTTAAATCAATTGCAAATCAGCCATGACTGGATATTCACATTTAATTAATAATAATTGAAAATAACTGTAAATTAAGTGCCCTTTGTTTTTAGTACCTTATCACACAAACAGTGATTAAGATAAAGATTATTTGAAAATTAAAAAAGCCTGTAACCCAAAATTCCAACTCAGGAAAGTACCGTTATTCAAAAAGCACTTAATCGGATGCTTAAGTCCTATTGAATGGCAGGGGTGCTGTAGAAAAAAAAAATAGTATGTGGACATGTAATTTAAAGACTGAATCTTAAAACGTATGCATAATGCACAAGTGGCATCCTTAATTCTGGAATTTCCTAACTTTTGAGTGCTTGACTTTACAACCTTAATGATGTTCTTTTGCATGTGTGTGTTTCTGTGTCAGTAATCTTCAAATATATTAATTAGAAACCATTTGTATACAACATACCAAGTGTATTTTTAAAGGTGAAATGGCTCTTAACTCATTAATATGAAATCACAGCAAAGGGACAACAATAGACAATGAATAATATGGATGACCGGCACTGTTTTCTGATATTTTCTGGGGGAAAAATTGTTCTCAAATTATTTTATTTGGATAGGTCTATCATATAGCCGAAAATAACGTGTGCCCAGGCCCCAAAGATGCATTTCGTTCAGGAAGAATTATGTTAAGTTTAATATTCTTGAATATATAGAATGATGTAGGAAATAGTTTTCGTGTCCCACAAAACATTTCAAGATTTCAAAATGTTTCCCATTTAGCACTGGGACAAAATTGAGCACTTATGGATTAAAAAAAAAAGGCAAAAAGAAATTTTGGGCACAAGAAACCAAAATAGGCAGGTGGTGAGGGCAGTCACCTTGACTGTAGGAGGCCTAGGTTCAACTCCGTACTCTGCCTTGCTCATGCATCCCATGACAGGGAAGGGAGAAGAATTCTCTCACCAGAAGTCTATAATTTACCGGATAATTAATTGGCATCCGTTTAACACCAATTTTTGCAGATCCATTCTTAGAAGTAAAAGGTTGCTGGGCACCAACGTAGATGCATATCTGTCACAGTGAGTCGGTTTTGTAACACTGAACATAAGTGCAGAAAGTGTGCTGAAGAATTAATTTAGTGCTAAACTTTTTTCAGTATTTTTTATTTCATACAGTTTTGTTTCTAGCTTTATTTATTCATTATTCGGTGTACTATGTGCATAAAATAACATACATACTATAAATATAAAATGACTAAGGATGGGGTAAACTTTAAAAATAGTAAACTAGTCATATATTTAAAAGCAGATACAAGCAATTGACAGTAGTTTTGGGGAAATTTTATCATTGTTTTCTTTATGCACAAGCCCTATAACCTGATTCTCAGTTTTATGACACTGCTAATCTTTAAAATGTATTTTAAATCTACTGACAGAAATCTGTGGGGCAATATAAATATATAAAATATTTTAAAAAATTGTTAAGTATTTTCGAGCTATAAACACAAGAGACAAGATAATTCTTGAAAGGATACATACCAAACCCAATAGGTAGCTTTATTGTCCATGTGCAATCTAAACTGCTGGGATAGTTTCCAGGAAACCCAGGGCTAAGAATCACTCCACTGAAGTCAGACATAGCACCACCACATTGTGCTGCAAAATGAGGGAGATACTTGTAGATGGTAGTTACAGGTGAGATTTCAATTTTAATCACATCACACTTTCTTTCTTTCTTTCTTTCTTTCTTTCTTTCTTTCTTTCTTTCTTTTATAGTTTTCTGTAGAACTCACCAGTATAGTATCTAATAGATACATTAGCTCTCCCTAAAGAGGGCCCTGGAGAAATTGATAAGTCTTCTGCTCTTTTCCCTTCCCTGTAGAGGAGGTTCTACTTGGGACATATTTCCTCCTTTCTTCCACATATTTGACTATTGTGGGAAAGCTTTGCAAAGAGAACAGTTTCACAGTGCACTCTGACTACAGATTGGCCTGATCTCCATTGGATGTGTATTCCATAATCAAACACCCTTTATCTCCAAGTCTTGCATAATTTTCAGTCTGGCAAACTGAAGAAGCAAATTTTATATACAATAAACATACCTAAACATATTGGAATAGGGTAATTCCATCTTCTCACTGGTCCAGGCATACAGGTAATATGTGAATGTCCCTACAATGACAAGACAAGACATATATTAATGCATTTTACAAATACAGTACACTACTTAAAATAACATGCAGTGATATTTCTTGACAACATCAATATGAATAAAAAGGAAGAGCTTATAAAAAGTTTTACCTCTATTCTTATTTTGTAGTTTGTACTTTACCGGAACATGTAACCCTTACTTGTGTGACTATCCACCCCTTTACCAAATGGCTCCATGGTTTATAATTTTATTGCTGGTACTAAGAATACAGGCTTGAATTCTGTGATACTAGCCATAACATTTTGATGAGCTGAATCACACTGTAAAGGTTAAAAACTCAAGATCCAAATCTAACTAAAGCAATTCAATATTGTTTAATTATTAGTGTATTCCAATACTGATGTTTTAGCAGATTTGGCAAAGATATTTACATTTAGGTCAAGAAAAATGTTTTCTAAAGGATTAAGCCAGTCCTGACAGAAAAACAAGTTTGTTTAAGTGTCCAGAAATTAAAACATTAGAGTTACAGTACTGTTCTCTCTAAGAAGTAGTGCTCTTTTACAACAAAATATGTGCCATAAATGTTCTAAAGTTCCTCCTTTGGTATATCAAGACAATCCAAATCAAGATGGTTCCATGACACACCCAGAGACAGCCACTATCTGGCTCAGCATCTCTTATGTAATCATGAATGTCTGGGACAGGATATCAAACAGAAAGTTAAAAGAACTATAATGCATCTGGGCTCTTCTGGAAAATTATATATTTCAAGTGTATATTTCAAGATGATCTTGTTAGAACTATTTGTGCAACCTTAATTTGAAATGAGCTGCTAATATTGTTAAAGCTGTATTGCAGTTCAAAGCCTACAGTATCTATAGGAACTGAATGTTTGTAAAGCCCACACACAGTAATTTAGGGCAATTTATTAATTAGTCTGTGGCCCACTTATCTTCTCTCCTAGTAGAGAAAGAAAACATTTCTGTCTTACTGCATGCTATCAGCTCAGAGTTGACACAAAACCAAAGTGACAATATCATACTGTATGTGACGGCAAAACAGTCCAATGGGATTGTTTGTGTGTGTGTTTGTACGGTCTATGCTGTTAATTATAACATTTGGGGTTTTTTTCACATGTTCAGTGTGATTCATCTGTTCATGCTCCAATATTTTTGTATGAAATAAAACAAAGGTGAAAATACACAGAAATAATTGTTGTGTTGCACCTTAATGGCAGCCTCCTACAATCATCCTCATGCTGCCTTCCTTTTCTAGGCAACATAAAGAATAAACGGAGACCTCCAGAAGGTTACAGTTGAAGCTGCAAGAAAAGCATTAGGAGAGGCAGAGACCCCATCAGCTAATTTCGAAAGGCAGGGAAATCACAGCATTCAGATGGTCCCAAGGCTGGTGGGGGGAGGAGGGGTTGAGGAAGGATGAGAACAGAAGTCCCAAACCCAAATAGCAGTTTGCAGAACTGAGTGAGGATGAGCAAGGAATATAATGGCAAGGAGGGAAAACAAACATTCCTGTTGCAAAAGCTCTGCCATCCTGAGTGTACATACTTTCTATTTCAGAGTAGCAGCCGTGTTAGTCTGTATCCTCAAAAAGAACAGGAGTACTTGTGGCACCTTAGAGACTAACAAATTTATTAGAGCATAAGCTTTCGTGGGCTACAACCCACTTCTTCGGATGCATATAGAGTGAAACATATATTGAGGAGATATATTTACACACACACATACAGAGAGCATGAACAGGTGGGAGTTGTCTTACCAACTCTGAGAGGCCAATTAAGTAGGAGAAAAAAAAACTTTTGAAGTGATAATAAAGATAGCTCAGTACAGACAGTTTGATAAGAAGCAAGTGTGAGAATACTTACAAGGGGAGATAGATTCAATGTTTGTAATGGCTCAGCCATTCCCAGTCCTTATTTAATCCTGAGTTGATTGTGTCTAGTTTGCATATCAATTCCAGCTCAGCAGTCTCTCCTTGGAGTCTGTTTTTGAAGTTTTTCTGTTGTAATATAGCCACCCGCAGGTCTGTCATAGAATGGCCAGACAGGTTAAAGTGTTCTTCCACTGGTTTTTGAGTATTATGATTCCTGATGTCAGATTTGTGTCCGTTAATTCTTTTGTGTAGAGACTGTCCGGTTTGGCCAATGTACATGACAGAGGGGCATTGCTGGCACATGATGGCATATATCACATTGGTAGATGTGCAGGTGAATGAGCCCCTGATGGGCTCATCTTGATTATCACTTCAAAAGTTTTTTTTCTCCTACTTAATTGGCCTCTCAGAGTTGGTAAGACAACTCCCACCTGTTCATGCTCTCTGTATGTGTGTATATATATCTCCTCAATATATGTTTCACTCTATATGCATCCGAAGAAGTGGGTTATAGCCCACAAAAGCTTATGCTCTAATAAATGTGTTAGTCTCTAAGGTGCCACAAGTACTCCTATACTTTCTATTGCTGTCATTCATGCTACCTCCTGTTGCTAAGCAGAGGGAGCAAGGAACTCCACGGCAACCACTTACATAACCAAAGCCAGAAAGTGAACCAGATTCTGCTCCTTAAGATTTACAGATCTATGTTAAAGATTTGACTGTGGTTGGGATTTCTAAATCTTCATGAGCTGCAAACATAGAAAACATTGAAACCATATATACACATGGTGTCAACTTAGGCATACTAGTCATCCCATATAACTCACTCTGGCTGCCCAGTATAGAACAGGATTCCTAATAGTTTCTTTACTGGACAACAGAGACCTTAGTAACTGTGCTTATTATTAAGAGGAAAATCCTGTTGTACCATTAAGGGTGTAAAGGACCCCCTGCCTCAACAGAGGAAAGTTAGGCTATGAGGGGGAAATCCAAGTGCAGAGGCTATATCTGCACTTGGAGCTGGCATTGTGATTCCCAGCTCACACAGATGTAGCTGTGCTAGCTCTGCTCAAGCTAGTGCACTAAAAAGAGCGGTGTAGCCAGGGGAGCACAGGCAGTGGCTTGGGTTAGCCGCCCAAGTACATACCCACTTTTTGGAGGACAGTTGGATAGTGGTAGATCATACATTTGACACAAAGAGATTTATCAGCCCTGCAAAACCATAATCTAGTCTAGTTTGATGACATTTTCAGTGTGGAGTTGATATAGAATAACTTGGACATAAAAATATTGAAGAAGTGAAAGACAGATTTTTGAAACTGTAAAATTGACCTACCTGAAGGGAATATCCCTGATCACAGTGGAAAGAGACCACATCTCCAACCATGTATCTATCGCCAATTTTAATTCCATTGCTAGGGGTCTGTGGCTCGGGGCAAGAGTCCAAACCTATAGCTGTGAAAAGTTGAAAAGTTTAGCAATTAGAGTGTAAACTTCATCTGTTTTCAGTTATAAACTGCTCTGCATATTGGCTGATGCTGCATATCGGCAAGTGCGAGGTGGCTCTCAGGTGCGTCCAGGAGCCCACTGTTAAAATTCTGCCAACCTATGTAATAATTCTTACATAGGACCAAATACTTGTGGATGAATTAGAAAATATCTTTTATATCCATATCTATATCTCCAAGCAATGGAGAATGTGCCACATCCCTTGGTTCTCTGTTCCACTGGTTAATTTGTGACTTGTTTTCCATTTAAATTTGTCTAGCTTCAACTTCCAGTTATTGGATCTTGTTTTGTCTTTTTCTAATACATTGAGTGCTATCCTCAGTTATCTTCTCCTTTTGTAAGTACTTATAGATCTTGATCAAGTCATCTCTTAATCTCCTCTTCAATAAAATAATAGTTTCACCTCTTTAAGTCTCTCAGTGTAAGCTGTGTTTTCTAGATACCAGTTCATTCTTTGAGCTCTCTAAACACACTCCTATTTTTCAACATCCAGTTTAAATTGTGGACACCAAAACTTGTCACAGTATTCTGCCTCACCAATATTGTAAGGAGAAGTAATTCCAGTTCCCTATCTCCACTTTTTATACATCCCAGAAATACATTAGCACTCCAATCCACACCATTCCAATGCAAGGCCACGTTCAATTTGTTATATACCATCACCCAAAAATCTTTTTTAGGACTCATTGTTTTCCAGGATACAGTTCCCCTCCACCCCCACCCCCAACCCCGCAAGTGTGGCTTATGTTCTTTGTTTCTAAATATATGACTTGTTAAACAAATGTACAATTGTGTCTCACATACCAAACTCTCCAGATAGATCTGTAGAAATGACCTATCCACATTTTAATTTACTACTGCATTAACCTTTGTGTCACCTGCAAAATTAATCAGCAATGATTTCATGTTTACTTCTACATTATCAGTAAAAATACTAAATAGCAATGGGTGGAGCACAAATACCTTTCAGACTTCACTACACCCATGCTTGCCCATTAAGAATTACATTGAGATCACTCAATTAGCCACTTGTTAATCCCTTTAATAGATAATTTATTGAATGTATATAGTACTTTTTTTATTCAGAATGTCATGTGATACTAAGTCAATCAGTTTGCAGATGACTAAATATATTATGTCAACACACATACCTGTATCAAACTTCTAATTTAATCAAAGAATGACATAAAATTAATTTGACAAAATCTAAAGTCCATGAAACCATTTTTTCTGTCAAAAAGCATGTAAATTATATTCACATCCTGTATGTCTTTATTGAGATTTAGATTAAATTCAACCCTTTAAACAAGAATGATGACCATGACCTCTAAATCTTATATACAAAACCAACATGTATATATGTATTTATGTATGTATATCCTTTTATAAAGTGTCACTTTATAACAGGCAAAAAATACTAAGCAAAACAAATAGTAAAGAAGATCTTGAATAGTTTACTATCCAAAGGCAAGAGTGGGTATGGCACAACTAGCAATATATACAAAAAGTGCTTCTTTTTTACAAGGTGATAACCACATCTTGGGCTGAATATACATGGGGACCCAGGCTCTCCGGGTATATTGGATTCAGAGTTTATTAGCCCAGGATACACTTACTGCAGCATTAAGAGAAGGCAGCCACAGGTTATTATTATGCTGACATTTTTAATAGAATATTATGAGTTAAAATGAAAGAATATAAACTATAAAAGCTTAAAAGCATTTGGTGCATCCCCCTCACTCCTCCATCCTATCCTCCTTTTCTCCTTCTTTATTTCCCAGTCTCCCTCCTTCATATGCATCTTTCCAAATAAACCTTCTTTTTGGCAATGCTCTTTCTTTCAGATTAATGGTACACATTTTTATATCGTTTCAAAAATATATTTGGAAGGAGGAACTGGTATTCCATTGCAAGCAACCAATATAAACATTATGAAACTTACTGTGGGGACAACAGAGATAATGGAGATCAGAAAAGTTTAACCAATCAAACAAACAAACAAACAAAACCTTTCCCTTTTGAATATTATGCTGTATTTATTTATATTCTGGAGTTTTTCTTCATCACTCTACACATGTGAGAAGTTGAGGTAGTACCCTTTCAGAAGGAAAACAGCTGGAAAATTCTGAGTACAGAATCTAACCAGATCAGAAGAATTACAATAACCAATACCAAGTGTACAGTTATAAAGAAATGACCATGTAGTGATTGTGCAAGACCTTGCCTTCTGACTAATTAATATAGACTGTCAAATAATCAAAGTACTGGATTTGCATACTGTAAAACTGCTCAGAAGATCAGTAATTATACATATCAGTCAACAGAACCAATTAGTGCACAGGGAATTGTGCACTTAGGAAAAATGTAAAGAACTCTATCTATTACTGTCAGAATTCCTGCACGAGGACTGGCTGAGACAATCCAGGTTAATCATAAAATATTGTAAAAATTATTGTTATAAATAAGTAGAAATGAGAAGATGCTTGTATTATTACTACTGTCATCAACAATGAGAATTTCTCAGATAATTCTCTTCTCTTCTGTTCAGGTTCTTATACCATCCTCATCATCATATCTGAACTCTTTCTAATACTTCATTAAGCAACATGACTAACATCTGCCACATGTGGCTTTTAATTGCTTTCATCTTTTCCCTGGGGAAAAGATGTGTTCAATGAAGTGTTTTGTTTTGGTGCACTTTTTTTTAAATAAATTATATATACACTTTGACAGGTGTTTATATTAGACAAGGCAAGACTGAAGAAGTATACTTTACACTTGGAGCAGAAGGTGATGAAGGTAGTGATTGTTCTTAATTAGCAGAGGATGTAGTACAAGTCACTAGTATAACAAAATAACAATATTAACAGCACTTAGCTTTAGTGCAAGAGCATTTCATTTTGCAATAGACATTCCGGCTTTCCACAAACACTGGCGACACTTTTTTGAGAGATGGTCTATAACTATATAGGCTTTTAGATGGAATATGATGCTAATGCTGCTGACTCTTCTCTTCCATGTGAAAAAAATTATTTTAAATGAATTTTGTGTATTTGATTAGATAATTACAGTATTTAGTTCCTTCACAGACTATTGTGGAAACGCACAACAGATTAGTGTGCTTTGGCTAGATTATTTCAGAAATGAATGTTCTCTTTTCAGATCTACATAATGGAATGCTTTTTTCGCTATATCAAATAATACATTTAAAATATATATTTAAAATTATTGGCAGTGTCTAAGTAAATATTCTGAATTAGTCCAATAATACAAGGTTATTATAATTACTGTAATAACAATATGCATAAAAAGTACTTAATCTTTGTCTCTTTTGCCTTTGGTTATGGACTCAAAATTTTGTGCAGGTGTTATGTATGAAAATTTGCCTGCATTTACTCCTCACAATGGTGTAATCAGAAAAGCATTCACACACGGGAAAACATAAGGGGAGTGCAAAATGAATTAGACTTGCCACTCCCAGCAACAAAGACTGCAGGTCTAGTCTTGTTTCCACTGACTTCAAAGGTATCAGTGATTGGCTCATTGTGTGCAACAGGTTGAACTTTACCCCTTCACAGCATACATGTATGTCTGAAAAATAACATCTTTCAACAAACTCTTTGAATTAATCTATTCTATGGGCATTACCTGTATATTCAAGATGAAACCCAGCAGCTGAAACACTAATATCAGACTGAAAGTTTAGGTATAAGTTGTTAGATGTGCTGTTGAGCAGTGGAGGAATTGTAGTTCCTGAAAAGAGAAAGTAAAATATTATTCCATTATGACCATGCTTAAAAGATGAAATACAGAGTTATTCATAAGTAGCTATATGATATTCTTCCAGAAAAATGTAAATAAAAAAGGCACAGAAGTTCACCGCATGTACTGTATAACCAGCTTCAACTAGAGGGCATCACTGTGGGAGTGTTGTTGTATACCCGTTCCTCTTAGAGATTTGATAACATGCTCAATGTATCACAAGCTTGGAGGCGAGAGCTGTAGTTACTAGAGCCATACGGTCTAATTTGCAGGTCTCCCACTCACACACTTTTATTAGGAAAAGGAGTATTATTTATTAGGAGTGGCATAAAAGAAAGGTGCAAATACTATAATCACTGTGATCTGAAATAGTTACAATTAAATATAACAAGAAATTCTTAACACATCTCCATTGTTAGTCATCTTATTACTTGTCAATATCAAAGCACACATGGGTATTGAGGAAGATTTTGGAGGACAGGGTAGTGGCCTTATAGAGTAGTTCCTGGATGACATTTAACAAATAAGGAAGGGGTGGAATGGAAGAAAGTGCAAAAAAGGGTGTGGATGATCTAGAGAAGATAAAAGCTGTACTGTAAGAGATAATGGAGATTTTTTTTAAAGATAAATCAATGAATCAATGTGATACTCATACTCTTCTGCCAAGAAACACAGAGAGAAACACTTCTTTTGGTTCAGGACTTTTGTGCTCTTTCATTTTGTGCATTGTGACAGCTATTAAGAGTTTTCTTTTCATGAGAGGGTTGGCTGAAGGTTGGGGAAATGGTGGATATTAATTGGCAGTGCTTTATATTAAACTGTAAAGTATGGTTTTAATATAATTTAAAGGAGAAGGCAGCCAGAGAATGGTATGGTTAACTATTTATTAAAATTTCTCTAAGTTTTGTGCCCTCACAAACCCCATTGCAGGACTGGGGACTAAATAAACAATAACATTAAAAAAAAAAAACCAGAATACATTAGCCAAGAAATACAGGAGTGTGTTTTTGGAACCTAAGGCCATTATTTTTCTGTATGCATGAAACCACTTAATCGTTACAGCAGCAGGAGATGACATCCATGGGAATGTTGCATGAAGTTTGAGGCCCTCTAAATTACACAAGTAATATTCTTTATAAAAATCTTTCAAGTTTTCAGCATTACAATTCAAGGCTCTGTTGGCTGGAACAAAGGCTATAACAAGTGTGAACTGTCACCTTCAGAAGAAACACAGAAAAGAACTACAAAAAGCTTTGTGTTTTCAATAAAGAGCTGCATCTATAATTTACTTAGTATACACTTTCTTAACTCACTCACCTGAATAACTTCCAAGCCTTGGAGCATTGTTGTCAGCACCATCGTAAAAGTCCAAAGAGTCCCAGTTGTGCTCCGTAGCAAAATTCACAACCTGCACCTACAAATGAAAAGGGAAGGCACAGAGTATGGTTTAATTTAGTTACAAGCTGTCATTTTGAATCATGCAAAAGTTGTGTAAAGCTATGCTCTTTATTGGTAGTAGAAAACCCCAGCTCCTGAAGCAAGCAAAAAATGTTTCTTATCTGATTTTTCAAATCTCTGATTCTGACTTATAAATGTTGTGACCATTAGGTAGGACAATATGTTGCCTCTGAAAGGAACCACAGAGCCTTGTGTCTAACTGAGGACAGGATATGGCTTGATGGATGATATTTGAAGACCACTGAGGGGGAAAATGGAACAAAAGGCCAGATTTATAAAGGTATTCAGGCACATAAAAATGTACATAAGAATGGCCCTACTGGGTCAGACCAAAGGTCCATCTAGCCAAGTATCCTGTCTTCCAACAATGGCCAGTGCCAGGTGCCCCAGAGGGAATGAACAGAACAGGTAATCATCACATGATCCATCCCCTATTGCTCATTCCCAGTTCTGGCAAACAGAGGCTAGGAACACCATTCCTGCCTATCCTGGCTAATAGCCACTGATGGACCTATCCTCCATGAATTTATCTATTTCTTTTTTGAATGGTTATGGTCTTCGCCTTCACAATATACTCTAGCAAGGAGTTCCACAGGTTGTTATGGTGTTGGCCTTCACAACATCCTCTGGCAAGGAGTTCCACAGATTGACTCTGTGTTGTGTGAAGAAATACTTCCTTTTATTTGTTTTAAACCTGCTGCCTAATAATTTCATTTGGTGACCCCTAGTTCTTTTGTTATGAGAAGTAGTAAACAACACTTCCTTATCTACTTTCTCTACACCAGTCATGATTTTATAGACCTCAATCAAATCTTCCCTTCCAAGCTGAAAAGTCCCCGTCTTATTAATCTCTCCTCATACAGAAGCCGTTCTATACCCCTAATATTTTTGTTGCCTTTTTCTGAACCTTTTCCAATTCCAATATATCTTTTTTTGAGATGGGGTGACCACATCTGCACACAGTATTCCAGATGTGGGTGTACCCATGGATTTATATAGAGGCAACATGGTATTTTCTGTCCTATTATCTATCACTTTCTTAATTATTCTCAGCATTCTGTTTCCTTTTTTTTTTTTTTGACTGCTGCTGCACATTAAGTGCATGTTTTCAGAGAACTAATCACAATGACTTCAAGATCTTCTTCTTGAGTGGTAACAGCTAATTTACACCTCGTCATTTTGTATGTATAGTTGGGGTTATGTTTTCCAATGTGCACTACTTTGCATTTATCAACATGAAATTTCATCTGCCATTTTGTTGCCCAGTCATCCAGTTTTGAGAGATCCTTTTGTAGCTCTTTGCAGTCTGCCTGAGTCTTAACTATCTTTGGTAATTTTAAATCATCTGCAAATTTTGCCACCTCACTGCTTACCTCTTTTTCCAGATCATTTACGAATATGTTGAAAAGGACTGGTCCCAGAACAGACCCCTGGGGGACACCACTATTTACCTCTCTTCATTCTGAAAACTGACCATTTATACCTGCCCTTTGTTTCCTATCTTTTAGCCAGTTACCAATCCATGACAGCACCTTCCCTCTTATCCCATGGCAGCTTACTTTGCGTAAGAGCCTGTGATGAGGGACCTTGTCAAAGGCTTTCTGAAAATCTAAGTACACTATATCCACTGGATCCCCTTGGTCCACATGTTTGTTGATCCTCTCAAAGAATTCTAATAGATTGGTGAGGCATAAGTTATCAATTTGTTCCAAAACCTCCTCTAAAGATATCTCAATCTTTTAAGGTGTACAACCCCTTGACCTGGTAGGAAATTTTTTTGAGAAAACATTATTTTTTTATATCAGACTTATCAAAACCTTTCAACAAACGTTCACCAAAAGACAGGCAGGATCCCAACTCCCTGGTTTCCTGCCCACTCATCTACCAAGCTGCTGACGAACCCGGGCTTCCAGGTTTGGCCAGTTCCAGAGCAGCCCTGCCATACAGATTACCCTGGGGCTGGAGACCCCAGCGCTTGTAGGCTACCTGCCACAGAACCAGAATGAAAGTTCTGAGATCCCCAGCTTGAGACAGAGCCCTCAGGGTTTCTATGTCCCTTGCTATACAGCAGGGAGCCTGACAGCCCTGGAAACCCTAAAAGCCACAGTTAGAACTGGAACTCTCAGGGCTTCAAGACTCCTAGAGCTGACTATGACTCCCCAGGCTTCCCCAACATGGGGAGACCCACTGGGGTACCCCTACCTTCCTGAATTAGAACAAAAATGTTTTCAAAATGTTAGAATTTCCCATTGAATGGAAATTCCAAGTTTCACCCAGCTTTATGCAACACCCCCTTGTAGGCATTCAGCCCCTTCCTGACCATTGTCAGACACAAGGGGTAGCAAAACCTATTGGCTCCAGCTCACTTAATGGGAGGATTTATAAAACATCACCCCAGTCCTGAATGGCAGGAAAAATTACAAGGGGGCAGTAGGGAAGCCTTCCATGGTTACACATGGTCATGCCTCCCTTGACTCTCATAGAGTCATAGATAGGATATTAGACTAAATGGAGTACTGATCTGATCTGGTAATTCCTATATTCTTCTACCAAGTACAGACAGATTTTTTTTTCTAGTCAAGTAGTTGGAGATCCAATAATTAGCTTTTACACTAGTGACACTATTATTATGCATACAATAGTTTATTCCTTTTTTAAAATCTTAAAAAGAGAATTGCCTCCTTAATTATAAACTTGCTTTTTAACTTTCTCTTGTACATATTAAACATGTTGCTTTTACATCTAATTTGTGTTCTTTGCTCTTGAATTATAGGACACAATAAGTAGGCTCATGTTTGTTTTTTTTCTATATTATTCATTAATTTAAGGGTTCTCAAACTTCATTGCTCTGCGACTCCCTTCTGACGACAAAAATTAGTACACGAGCCCAGGGCAGGGGACTGAAGCCTGAGCCCTGCCACCCCAGGCGGGAAGGCCAAAGCCAAAGTCCCACCGCCCTGGGCGGGAGGCCTGTAAACTGAACCCCATCACCCAGGTTACAGGCATAAGAATTTTTCATTAATTTCAATAGGCTTTGGCTCAGGCCCATATTGTAGTAAGTTTATAACTATATATTTATTTCCCCCCAACAGACAGAATTTTTAAGGCAAATCTGCATAACCCACTTGAGAATGTAATCCAGATATTTTTTTATTCATGACAAGGAAATTTAGTTACACAATTTCAATTTCTACAGTCTGAAATAAATCATTTTGCTTTACTGAAATAATATATTGCCAATCATAAATGTTCCAGCAACGGGTTCTTTTGGGAAAAGGGTGTAGATATATCTTTTCAAATTCCTCCACCGCCCATATTTAAAAAGAATTGTGTAACTAATTCCATTGTGACAGTTGTTAATTGCTTAGTAAAATGTTTATGAATCAATTATCTTTTCATACTGTCATCTCTGCAAAGATCAGCTTCAAACCTATGATGATAACAAGAAAATTATATATATTCTTACTTGAATTCCAGCTCCCTCTGGCACTGTGATCTTCCACACACAATTCAGATTGTTGTCATAAGGCTCAGGGTAACCAGGAGACAAAATGGTTCCTTTGCGCTTAGTTAAAATTCCACCACAAGGTACTGGAATGAAATTCATGGAGCAAAAAAAGAAGTTTGACGCATCACTGCTTTAGAACTGAGAAAGCTAATAAAAGCTAACACATTGATCAGTATACTAGAGATGCAAACACTTGTAAAGTGATTCTATATTTTGAAATTCATGTTAGCCTCAGGAAAATTATAATTCCTTATACTTCAAATTGTATTTTTAAATTAATTGAAAAGAATAAAAGAAAATTTAAAACAGGGTAGCTCTCTACCAGACAAAATCATGTTAATATCCCTCAGACAAGGTCATTTGAATTTTAACAAAGTGAAATCGGTTTGAATGTGTCCTACTAATCTTATAAAAATAAAATAAATATTGATACTCATTAATAATGAACTTTAAATAGTTATATGTGATCTAAATATATAAGGGGAAAGAACTTGGCATAAAAACGAGGTTTTGATCAATGCTACAATTTTGTTGCCTCAGTAACTAATTTAATTCTAATACTGGAGGGCTTCTATTCCAACTCCCAAGGTATCACGTTTGCTTATGTGAGTAATCTCATTGAAGTCCATGAAGTTAGTAAAGAACTTGTGATAGTAAAGAAACTCATGTGTTTGCAAGATAGCATACATAATACCCAGTCCCAAAGATAAATAAAATAATAAAATAAGTAAGTCACATGAATTCAATAGTGCAAACTGTTGGTTCTTGATGCTCAGCATGAATTAAAACATTGCTCAGGTCACTTGATGCTCTAACAAGAGCAAATAAAAGAATGTTACAGCTTAATCTAGATACAGGTATTCTGCTGGCTTTTTAATAGCTTGAAGAAAAGATTGACGAGATGTTTTATCTTTACCATTAGAAGCCAATACATTATTCCTGTGTAACATTTTCAACTCCTTGAGCTGATTTCATTAGATACAAATACGAGGATTTAGAGAAAATGTAGAAGAACACAATTTATCTCAGTAATGAATACATTAGCTATATTTTGTACTGCACATAATTGATAGAATCTGTTGGACACTACATTGATAAACTAAAGGTCAGTGTCACTTAAACTGTTTAAATAATTACTGGTAAAAGCAGGAGCAGACAGAATGATTGATGTCTGATATCTGTAAGGAAACACTGAAGCATTCACTAGAGAGTTAAGGCAATTTAATATGGTCATGTCTAGCACTTCAATTATTAAACCGATTTAGTTCAATGCAATTTTCAACTCATACATATTTTATGACCTTTACTAGCACACTGATATGTGCACATGAAGAGTCATTGATACTTTTGGCCTGTAACTCTTTCTCATTTCAAGTTGCTTAAAATCAGACAGTGTTCTCTTTCACATATCTAAATGGTGCATTAATACAGCAATAGAATATTGCAACTAGTGACCAAAAACAACACTGTTGCTAATTGAGTTTATTCTATATGAAAATCAAAGTAAATAGCATTTTTTTTTTAGATTATGTATCTACAATGCTGAATTGGGTCCAGTGGGTCAGATCCTCAGTTAGTGAAAATGTGCATAGGTCTATGGATGTCAATGGTTTTATACTATTTTATACCAGTTGACAATCTGTCTAGAGTTAGACCAAATGTCCCTGTAACTCTGTCTAGAGTTAGACCAAATGTACCAAATGTACTTTTTAACCTGGAAAAAAATGCATTCTTTCTGACCTACTACAGAACATTGGTGTAACTACTTCTAAGTCCTTAATAAAGTAGTTCTTCTGGCAACAGCATACAATATCTTGTCAGAGTTCCCAAGTGTGAGAGCATTTTAGTCTTGCAGGAGGTCAGGACAACTTCTGAATCTTGATTAATGAGTAGTCATGGACTGACATTGATGTAAGTCTAAAAGAAGCTGATATATAATTTATAGCTGCAGGACATGTACTGTCATGTAGCTACTGAAATGTCAAAGCAAGGTTGGGCTAGAAAGTGAAGATGAAAAGTGAAGGATTCATGACCTCATTTAGGCTAAGTTAATATTGTGTTAACATATTACTTTGCTGAATGAGAGCCCTTCTGACATACTCTCTATGTTCAGGGTATTCGGTGGGTAAAGTATGAGTCCAAGCCAGAAAATCAGAACAAAAATAAGCAGTAAGAAGGTAGAGGATGGAAGAAAAGGAGTGGATTCAGACTTAAGATAACATTCTTCATTGTAGGCAATAATTAGACCGATACAAAAATGTAGCCTTTACTCACCAACACATGTAGGGAGGGAATCGTTCCACTGTGCCAAAGCATTCGGTACTGAATCACATCTAATTGCTATTGATCCATAGAGGATGTATCCTGGATTACACTCAAAAAGAACCAATGAACCAACTGCAAATTCATTTCCAATCCTTTTTCCAAATCTTGGTTCAGGCACAGAGCTGCACTGTGTTGCACTTGTTCTTGGAACAGCTGCATACATGAAAACCATTGTGGATTCTTAATTTTATATTTGGTAGAGAAACAGAGATTTTCAAATGCAGATGTCTAAAATTACTTGAAAAACATTCAGTCGTGTTGTCAGTTAAGAAGATTTGCATAATCCCCAAATGAATCTTCAAAAATAAGGATTCCATGCATCTACATCTAAATGCAATTACTATAAATATTGCAGATTAGTATAAATATTGATATTCTTCTTTGAGCTCTGGTCAAGTGAAAAATTCTCTAAGTTATATCTTTTCTTATCTATTCTGAGACCTTCCTAAAATGGCACTGAAATTGTATACTTTGTTATGAAATATTCAGCTAACATACAGTTTCAAAACAGTATTGATTTGTTGGTTAAATGTTTGCATGTAGTGACTACAGGTATAAAATTGTGAGTTCTGCTGGTCAGGATGGGATTCAAATTATCTGAAAGAATGAACTAGAGGACATATAATCATTTCAGTGTCTGATCCTTAAAAAGATTAATAATGTAAATCAACTGAAGCACCTTAATAATAGCAAGTTTACTGATTCAGCTTATGGTAATACTATTACCATTTCCGTTACTCATATTTAAATAGAAGGATACATCAGTTTGAGAAACCGGCTGGATTGAAAATTAGTCAGATTAACAAAAATTGGTTTCATAACTGATTTTTCAAATCTGGAAGCCTTTCTTATGCTTCTCAAATATCTGATTTTATTTTTTAAGAATATTTAAAATCATGTATAATTGAGGATGTCAATAACAAATAAAAGGATTTTTTAATACAAAAATGGAGAGAAATTATACATCTACAGCAGTTTAATATTTTCCACTACATTCCAGGCCTGCTCATCCCTAGTGATTTCTCTGTTTAATCAAATACATTTGTCAAAATAAAACTTAAAATATTAGTATAATTCATTTATAAAGAAAATATGGAGGGATTAATGCACACAATTAATTGAAGCATTGTTCCAAACTATTGTGTTACTTACCTTGATATACAAAGTGAAAACCTTTAGCTGTTACTGGACCCACTGAAGTAAATCTAATTGTGATTTGATTACCTGAGCTCAGTGGAAGGGATTCGCCTACTCAAACAAAACAAACAGTGAATTATCATAAATAATTTTCAGTAACTCAGCCTCAACGACCACAAAATATACTCTGCATGAATTTAATTTATGAGACATATACTATAAACTTTACTATTAGTCTAACCTTGTTTGTCTTTCATTCCTGTAAGATTTAGAGCCTGATTCTCTCCTCACATTAATGGTATTCCTTCAGATTTAAAATCAAGTCTCTAAGGCCTGGTCTACACTACGGGTTTAGGTCGACTTTAGCAGCGTTAAATCGAATTAAGCCTGGACACGTCCACACGACGAAACCCTTTCTTTCGACTTAAAGGGTCCTTTAAACCGGTTTCTTTACACCACCTCCGACGAGGGGATTAGCGATAAAACCGGCCTTTGCGGGTTGGAATTGGGGTAGTGTGGACGGAATTTGACGTTATTGGCCTCCAGGAGCTATCCCACAGTGCTTCATTGTGACCGCTCTGGACAGCACTCTCAACTCAGATGCACTGACCAGGTAGACAGGAAAAGACCCGCGAATGTTTGAATTTCATTTCCTGTTTGCTCAGCGTGGAGAGCACAGGTGACCACGCAGAGCTCATCAGCACAGGTAACCGTGATGGAGTCCCAGGATCGCAAAAGAGCTCCAGCATGGACCGAACGGGAGGTACGGGATCTGCTCGCCATATGGGGAGATGAAGCAGTGATAGCTGAACTCCATAGCAGTAACAGAAATGGCAAAGTATTAGAAAAGATCTCCAAGGCCATGAAGGACCGAGGTCATAACAGGGACACACAGCAGTGCCGCGTGAAAATGAAGGAGCTACAGCAAGCTTACCACAAAGCCAGAGAAGCAAACGGAAGGTCCGGGGCAGAGCCGCAAACTTGCCGCTTCTACGCGGAGCTGCATGCGATCCTAGGCGGTGCAGCCACCACTACCCCAACCGTGTGCTATGTCTCTCTCACTGGAGAAACACACAGGGAAGACGGTTCGGGGAACGAGGAAGATGAGGATGGAGGTACTGTAGGTAGCTCACAGCAGCAAGGAAGCGGAGAAACCGGTTTCCCCAACAGCCAGGATATGTTTGTGACCCTGGACCTGGAACCAGTAACCCCCGAACTCACCCAAGACCCTCAGGGCACACAGGAGACCTCTGGTGAGTGTACCTTTGTAAATATTTGTAAACATTACACATGGTTTAAAAGCAAGCGTGTTTAATGATTAATTTGCCCTGGCAATCGCGGCCAGTACATCTACTGGAAAAGTCTGTTAACGTGTATGGGGATGGAGCGGAAATCCTCCAGGGACATCTCCAGAAAGCTCTCCTTTATGTACTCCCAAAGCGTTTGCAAAAGGTTTCTGGGGAGGGCTACCTTATCCCGTCCGCCATGGTAGGACACTTTACCACGCCAGGCCAGTAGCATGTAGTCTGGAATCATTGCATAACAAAGCATGGCAGCGTATGGTCCCGGTGTTTGCTGGCATGCAGACAATATCTATTCCTTATCTCTCTTTGTTATCCTAAGGAGAGTGATATCATTCACGGTCACCTGGTTGAAATGGGGTGATTTTATTAAGGGGACATTCAGAGGCGCCCGTTCCTGCTCTTCTGAACAGAAATGTTCCCCGCTGTTAACCACACGGTGGAGGGGAGGAGTGAAGTGATCATCCCAGAGAATCGTGTGTGTGTGTGTGTGGGGGGTGGTTTACTTGTGTTTGTGCCGCATGTTAACCGGGAAACCGCAGCCCCTCCTTTTACATTGAAAACCCATTTTAAATGGACAACCCAATTCATCCTTGATATGGGAAATGCGCTGCTGTTTGCAACCTTTCCCGCATGTTAAGAAGGTTAAAAAAGCCAAAACACTGTGGCCTACCATGGCTGCCTGCAAGCCGAAATATGCGACCTTGTAATGAAAGAGTGTACCCATTGTTCTCTAAAATGTGTCTTTTTTAACCACCTCTCCCTTCTCCTCCACCAGCTGCAAATGTTTCTCCTTCGCAGAGGCTAGTGAACATTAGAAAGAGAAAACATAGGACGAGGGACGATATGTTCACGGAGCTGCAGATGTCCTCCCACGCTGATAGAGCACAGCAGAATGCGTGGAGGCAGTCAATGTCGGACATGAGAAAAGCACAATATGAACGAGAGGAGAGGTGGCGGGCTGAATGGCGGGATGAAAAGAGCAAGTGGCGGGCTGAAGACGATAGGTGGCGTCAGCTTGCAGACAGACGGCAAGAGTCAATGCTCCGTCTGCTGGAGCATCAAACTGATATCCTCGAGCGTATGGTTGAGCTGCAGGAAAGGCAGCAGGAACAGAGACCGCCGCTACAGCCCCTGTGTAACCAACAGCCCTCCTCCCCAAGTTCCATAGCCTCTTCACCAAGATGCCCAAGAACACGGTGGGGGGGCCTCCGTCCACCCAGTCACTCCACCCCAGATGATCGCCCAAGCATCAGAAGGCTGGCCTTCAATAAGAGTTAAAGTTTTAAAATGCAGTGTGTCCTTTTCCATCCCTCCTCCCCCACCCATCCCAGGCTACCTTGGCAATTATCCCCCTACTTCTGTGAGGAACTAATAAAGAATGCATGAATGTGAAAAAACAATGACTTTATTGCCTCTGCAAGCGGTGCTCGAATTGGGGAGGGGAGGGTGGGGTGCGGTGGTTGGTTTACAGGGAAGTAGAGTGAACCGGGTCGGGGGGGGGGAGGTTTGGAGGGTTCATCAAGGAGAAACAAACAGAAGTTTCACACAGTAGCCTGGCCAGTCACAAAACTCATTTTCAAAGCTTCTCTGATGCGCACCGCGCCCTGCTGTGCTCCTCTAACCGCCCTGGTGTTTGGCTGCACGTAATCAGCGGCCAGGCGAGTTGCCTCAACCTCCCACCCCACCATAAAGGTCTCCCCCTTACTCTCACAGATATTGTGGAGCGCACAGCAAGCAGCAATAACAATGGGGATATTCTTTTCGCTGAGGTCTGAGCGAGTCAGTAAGCTGCGCCAGCACGCTTTTAAACGTCCAAATGCACATTCCACCACCATTCGGCACTTGCTCAGCCTGTAGTTGAACAGGTCCTGACTCCTGTCCAGGCTGCCTGTGTACGGCTTCATGAGCCATGGCATTAAGGGGTAGGCTGGGTCCCCAAGAATCACGATAGGCATTTCAACATCCCCAACGGTTACTTTCTGGTCCGTGAAGAAAGTCCCTTCCTCCAGCTTTCGAAACAGAGCAGAGTTCCTGAAGACGCGAGCATCATGTACCTTTCCCGGCCATCCCACGTTGATGTTGGTGAAACGTCCCTTGTGATCCAACAGGGCTTGCAGCAGCATTGAAAAGTACCCCTTGCGGTTTACGTAGTCGGTGGCTTGGTGCTCCGGTGACAAGATAGGGATATGGGTTCCGTCTATGGCCCCGCCACAGTTTCGGAATCCCATTTCAGCAAAACCATCCACTATTGACTGCACGTTGCCCAGAGTCACTACCCTTGATATCACCAGGTCTTTCATTGCCCTGGCAAATTGGATCACAGCAGCCCCCACCGTAGATTTGCCCACTCCAAATTGATTCCCGACTGACTGGTAGCTGTCTGGCGTTGCAAGCTTCCACAGGGCTATCGCCACTCGCTTCTCAACTGTGAGGGCTGCTCTCATCTTGGTATCCTGGCATTTCAGGGCAGGGGAAAGCAAGTCACAAAGTTCCATGAAAGTGCCCTTACGCATGCGAAAGTTTCGCAGCCACTGGGAATCGTCCCATACCTGCAGCACGATGCGGTCCCACCAGTCTGTGCTTGTTTCCCGGGCCCAGAATCGGCGTTCCACGCCATGAACCTGCCCCAGTGACACCATGATTTCCACATTGCTGGGGCCTGTGCCTTGTGAGAGGTCTATGTCCATGTCAATTTCCTCATCACTCTCTTCGCCGTGCTGCAATCGCCTCCTCGGGTGGTCCGGGTTTCGCCTTGGCATGTCCTGGCTCTGCATATACTCCAGGACAATGTGCGTGGTGTTCATAGTGCTCATAATTGCCGCGGTGATCTGAGCGGGCTCCATGATCCCAGTGCTAGCTATGGCGCCTGGTCAGAAAAAAGGCGCGAAACTAGTATCTGATGGACCAGGAGAAGGAGGGAGGGCGGGAGGGAGGGAGGGCCAAGTGACGACATGGCGTACAGGTACAGGAACAGGGAATTAAAATCAAGAAAGGTGGCTGTGCATCAGGGAGAAACACAAACAACTGTCACACAGAATGGTCCCCCCAAAGATTAAACTGAAAACCCTGGGCTTAGCAGGCCGTTGATTTCACGGAGGAAGGGGAAGCAAATGAATACAGAACAAATCTATTTTTTACATCTTAAGCTGGCAGCCAACGGTGCAGCATGAGTGATAGCCTCTCCAGTATGATGATGATGGATTCCAATCATAATATACCATTGTCTGCCAAAAGGCAAGGGGCTGCTGCTGTGTAGCAATGCAGCCCCACGTCTGCCAGCCCCACGTCCGCCAGCACCCAGCATCGCCCTCGGCCTCTTCTGGGTGCTTAGCAGACAATACTGGGCAATTGGCAGAAAATAGTATACTACGACTGGTAGCCATCATCATCGAAACAGTAGCATGTCTGCCCACGTGGCCATGATTGACAGCCACTCCAGTACGACGACGATGGGTACCAGTCATAATATACCATCGCCTACCAAAGGGCAAGGGGCTGGTGCAATTCAGCCCTACGGCTGCCAGCCCCACGGCTATCACTCATGCTACACCGTCTACTGCCAAAAGGCAATTAGCAGCTGCTGCTGTGTAGCAATGCAGTCCCACGTCTGCCGGCACCCAGAGGACATATGGTGACGGTGAGCTCAGCTGAGCTGAGCAGGCTCCATGCTTGCCGTGGTATGTTGTCTGCACAGGTAACCCAGGTAAAAAGGCGCGAATCTATTGTCTGCCGTTGCTGTGACGGGGGGGGAGGGGCCTGACGACATGTACCCAGAACCGCCCGCGAAGTCTGTTTTGCATCATCCGGGCATTGGGATCTCAACCCAGAATTCAAAGAAAAGGCACGAAAGTAGTATCTGACGGACTAGGGGAAGGAGGGAGGGCGGGCCGAGTGACGACATGGCGTACAGGTACAGGGAATTAAAATCAAGAACGGTGGCTGTGCATCAGGGAGAAACACAAACAACTGTCACACAGAATGGTCTGAAAGATTAAAAGATTAAACTGAAAACCCTGGGTTTAGCAGGCCGTTGATTTGACGGAAGGAGGGGGAAGCAAATGAATACAGAGCAAATCTATTTTTTACATCTTAAGACGACGGTGCAGCATGACTGATAGCCCTCGGCATCTTTCTGGGTGCTTGGCAGCAAATACTGGGCGCTTGGCAGTTAGTGTATGACGATGGTCTTCAGGCCTATTGCACGATCTGCTGCTCGGGGAAGACTCTGCTAATGTGCGATGACCCAACTTGTAATAGGACGGTTAACAGTCGTAATACACCATCTACTGCCAAAAGGCAAGGGGCTGGTGCAATGCAGACCCACGGCTGCCAGCACCCAGATCGCCGATGAAGGCTACCAGTCTACTGCACCGTCTACCGCCAAAAGGCAGAACCGCCCGCGACACTGTTTTGCATCATACGGGCATTGGGATCTCAACCCAGAATTCCAAGGGGCGGCGGAGACTGCGGGAACTGTGGGATAGCTGTGGGATAGCTACCCATAGTGCAATACTCCGGAAGTCGACGCTAGCCTCGTACTGTGGACGCGGTCCGCCGACTAGAGCACCTAGAGCATTTTATGTGGGGACACACACAATCGGCTGTATACAACCGATTTCAATAAAACCGGCTTCTATAAATTCGAACTAATTTCGTAGTGTAGACATACCCTAAGTCTTTAAAACCCTTCTGACATGCACATAATCTACTCAAATTATAATTTGCTATATGTTCCCTACTATCATTTATAAGTATTTTAATATCACATTTTATATAGTACATTGAAAAACAAACAAAAATTTTGACAGAAAATACAAAATGAATAAACCAAAAAAAGTAACTGGGCTAGTTAAATATTACCAGAAAAATCCAAGAAAACTGCAGATTAAATTTAGTCTTCATTCTTTTTATCAGCCCAAACTGTTTTGAATCACTACTGATTGATTGTTTCTTTTCAAAATGTTCATATTATATTTTCAATGCAATTTGTTTCTAAGAAAAGATGACAGTAGTTTCATCTTTTGCTACATTACCAGTCTAAATCACTTTTTAGTAAATAATTGATGCATGACAGTTCTATTAAAGAATACCTGAATGGGATCCTGAGAGGGAGGATAATAAAGATGATTGCTGTGTTGGGCCATCATACACCTCAACCACATCATGGAGCGATGTCTGGAAAAATACAAACTGGCCAAACACCACTGGTCAACAGGAATGAGAAAAAGCAAGAGAAATTGATTACAAAAAACAAAACAAAACAGAGAAACAGAAAGAGAGGGACCAGAACATATGTTAATGCCATTTTTTTTTAATTGAAGAGGACCAGCACTTATTGGTTAATTTGTCTGACCAATGTCATAACAAAATTAAACATATTTCAAAATGTCTAATCCTGTATAGTTAAAAAAGCATATCTAGCGATATCACAAATTCATTTTTATAAACATTTTAATCATAAGAAAGAAAAATCATAATTATTCTGCAGCTGTTTAATGCAATATCCTTCTTGTTACACTATAATTTTTTGCAACTCCTTCCTGGGTTGTTGTTGTTGTTTGTTTTTCTCTTAATCTTATAGGCCTTTAGGAAGTTTCATTTATTTTGGTATGCTTTATTTTTCTTCAGAACTTCACCTTAAAATCTAGTCCATCTTTTCACTTTGTAGTGTAGAATGGAGAAGCAACAACATTCAAAGAAAACAACACTTACTGGTGTCTACATTCTAAAGCACAAAATATTGTTATTAATCATTAATATTAAATAATAATAATAATAATAATAATGTGTCAGGGGATTATTTAATTCCTTAATTTAAAAGAGGGTCTCTCTGCACCAATGAGTACCTCTACACTAGAACTGGAAAGTGTAAATTTGAATTCAAGAGACATACCCATGCTAGCTATGACTGAGCTATTACACTAAAAAATGAAGTGTAGCTATGATGGCGTGAGCCGCAAGAGGGGCTACCCACCCCGTGTACAGACCTATGATCTCGGATAGGATCATATTTTGAGTGGCAAACTACTCCCACTGCTAGTATTGTTAGTGTGCTAGATATAACAGAGCTGGAGTGGGTATGTCTCCTCAAGCTGCAATTAACACCTCTAGCTCTAGTGTAGACATGCAGTGTTTAGAAGCCCCTGCAGGACACAGGACACGTCTACACTGCATACTCCTTATGGCACAGTGTAGAGTACAGATATTGCATGCCACCCTAGCACAGGTATAAACAGCAGTGTAGCCAGTGAGGCCTGGTTTGGGTGAGTAAACACACACTAGAACCCTTAGAGTATGTGCACGCCCAAGCAGTGCTTCCCCCATCTACACTGCAATTTTTATCAGTGTAGTGTCCTGCTGCCTCCCCATTGCTGCAACAAAAGGCTCCAGCAGTGGGGAAAGGCTCTTGCGGCTGGGTGGCAGCAGGGAAAGACTGTCAACTCCCTGCTGCTGGATCATTTCCCCAGTGCAGAGAGCTGCTTTTCACTGTGGTGTGTCGCTACACTTACCCTACATGCTGCTGCCAATGGTATGCAGTGTACAGCCATAGAAATCATGTTGACTGTTGCACTAAAAATACACTGATGGGAAATGAAATGATTTGTTGGTCTTAGTCTGGCCCTAGAAACAGACACAAAACTGACAACCTGACTAACCACTTGTTGACCAACCTTAAGAGAAAGACTATAGCATAGGATTTTCACTCAGAGGCCAGCAGGCCGAATGGGCAGGTTGTGACTCAACGCTCCTTCCACCCTATAGTGGGTTTCACTCAGAGGCCAGAAGGTTCAGTGGGCAGACTGTGGTCCACCAATTCCCTGATGCTCCAGAGTTCTCCCAGATGGGTGGACCTGGGGAAGCAGGGGGATTGGGCCCTTCCTTGCTCCTGGGTGTCGGCCCAGGGCTCAAAGAGGAAAGGCACGAAGTGTCTCAGTCACTTGGCCAGCCTCCCCTGGGCTGCTTCCTCTCTCCTCACACTCTCTTTGGTTTGGGATGTTCCAGCAGGAGTTTCTAATCAGTCCCAGCAGCGCAGATAGTTCACTGAGAATTCCCCTGCTATCAGTTATTTCCCCTCAACAGAGATTGGGGGATGGAAAAAGACATGCCCCTACCCTCCCAGCTGGTCTTACCCACAGTCCACACCCTCTTCTGTGAATGACTTTGTCCCCAAAAGCTGTAAACTGGCTTCCTCCCTTCAGATAGCCTCTCCTTCACTCTGCCCCCTGCTTGACTGTCAGAGTACCCTTTTGAGCAGCTCCTCCTTTTGGAGCATACTCTGCAACTGCTGAGGGGCAGGGCTGACCTGATCCAGTACCATTCCTTCACTCCCTTAGTCTCTGTGTAGGGTCTGTAAACACCATCACAAAGACCAAAGAGCTAACGAATATGGAGTTCAAATTACCCTTTCATTTCTACAGGTAATTCAATCTTGCACACAAGCAAAAATGCAGAGGAACATAGGTAGGATTGTGTGGGGCAGCTAACACTACCACTGCTTATGTTATTCATGTACCATGAATAAACAGTTTCAGTGCTAAAGGTTTTTAAATTTAAACCTTCAAAAGAACTAAAGGCACTTAAAAATGATCATACACTGTAACAGAATCTCAATTATAGCAATTTGGAGTTTCTAAAATTCAAGAAAAGGAACACAGACTTAATGTTCAAAATATGGAAAAAAAGGCCTGGGGAGAGGATGAAAGGCAGATACAAAACTTCAGTCTGCTAAAAAATTGAACTAGTGTACAGTGGTTTAAAAATTCTCTTTTATCATTTATCAGTAGGTAAAATAATACTAGTCTGAGCAGATTTTCTCTCTATAAGGGTCAGAGAATATAACTTGCCTATTAGTAAAAGAAGAGTTGTTAGTTGTCCCTACTGTATGCTATTTTTGTATTTGTACAGAAGCTAGCAAAGATGATAGAGCTAATGGCTTCTGTTATGTAACTCACTAACTTTGGTACTTTTTCTCCGATCTTAGTTTTTGTAGTAGATCAAGAGTCACATTCTGCTATGATTGAAGTACAAAATTCCCTATGACTTCCATGGCAATTCCACATATGGAGTGATGACAGGATTTTGCCTTAAATGCACAGATTTTATAAGCATTCTCTGACAGCAGTGAACATACATATGATTGCTACTGACAGAACAACAGTTGGGAAATTGTCAACAATAGAATGCATGAATTGCTCTCATATAAATCTGTTTTAAGTAACTATTGTAAAATATTTACAACAGTTACTATACTGTATATTGCAAAAAGAACAGGAGTACTTGTGGCACCTTAGAGACTAACACTGTATATTGAGATCAATTCAAAAACAGGTGATATTCCATTTCAACACATGATAAGTATTTCAGGAATCTTGTTGCCTTTAGCTTTGCCTTAAGCATCTGCATGCCTCAGAGGATAATACCAAAACTTCAAAGAAAATCCTTATCAAACCATAGCATCTGTGGTAGTTGCTGTTTACAAAAAATGAAATTAATTAATACAAATTAAATCTTATATAAACAGATTTCAGATGGAAAGTATCACAGAGGCATCAAAAAGTGAGGTTCTACAAAACCTACTGACAGAATGACACTATAATAAAATACAAGGGCAGGCTCAAACAGGGGGACTGGAACAATTTGTATAGTGGGGAGCCATTGAATCAAACTGTAAACCCTGTATACGATGGAAATCACTGCAAAGCAGGGGGTGCGGCACCATGCACCCGCAGTTCCAGCCCCTGTGGGCTCAAATGATGACACTGACACATCAAATACTGAAATAGCTGAGCAGGCAGCAACTGTATTACAAGAAGGGAAGAAGTTCTGGCAGCAGAAAAAAGAGGGAGTTCTTGGTATCTCACTGTAGCTATTCTACTTTTCTTTTACGCTGGTACCCCTATACTGGGCACTGCCAATCCAGCTGACTTCAAGGCTTTGTTACCAATGCCAGTCAGGCTCTTCCTCTCATTTGGAGACATGGAATTCCACTAGTGGGAAGTAAATGTTAAGCTGATGTCTATTCCTCAGCAGAAAACAAGTCTCACTTCTCCCACGTCTCTGTAGGATTGAAAAGCCATACCAATTTCCCTGAACAACCACCAGTACAGCAGTGTGAGCTTTGCTTCCAGGACTACCCATAAGATGTGACAAGACATCAGCTTTATTGAAGAACAAGAAATCCCCTGATCAGCTAGACAATAGGATGCCTGCAGCCAATAGCCTCAGATCTAACCTCAGAAAAGGAGGAGCCATTGCTCAAATGCCAGCATGTTGTGAGGCCCAGACAGGGGGAGGAAAGAATTTGAGTCACTCTTGAAGTTCCCAGCAGAGCTGCAGCTTATTAACCCTAATGGCTAATTATATAATATGTTAAAGTGAATTTCAGTTTATTTTTTTGCAAAAAATACACACAACATTCAAAGGCTGTGGTATAAAATATACCCTCTGGAAATATGTATTTCAACACGATAAAAATATTGTATTGAGTATCCAATATATCTGTATAAGTAAAATATTTTTTTAAAAAATATTAATTACTGAAACAAAAATAAAGTTCAAATCTTTCATTTAGAAAGGTCAGATTGAGGTAATTTTCATGTTGTCGTGATTGTAATTCTCTGAAAAGTTGGAATTATGCAACAATGTAATCTTGTCCATTGTTATAGTACAAAATTGAAGCTCAGTACATTATTTTTTCAGAGCTATTATGTCAACTGACACAGAAGACATAGGTTCAAAATTTTGAAACCTGAGTGTCAGTGAAGTCAGGCATTAGAATTTATATTTATTTTGACCTGAGTCTTCATTGGCATTTGTGGCAATACCAAAGAAAAACTAATATATCCAGCTACAATGTGATGTGTCTATGTTTATGGATTCAGGCACCTACCTTTAGGCGCTCAGGTTTTTAAATTGTGGCTTAAATCATTCTATCACATATTAGTAGGCCAGCATTAGAAGGATTTTATATATATATATATATATATATCTCATTTCATTTACTGTCAATATGGATCATATTAATATTTCTCTATTCTAACCTTTTTTTCCCCCCATGAAAGATTATCAAAGGTACAAGACTTATCTAAAGTGCTGCATACCTTTAGTGGATTTCCCTTAGAAGTAATCACTTATTTCACCTTAGAATTTTTGGGGGCAGATTTCCCATGACTGCACTACCACTCCTATGCAGCTCCACTGGTACTAACAGTGATGGGAGCAAAGTATAGAAAAAGGCATCACTATTCACCATTATTTTAACTCTGTTTCATCTAGGCTTGCTCTGAGCAAGACTGGACAACATACTGGTAAAAATGCCAGTGCCTATTATAGTAACACTCCCACTCTTGCTACACCTAGTCTCCAAATAAAGAGAGTTTTCACAAAAGAGGCTGGTGTTTAACACCGTGCCATTCTCAATCATCAGCATATCAATGATTCGTTCATCATGCACAGGGAGTAAAGAGGCAAAAGAACTAAGGTTAAGTCACAGATTTAAGAGGAACAGGGAACATTTTTAGATAATGGCTGAGGTAGAGAATTATACAGAGGAAATGTATTGTGTTTTACCAAGACCTAAAGGAAATACTAAAAATTACCTCAAAAATAATCCTTATGGGATTTTTATTTATTTCCACTCACGATGCAGCATGTGTGTGTGTGTGTGTGTGTGTGTGTGTGTGTGTGTGTGTGTGTGTATGTGTGTGTGTTTAAAACTGTTATATGCTATTTTAAATATGTCTCTTTCATTTAAGATTCAATTTATCTAGTAAATTTATATCCACAAAAGATGATTTCAATCTGGATTAAAGTTGGGGGGTGAGGGTGGGGGATTGCACTAAATTTCCCAGTGCTTGGTGAGCCGCAAGGCGTTCTTGTGCTTTCATTATTTGATTTGTTGTTAGTCTCTCTCTCCCAAGTGTAACAGTGAAGTAAAAATGGCAAAATGAATTCAATGAAACCCATTTTATTTAAGGTCCCCATCTTTCCATGAGTTTAACAACTGAGGGTTAAAGCACTTAAATTGGGAATTTATACAATAATTACCCCATTGTCTAATCTATTGCCTCAAAGACAGGAGTTCCTTTCAAATGTAGCAGGTTCTTTTTTTGTTTGAGATGGACTCTGCATATTCTCATTCTTGGCCCCATATCTCAAAAGGGGGAATACGCAGAGGATACTCAAAGAAGAACAACAGTTACTATACTGGTATGTAACCATTTTCTTCTCCTTCTAGTGACTATGCACATATTCATTCCATCATAGGTGATTCCCCAGTAGTTTATTGATGGTGGTAGGGCTTTGGAGTCTAGTGAAAAATGAACTAGATGACAAATTTTCCAAAATATGCATAATCTTTGCAGGTTTCAATGATGGCATAGTGCTTTGTGAATAATGCACTGAAGACCACGTAGCTGCTCTATGTATTTCTGACACAGGTACATTACTTAAGAATGCTAGCAATGAAATCTGTGCTCTGGATGAATGAATGTTATCCTACATAGACATTTTAAATTGCATTTTCATTGCAAGTTTGAATACATGTCATAATCCCATTAGAGATCTGCTGAGCTGTAACTGGTTATCCTTTAACTTTTTCAGCAAAGGCCACAAAAAGCCTGGGTGAAGATATAAAACATTTAGTTCTGTCAATATAGAAAGACAAAGCCCTTCAAACTTCCATGTAGTTTCTGCTCATCTTTGTGAGAGTGAGGCTGGAGAAAAAATACAGGCAGATGTATTGTTTGATTTAGATAAAAATCAGAAACTATTTGGGTGACGTCTTAACAATATCTTGTCCTTATGAAATACGATATAAGGAAGATCAACCACCCAGGCTTGGAATGTTGATACTGTCCTAGCAGATTTTATTGCCACTAAGGCAGCAGTCTTGTAAGACAAAGAGGTCAAGGAGCAGGTCGCATGTAGCTCAAATCCATCAAACAGGATAGCACTACATTGATATCCAAAGGGGAAACCAGATCATTGATCGGAGGGTAATTTCTGATAGTACCTTTCATAAATCTGCCCATATTCGGGTTAGAGAACACCAGGTAACCTTGAATAGGAGGATGCATAGCAGATATAGAAGCCAAGTGCACCTTGAAAGAACTTATTGAACGGATGAATTTGAGATGGAGAAAATATTGCAGGATGTCCTGAATGTGATGCCCAAACCAAAAACCTTCTTCACTTGGTAAGGTAGGTACTTTTTGTAGAATACTTTCTCTTAGATAATAAAATAGTTAGGGTTTTATGGGAGCAGGATTTCAATTGTGTTCAACCATTGATAAGCCGTATTGTCAAATGCAGTGTGTGAGGATTGGGATGAATGATTTGTCTCTGGGTTTGAATGAGGAGATCCTCTACTAGAGGAAGGATTATTGGAGGCTGTCTGGAAAGTTCCTGAATTTCCACATACCAATACTGCCTTGGCAAATCCAGAGCAAGGAGGAGGAGCACTTTAGGTTGAAGAAGTGTCAGACTCATAAGCACCTCAGTCCTGAGGCACCTGTTCAATAATATGCTCTCTCAGATGAAGTTCTCTATTTTTTTGTTTGGCAAATAGAGCACTTAGCCTGGGAGGGCCCTTCTCCCAGACAAAACAGACAATTTTAATGTCTATCATTAGCAGACTGAGCCACTTGACAAGTGGTGCACTGCTGGAATCCAGGGGATTTCTGCATATCCAGTGCAAGTAAAAATAAAACAGTACAGAATAAATTTTCCTTAAGAGGAACATACTCCTAATAATACTAAGCACTAAATACTAAACAACTAACTAACTATATAAAAATGTCTAACGTTTTCTCTCAGAAGAGAAAAGAACTGAGTCTCCAAGGAGAAACAGGGAGCCCAACTTTTGTCATAGGAGGTAAGAAGGAACTGAGAGGACACCTCAGCCCTTTGTGGCCTCAGCTCACAGCATGAAAACAGTCATGGCATATGCTCTCCCCACCAGTACTGCTGCCACAAGTCTCCGAATGAAGCACACCAGGAGTATGTATATCTACAGTGGAATAGATATGTGCACAATCACTTGAAGGAGAACAGGTCTGTCTGTCTATCTTTCTAAGTCTCTCTCACAACAGAAGTTGGTCCAATAAAATATATTATTTCACCCACCTTGTCTCTCTTATATCCTTGGACTGACACAGCTACAACTACACTGCATATCTGCCTATGTCTCTATCTATCCAGGTGCTTATGTGAACCTCATTATTGTAGCATCTGGATGATTATAATGAGTTTGGAGTGAGTTTAAGATACAAATATACAGCAGATGGGAGGGAATCCTGGGAAAAGCAGCAGAAAGAAGCAGTTTGGCTGGATATTTTCAACAAAGCTCTATTATTTTGCTGGGCCCCTAGAGTAGGGATAGATTACAGTACAAGACTTACTTCTGCTTTTGCTTTTTTGCCCTCCTAGTCCAAAGAATTAACAGAAATTATGCATATATTTTAAATATTATTAGATAACGAAATAATACCCTTATTCTGATTGCAATCATTTTTCTTTCAACAAAGAATTAACCCACTCCATAAAACTAAACCCTTATAAACTGCAATGATGATATAAGCATAATTGATAATGCAGTGTGAAAAGATACGCATAAGTTGTGTATAATTTATGTTTATTGCAGCACCGCTGATTAGAGCTGCAGAGACAGTCTGAATAACTGCATCATATACGTGACAAAAAATAAACTAAGGGAGAGTGAACCGATTTGTATGAACTCATATCAGTCACCATTCAGTAAAGTGTGCAGTGATATAACAAACCCTTTTAAAATCATGTTTGAGCCTCATTTGTACATACACATTATGTCAAAGGATGATCACATTAAGGGTTAGATTATGCAATTCTTACTCAAGTTGAACACTCACACAAATTGTCCCAGGGATGTTAATGGGACAAGCCGGTAAGCACTTACATAAGTTGTTCCATTGACATCAGTGGGATAATTCATGTAAGTGCTCACCAACATCAGTAGAAGTTGCACAATCTAAACTTAAGTGTCAGATTCATTGCTGATGTAACTATATTGAGATCTATGGTATTATAATGGAGATTAATTTAGTCTTAACCATTGGTTCCTCAGCTAAGGGCATCAATCTATATACGTTATATAGAAGGATTCAGGAAGTTTGTTTCTAGAATGGTTTAGAAAAATCACACGAAAATGCTTTAGTCATTCTTTCACTGACAACTCTGATTTTAAAAATAATATAACTTCTGTGATTCTTACAACACATTAGAGGAAATCCTGGCTCCATCAAACTCATAATACCTATTTTGCTTAATGTACGTACCTCTCAAGTAATAGCTATTCCAGGAGGAAATCAAGTGATACATCTACATGGTTATATTATATATCAGTGATAATGCTACATGGTTATTTCATGATTATTACTTTCTACACTGACCTTCAATTTTTCTTATGCAATTTACAGGATTGGCATAACTATTCAGGCTATGTCTACACTTCAAATTACTTTGGTATATCTTATGTTGCTCAGGGATATCAATAGTTCACACGTCTGAGCGACCTAAGTTATAGTGACCTAAGTGCCAGCATGGACTGTATTATGTCAGTGGGAGAGCTTCTCCCACCTACATAACTACCACCTCTTGCAGAAGCAGGAATTATTAAGCTGATGGGAGTGCAGCAGCACTGCTGTAGCTGCTGTAGTGTAGACATTGCCTAAGCAGCTATATGTATGAATTAGCCATGAGAGATTCAATGGTAATTGCTGAATTGTGCATAAAGCTGTTGGCAAAGTCTCTGTAAGTGTTTTGTTGTTGTTGTTTTTTTTTTAAGAACATACAAAGACTAGAAATGGTGACCACAAGATTCAAAGAGCTTCTTTGGAATGCAGACGAAAACCTGAAGGCATTCAACCATACAGTAGGCGTAGTAATTGTAATATACTTAGACCTTATTAAAACAACAAGGAGTCTGGTGGCACCTTAAAGACTAACAGATTTATTTGGGCATAAGCTTTCGTGAGTAAAAACCTCACTTCTGAAGTGAGGTTTTTACTCACGAAAGCTTATGCCCAAATAAATCTGTTAGTCTTTAAGGTGCCACCAGACTCCTTGTTGTTTTTGTAGATACAGACTAACACGGCTACCCCCTGATACTTTAGACCTTATTAGATATTCTGAGGAGTTCCTCACCATTTAAATTAATGCTTAGAGCAGGGGTGGGCAAACTTTTTGGCCTGAGGGCCACATCGAGGAATAGAAATTGTACGGCAGGCCATGAATGCTCACAAAATTTAGGTTGGGGTGCGGGAGGGGGTGCAGGCTCTGGGGTGGGGCTGGGGATGAGGAGTTTGGGGTGTAGGAGGGTGCTCTGGGCTGGGATCGAGGGGTTTGGAGAGCGGGAGGGGGATTAGGGCTGGGGCAGAGGCTTGGAGCATGGAGAGAGGCTCAGGGGTGCAGGCTCTGAATGGTGCTTACCTGAAGCAGCTCCCGGAAGCAGTAGCATGTCCCTTCTATGGCTCTGCTTGCTGCCCCATCCTCAGGCACCTTCCTTGCAGTTCCCATTGGAGCGCGTTGGAGCCAGAGCGGGGCCATGCCAGCTTCCAGCAGCTGAGTGGTGCGGCCCCGACCCAGTGCCTCAGCCAGAGCGAGGCCAAGCCGCGTGGTGCGGCCCCCGACCCAGCGCCTCAGCCAGAGTGGGGCCAAGCTGCCTGGTGCAGCCCCCAATCAGCGCCTCAGCTGGAGTGGGGCCAAGCCATGTGGTGCGGCTCATGGGCCAGCTTAAAACAGCTTGCGGGCCGGATCTGGCCCATTGGCCGTAGTTTGCCAACCACTGGCTTGGAGGGTAGAAGACCTCCTTCAGAACAGGAAAGATGTCAGTTCTATTAAAATGGGTGTATATATGCCTTTTAGTTTCTGGCTGAGATTAGTTAAGTAATTCACTGTTATTTTCTATCCAGCGTGTCTATTATTTGAATATTATTAAATTATATCTATTACTAGCAATATTTGTTCAGAGGGGATATAAGATTGTTGCTCTTTGGAATTTGTAAAAAAGAATCAGGTGCTTACTCCCCTTATTTCCCCCCACAAGTTAAATCTCTAGCTTCATGACTACATACATGTTTGGGGTCCATTATAATTTTCTGCAGTTTTCTCAGTCTACTCTCTTTGTAAATATTTGTCAGTCTCCTCTTCATATCCATCCATCATTCCTCACACATTTGCCTACAACATCTGCTCTTTCTCACTCACTCTGTATGATCTTCCAAACAGCTACCATTCCCCATGTATGGGCTAGGGATGGGTGAACCTCAAATGGTTCAGAGTTTAAGATCAGTTCAGGAAAAAATATCCATAAACACAGATACCTATCTAAACTATTCTAAACATTAGGGTACTTCATCCCCCAGTCCTCACAAACCTCCCTGGTGACTGATCTCACATTTGACTTGAGTTTTGAAATAAGCCCATTACTCTTTAGTATGTATCAGCACCACCTGGGGAAAAAAGGCAGCAGAAAGCATTACTGTCTGGCCGAGTGTTTTGCGTCATGCTGCTGAGGAAATGGGAATAGAAAGATTGCCTGCCCTCCAAAAGGTGCCACTGAAAGAACATTCAGAGGAAAAGGAGAGAAGCAGAGCTACTCCATGAACAAGCAGAGGTAGTAACTGAAGTGAAGGGGAAGTGTTCTCAGAGAGGGATCCAAATACCTAGAAGAAGAGGGCAGCAATCTGTGTTGCTCCCTGGGATACTTCTGTTTGCGTGAGTTTCAGCAATATCTTTAACAAACAAACAAACAAACAAGTGAGAAATCAAACTGAAGTCAACACAAGTTTTCAACACTTTCACCACTTCCTTTGTATCTCTGCATAATGATATTCAAACTATGGAGTGGCACTAAAGAAAAAAGAAAATGCTTGAGCTAACAGGAGGACTACCCTGGCTAAGTAAAAACTTAACCCATTGATTATTTATATAATGTAGATTCATAGAGTCACAGATTTTAATGCCAGAAGGGTCCATTACAATAATCTAGTCTGACCTTAATTAGGATTGGTTAAAAAAATATTTGTTGTAATTTTGAAATTAAAAAAAAAAGAGTCTAATCTTGCATTAATTGTTGTAGGCCAGATTCTGCTACTCTTAGTCATGTGGAACAAGACCTTACTTTTTGTGTTGTCTCATTGATTTTTAGCAACCAGATTCATAACAAACAGCCCAATTAAAAATACCATACTTTAATTTATTATAGTTAATTTTCTATGCATGTTAAATTATGAATAAGTTGTAATAATGAGTTGACCTGATTATTTAAAACTGAATTTTACTCATGAAGAAATCAAATCAGCAAATTGATGCTTCTCTAAATATTTCAGATAGAAAAACTGCAACATAAACTGATGGAATATTAAGTAGTTGTAAATAGGATAGACCCATATTCAGTGAGAACTCATTGGGGTACACAGTGAAAGGTTACATTGTTAGAGCCTGATAATTTAGTGCATACTCAATCTGAGTAGTTATACTGACTTCAGTGAGGCAATCTGTGTGAAAGAGAACTATTCACATGAGTAAGGGTTGAAGGATCATGCCCTTGTACTGTGCAATATAACACTCAGTTATACAGAAGATTCTCAGTTTGATATTTCCATAGCAAACTAGTGTGGGAGCAAATGAGTTATAGAGGCTATTGCATTTGGTTTTAAATTAAAATACTAACAAAGGTGTCAGGTATGGTACTTTTCACTATCTACCTTTCCAAATCCTGTGCTTTCTTGCCCATCTCCATTAACAATCTGTGTGACCGATGAACCCATCATTGTGCTACTTGCCTAAATTACTCTGTTTCAGTTGATGATCATTATCCTACATCAAAATATATGCTGAAACATATGAATTGTTTATGAAGACAGAGTGGAGCTTTTTCTAATGCTTCTCTGGCAGATCTCTATCTTTCCTTCTGAAGCTAAATGGCAAAATGAAACAAGCCAGCTAGTACTCCTTAACCAGGCCTCTAAGGTGCATTATAAACTAGATGTCAAAATAAGGTCAGTGATGGCTGATGCACTTAAATCACAGAGGGCATGTCTACACTGCAATAAAACACCCCTAGCTGGCCTGCATCAGCTGGCTTAGACTCGCGGGACTTGGACTGTGGGGCTATACAATTATAGTGTAGATGCTCGGGCTGTAGCTGAACCCAAACGTCTACACTGCAATTTTATAGCCCTGCAGCCTGAACCCTGTGAGCCCAAGATGGCTGACACAGGCCAGCTGAAGGTGTTTTATTGCAATGTAAACATACCCTAAAAGAGTTATGTCAGCTGACAAGCACAGAGGAAGAGAACTGCTTAACTGCTTATACTATAGAAGATAAATATAAACAAGAGGAAGTAACAGAGGAACTGAAGCTGGATGGAGTTGATATAAGAATGTTATTAAAAATTAAGGTGAAACCAGATAAACTAAAATGATAAAGTAAAAATATGAAAAAATGAAAAAAATATCAGAACATTTAAAATAAGATGTTGAGGAAATTGGCAGCTCAGGCAAACTTTATTAAAAAAAAAATAAAGTGATACAGACTGACAAAACATCTTTACTCAGTTCGGCAACGGTCTGAAAAATATGTTTAAACACCACAAAACTATTCATGGACAAAATGGAATTGCATCTTATTATCATCATACAGCTGCTGATCACATAATATTGCTATCAGAAGTAATTGAAATATCACTTAGTAGGGTATTGATTGTATTTAACAACAGTGATCAAGATATAATAGGCAAAGATTTTCAAACCAGGCATATATTAATGGGTCCCTGTGCTCTGCAGGGGCAAACATGTGTGCCTGATCTAGCCCTGTCAAACCAAGGATACTTCTCCATACAGTAATGTATTTCAGATGCTTCTACCCTCTGTGGGCTAACTTTCCAGCTGAAATTGCCACCTGATTGGCTGCTTTATATCACATTTGGGAGAAGATTGGCTGTTTTATATCACATTTGGGAGAAGAGCAGCAAATCAGAGCTTGTGCCTATGTCAGGTATAGCTCTCACCCTCCTTCAGGAAGTTCTGCGCCCTTTTCCTCCATCCCATCAAATAAAAAAACAAACCCTATCTGTTTGCTTCCTCCTGTGAATAATGTACTGGCTCAGGGGAACAGAGGGACTAAGAGTGAGCAAAGCAGGCTGTGAGTTTCCAACCATTTTTTTGCTTCTCCCTCCCCCGGTTTGTGGAAAAATGTGTTACCCAGCCTGCTGACCCTCTCCTTCTTCCCACCCCAATCCTACAATCCCATATTGGGTGACATGTGTCAAGGGGATGAAGCTGCTCTTGCTCACCTCAGATATGGGGAAGATGGGATGAGAAGAGGCCTTGTAGCCCCAGGGGCGGCTCTATGTTTTTTGCTGCCCCAAGCACGGCAGTCAGGTGGCCTTTGGCAGCATGCCTGCGGGCGGGCCGTCGTCACGCGGATTCGGTGGCGTTTCTGTGGGTGATCTGCCGGTGACGCGGCTTCGGCGTTCCCGCCGCCAAATTGCCACCGAATCCACAGGACCGGCTTGCTGCGCTGGTGCCTGGAACCGCCTCTGCCTGTAGCCCAGATGGGCATTTGTATGAATATTCATGGTAACTCTCAGGTCCCGTAACAGACCAGACCACCACGTAAGGAGAGATCTGGACCATTGGACTTTGTCATGCTAAGGACGGGGTAGGTCTTTTGTGGATGACTTCCTTGTCTCTTACTACCAGATCCCCAAGAAAGGGTGTGAATATATGTAAGGAATGATTCAAAATATTAAATTAATTGTATATTACCGCTATCTTTTTATGTGGCTTGCAGCATTTGTCTCTTTACTAATTGTGCTAATAAAACTGCTTAAAGTTTTGCTTTGCCCTCAGTGTGAGTGTCATCATAGTGCATATCAGTGTTCCCAGAGAGACATTGAATTTGACAACCTTGATTCTGTTGTGCCTGGTTCTGGGACTAGTTTTTTAAATTAGCAGTGAATTGGAAATCAATAACAGAATCAGGAACCACCTAAAGAATCAGGCAACAGACCTCAATAGCGCTCCCACCCCAGTCCTGGGAAGGAAAACAAAAGAGCAAAGTGCTTCCCTAAAGGTAGGAGAAGATAAAGAATGAAATCGGGGAGTCGAGGGGAAGAAGGGACAAGGGAGATAGAGAGAGACAGATGGGTAAAAAAAGGGGGTAAAGACATACTAAAAAGGGGGAGGATGGGTGATTGCCTTTCCCCCTAGCTGGGAAGAGAATCAATTCCCCCAACTAATCAATCTCCATCCATCCCCCAAATCAACTGAACTCTAACCTTCCACAATTTATTATTTCACCCTCTATGTCTCACTGTTCCACAGTCAGTTCCTTTTTGTGTTCCCCTCATGACTTTATGCACCTCTCTCACTCCCTATTCTACATGTGCGTATGTCTCTGCCTCTTCCCCCTCCTGCCTCTGCAATTTTCACTTTAAAAACCTATACACTTTTTTGCAGAAAATATGCACATTTGAGATTTACTTGTTTTTACTGACAATGCTGGCAGATCTACAGCTCACACTCACATGTGCACTGTAAAGTGAAGTTCTACTCTGAAAAATGACTATAAAAACTGGATGGAGTGCCATTTATTATGCTATTTAATGTTGCCTTTGACAAAAATTGCTCCTTTTTTTTTTCTTTCCTGAGTGCCAGCCCCAGGTGCATTGAAAGTTAAAGTGGGGTCCATCCTTGCTATTGTCTCCAGGCCACTGTTTCCAGAGAGAGATAGTTAGATCATTGCCCAGCTTTGTTTCTGTCACAGCTCCAAGTTTATTATCATAGGTGGGCTAGAGAACCAAGACACCTTTCCATAGAGTCAACCCAGCTGGATATTTATGGTCTGGATGACTCTAACTATATAGATGCTGCCTAGAATGACCCTAGCCATAGACATGCCTCTCCTCAGTTTTACAAATAAAACGACTGAAGTTCATAGACAGAAGCAGTTGAAAAAGAAGCTAAAATCAAAGCCTTCCAGGCCATAAAAGGAGACTTAAAGTGTCTGAGTGCTGAGGAAAGGAAGGGTGCATAGTGGGCAAGTAGTTGAAGACATGTAAAGAAAGCTAGGTCATGATATGAAACCAAGAGCTGGAGAAGGAGGCACAGAGGGCAGAAAGGATAGACAATTTTGAGGAGCCTAAGCAATGGGAGGGAGAGTAGGAGGAAGTTAGATGTTGGCCCGGTTGAAATTGTGCAGACCCTAGCAAGCAACAGTGAGGAGCTTCAATGTAATTTCGGGCAAGAGAGGAAGACACCAAAGGGATTAAAGGAGAGGGCTTACTTGAGCAATAGCATGTTCAAAAGACTGAGAGGAGGAGAGTAAGCAGAGAGTTACAGATAGGACAGAGTTACAGACAGTTCAGATATTGAGGTGAAAGACAACTAACCTATGGACAGTGATTTTAGCAACCAGAATGCACAGGAAAGGATAGATTTTGGTGATGTTACAGAGAGATCAATGGTAGGACTAAGCAGGAGACTAGATGGATGGAGGTTAAAGGAGAAACATAGCTTTGCACAATATTCAGAGGAATGTATTATATCGTATCTGTTCCAATAATCTCACAACTATGTATTTTGCCTCTTTCAATAATAGACCATGTTTAAGTATCTGTAACTAGAAAAATGTTGTTTTCTGTTATAAATAATCTCTTTAAATATATGATGAAACAATAATTTAGGGGGGGAAATACTGAAAAAGCATGGCTATTTTACCATTAGCAAGCAAAGCTTTCACTGAAGGACATTTTAAAATGTCATGCACACTTTTTTTGTGTGCACATTGTTCAAAAAAACAGTGTGTGTGGTAAATTTGACTTTAAATGTGTCATAAACCAAATACATCATTAACTTTTACAATGTTTCAAAGCTTTCATTGTAAAATTTAGCTATTTAAGAGCTTCATTCACACAGAAACTAGTGACTCCTAACAAATAGAAATCCAGCCTTGATTAGTATGGCACACTGAATACCTAGAAATGAACCCGCCAACTTTAAAATACACCTACTAGTCCAGAAGCACTGGAATGGGTTACATAGGGAGGTGGTGGAATCTCCATCGTTAGAGGTTTTTAAGGCCTGGCTTGACAAAGCCTTGGCTGGGATGATTTAGTTGGTGTTGGTGCTGCTTTGAGCAGGGGATTGGACTAGATGACCTCCTGAGGTTTCTTCCAACCCTAATATCCTATGATTCTAACACAGCATCCCATCTGTTGAACAATGTAGGCTACTCACTGCAATGGCTTCCCTTTGAATACAGTCAAATGAAAAGTTTTTGTCCTCAACTTCAAAACCAACAATGTTCCTCCAGAAGAATGTAACTGTCAGCCTCAACTATAAAATGTATAAGCACAGGAGACAGTGCATTCCTACAGACTGGTTTGTCAAACTATTGAAGTGACTTCCAGAAGTATGACCACAATCAAATGAAAATGGCAAGGCGGGTGGCTAGTAAAGATTTTTATTATCATCTTCACTCCCAGACCTCCTTCTGCTAATTTGTTACACCAGAGTGCTGAACTGTGTCTTAATTCCAATTAGAAACTGTTTGGGGCACAGATTGTCACCCACTGTGTGTTTGCACACTGCCTAGCACAGTGGAGCTGTAATCTGATCAGTACACCTATGTGCCACTGCCACAAAAATAGAAAAGAATCATAAACGACAAAGGCTTCAGAGGAAGATGCAAAGCCTGTATTTATTTGTTATGGAATGCAGAAACCCTTGACCTTCAAATACATTTCATTATATTTCTGCAAGCTCCCCCTTCCCCCCCCCCCCACCCAATACATCTGACATTTACACTTTTGGATCTGGGTATCAACCTTTTTCAGCTTTTATCCAATAGGTAAGAAGAGGAATTCTTACTCAATACTACAAAATCTTTCAAAGGAAAAGTTATTGTTTGATACATCCTCTTAAAGTGCAATGTCTTCTCCTGTAGGCTTGACAGGACAGAAGTCCAGATCTGTGGGTCAAATTCAGTCCTATGTAGTTAATGGAGTTGTCCCGGCTTACCTGAGGACTGGATTCTTCTCTAAATTGACTCTCATTTATGTGTTTCCCTCCTAAGTCTACGCATAGTTATCTTTGAGTGTCACCCTTTCAAATTCATATTATTTCCTTATCCACTGGCTCTTTTCCCAGTCTGTAGTACCGTTTATTTTTTTGAATGAGTAAGAATTCTGTATGCTTGTTCATAAATTTAAAATAAAATAAACATTCTTAACATAGAATAAGGAGGCCGTAGAGTGAACAAAATAGTTTCCTCTTCTTTCTTCTCCTGGTTTGTTATCAAATACACTTGTGGTTTGTGCTGCAACTGTTAATTAACCTTTGCCTTGATGCTGCTTTTTTGTACTTCTTAAAACAAATGTTCACACAGAGACCCTTATATCAGTTATTTTGAACAATATGGCAATCAGCTATCCAAGGGATATATATCCTGCTCCCATTCAAGTCAATGGGGAAAAACAAAAACAAAATGATCCAACTTATTTGAAGGGTACAGAATTAAACTTCTTCGGTGAAGAAGGAAAACTAGTGTCCTGCAGACTACAGGTCCAATATTGCACTCCCTATGTGAGTTAACATGGTGGAAAAATTCTAATAATATAATCTGCTGATTTTTTTGTCATTGAGTTATTATATATCATTCCGCTGGTAGGAAAAACTATTATTGAAACTGGAATGGCAAACTTCTTATTGATAATTTCCCTTTCAGAGAAACATCATTTCCACTAGTCTGTCTTGACTTCTGATATGTTTTCTCTCTCTGCAGAGCTAGAAAACAGTGTTAGTTATAATACGATGGTTTACATATTGTTAAACTTTCCAAAAGAGTCTTTTTTTTCCCCACTTGAAACATTCCATGAATGATCTCTACAGTAAACAATGTTTTTAATGGAAGTTTGAGATAAATTCCTAATATATAAAAATGTGTGAAAAAGAATACCTTATCCATTGTAATTTTTTAAAACATATTTCCCCCAAACACACGTAAGTGAAAAACAGTTGATGTTTACATATAAAGAATCCTTATTAAGAAGTGTGTTAACAGTGGAATTTGAAAAAAAATCTGGAAATTAACAAATTAAATTGAAAATCTGAGCTTGAACAGGAAAAAAATTAATTCAGTCTCAGAGTTTGCACTTCTAGAGAAATCATCTTCACATGCATGATAAATTCTGACCCAATTGTAAATTCTGAAAAAGAAATCAAACAAATGAACAATCTTTTAGCTGGGGTATTTGCTTGGTTATTGGTGGGGTAGAATTAGTGTTTATTCATTAAAAAAAAGTCAAATAGAAATTGTGGAGACTTTAAAACTTTATAGTAAACTATAATTTTCACCTTAAACATGTTTTAATTCTGGATCTCTTTCTGGGCCAGTTCACCATCCCAAGTCTTTCCTCTAAAGGCACAATAATAGAGCCCATGTTCTACTTTTTATTGCTTTATTCACGGGTTCAGTAGGCTAAAAATCAGTTATTAATTTTTGATGCTACATGAATTGTGAGGATAATTGTAGCACATATAATTATATACAGTGCTGTATATGTTCCATTTTTCTAGAGGAAGGTACATGTTTGAAATCAAAAAATGAGATTTTAATAAGTGTCCTCCTCTCCCCTGCCTCAAAGTAATATCTATTCTCTCTAAGTAAAACATGACTTTGAATGTTCAGGATCCATCAGTTTACAGGTAAAAAGTTCATTAGGATAACTGTAAGAAATATATACTTTTCTCTCTAGGTAGGAGTAGGTTGCACCCTAAGAACATGCCAGTTTAAGGTTTGTTTTATAGCCAATTATATGAACGACAGCATTAATTTATACAGAACAAAAATTATACATAAGTACGTTCCATAGTACTTCACAAAGATACCTTAAGTTTTTCCACTTTTGATGAAGAAGCATTATGCAAGGATAGTGATAATAGTTCTTAACTTCAATAGAATCTTCTATCTGAGGACCTCAAAGCAATTTACATACATTAATGAATTATACTTCAAAATGTCCCTGTGCGATACATAATGTAATATCAATATTTCAATTTTTCAGATGAGGAAATTGCTGCAGAGAGGGACCACAGGCATTCAAACTCCTTTGAAGCTAATGGGAATCTTTCCCTTGACTTGAATGGGGTTTGGACCAGGCCTTAATTGTCTTGACAAAGATCACACAGCAACTCAGTGTTCTTTGCTATAACCATTAGAACTTAGGTGTCAAATGCACAGCCTATGGACCACATTCTGACCACTTGCTATATATATATATGTGTGTGTGTGTGTGTGTGTGTGTGTGTGTGTGGTTTGCTTGATATATTCAGATAGATTCAACACTAAATTTTGCTTAATAAATAAATAAAACCTAGGAGTCTAAGAAGATACCCTTCAAATGTGAACAGAATATAAACCAATGCTGTGTTCGCTCCCTGACTCTGGAAATCTCAGAAATATGAGAAGTATATGAATGATATTTCTTTAAATTATGAAGAATTATAAAAGACTCCATCATAAAAAAAATATGAGGAAAAACTGCCTGTCTTTGGGTAAAAGGAGAGAGATGACACAGATGGCATTGAACTGGGTAGCAACTTGTCACAGCATAAGTGTAGGGAGCCGTATTGGCGAACCGGGAAGTGGGCGGGCTCAGCCGCCCACTACGAAAGGCCCCTCCCCCAGCCCAGCGGGAGGGACCACTGGACCCAGTACCAAATGATCACGGGGGACAACTAATAAAAAAACAGGGAGCAAGGTGACAATCATAGGTTCAAAATCAGGGAACCAGATGGGGACACCGAGCAGAGAACCCCGGACAGCGCCCACTGCTCCTCGAAAGTGGCAAGGGAGCCAGCGGACGCTGCCCAGTGAAACTCCGCCCGGAGACGTGAGACCAAAGAGGTACGGAAGTAGGCCCCACAGTCGCAGAGCACCCCCTCGTCCAACATCTTCTCCCTGGTATTATAGATGGTGAGTTTGGCCAGGGCCAGGAAGAGGTTGACGAGGAGGTCCCGCGACTTAGTGGGGCCACGAACAGGGTGCGCATAAATAAACAAGTGCGGGGAAAAGTGTAGCCAGAACCTCAACAAGAGGTTCTGGAGAAGCCGGAAAAGGGGCTGCAGCCTGGCGCACTCAAGGTAAGCGTGTGCCAGGGTCTCCCTAATGCCGCAAAACGGGCAGGCCTCTGGAATAGGGGTGAACCGCGCCAAGTACACGCCCGTGCTCACGGCCCCATGAAGGAGCCGCCAACCAATGTCCCCGGCGGGCCTCGGAACTAAGGTGGAATAAAGGCTGGCCCACCGGGGCTCCTCACCCTCCACAGGTAGCAGATAGTCCCTCCACTTGGTGTCGGGGCGGGACACGAGGGTGAGGTGATGCAACGTGTGGAGCACGAGCCTGTACAGGTGGTCTCTGGACGCGGTCCGAAACCGGACCGGCTTCAAAGTGTGCAGCCGGCTCGGATTATGGGAACGGGGGAGCCGGGGGGGCTCACGGAACAAGGGCCCGAGAAAAAGGTCCGGAGGGCCCGGGGTGAGGGGTGGGCGGGGAGCGCCCTCCCGCAGGGCCCGCCACAGGAAGCCGAGAGCAAGAGGTGACAATGCAGCGCCCACCTCCTGGAGTACACGCAGAGGGGTCGCGAGGGTGGAGAGCCCCATGCGCCGACCAAGCGCGCGGGGATCCACCCAGTCCCCTCTGGTGTAGTCCAGGAGGTCTCCGACCCTGGTGGTTTCCGCCAGGACCAACCTCCGGCTCACCGAGGGTGACTCCGCCACCTGCACACGGAGATCGGGATTGTGCAGCAGGGGCTCCGCGAGGAGATCCACACCCTCGGTGGCCACAGTGGACCTGGTCGCCGAGAAAAGCTTCCAGGTCCGGAGAAGGTCCTGGTAGAAGACCGGCAGCTCCGAGAGGTCTCGCGGAAGACCTCTCGGGTGAAGAAAAAGGAGCTGCCGGTCGTATCGGAGTCCTCGGAGGCGGCGGAGAAAGGCGTGCGCTAACGTGCCCCATGCCGGACTACCCGCACCGTAAAGAAGCCTCTGCAGGGCCTGGAGGCGGAAGACATGGACCTGGCTACGAAGGCAGACCAGGCCCTGTCCCCCCTCCTCCAGGGGAAGACTCAGAACCCCTGCAGAGACCCAGTGCAGTCCAGGCCAGAAGAACTCCAGGGCTATCCTCTGGAGCCTGGCTAGGAGTTCCGGGGCCGGGCTCAGGGTGTTGAGCCGGTGCCAGAGCATGGACAGGACGAGCTGGTTCAGCACCAGCGCCCTCCCCCGCAGGGAGAGACACCGGAGTAGTCCCGTCCATCTCCGCAACCGCCCACGCACCCTGGCCTCCAAATCCAGCCAGTTCTCCGACGGAGAAGGATGCGTGGCAGAAAGATAAACGCCTAGATAGAGCAGCGGACCTCCACCGAATGGCTTGAAGCGCGGGTGGGAGGGAGCCCGCCTGCCAACCGTCCCCGACCACCAGGCCAGAGCTCTTGACCCAGTTGACCCGGGCGGAGGAGGCGGCCGAATAAACGGCCTGGCAGGCCTCCACCCGCACCAGATCCGCTGGGTCCTGGACCACGAGGAGCACGTCGTCGGCGTACGCCGACAGGACCAGCCGCAGCTCCGGCTCTCGGAGCACCAACCCTGCCAACCTCCGACGGAGGAGGCAGAGGAAGGGCTCGATCGCCAGAGCGTACAGCTGGCCCGAGAGGGGGCACCCTTGCCGTACTCCCCGCCCGAAGCTGACCGGCTCGGTCAGGGTCCAGTTGAGCTTGACCAAACACTCCGCCTCAGCGTACAGCACCTGGAGAAAGCCCACAAACTGGGGCCCGAAACCGAACGCCCGCAGAGTGCCCAGGAGATACCCGTGGTCCATCCTGTCGAACGCCTTCTCCTGGTCCAGAGACAGGAGGGCGAACGACAGACCATCCCTACGTCCCAGCTCCAACAGGTCCCGGACCAAGTACAGGTTGTTAAAGATGCTCCGGCCCGGGACGGTGTAGGTCTGGTCGGGGTGGACCACGTCCGCCAACACGGACCCCAGCCGCAGCGAGATGGCCTTCGCTACGACCTTATAGTCCGTGCTGAGGAGCGAGACGGGACGCCAATTTCGTAAATCGCGGAGGTCCCCCTTCTTCGGCAACAGGGCGAGCACGGCTCGCCTGCACGAGAGAGGGAGGACCCCGCCCTGCAAGGACTCGGCCCAGACGGTGACGAGGTCTGGGCCGAGGACGTCCCAGAACACGCGGTAGAACTCCACGGTCAGCCCGTCCATGCCCGGAGATTTGTTAGTGGGCATGAGCCGGAGGGCTGCCGAGAACTCGGCCAGAGAAAGAGGCAGCTCCAGCCGGTCTCGGTCGCCCACGCTGACCGTCGGGAGCTCGGTCCAGAGCACCCTGCGGGCCTCGGCGTCGGTCGGATCCGGGGAGAAAAGAGCGGCGTAGAAGGCTCTGGCCCTGTTACGCATCTCCTCCGGATCCGTGAGGGGGACGCCGTCCTCCGCCAGGAGGCAGGTGACATGCTTTTTGGCCCCCCTCCGTTTCTCCAGGGCGTAGAAGAAGCGGGAGCCGCGATCCATCTCCCGAAGGAGACGGATGCGGGATCGAACAAACGCGCCCCGGGCCCGGTGGTCTTCCAGGGCCCGGAGCTCCTCCCGCTTCTCCCGGTACGCCGCGCAGAGGGGTGAATCCTTGGGGCCGGAGGCCAGACGCCTCTCCAGCTCCAAGACCTCCCGCTCCAACTGCCCTATCAGCGCATCTCGCCGCCGGCTGGCGCCCCGGGCGTAGTTCCGGCAGAAGAGCCGCGCGCGGACCTTCCCCACGTCCCACCACCGCCGCGCCGAGGGAAAGGCGCGCCGCTGCCCCCGCCAGGCCAGCCAGAACTCCCGGAAGGATGCCACGAAGCCCACGTCCTCCAGCAAACTATTATTAAAATGCCAATAGGCCGGCCCCGGCCGCTCGGAACTGAGAGAAGCCGTCACGGTCACCAGATGGTGATCCGAGAACGGGGCCGGTCGGACGCTGGAGGCATGGGCCCGCGCCAGATGAAAGCGGGACAGATAGATCCGGTCCAACCGGGAGTGGCGCGACCGGTCGTCCTCCACCCGGACATAGGTGAAGGTGGTGTCGTCGTCCGGGTGGTGTTCGCGCCAGACGTCCACCAGGGAGTGATGGTCTACGATCTCCCTGAGGACGCCCGCGGCTGCCTGGGAATTTTCAAGCCCAGAGCGGTCCCGGTCCTCGAGGGTGGTGTTAAAGTCCCCGCCCAGGACCAGGCACTCGCGAGAATCCAGAGTGCCGAGGAAGGCCGCCGCCCGCTGATAGAAAGGCACTCGTTCCAGGCCCGCGTTCGGAGCATAAACGTTGACCAAGTTCAGAACCAGCCCCTCCACATGGGCCCGGACGTGCAGCAGGCGGCCCGGCACGACCTCGGCGACCCCCAGTACCTCAGGCCGCAGCCCCGGGGAGAACAGGGTGGCCACCCCAGCCGAATGGGCGCTGAGGTGGCTAAAATAAACCTCGTCTCCCCACTCCAGCCGCCAGCTAGCCTCGACGGCCGGAGCCGTGTGGGTCTCCTGCAGGAAAATCACAGAGTACCCCCCCTCCCGAAGGAAGGAGAGCACCTGGCTCCTGCGGAGACCCACCCTACAGCCCCGAGTGTTCAGCGATGCAAAGGTGGTAACTGTCATGCGGAGGGCTGGGGCAGATCCTCACGGGCGGAGGGACCATCGGCCCCCAGCGGGCCCCGCAAGATCCCGGTTTCGACTCCGAAGGTCAAAAGGGAGTCGCGGAATCTGCGGGCCCGCCGATAGGCCGCGATGTCCCGCCGGCCGGACCCCCGCCCCTCCCCCAAAAGCGCCTGCACGGCCCGGAGGACGAGATGGAAGTCCCCCCAGCGCTGAAGGGCGAGCTGCACCTTACCCTGGGAACCACGGGAATCCGATAGAAAGAGGCGCAGCTCATCCCGCAGCGCGGAGGGGGAGGCAGCGGCCAAGCCGCCGCCATCCTCCGGCGGGGCCCCTGAAGGGTCCTCGCAGCCCACAGTGACGGACATACAAGGGGCCGAGTTCCGGCGCTGCTGCGCCGGACAGCCCGTCCCCATCCCCGGCAAAGGAGAGGGCGGCTGAGGGAACAACACAGCCCCCACAGTGGCAGGAAGGGGAGACACGAAAACCGCCCCCTGAGGGTTGTCTGCAGGCAACGGAAATGCGACAACCCCGGGGGCGGCAGTAACACCAGAGGTGGCAGAAAGAGACACCTCGGGGACAGGATCTGGGGCAAGGGCGGGAGTAGGGGCGGGGCTCGAGGCGGGAACAGGAACTTGGGCAGGAGAGGGGACAGGATCAGGGACGGGAGCGGGAACGGGCTCCTCATCTCCCGCTGCCAAGCCGCTAGACTGCGGCTCCTCTCGGCCAAGGTCAGCATCCGAGGGGACGGAGGCAGCAGGGACAGGGGAAGCCTCAGGGGCAGGAACGATGGAAGGGGCAGGATCGGGGGCAGGAACCGGCCGCTCAGCAACGGCTGTCGCCCCGAGGGGCTCGGCGGCCGTGCACGAGATGGTAGTCGCGGCCGGGCTGGCAGGTAGGGCTAAGGGTTCTCCCAGGACTAAGTCGGGAGCGGCAGAGTGGGGCGAGGAACCGGGAGCAGGAGAAGGGGGCGGGACTAAGCCAGCACCCGGATCGGGGCCCGCTGGCGGAGGGTCGTCCTCCCCCTGGGTAACCGGGGTCAGACCCAGGGCCTCGATCTCATCGAAAATGGAGGCGAAAGCAGTCCCCTCGGCCCCGGCCACCTCTCCGCCAGTCACAGGGACAAAGGCCGCCCCGGCATCGGCGGCGGCGGCGGGGGGCACAGACGGAGCAAGGGCCGGGAGAACCGCTGCTGAAGCCTCCTCAGGCGTGGGCCCAACAAAAGGGACAGAAGTTTCCCCAGCCGCCGCCACGGCATCCACGGTCTCCATGGCCGGCACCTCCTGCTGGGCATCGTCCGGGGGCGCGGAAACAGAACTAACAACGTCGGCCCCCCGCGGCATCTTTCGGGGGGCCTGCTCTCCCTCCTCATCAGAGGGGAGGGAGAGAGCCCGCGACCTGCGGGCGCCGCGCTTCCCCCGGACGGTCACCCAGCCCCCCAAGGTGGAAGAGGAGGTGGAGGGCCGGTCAGCAGGGGCGGGGCCAGAGGGCAAGGGCGATGGCTTCGGGGCTCGGGGCGGCAGGGGCGGAGGGACAGCAGGGGGGAGGGAAACCTCCCCCTGGGGCGGGCCCTTCCCCGCGGCCGGCGGAAGCCGCCCCGCCTCCTCCTCCACATGCCCCGCCGATCCAGGGTCGACGACGGCAAGGCCCGCCCGCTCGGCCGTCTCCGCGGCCAGAGCGGGAACCGCGGCAGAAGGAGGAGGGGCGGCGGCAGCAGCAGTGTCCGAACCGCTAGGGTTGCCGGCGATGACAGGGCTGGCACCCTCCCGGGCCCCGGGGGTCTCGGACGCCCCTCCAGGCCGGGCCAGGGGACAGTCCCTCCGGACATGCCCCTGCGCCCGGCAGAGGAAGCACCGGGCCTCCCCCGTCGAATAGTGGACCCGATAATGGGCCCCCCGGTAGGGCACCAGGAAGGACCCCTCGAGCGCCACTCTGGCACCCGCCGCCGGCGGCAGCTGGAGCTGGACCTGCCGGCGGAAAGACAGGATGTGCCGGAGGGCGGGGTCCTTACAGCCCAACGAGAGAGGGCTCAGAATGGAAATGGGCTTCCCCAGGGTGGAAAGGGCAGGCAACAGAGCGGCGTTGGGGAGGTAGGACGGGACGGAGGTCAAGAGCACCCGTACGCCCAGGTCCTCCAGGGGCTCCAAGGGGACAAACACGCCCCCCACCGCCAGGCCTCTTTCCACCGCCTCCTGCGCGGCGGCCTCCGACGCCAGGAAGAACACGGCCTTCCCATACATTTTGGAGGCCGCCACGATGGCCGTAGGCCCCACCACCCTCGCCAACGCCCGCACATACGTTTCAATGTGGGGCGAGGCAGGCACCAAGTGGCAACGGACGCCGTGCCTCCTCGTCAGTGAGGGGAAGGGGCCGCGGTCACCAGGGATGGGTCCGGAGGCGGTGGTCGGGGCGGACGGCGTGGCGGCACGCAAAGAGGCGGCGGCCACCTGGGCGTATGCTCTGGGGGCCGGAGGTGGAGCGCCACCAGAGCTGGTGGAAGGGACGGCAGGAGAGGAAGGGGCCGCGGCCGGTGTCGGGGCCGCGGCCGGTGTCGGGGCCGCGGCGGGGATTGCAGCCCCGCCCGCAGGAGGCTTGGCTCCACGGGCGGGGCCCTTGCCCTTCTTCCTCCCTTGGCCCTTCCTGCCGGTGGAGGGGGCAGCCGCGGCAGCGGCGGTGTCCAGGACAGGGCCAGCCGAGGGGCCGGCCACTGGGGCGGACGGGGGTTCAGGGGCAGGGGCAGGAGCAGGGGCAGGGGCAGAGTCCCCCGCCATTACAACCTGCAGCCGCTCCTCCCCTCTAGGCAAAAGACAAAACGAGGGAAAGGCAACCACTCCCCCCCCGCTAGGCTGCAGGCTGGGGAGGAGGGTGCCAATGGAGAGGGCACACAGGAGCGAAAAGAGAGGGGTGGGGCACAGGTACCAAAAAAAGAAAGCCGGCTCCCCCGGCTACACTGGGGCGGGGGGGGGACTACAACAGTAAAAGGGGGGGTGAACAGTGCAAAAGGGGAGGGGGCAACAAAACGGGGGCACAAGCGCGCGCGGGGGGGCGAAGGGGGGGGGGGGTGCACCGGAGCAGCGGCTCGAAAACAGAATGGAATGTCCAGCCAGCTGCAGCCCAAGGACAAGGAGGGGTAGGAGGAAAAACTCCAGCCAGCCGCAGCCCAAGGACAGGGCCGGGAACACAGCCAGCAGGCTAGGAACCGAGGGGGGGGGGGAATGGGCACCAAAAAAATAAACCGAAGGGGCTCAAAAGGAGGGGGGTAAAGTAGGGCCAACTAATACAAAGGGGGCTACAGGGAGGGGACCCCACCAGCGAAACGTAGTTGGGGGGCAGGAGAAGTCCAGGGCGGGGGAAAAGGTGCACCCACAGCGTTCGCGAAGCGCAGGCTCTGCCGTTCACTGCTGCAAGTAAACAGTCCCGGACGATGGAAATGGCGGGGGGAGCAAACAGCCCCGCCGAGGGGCGAAAAGCAGGTCCAGGTGGCACGCGGGGCAGTGGAGGGGTTGTCGGCAGCTGTCGGCGGTGGGGGTGGTGGTAGAGGGGGAGCAGATGGACGAAGGGGGGGGGGCACCGCACCCCCCCCACACCCCCTTCAACAGTCCGCTACGGGGGACGGGATAGCAGGCTCCCAAGTCGACCTCAGAGCTTCCTGGCAAGCGACGGCTTCCAGTCCGAGGAATTACAAACGAGAGGCTCATAGACTCATAGACTCATAGACTTTAAGGTCAGAAGGGACCATTATGATCATCTGGTCTGACCCCCTGCACGCTGCAGGCCATAAAACCATCCCCGCCCCTTCCCTGGACTCTGCTGCTGAAGTCCCCAATCCTGTTATTAGCGACCTCAATCGGCAGAGACCCTCCTGCTAGAGATCCCTGCCCCATGCTGCGGAGGAAGGCGAAAAACCTCCAGAGGCTCGGCCAATCTGCCCTGGAGGAAAATTCCTTCCCGACCCCAAATATGGCGATCAGTAAGACCCCGAGCATATAGGCAAGAGTCTCCATCCTGTCCCCTTTTAGCCATTATGCTATTTACCTACCATTGCTTGGTTTTCCTTGACAACTATGTTTTACCATTAAACCATTCCCTCCATAAACTTATCTAACTTAATCTTAAAGCCAGACAAGTCCCTCGCCCCCACCGTTTCCCTCGGAAGGCCGTTCCAATATTTCACCCCTCTGACGGTCAGAAACCTTCGTCTAATTTCAAGCCTGAACTTCCCCACGGCCAGTTTATATCCATTCGTTCTCGTATCCACGTTAGTACTAAGCTGGAATAATTCATCTCCCTCCCTTGTATTAATCCCTCTAATATATTTAAAGATAGCAATCATGTCCCCCCTCAGCCTTCGCTTGGTCAGACTAAACAACCCAAGCTCCTCTAGTCTCCTTTCATACGACAGGTTTTCCATTCCTCTGATCATCCTAGTGGCCCTTCTCTGCACCCGTTCCAGTTTGAGTTCATCTTTTTTAAACATGGGAGACCAGAACTGCACACAGTACTCCAAATGAGGTCTCACCAGCGCCTTGTACAACGGAAGCAGGACCTCCTTATCCCTACTAGATATACCTCGCCTAATGCATCCCAAGACAGCATTGGCTTTTTTCACCGCCACGTCACACTGTCAGTACCGTCCACACTCCTAACGCGACCGGGGGCACCACCACCCCAGGAGCAAAGATGGCAAAGTCACTCAAAACACAGTCCTCAAACAACCTCCTCCACAATCTCCCGAACCAGGGACGCAGTCTCTTCGCACTCCGCGACGGAGGCAGCGGCTCCCACACAGGAACAGCAGCAGCAGCGAGCGGCAGTCAGCCGGCCGGGCAACCGGCCAGGCAGGCAAGCAAGCAGGCAGGTGGGCCCCCAGATGGTATCGGTGTTGGCGTTGGGGGGCCGATGCTTCTCCCTCCGGAGGCGAGGGCGAGGGGGGGGGGGCAGGCCGGCAAGGCCCCCCCCTCCGCACTCACTCACTCACTCACGCAGCAGCAGCGGCAGCAGCAGCAACAAGGAGAGCAGCAAGCAGCAGCTGGAGAGGGCCAGGGAAGGACGGAGGGAGAAGGGACCGTAGGGAGCCAGGGTGGCTTCCCTCCAAACCTGAGGGTAAAGTGCCTTTCCCTCAGCCTGAGTGGGCGGGGCCAGCCCAAGCTCGCTCCACCCCCCGGAAGGGGAGGGGTGGAACAGGAAGTATAAAGGGCGGGGCCCTTAGCTCAGTTAGGGGAGCACCAGGGAGGGAGGCAGACACAGACTGCGGGCTGCTCCCTTCAGAGCCTGCTGCCACACCAGGGGAGGCCCTGGACCCGTGGAAACCTCACCTGGAGGACGGACTGGGGCTGCCAGGACTGCCTGCTGCCGAGTACCCAGAGGAACTGGAGGAGCCAGAGGGGGAGCGGGAGCTGCCAGCAGCCGAGTACCCAGAGGAGCTGGAGGAGCCTGAGCCTGAGGGGGAGCCGGAGCTGCCAGCAGCGGACTACCCCGACGCACTCACGGGACCAGAGGGATTCGGGCGAGCAATCGGGTAGGAAGTAGCCCAGGGACAGAGCTGCACAGTGGTGAGTCTATGTAGCGGGACGACCCCGCTGACCCAGTGGTGGGACCCTCGTTCTGCCACTGTCAGGGCCCTGGGCTGGAGCGCAGTGGTGTAGGGTGGGCCTGCGTTCCCCTACCCGGCAGAGCCACGCCGGGACCTTTGCCGGCGCTCCCCTGCCTGAGGGGCGCACTACTGACCTTAGCCGGCGCTCCCCTGCCTGAGGGGCGCGCTACTGACCTTAGCCGGCGCTCCCCTGCCTGAGGGGCGCGCTACTGACCTTTGCCGGCGCTCCCCTGCCTGAGGGGCGCGCTACAGACTCTGGCTGGCGGCCGCCCCGCCGCTAATTCCCCGCTGACGGAGGCGTGACCCAGGCCGGCCAGTGACCTCGTAGCTCCCCACCGCCCCCTAGCGGGTAGGTGGGCCGACACCGATCACAATAAGGAAAGGGCACCATTGGCAAACAGACAGGGTGAAATCCTGCCCCCAATGAAGTCAATGGGGGAGCTTCCAGTGAATTCAGAGAGGTCAGGATTTCATGCAAGAGATCAAGCACCAAATACGGTGTATAGCCCTGTCTTAAGTGCATCATACCCACCTCCGACAGATAACTGAAAGGAGAGAAGCTTTTTTAGGGTTTTTTTCCCACACTTTATTAATACTTGTATAGCTTCTCATATCTCATTGTTTCCTTATATCCCCCCATCTACCTGTCTGTGTCCATCTGTTGTCTCTTGTCTTATACTTAGATTGTAAACTCTCTGGGGCAGGGACCATCTTTTTATCCTATGTTTGAATATTGTCTAGCACAATGCAGGGGGTCTTGGCTGACGACCAGGACTCCAAGGTGCTACAGTAATAAATAAATAATAATAATACAGTCTTATTGAAATGAAATGGAAACAGATAGAAAGAAACAATGACTCTGAGATGTGTAAACTCTCACACCACTTCTTGATCTTACAGAAGTATTAATTCCAAAGCCTAAGGATGACAATTTAAATGGCAACGTATGCTGTTTCATAGCTTATAATTTCAACAGATAGAATGGAGAATGTGTCAAGCACAAAGGGTTTTGGGAAGGGGGAGTTAAATTGGGGTTAGAGTAATTACGGGAATTCAGGGAAGAAAGGAGTGGAAACACAAAGACAGAGAAGATGGAGAGAACCATCAACAGAAGGGATGGGATGGACCAGAATCAAAGGATGGATTAGTGGGAGTCCTAAAGATACTCATGTTTTCTTACTTGATGCTGAATGCAACAATAAGGCACCTATCAAATAATAACTAACGTTCTGATACTGCAAGGCCTTACATGTGTACTTAAGTATATGAATAGTCCTATTTAGAACTGGTCAAAAGCAAAACAAAACCGACTTTGCACAATATCCTTTTTTATCAAATTACAACAAAAATGTTGTCAGAATTTAAAAAAATCAGGTCTCATCACAGTTAATGCATAATGCTAAGTAGTTGTATAATGAATTGCAGGATCATGGCCTAAAAGTTTAGTTCCACATAAAGGCCATATTCTATTCCAGATGTTTGTGGAAATCTCCGATTCACCAAGGGTAATATGTAACCTTATGTTTATATCCCAGAGCAGTGACTATAATTAAAATGAAATTTGCCTTTCTCCAGAGAATGACTTGATTGTCCTGCATTAGTGCATACTTCTTCAAGGAGACTAGTTATGATACTTAGCTGTGGAAGTAGAAGGTATAATACCAGTAGTTTTTCAAAATAGGAATGTGTTTGTTTATTTATTTAACTCCATTAAAAATAAACATCAGAATTACATTTCTATATTACACTGCGTAATGCAGTTATGTGCAAATTTATATTCTTCAACACATGTTACGGGCCTCATCCAGCCAAAATTACATGTGTAACATTCCTGCTGTGAAACCTCTGGAAGGCCATAGATGCTGACTGATACACAGCAAAAGACAAACAAGAAAGATTTCAGATCCTCAATGAGCAGTTGTAGACCTGCTTATTAGAAGATGAGTTGATGTAAATGAGGTTCCTGTCTCATCTAGGAGACCCCGGGTCTTTTAAACCCTTTTATCTCAACTATCATTGGCTTTCTGATAAATACCCAAATTCACAACAAAGATTCTATTGAAATGTAAGTATCTTTTTCCTGGCCCGCTTCTGCTATTTTGGATAGTATGATACATATTCATCTTAACAATCATCACAATAAATTCCATTGACCAATGCAGTGTTTATAGCGGAGTTATTTTTCAACACATCTTTTTACCTGGCACACATTATTCACCAATCTACAGGCCAGGGACTGATGGCAGATACGGAAAATATCTTACAGGAGTCCAAAGTAATTGCTGCCTCAATCCTATTGTTTTTCACTTTATTCCACACATAGAACACTTCCCCCTCCCCTATTCTCCCTCTCCCTCCCGCCCCGCTCATAGTTTACTGACTACTCTCCAAAAAAACAACATTAGAATATCTACTATACCTATGCTATACGAAATCCAAAACATCATGCGCATCTGGATTAAGTAACAGATTCATGTTTTCTGTAGTTTCCTTTTATTTTCTTCAATAATACTTTTTCATTCATCAGTGGACTTACCACCAAGGTAAGGAAATAGGCCTATATTTTTCAGCTTGGTCTTTGGATGTAGGGATAGAAGATCCTATCACTTATGTCTTAGCACAGTCCCTGCTTTGCTGATGACTCATTATGGCTCTCCGTTTGGCCAGTCCCTTGCACAATTTACAGTAGTGTGGTCACTAGAATACCATAGTATCAGAGGTACCATAGTATCCTCTGATACTCGACACCATGCAAGGCACTGCATTTAGCCGTATGGAATGGAAATCTATCAACCTCATGAAGAAACTTGCACAAATACAGACAGATATCATCTTCCTTTCCAAATGCAAACAGATGGACATCATACCAAATGGACTGAAGGTGAAAAATCCATTGCTATCTACATACTGCACAGACCACAGTGAGAGATTATGCCATACGTTATCAAAGAAACTGAGGAACCACCTGATCAGCATCCTATACAGCAAACAGAAAAACATCAAGAAAGAGCTCTCCAACCTGGAGACTCTCATAAATAACCAACCCTCCACACAAACGGACTTTACTAAAATAAGACAGGAGATCTACATTACACACTTCACCTCTCTACAAAGGAAAAAGGACCGTAAGCTGTCTAAAATCCTACCTGCCACATGGGGCCACAACAGGGGTACCCCTAACTCACCCAGCAATATCGTCAATTTATCCAGCTACACACTCAACCCAGCAGAAGAGTCTGTCCTATCTCGGGGACTCTCCTTTTGCCCCAGCACCCCCACGAACATGATACAGTTCTGTGGTGATCTGGAAGCCTACTTTCGCCGCCTCCGACTCAAAGAATACTTTCATGATAACACTGAACAGCGCACTGATACACAGATACCCTCCCACCAACAACACAGGAAGAAGAACTCCACATGGACTCCTCCTGAGGGTCGAAATGACAGTCTGGACCTATACATAGAATGCTTCCGCCGACGTGCACAGGCAGAAATTGTGGAAAAACAACATCGCTTGCCTCATAACCTAAGTCGTGCAGAACGCAATGCCATCCACAGCCTCAGAAACCACCCTGACATTATCATCAAAGAGGCTGATAAAGGAGGTGCTGTTGTCATCATGAACAGGTCTGACTACCAGAAGGAGGCTGCCAGACAACTCTCCAATACCCAATTCTATAGGCCGCTTTCCTCAGATCCCACTGAAGAATACACTAAGAAACTACACCATCTACTCAGGACACTCCCTACACTAACACAGGAACAAATCAACATACCCTTAGAGCCCCGACCGGGGTTATTCTATCTACTACCTAAGATCCACAAACCTGGAAATCCTGGACGCCCCATCATCTCGGGCATTGGCACTCTCACTGAAGGACTGTCTGGATATGTGGACTCCCTACTCAGACCCTACGCCACCAGCACTCCCAGCTATCTCCGTGACACCACAGATTTCCTGAGGAAACTACAATGCATTGGTGACCTCCCAGAAAACACCATCCTAGCCACCATGGATGTAGAGGCTCTCTACACTAACATCCCACATACAGATGGAATACAAGCTGTCAGGAACAGTATCCCTGATGATGACACAGCACAACTTATTGCTGAGCTCTGTGACTTTATCCTCACGCACAATTATTTCAAATTTGGTGACAATATATACCTCCAGACCAGTGGCACCGCTATGGGCACCCGCATGGCCCCACAATATGCCAACATTTTTATGGCTGACCTGGAACGACGCTTCCTCAGCTCCTGTCCACTCATGCCCCTTCTCTACCTACGCTATATTGATGACATCTTCATCATCTGGACCCATGGGAAGGAGGCCCTGGAAGAATTCCACCATGCTTTCAACAGCTTCCACCCCACCATCAACCTCAGCCTGGACCAATCTACACAGGAGGTCCACTTCCTGGACACCACAGTATAAATAAGCGATGGCCACATTAACACCACCCTATACCGAAAACCAACCGACCGCTACGCCTACCTTCATGCCTCCAGCTTCCACCCCGGTCACACCACACGATCCATCGTCTACAGCCAAGCACTGAGGTACAATCGCATCTGCTCCAACCCCTCAGACAGAGACCAACACCTACAAGATCTTCACCAAGCATTCTCAAAACTACGATACCCACACAAGGAAATAAAGAAACAAATCAACAGAGCCAGACGTGTACCCAGAAGCCTCCTGCTACAAGACAGGCCCAGAAGAGAAACCAACAGAACTCCACTGGCCATCACCTACAGTCCTCAGCTTAAACCTCTCCAACGCATCATCAGTGATCTACAACCCATCCTGGACAATGATCCCTCACTTTCACAGACCTTGGGAGGCAGGCCAGTCCTCGCCCACAGACAACCTGCCAACCTTAAGCATATTCTCACCAGCAACCACGCACCGCACCATAACAACTCTAACTCAGGAACCAACCCATGCAACAAACCTCGATGCCAACTCTGCCCACATATCTACACCAGCAACACCATCACTGGACCTAACCAGATCAGCTACAACATCACCGGCTCATTCACCTGCACGTCCACTAATGTTATATATGCCATCATATGCCAGCAATGCCCCTCTGCTATGTACATTGGCCAAACTGGACAGTCACTACGTAAGAGGATAAATGGACACAAGTCAGATATCAGGAATGGCAATATACAAAAACCTGTAGGAGAACACTTCAACCTCCCTGGCCACACAATAGCAGATGTAAAGGTTGCCATCTTACAGCAAAAAAACTTCAGGACCAGACTCCAAAGAGAAACTGCTGAGCTCCAGTTCATTTGCAAATTTGACACCATCAGATCAGGATTAAACAAAGACTGTGAATGGCTATCCAACTACAGAAACAGTTTCTCCTCCCTTGGTGTTCACACCTCAGCTGCTAGCAGAGCACCTCACCCTCCCTGATTGAACTAACCTCGTTATCTCCACACTGATATATACCTGCCTCTAGAGATTTCCATTACTTGCATCTGAAGAAGTGAGGTTCTTACCCACGAAAGCTTATGCTCCCAATACTTCTGTTAGTCTCAAAGGTGCCACAGGACCCTCTGTTGCTAGAATACCATACCTATTACTGGGCATTGACAGAAGACAGGGCCCATATCCTGCTCAGTACAAGTCAAGAGAAGGGTATGCAATAGGGGGTTAGATCTGATGGCATAGATCTATAACATGGTACCAATTTTTTTTCCCACAGGTATTAGCCATTTTGATTTCACATTTCATGGGGAGAACATTGACTAGATTTTTCAGTAAGAAAACTGACATTTGCTTTGAATTAGGCAAGTGTTAGCTAATTTGTCTAATTTCAAAACCTCTCAAACATCATGGCTCTGAAAGTTTGACTTCAATATGCATTTTCTTTCCTCTTGCTTATGACAGTGTGTGAAATAAAAGAGCAGGAAAGAGTCTACGGGGGGAAAAAATGGGCTGAAAAAGAAGTACACCATGGGCAGAAGGGAAAACAAAAACCACTGTGAAAAAAAATGAAGAAGAAAAAGGGAGAGAGAGAAGAATCTAAGCAAAAAATAAACACAGTATATGTCACTCATTCATGCCAGGCTAGCTTGGGGTGAGGAGGTGTGTGTGTGTGTGTGGGTGGGTGGGGGGGTTATACTGTTCTTTAATATAAAGTAAACACTTTCCATTAGGTAAAATAAAATTTAAAATATATAATCTCTCAACAGACAATGAAGACAGGGGCATATCAAAACAAATTCCCGACAAACACCATACAGTGACATTTGAACATACCACTAAAGATGTTACCTGAGATGATATTTTATGAAGAGTTTTCATTTTGTTCTCATTTTATTTTTGAACAATGACTGTCTCTTAGAGATTTAAGTGAAAAGTTATCATTATTTTAGTGTTCTTGAAATAATTGAAATTTGTTGGGCATTGCTGACAGACACCAGGGACAGTAGATCTCAGAATGTAGATGATATGGCCAAAGCAGAAGAGGTAATCCATATAATATTTAGACAATTATAAGCAGTAATTATATTTCATGTAATATGTAGAGAACGAGAGAGAATAATTTGAAAATGGCTGAGAATGCTGACTCTGCTGGTGGAATAAGAGATTTAATCACTGAAAGATTTAGTGGTGAATGGCAATTGTATTAGAAGAAGCAGTTGATGCTATTTTCATAATACTTGAAATACTTCATAATACTACATAATACTGTGTCATTCCCTGAATTGGTGCCATTCACATTAAGCATGATCCTATAAGGTGCTAAGCACTCTGCCCACAACCCATCAAGGAATTTAAACATATCCTTAACTTAGAATCGCAGCTGAAGACATCCACCATCACACATTGTATTTATGAATCTCTTCACCCTTTACTAATCTGAAGTCACTTTTAACACTGCACTGCATTTCAATACAATAGTTTAGGACAGAAGGTGAAGAATACCTTATCTACTTGAAACTAGGGATGTGTTTTATATGTATGCAGAATGCAATTACTTAAATTTGACCAGGACACTATGGTTATCTCCTCCATAATGAACCATGTTGTCAGGACCACAGTTTTAGGTTTTATTCAAAATGCAGATACACTCTATGAGTCTATTTCATCTCCTCCAGTCTCAGGAGATTTGATCTTCTGACCCCAATCAAGTGAAGCAATCACAGAGGTCAGCAGTCCCAATTACTACATTTATACAGAGATCCAGGTTTGTGTGTGTGAACAGTAAGAAGCCATAAAGTTTGGGTGAGTTTGAGTCTGTGCAATTTGTTGTGATATGTGTTTTGAAACAATTCTGGAAAGCTTTCCTATCCTTTATCATCTGCATATCTTCTGCATGAGAACTGATTTTTTTTTTCAATAGTGTCTTTTGAATCACACTCAGGAGTATTTTTTCCTGTTTAATTTGTATTTATATTTTAATTCTTGCTACTAGACGTTAGAGAGCTATCTTAAAAATGAATCTGAGTCTTCAATAATACAGATGCAATCACTGCATGCATACATTTCACTCATCAAAATATCAGCCAGGGATTTTTAAATTTATAATATTGTTATGCTACTCAAGGCAGAGATGAGTTGTACTACATGCTCAAAAGATTTCTATTTCCCAGGGAATTGCAGACATGGTGGCATTAAATTCTCCTGTAGTAGCTTACTAGAGGTTTGATGACCTTATATAAAGACATGCTAACAAAAGTTATAAAAATATGAAAAAATAAATTTATTTAAATGGGCTAATTAAATGGGTTATCCTACAATATGAGTCCCCTTTGTCTATACAAGTTTTAAGAGCCATTAAGATCCTTCTGCTTTGTAATTGAGTTGGTTTAATTGTGAGAAGAGTAAAGGCTTGTGAATGTATGAAGAGGAAGAATAATAAACTTCAAACAGGTTTCCTTTTGTGTTGTAACACAGCTATAGATGGGGAGGGCAACTGATTCTCAGTTGTGGTTCTGTCATGCATCGGGGCTTGGATGAAGTGACTTTTTGGTTGTGTCTACGCTAGTATAGATGAAGCCTTTGAGAGTATGTCTATATTGCAATCAGGAGGTGTGATTGAAGCTCCTGTGGGCATACTAACTAGATCAAAGCTAGTTCCACTAACAACAACAGTGTAGTCATGGTGGCATGGGCAGCAGCACAGGTCAGCAGTTCAAGTGTGTACCCCGGGTCCTGGGCCGGGTTGTAGTTGAGAAGCCAGCTCTTGCCACCTTGGCTACACTGCTACTACTACAGCTAGCTTTGATCCAGCTGCATTCAGGAGGTGTGACTGCAGTTTATGTAGGTATACCTGAGCTACGTTTGGTCTAGCTCAGGGAACGGTAACCTTTGGCACACGGCCCATCAGGGAAATCTGCTGGTGGGCCGGGGCAGTTTGTTTATCTGCAGCATCCACAGGTTTGGCCGATCACAGCTCCCACTGGCTGTGTTCGTCGTTCCAGGCCTATGGGGGCTGCAGGAAACGGCGGCCAGCACATCCCTCAGCCCGCACCGCTTCCCGCAGCTCCCATTGGCCTGGAATGGCGAACCTGCAGACGCTGCAGGTAAACAAACTGTCCCGGCCCACCAGCGGATTTCCCTGACGGGCCGCGTGCCAAAGGTTGCTGATCCCTGGTCTAGCTGAATCAAATGCAGTGAATGCATTTCCTCCTGAATGCAGTGTAGACATACTTTGAGGGCTTGTCACACAGGTATGTCTATCACACACATTCTTAGAGGGACTTTAATGTGTCTATGGCAGAATTAAGACACAAATTTTTATACAACAATTGTGGACTATGTTGTGTGTGTGGAGGGGGGAATTCTGTCTGTAACTTGCAGAGCAGGCTGTTTGTTTCTTGCAAAAGCTCTGAATGTTTTACTACTTCATAAAGTTTGCTGCTGTTGCTTCCCTGTTTTGTCCATCCTAGTTCAAACTAATAATAAGAACTATATACATATCAGAAAAAAAAAACACTACTTGATTAAAGCAGAGTTCATAGTTGGAGGGGAAAAAAATCATAAATACTCATTCAGATGCAAAAAGGGAATATTGACTTTTTAAAATTTATGGATTTAAGCTAGAAGGAACCATTAAGATTAGGCTTGACAGGCTTTTCATTGATAAATGTAGATTTCACCTGTCGTACATAAATTGACAAAATATTTCCAAGAATAATAATCTAAAATTTACAAATAGACAGAATAAGAAAAATGTCTGAAAAATGCTGCTTGAGAACTTCTTAGAGTCAAAATCCAGTTATTTGGACCTTTGGATTAGGATTTCTACAAATGGACTAGTGAAGCAATAGTAAAAAATAGGTGTGATTTAAGAATATTCAAATATTTTAACACGTGATATTGACAATTTGTATTTTAACTAGGGCTGTCAAGTGATTAAAAATAATTGTGATTAATTGTGTGATAAAAAATAATCATGATTAATCGTGCTGTTAAATAATAATAGAATAGTATTTATATAAATATTTTTGGATGTTTTCCACATTTTCCAATATATTGATTTCAGTTACAACACAGTATACAAAGTGTAAAGTGCTCATTTTATATTTATTTTTATTATGAATATTTGCACAGTAAAAATAAAGAAATAATATGTTTCAATTCACTTAATACAGTGTTTCTCAAACTGGGGTCGCCGCTTGTGTAGGGAAAGCCCCTGGCGGGCCGGGTCGGTTTGTTTATCTGCCCTGTCTACAGGTCCGGCCGATCATGGCTCCCACTGGCCTCAGTTTGCTGCTCCAGGCCAATGGGAGCTGCTGGAAGCAACGCGAGCTGACGGACTTACTCGCCGCTGCTTCCAGCAGCCCCCATTGGCCTGCAGCAGCGAACCGTGGCCAGTGGGAGCCGCGATCGGCCGAACCTGCGGACAGGGCAGGTAAACAAACCGGCCCGGCCCACCAGGGGCTTTCCCTACACAAACGGCAACCCTGTAGTGCAATCTCTTTATCATGAAAGTTGATCTTACAAGTGTAGAACGATGTAGAAAAAATAACTGCATTCAAAAATAAAACAATTTAAAACTTTAGAGCCTACAAGTCCACTTACCCCTACTTCTTGTTCAGCCAATTGCTCAGACATTTGCAGGAGATAATTCTACGCACTTCTTGTTTACAGTGTCACCTGAAAGTGAGAACACGCAATCACATGGCACTGATGTAGCATGGCATTCGCATGGCATTGCAAGATATTTACGTGCCAGATGCACTAAAGATTCATTTGTCCTTCATGCTCCAACCAGCATTCCAGAGGACGTGTCCATGCTGATGATGGTTTCTGCTCGATAACAATCCAAAGCAGTATGGACTGATGCATGTTCATTTTCATTATCTGAATCAGATGCCACTAGCAAAAGGTTTCTTTTCTTTTTTAGTGGTTTGGGTTCTGTAGTTTCCACATCGGAGTGTTGCTCTTTTAAGAATTTTGAAAGCATGCTCTACACCCCCTTCCCAATCAGATTTTGGAAGGCACTTCAGATTCTTAAATCTTGGGTCAAGTGCTGTAGAAATCTCATATTGGTACCTTCTTTGCGTTCTGTCAAATCTGCAGTGAAAATGTTCTTAAAACGAACAATGTGCTGGGTCATCATCCAAGACTGCTATAACATGAAATATATGGCAGAATGCAGGTAAAACAGAGAGCAGGAAACATACAATTCTCCCCCAAAGAGTTCAGTCACAAATTTAATTAACACATAATTTTTTAACGAGCCTCATCAGCATGGAAGCATGTCCTCTGGAATGGTGGCCAAAGCATGAAGGGGCATATGAAAGTTTAGCATATCTGGCACGTAAATACCTTGCAACGCCAGCTACAAAATTGCCATGCAAACGCCAGTTCTCACTTTCAGGTGACACTGTAAATAAGAAGCAGGCAGCGTTATCAACAAAAGAAAAAATCTACATTTGTAAATTATGCTTTCACAATAAAGAGCTTGCACTACGGTACTTGTATGAGTTGAACTGAAAAATAGCATTTCTTTTATCATTTTTAAAGTGGAAATATTTGTAATAAAAATAATATAAAGTGAGCACCGTAAACTTTGTATTCTGTGTTGTAACTGAAATCAATATATTTAAAAGGTGCAGAAAAACATCCAAAATATTTATTAAATTTCAATTGGTATTCTATTGTTTAACAGTGTGATTTAAACTCTGAAGCCTCTCCTCCCATAATAATCCAGAACTGTGAGTGTTTAAATTGATAAAAATAGAAAAAATGCTTATGACCCATAATTTTGCACAACTATGAAGATTTAAATTGATATACATCTAAAATGCTTTAAATTAAGATCAATAGTATCCTTTGAAATTATTTAAAAAATTAAAAATGGAATTCTGCCAAACCTAATTATGATAATCTAATCTGACCCGCAAAACACAGACCATAGAATTTCACCTAAGAATGTCTGCATCAAGCCCATAACTTCTATTTGAGCCATAATATATCTTTTAGCAAGACTAAATAGTCTTGATTTAAAGTCTTCAAGGGATAAAGACTATTACATACTTAAATAAATTTAATAACACTGACTATTAAAAGTTTTGTTCCTTATATCTAGTCTGAATCCTAGCCCTAGCTTCCAACCATTGCACATTTGACCAAGTTGCAATATTTTCATATTTTCTTTCTACAAATATGCAGACACTCAGTCTTCAGTAGTGTGACTTCTCACAAATAGTGATTTTTTAGCTAACATATTTCGCTCATGAATATTTTCTGAAGGCAAATACTATATTGTATATTTATTTGATTCCAAAATCTGCAATTTGTTGGTTGCTGCAGTTATATAATTTTTATTCTTCAGTTGGAAGGCATATGTAATTAACAAAACACAAACTGCAAATTCTACAATCAAACATGCTTAGTTTTAACTTTATAGTCTGTTGATTAATTACATTTGTTATACAAGTTGCACTCCAAGGGGAAATTCCTCGCTGGTGCATATTGTTATAGCTGCATTGAAGTCAACAAAGTTAAGATAGGTTTCAGAGTAGCAGCCGTGTTAGTCTGTATCCGCAAAAAGAACAGGAGTACTTGTGCACCTTAGAGACTAACAAATTTATTAGAGCATAAGCTTTGGTGGGCTACAGCCCACTTCTTCGGATGCATCCGAAGAAGTGGGCTGTAGCCCACCAAAGCTTATGCTCTAATATATTTGTTAGTCTCTAAAGTTAAGATAGTTTACATCAGTTGAGGATCTTCCTTCAGAAATGCAAAATGTTCCTGATCTCTCAGTTCAATATGTTTTCATGATAAATTACCATCTCTTCCTTCTTTCTACTGAGAAGAAAAAAAATTCAAGAATAATGTTCAATTATTCTCTGCCCTCAATTCTCCTATTTCACTATTCAGATCTTTACAGTTTTAAAAATATCTCTAGCTGACTGACAAGTTTATGAACCTAGTCAGGAAAAGCAGTGCTGTTTGTCCAGTTCGTCCATAATAGATCAATAAACATTCAGTTCTGCACTAAGATCACTGTGAAAAAGGTTTAAGAATACTAATGTTGGAGGATTAAGAATATTAATTTTGGAGAAATCAGAACATACTATGTCGGACTTCAAAAGTTTCTGTCTTCACAACATTTTTTTTAATTTCTCCTAATTAGAAATAGGGTTACCTGTTTTCATACTCTCTCTGTAATTTCCTTGTATCCAAATATCAGCTTTCATTTGCTAACAAACCCCAAATCACATTGTATTGCTGCCATAATAGCCAAATCAGTATTCCATTAGTTACAAGGAAATGGAGATCTGGTAGCATTTGGAAATCAGTATCTGTGATTATATAGAATGATTCATCACTTCCTACCAAATTTCACATGACTTCTCTGTTGTGTAATAACGTATAACACTTATATATCACTATGGATGCACAAAATACTGTTCAAGTATTATCTGAATAATTTTCACAACATTACTTTGAGGTAGATGTTATTATTCCATTTTACAGATAAGTAAGAAGAGATTCAAGAGGTTAAGTAGTTGACCCAACTCCCCCCCGCCCAAAAAAGATCTCTATTTCATCCCTGATTCACGATATTCTTATTAAGTTCTTGTAATATTACAACCAGAGTAATAGCTGTGTGAAAAAGAAGAAAGTTGATTTTAACACAGAAATCCGTAATTAGTCACGATGGGCTCAACCCAGTCAAAAAAAGACAAGAAGCTCCAAGAGTCTCATGCATCTCACAGTTGAAGAGTCCATTCACAGCTCTCACAGGAAAATCACTTGTCTTCCACTCTCCTAGAATACTTTGTTGTTCACTGAAGACCACCATATTTTCACCACCACAATCCCTGACTTTTCATTTGTTATGTCACATTGGGCTGTTGTATGCAGAATGATTTTTCTAACCATTGCTTTCATTAACTTTTATTTTAAAATATGATTCTATTCTGAAAAAGTGACTGAGTAAAAATTCTATATTGGAATTCCAGGTTTATTGCCTCTTAATTTGCATATCAAACATGTTCAGTAAAGAAATTCTGTTTTTAACTGCCAGCCCTGCAAACTTCTCAAATCATCTTGAAGGCCTATTTGTTCATGTGAATGAGTTAAAATATTATTCTTATCCACATAAATTTCCTGAGGACAACAAAGAAGATAGGATACAATCCATGGAACAAGAACGAGGAGTACTTGTAATCAACAGACCTAAAAATCGCAATTCTCCAACAAAAAACCTCAAAAACAGACTCCAACGAGAAACTGCTCTCCATGTGTCAGTATATAATGCCTGCATCTGTAATTTTCACTCTATGCATCTGAAGAAGTGAGGTTTTTACCCACGAAAGTTTATGCCCAAATGTTACAATCCTTGTTGTTTTTGTAGGTTCAATCTGTTACACTATTTTAAATTTCTTATTTATAAAAATTCATTTTGAATATTTGAGTAAAAATCAAGAAGTTAGAGAAATTAGTTACAACACTATTAATTTCTTTAGTGTGAGAGATTAATAAAGTCCATTTGTTAAAGAGATAGGATTACTGAATAGCAGTAATCCATGCCTTCTCCATGCTTAGAAGGGCACTGTCACAAACCTAGAATGAGTTATTTTTACTACTGAGCCAACAAAATCTAGTAATATTTATCTTGATGCACATAAGCTTGTACAATTATCAAATATGTCTTTGTGGAATATCAGAATTTAAGGCATCCTATTGTTTAAGTATCTTGACACATTGCATGGATTTAATATTTCCAGAAAAGTCATTTTGGAAAAGATGCATTCACCTCCCAACTAATTTAAAACTAATAATTAACATAGCAGCTTTGTGAGTGTAATTCTTATTTCTTATTATCCTCCAGTAAATGCTATTGTTTAGAACAGATGAATCATTAGTTCATTCATCTGAAACAAATTCTTACTTTGGCCATATAAATGGTCTAGATGAAATACATATTTGAATAACTCAAAGAATCCCTTTTCTTTTCTTCAGCTGGTATAGACAAAAACAACTTTCATTGGACAAATACAAAAGCAAAATGAAATGCCTCTCCATCCATGACCTGCTGTGATGGCAGTTTGGGGTGCAATCCAAACCAGTGAGGTGTTCTGTCAACACTAACCCTGTAAGCCTGGGTCCCTCCATATGTTTTGCTGTTGTAGCTACCAGCTGGCATGCTAACAACCAGCCTACAGGCATGCAGGTCACACACTGAAGTGTCTGTGTGCTTGCACAGCCCTGGTTCAGCCTGTCAATAGCCCCATTCTGACTTCCAGCAGCCTTAGTTTCAATGAGAATGGTGATCCCAACACAGCCCCAGTCCTGAATTTTCCCAAAAGATGCTCTGCAATGTCCAGCCCTGGACAGTTCAGAGAAATAATGTAATTGTTTTGTTCCTCTAAAGACACAAAATACATGACAGCTTATAAACTAAATATACTCTTCCATTTAAACCGCAATGACTTGGTTTATAGTAAGAATAAAACAAATGTATTTACAATAGGACTTAGGTTAAATGACACCGAGTAAAATGTATAAAGATAGAGAGAGTTACAAGTAAAATAAAAGTAAAAACACGAAGCAAAAAATCTAAAGCTTAATCTAGCATGGTACAGTCTTTGCCTATGCCGGTTTCTCACCTATATTTAGGTTTCAGAGACTTCGACATTGCCTCCCACCCATGATTGAAGGACCCATCTTTCCCAGCTTGCAAGAGATCTGTTCCCTTGTGTCTGTGTAGACATGGATGTCAAAGATGGCTTCTGTCCTTGCTTATATCTTCCAAAATTCAATAACCTTGGTTCAAGAGACAGGATGACCTCATGCTGTTCTTCCCTTCCCATTCCACTGTATGATTTCTATGTAAATGGGGTTTCCATTGTTTCTGATTCCACCATGCCTAATGTACATAGGAAACTGGTAGATAGCTGTGGCATTCCCTCCTGTCTGTGGAGTCTGTAAAGCCTAATATCAACATGTATTTATAATTCCTTATATAGTGTTAATACATAGATTTCTCAATTATATTAATCACCAACATGTCATTAGCTTTCAGAAAGGACCTCACTCTATACACTTTGATCAAACAGTAATGTTATGTACAATCAGTTAATTCAGTTGCTTATCACTGGAGGTTCAGCCCCCTGTTTTTATAGAACAGTATATCTTTTAAATGGATTCTTCTGAAAAAGTTAAAATCCACCCTAAGCTCCTCTTTCCTGATGGGTGTAGATGAAACCATCCTGTCTCCTCCCCCATTTTTTAGTGTGAGGTTTGCCTCCCTTTTTGCTAACTTGATGGGTCTGTTTAGGTGATATGTAAATACATTCTTATTGTTTTTCAGAGTACTTCTCCTCCCAGGTGGAGGAGACACATTCTTTTATTTAGTGCAGACCGGTTTACCAAATTCTCCTGACATGAGTGGTTTAAACACTCTATAGTAAAAATATATAGTATATATCCATAACTCTTAATACCCACTGCACACATATATCACTCCAGAATACTAATAGTCAGTGAGTTATTAGTTTTCAAATGGTACTTCCAAAGAACCCTGGGTAAGACTGAGATGAGTGCATCCCAGTTTCAGTGAACTGCAGAGGGAATGTGGCCCAACACGAGTAAGCAGGAAAATGAATACCAGTGAAGCAATTACTAAACTAGAGCTGGCTAGACTGGAAGCAGAAGAAAAGGCAAAGGACCTGGAGTTTCAATTGAAACTCAAAGAAGCAGAGGCAACTGCACACAGAAGGGCTATGGAGGTAGAAACAGCCACGGAGGAGGCTGCCCATAAAGGAGCCCTGGAGTTAAGAGACAGAGAAATACAGGCCCAGATTGAGGCCCAGAAGCATGAACTGGCTGTTATGGAGTGGAAGAGACAAAATCCTCCAGCTGCTGACTCCACTTCCCCAAAAATCCAGAAATGGGAGCTACTATGTCCACAGTATGATGAATCCAGCGATATTGCTGAATATTTCATCACCTTTTGAGAGATCATGCACCCTCCATGCAATCCCTGAAGATAAAAAAATGACCACATTAATAGCAAAATTGACTGGAAGAGCTCTGGACATATTCAATAAGATGCCTATTGATAATGCTTCAAACTACAGTAAATTTAAGGAGCTGGTTTTGAAACAGTTTCAGATTAAACCTGAAACCTACAGGGTTAAATTCAGGAGTCTTAAAAGGGGATCTGGGTTGTGTAATGTGGCTTATATAAATGAAATGAGAGATTTGGTAGATAAGTGGGTGAGGGGGAAAACCCCTGACAGCTTGGTATCATCTGCAAACTTTAAAGGTGTACCCTCTATGCCATTATCTAAATCATTTATGAAGATGTTGAACAGAGCCAGACCTAGAACTTATTCCTATGGGACCCGCCTCAATATGCCTTGGCTGTGAACCACTGATGACTACTCTCTGGGAATGGTTTTTCCAACCAGTTATGCAACCACCTTATAGGTGCTGCATCTAAGCTATATTTCCCGAGTTTGTTTATGAAAAGGTCATGCAAGACACTAACAAAAGCATTATTGAAGTCAAGATATACCACATTTACCACTTCCCCCTTATCCACCAGGCTTGTTACTCTGTCAAAGAAAGCTATGAGGTTGGTTAATATGATTTGTTCTTGACAACTTCATGTTGACTGAAACTTATCACTGTATTATCATCTAGGTGTTTTCAAATTGATTGCTTGATTATTTGCTCTATTATTTTTCCGGGTACTGAAGTTATGCTGACTGGTCTATAATTCCCTCAGTGATCCTTTTTATAGATTGGCACTATATTTGTCCTCTTCCAGTCCTCTGGAATATTTCCTGTTTTCCATGAGTTTTCAAAGATAATCGCTAATGACTCAGCTATCTGCTCAGAGACAGATTGATTACTTGACCCAATGGCTAAAGAACAAAACCATCCACACAACAATACAACTAGCACACATAATTAGAAACGCACATATCCCTCATTTGCCACCCACACAAATCAATACAAATGTTGAGCTATTAAAAGAATGGGCAGCACACCACCAAAGAACAGACAGAGCCAGTCATTTTGGTGTATTCTCATGACTAGAGGAGAAATGATAGTCCAGGTTTGCAAGGACCATCCAGCCAACTGGCAGAGGGGCAAACAGGCATGGGAAATCTTGGACCTGACTCCCTGGAGGGAGGCAAGAAAGAAGCTGACAGAGGCAGCAACCATGTTTCATTGGGACTGAAGCACAACAGGAATTGTTAGAACAGAAGCTACAGCTGGGGAGGGACGGAGTGTAGCCAGATAATCATGTTCCACCTTCCCATGTCAAAAAATTTTTACAATTCACACAAGTTTTTAAAGGAGGCTGCAAAATAGATGCAAGTGCTGCATTATTCCCCATATGTTTTGATGTGTGGTAGAACTTTTTGTGAAATTGCAAATACCACCAAGTTAGATAGGCATTTTAGCTATAACTCATTTGTATTAAAAAGCTATTTTAAATTATTACAAATAAGTAACAGAACCAGAAAAAGTAATTTAAAAACAACAACCAACCAACCAAACACAAATCCATGAAAAACACTGTTAATAGACAGTAATGGTGCAACTGTAATGGTGCAGCATAACCAGTCATTCCCCATTGTCAGAATTGCATACTCAGTTAGGGGGAAACATAAAGATCAAGTTTAGTGAGGGCTACAAATATATTTTTTTTCATTCTTAACACAAATATAGTAACAGGGAAAGCACTGAGATAAATCCTATACCCTTGAAGATTGTATCTATGTACACTGAGTATATAGCACTTACATCTCAGTTAATCAACAAAGACAAGGTTACTGGAAAGAGGAATGCTTCATGTCCAAGGGAATATAATGGAGGGGAAAGGTGATAAATGAGTATCATTACTAACCATTTGGGATCAGTCCTGAGTTGTGCTCAATAAACGCTGGGTGTAGCTGAGAGGGCATATCTAAAAAAACGCTACTTGCAGCTCCCTGATCATAAGGCTGGTTCTCCAGTGGTTCTTTTACTGGCATAATGTAGAGCAGCTCTAGGCAGTTCTACTGTACACTGGTCTACTGTGGTTTGTCGCTAGCCTTTCAAATGTGGCTCATGTTTAGGTCAAACTTATTTGCTCTGAAACTTAAAAACATATTATAGCAACTAGAAGAAGGTTTCCAATCCCTAAAAAATTATTACAAAAATACATTGAAAAATTTAATCTCCTGTAGAAGTCACCCTATCCTGACTTCTTCATAGGCATCTCCTCACTTGGCATACATGTCAAGCATTGAACCAGTGAATGAAATACTCCCCAGTTGTGAGATACATTCTGCATATATAATATCTGTCAGTCCGTTCCTATATACCTAGGAGATTCACATATAAGAGAAAAGTGATATGAAATGTTCTCATGTTACTTCCTTAAATTATACAGTCAGCATCTGAGCAACACAAAGTTGACCATGAACTTGAAAAAGGAAACAGTATACAGTAGTTATGTAGCTTATGCACATCAGCATTCTCCTGAGCACTTAAATTGAATATTGATACAAACTGTATTATGGAAAGCAGTTAGAATAACAATTCTTGCTTTCTTCTATAGTTTATAAGGATGGTAAAGAGATATTAACCATCTACCAAATATTGGTATGCATTGTAGTTTTAATAGTCTAATTCTATGCCTTTTCTCTGTATTAAAAATACAAACAAAAATAAATGCAACAATCTGTCCTCATTCAAGAAGTGGAATAATATACTACAAACCATAGATTCAACCCTCAGTTCACAAATCCTAATCTTTAGCAAAACCTTCCTTCCTCAAAAGACTCATAAGACCTGGGACTCAAATACTTCTCTGAAGCTCAAGAAATCTTAGCTGTTTGAAATCAAAGAGGAACAAATCCCAAAATTAATCGAATACTGAATTCACATGCCTAAATTTTATCACCACCTATACCGTATATTGAAAATGTATATACACAAAGCCATACCCTTTATTATATTGCCACATTTTAGAGGAAAGTTACTTTGTACTTTTATTATTTTTTTTTTACTTTTCTTATAGATATTCTTTTTCATATCTCTGCATACAGCCAGGTTCACACTGTAAATTCTTCAGAGCATGGAACAGGTTTTCCCACTTCTATCATAATGGGGCATTACCTGAAGACAAAGACCTAGTCCTTAGGAATGTGGTAACATCAAACCTAGGATATCTGCATGACCAATGGCTTACACAAGAAAAATATATGAAAAATGACTAAAATATGAAACATAGTTTGGTGATTCACACCATTATGTATACATTATAATGGTTTTTAAGTACAACATCTGTTTCAAAATGGTCTTCTCATTGTTTGAATCACGTTACCATACCATCCACCTGCATAAAGCAGCAAGAGGTTCTGAAGACTCTGATCTGCAGAATTCTTCTTTACTCTCTAAGCTCCAGGAGTAACTTCTATCCTCTTTGTAGGCCAGTCACTGGAATAGGACTTGACATACATCCTCCCAGTGAGTACTGGTGAGCAGTAGAGTATTGGTGATTAGGAATCGTGGATTCTATCCATGGCTCTGGGAGGTGAGTGTGGTTTATAATACAAGATATGACAAACCAAACTGGTTTAATCACTCCAAAAGGAAGTGAAATGTATTCTATGAATCAGCACAAGAGCAGTAACACAGTGGTCAAAGGGTTAATTACAAAGTATTTTAGATTTCTTGCAAAAGGAGTACAAAGACAAGTGAGACAATCTAGTAAAAACTTGCTGATTTTTATACTCTTCTTATTCTATCTGTTTCTTTTTTTTTTTCATTCAACCTTCATGAAATGTTCAAATAGTGCTCAAAGTTCATATTCTATGTTTTGGTTTTGCCATGTCAATGATTTTTAAAAAAATAGAAACGAAAGGTTTAAAGCTCCGGTTAAGCTGAACTCTGTAACACAATCCTTAACTATGGAGTCACAACCAGCACCTCCATCATTTCTAACCCAAACTTCCCCATTTCAGCTTGATCTGCTAGTTTGCCTCATCCATTGGTTGCATCTTGGTTTATTTATTTAATTATTAAAAAATCTCTGGGCGATGACAGCCATTTATTATATATGTTTGTAGAGCACATAGCACAAGGGGGTTCCACCTGGTTTTAGCCTTTAGGCATTACTCCAATATAAACGTATAATAAAATAACAATAACAATTTTACTGTAAGGGATCTCCGAGGAGATAGAGAACAACCAGGAGAGAGATTGGCCAGACTTTCCTTTAATAATAAGATAGCAATTCTCTCCAATACCAATGCTGATTTCTGATGCCTTGAAAATGGAAGGGTGCCCAGAGTGTGGCTTGAGTTTGTGTTGTCCAAGCTCAAGCCTCCTGAACAAATAAAAGCTCAAACATATCTGGTTTGCCAGTCTTCTTGTTCACCCACTAGCTGAAAGCAGAGTGATAGGTAGGTGCAATTTCAGCACTGAATATTAATAGATCTAGGTTTCGGCAGAGTAAATCTCCCTTCTAATTTACATAACCAGCTGTAGCAAGCTGAACAGATGTGATAAAAGTAAGCAGCTATCTATAATGAGTTTGTTTTTCGTTCTTCACATTTCAAAGAGCTTCCTACCACATATTAGACAAGATGTATACAAATACATAAATATATTATTCACATCATCCTCCTAATAAAAATATTCTTTAAAAAAATCAGCAATACTTTTGGGAACACCTAGGTGTTCCTAAGAAGTTCTCCCATCCATGCACTCAGACTAGCCCTGCTTAGCTCCTGAGATGTGAAAGAATCATGATAGAAAAGATATCACTGCATCAGCTGCTGAATATCTACTGCTTTGAAGAGAGGATTTATTCCACTTCAGTCCCCTATATGTTTCTCCAGTCTAGAAAGCCCTTGATGGAACTAGAATTAACTGTCTTATGGTTCTTGGTGATCATCTTGAAATCTTCTCTCTGGCTAAAAGTCTGACTACACATGGGCCTTATTCTGCTCTTACTTCTGCTGATTTAACTGTAATGTAATACCATCACCATAAATGTATTTACTTCTGATTAACATCATTGTGAGAGCAAAATCGAGTCCTTTGAGTGTTGCAGGAGATAGACATCAATATTAGTGCAAAAATGGATATTAATAAAATTATTGCAATTTGTACTTATAATGCTTAGTCGCTGAAAACTTGTCTGCATCATTATTAAATTTCTAAGATACCTACAATTATTTTTATACCCATGCTGCTTGGAGAATATAATGCCACTACTTATGTTTTTAGTTGCTTATTTTATTAAATGAGATGTTGAAGCTAATTAAATAAAATTTATGAGGCTTCTGCTTTTTGTCACTCAGGAACGAGTCTCAAGTGTTGAAGGTGATAACATCCTCGACCACTAAAGGGTGCTTATACAGACTCTAAAATGTCTTTATAATTTCTATCATATTTTAATTTTCTATACTATTTTCCTTTACACTATATTTTGAAAGGTGTATATAAGGATTAGTTATTGTGATTTTGTTTGAATAATATATTTGATAGAAGATTTATTTGCAAATTGCAAATGGTGTAAATGACATATCTTCATTTTAAGGACCATTTTGGTTAAAAGGCAAACAGCCAATGAATTACCTTATCAAAACCAGGACACACTAGTCTAGTAGAACTTTGCAAAATATTAATGTTTTAGGAAGAGTCCAGAACACCTGGAGCACCTGGAAAAAGTCTTCGAGCGCATCCGGCAGGCAGGACTAACTGTCAAGGCTAAAAGTGTCAAATAGGCCAAAACAGAGTGACTTACCTGGGGCACCAGGTGGGTCAAGGAACTATAAATCCCCTACAGGCCAAAGTGGATGCTATCCAAAAGTTGCCGGTCCCAAAGTCAAAGAAACAGGTCCAATCCTTCTTAGGCTTGGCCGGATATTATAGGCGATTTGTACCACACTACAGCCAAATCGCCACCCCACTGACAGTCCTAACCATTAAGAAACAGCCAAATGCAGTTCAGTGGACTGATAAGTGTCAGAAGGCCTTTCACCAGCTTAAGGCGACACTCATGTCTGACCCTGTGCTAAGGGCCCCAGACTTTGACAAACCGTTCCTAGTAACCACAGATGCGTCCGAGCGGGGTGTGGGAGCAGGTTTAATGCAGGAAAGTCCGGATCAAGAATTCCATCCTGTCATGTTTCTCAGCAAGAAACTGTCTGAGAGGGAAAGCCACTGGTCAATCAGTGAAAGGGAATGCTATGCCATTGTGTACGCGCTGGAAAAGCTACGCCCATACATTTGGGAACGGCGTTTCCAACTACAAACAGACCATGCTGCGCTACATTGGCTTCATACCGCCAAGGGGAAAAACAAAAAACTTCTTTGGTGGAGTTTAGCTCTCCAAGATTTTGATTTTCAAATACAACACATTTCAGGAGCTTCTAACAAAGTGGCTGATGCACTCTCCCGTGAAAGTTTCCCAGAGTCAACTGGTTAAAAATTGTTCTTGGAATGTGGGATATATTGTTAGATTTTATATAATCAGTAGTATGTCTAAAGGTGCATGTGTCTTATTAACTCTGTTTTCTCCTAGAGCTCCAGGAAGAAATCACAGCCAGTGTGGGACTGGCCGTCCAACACTATCTGTGATTTGGGGGGCATGTCATAACTATAAAGGGAAGGGTAACAGTCCTCCTGTGTACAATACTATAAAATCCCTCCTGGCCAGAGACTCCAAAATCCTTTTACCTGTAAAGGGTTAAGAAGCTCAGGTAACCTGGCTGACACCTGACCCAAAGGACCAATAAGGGGACAAGATACTTTCAAATCTTCGTGGGGGGAAGGCTTTTGTTTGTGCTCTTTGTTTTGGGGGGAGTTCGCTCTTGGGACTAAGAGGGACCAGACATCAATCCATGCTCTCCAAATCTTTCTGAACAAGTCTCTCATATTTCAAACTTGTAAGTACAACCAGGCAAGCCGTGTTAGTTTTATCTTTGTTTTCTCAACTTGTAAATGTACCTTTTGCTAGGGTGTTTACCTCTGTTTGCTGTAACTTTGAACCTAAGGCTAGAGGGGGTTCCTCTGGGCTCTTTAGGTTTGATTACCCTGTAAAGTTATTTCCATCCTGATTTTACAGAGATGATTTTTACCTTTTTTTTCTTTAATTAAAAGCATTCTTTTTAAAAAACCTGATTGATTTTTCCTTGTTGTAAAATCCAAGGGGATTGATCTGGACTCACCAGGAATTGGTGGGGGGAAAGGAAAGGGGGGACGACGATTAATTCCTCCTTGTTTTAAGATCCAAGGGGTTTTGGATCAGTGTTCACCAGAGAGTTGGTGGAAGAGTCTCTCAAGGCTACCCAGGGAAGGGACTTAGCACATTGGGAGTGGTGGCAGCAGACCAGATCTAAGCTGGTAGTTAAGCTTAGAAGTTTTCATGCAGGCCCCCACATCTGTACCCTAAAGTTCAGACTGGGGAAGGAGCCTTGACAGGGTGCAAAAAGGAAGCATAACAGATGTTATTAAACATTATAAAACTACTTTGTAAAAGTGAGCTATTCTTTACCCGCTTTACAAGAAAAAAGCCTCAGTTTCAGAGCCCCCACAAAGAATTATTGAATTACAGAATATCCCTACACCTGAGGGTAGGGATAGGGTCCAGAATGACTTAGACAAATTGGAGGTTTGGGCCAAAATAAATTTGCTGAGGTTCAACAAGGACAAGTGCAGAGTCCTGCGCTTAGGAAGGAAGTGTGCCCTCGTTGCCAAGAAGGCCAACATCATATTGGGCTGTATTAGTAGGAATATTGCCAGCAGATCGAGGGAAGTGATTATTCCTCCCTATTCAGCACTGGTGAGGCCACATCTGGAGTATTGCGTCCAGTTTTGGTCCCGCCAGTACAGAAGGAATTTGAACAAATTGGAGAGAGTCCAGCGGAAGGCAATGAAAATGATTAGGGGACTGGGGCACATGACTTATGAGGAGAGGATGAGGGAACTGGGGATATTTAGTCTGCAGAAGAGAAGAGTGAGGGGGGATTTGATAGCGGCCTTCAACTACCTGAAGGGGGGTTCCAAAGAGGATGGAGCTCGGCTGTTCTCAGTGGTGGCAGATGCTAGAACAGGAAGCAATTGTCTCAAGTTGCAGTCGGGAAGGTCTAGGTTGGATATTAGGAAACACTATTTCATTAGGAGGGTGGTGAAGCACTGGAATGGGTTACCTAGGGAGATGGTGGAATCTCCATCCTTAGAGGTTTTAAAGGCCCGGCTGGGATGATTTAGTTGGTGTTGGTCCTGCTTTGAGCAGGGGATTGGACTAGATGACCTCCTGAGGTCTTTTCCAACCTAGTATTCTATGATTCTATGAATGCTGAAAATAATTTATTTTAGCAATATGCTAAAGCTTTATGATTTGGAAATGTTTTGTAGAAAACTTTTGTAACTTCTCAACTGATGTTCCGTCTTAAAGGTGAAAACCTTGTAATTCTTTAGATCAGGGATCGGCAACCTTTGGCACGCGACCCACCAGGGTAAGCACCCTAGCGGGCCGAGCCGGTTTCTTTACCTGCCGCGTCTGCACGTTCGGCCAATCGCAGCTCTCACTGGCCTCGGTTCACTGCTGCAGGCCAATGGGGGCTGCAGGAAGAGGCGCGGGCCAAGGGATGTGCTGGCTGCTGCTTCCCACCGCCCCCTTTGGCCTAGAGCGGCGAACCGCAGCCAGTGGGAGCCGCGATCGGCCAAACCTGTGGATGTGGCAGGTAACCCAACTGGCCCGGCCTAAGGTTGCCGATTCCTGCTTTAGATGCTTGAATAGTGTATGGGCCTCTTTTGAGATGTATATTTACAAACATTTTGCAGTCAAATGCAAAGATCTAATGTAATAACTTTCTAATATCATTGCTATGTAAATAGAAAGATGTTGTATCTACCAATATGGAGTCAAATGATCTTGCAATAACTGTTTACCAGTGTAAGAAGCCATTTGAATATAGAATATTTATATGAATTGGGGAATTAGTTATCTAGCAATGCTTAAGCAATTTCCTTATCAATCTCAGAAAGATAAGAGCATCTCTCCAAAGACTATTAATAACATGAGACAATGCTGTCTCAGATGTAAGTTTAAATTTAAAGACCCTCTTTAAGAATTAGTTAAATTTTAAAAAATTGAGAACTGGAAAAACTTTTATATCTGGCGTAGGGATATGTGGGCCCATTTTAAGCAGATTTTCAATTACTATGAAGCCCCAATGGAACTTGAGGGATAGCTCAGAAAATGGATTGAATAAAAGAAGACAAAGTTAAAACTCGTACTTTAAAGATGCTCTGAGAAGTTTACGCCAGAAGAACAAAGGCAATTAGAAACCACTGCATATGCATAAACAGACTACATATTCATGAACTCAAGATAGTACTAAGACCAATTCACAAAGGTGCTGAGAAAATGAAATAATAACAGCTGTACATTTTTAATCCAGCCACGCCTGAAATGTGTGTTTTCTTCCTTTCATTAAATTGGAGAAAACAGATGGATATAAAGTCTCTCTGAACTGAACAAGCTTCACTCCCTGCTCACATCTATCATACCTCTCTCAGACTGTCTCCACAGGAAAGACAGCTAAGAACAAAGCAAACATAGAGCAGCATCAAGAAGCAACATGGCAACATCACCAAGAAATCACAATGTATTGGTGAGATGAAGTTGTAGACTACTGCCAGGGAACTAGATTTAAATTCTTCTTGAAATGATTTAAAGTGATATTAAAATACTATTGTAATGTAAGATATTGCCAGCTTCTCCTCTTAAACACCACATTGTTTTTAGACAGCTGGAGAGCAGACATATGCTAAGATTGTAAACAGAGGGAAACAATGCTAATTACGGCGGATATAAGATCCTTAATATTCATTAATTTGCCAATCTCAAGACTACTTAATGAATGGTTTTCTTTGACTAATTTAAATACTTTGTTTCATAGGGATTAGTTAAGCTTACTCACCTTTATTCACCATTTATAAAGTGTTTTAGTTATTCATGATATACCAAATAAGATTCACCTACCCTTAATTGAATTTCCTTTGACCATCTATGAACTGTTTTAGTATCTGTAACACATTGAAACAGGACTCATTACTACTTGGGGGAATAATAAACTTTGGCCATAACTTACTAGGAGAAGAGTGACCTCCAAGGTGTCACTCTCAAACGTGTAATCTCTGTTAAAAGCCCTCCACAGAGAAACATACAGAAGAGATTGTAACTAAAGAACCAACCCATGCAACAAACCTCGATGCCAACTCTGCCCACATATCTACACCAGCAACACCATCACAGGACCTAACAGATCAGCTACAACATCACCGGCTCATTCACCTGCACGTCCACCAATGTTATATATGCCATCATGTGCCAGCAATGCCCCTCTGTTATGTACATTGGCCAAACTGGACAGTCACGACGCAAGAGGATAAATGGACACAAGTCAGATATCGGGAATGGCAATGTCCCAGCCCTATGCTCTGTCATGGCGTCTGGATGGCCAATTGTCAGTCAGAAGGTCACATCGGTGTCGTGTGCAGCACCTTGGTGCTGTGTGCAGCGCCTTGGTGTCGTGTGCAACACATTGGGGCCGTGTGACCATTCTCGAACCTTCTGCCTGGTCAATTGTAGGTCACATTGTGCTACAATTCCAGCGGGCTGTGTGCATAAGCCTCGTGTGCCGTGTGCAGTGCCTGTTACGTAGGGGGCACCAGCTCGGAGCCTGGTTGGTGTAGGAGCGGGGAACCAATTAGATGCTAGCACGTGCAAGGGTCTTCGAACAAAACTATGTCTCTGGTCTAAATCAGCAGGAGTGTCCGTGTGTTAGCTGAAAGCCCTGATCACCCTTTCAGCCAGGATCTCCTCCGGACTTAGCTAGCTCGTGTCGTGTAATTTCGGGTTCCATCTCATCATGTCCTTGGTGTCTGTACTGCTGGTCAGCTCTGCCTGGAGTGTGGTATGCATGTATTGATTTTTGTAGATATTCTGTTGGTTAGGCCCTTTTTCTTTATTACTTGGTACCAAATCTCTTGTACAGTGTATAGAGGGCAAATTGTTACAGTTTATTCAGTTTTGTATGCTTGTTCTGGTTTTTGGTAAATAGTTGGTTGTAGATTCCTTGTTGTTAAATGTATATAGCTTGTTTTATATTACTGCTCTGGTAATATTTCTGGTTGGTTACTTGTTTGAATTTGTATTGTTGGTTGTTAAAAGTGCTCCTCCCCAGCCCAAGTTGTGATTTTTTCCCATTAATAAACGGCCACCTGTTTTTGAATTGCAATCTGCCTCTGTCTCAATTTTCCCCCTTCCACTTGATCCTCATTTGAACCTGTATTGGTCTTGGACAGGCAATATACAAAAACCTGTAGGAGAACACTTCAACCTCCCTGGCCACACAATAGCAGATGTAAAGGTAGCCATCTTACAGCAAAAAAACCTTCAGGACCAGACTCCAAAGAGAAACTACTGAGCTCCAGTTCATTTGCAAATTTGACACCATCAGATCAGGATTAAACAAAGACTGTGAATGGCTAGCCAACTACAAAAGCAGTTTCTCCTCCCTTGGTGTTCACACCTCAACTGCTAGTAGAGGACCTCACCCTCCCTGATTGAACTAACCTCGTTATCTCCATACTGATTTATACCTGCCTCTGGAAATTTCCATTACTTGCATCTGAAGAAGTGAGGTACTTACCCACGAAAGCTTATGCTCCCAATACTTCTGTTAGTCTTAAAGGTGCCACAGGACCCTCTGTTGCTTTATAAAGTAATCATTGTTTATTGTTTACATTCTGTTAAGTTTTTAATTAAGTTTTTCCCCCCTTTCCTTAATAATAAAATAGCTGTTGGTAATTCTGATTATGTCGCTTGTTTTAAATTGACATGTTTTTGAAAGCAGTGTTTCTCTAAGGACCCACCAATGGGTTGCAGGAAGGTTTTAGATGACCTGCTGGATACCGAGACCTCAATCTGCTTAGTATCATGGCAAACACATTAAAAAATCCACTAAAAAACAAACAAAAAACATTTTAACCTGTTATTTAATATACAGAAAAGAAGGAAAAACCAGTGAAAACCGGGGGCGGTTAGTTTTAATAGAAGATGTGTAGCTAAATCCTCTGCATTGCTTTAAAAATCTCAACCAGAATATGCCTCAGAGGTTCCTTAAAAAAAACCACAACTCTCTATTCAACAGTGCTGAAGGATATAAACCAAGAAAAGCAAATGTTATACTTTAATGCAACTAATTATAATAACAAAGCCAACTTAGTTCTCCTTCCCTCCTTATTGAGAGAGTTTCTTGTGAAGTTCTGCCACTTAATCAGCTATCCAAGCCTAGGTTATTACCTTTGAAAGTGTGAACTGAATTTGAAAGTACAACAGAGTCTATTGAAGCAACTCTGGCATTGCATGGCTTTTAAACTGACTGCAGATTCCAGGTTCAATGAACTGTCTAAAATGGAAAATATGTGTCGGGTGACATTGTTTACTCTATGTTTGGTCCAGCTGCCAGAATAAAAGTCATACCCGTATCTTCCATAGAATACAAGAATAAATCTTTTAAAGTCTATTCTCATAAACAAATTGTTGCTGGGCTCTTATCCTCCGATTCCATCTCCTTCTGCAGAGCAATTCCAAGTGCCACATCAGACTACCTACAAAATACTGGAAAAGCACCTGACATGCAAACTGACTTAAAAATTGCAGTATTGTGTGTTCTAGTAAGACATTTATGGACACACTTAAGGGTGTGAAAGCATGGGCCTTTTATCATCGTCCAGGACCGAAGCAGAACAACTGAAACAAATGTATCTCTCTATTGTTACTAGAAACTGAAAAGCCACCAGTGGCCAAATCTGGCAAAAAATGCTATATTTTTACTTGTGTTACCAACAACATTGCAAATATTACAGGCAAGTTGTGAGTGGATAAAAAGAACACTGTATTTTGCAATAAATGTGCAACATGTAATACCCCTATTGAATTTGGATAATGCCCCAGTTATACATGTGCCTATTAGGCTTCTAGGTAGGAAAAAAGGGTATGATTTAAATAATAGGCTCCACATCAGCCACTGAGAGTGAAACAATTTTTTTTCTGCTGACATGCTATATAAAAATATGCTTACACTTTTGCATTGTGCTGTGTACAATATGTTTTACTGTTTCAGTAAAACAAAACCCTATTCATTCTCTTAGGCTATTTGATCTGAACTTTATTTATTTATTTATGAATAATTAGATTATTTTAAAATGCAAATATCAACCTAATTGTGAAATGCAGAGCATGCAAATTAAATCATGTGAGTCAGCAAAATAAAACAAAATCTTAAATTTCTGAATTTTAATTGTAATCAGTGCTGGATTGCGTATTAAACAATTAGAGATCATTACACCATTTTGAAATATCAGTGGGAGAGTGTCAGAGATGATGAGTCTTCTGTGTTTACAAAAGACTCTGCCCATGGCATGCTGTGTGCTTTTGTGAACCATTTATCTTCTAGCTTAAGCCTGTCATAGTATGAAATATTGCAGCTGTGATTCTGCATGACAGAATAATGAAACATCGAAAAAAGGCTACACTGCAGTGATTTTTCCATAGAAACTTAGCCATGAGAAGTTGAAAAACTGCACATGAAATAGCTTTTCTTTTCAGTCCATCAAAAACTTTTTTTAAATCTAATACTCTGGTTAAAAGACCTGTTGTTTCTTTCTACAGATTCAATACACTATTGCATTGCTGCTCTTTGTTTCTATAATGATATTGGTTTAAATGACTTTAAATTATACTATATTAGAACACATTATATGTGGTGGGAATGTACAATTGTCCTTGTAGCATTCTGAATTGTGCATGTTTCCATTCAAAGTCTCTCTCTCTTGTGTGTACATATAATATATATGTATGTATGTATAATATATAAATCCCTACAGCACCATATGGAAGACTATCATATATGTTCCAACACTCTCTGGGAGAAGAAGAGTTACAAATACATTCAATATAATGAAAAAAATATGCCTTGCCATTCTCCTTGGTACCTGACTCAGAAATATTTTGTGTCAGCAATATGGTTTGAATACTCCTCCACTGTCTACAAAGCTGATCTGGACACCTTGCTTTGCATCTTGCTTTGTCATACTCCCTGTCAAATCTTTGGGCAGTCATGCAGCTCCTTCAGAATTTAAAAGGAAGATGTGTGGCTAGGACCAACTCAGTATTTAATAAGAGTGCACCAACTCAATATTTAATATGTGCCCTGTATAGAGATAGCCTAAGATGGCATTCAAATCCATATTAAGTTTAGGTGGGAATTTGCATTCAAGATTAAATCAGAGTTAGTGCTGAGAATTGAGAGCACCAAGATCTTTTATGAATTAATCTTGCAGTGAGTGATCCCTATACATTCTCTTTAAAGTACTTTGTCACCCTCAATGATGAGGACTACTGTATTAATGTAAGGTATTGTATACCTGATACTAGACACAAAATATATACAATGATGCATAATCAATTTTCAACATAAAACTTCAAATACTTTTAATTAAAAATATATAGCAAACCTTTTTTGCAATTCCTTTTGAGTGCAATTTGACAAGTTAGAGAGGTTAGCCGGTTGATCAAACACATTAATAACACAAGTGACCAAGCTGTGGAAACTATTTATCTAAAATTTGGAAGTGGTTTCTTTTTTTAAATAAAATGGGACCAAACAATTTATATGTCAGCATCAGTGTGATTAACTAACTAATAAGTATCAACTTTGAATTGTGACAGGTACTGCAGGAGACAGAAATTCCAATATATCTAGACAGTTTTGCTAGGTCTAAAGTATAATCTTAAACTGGACAGGAATAAATCTATAGCTGTGCAAATGTGCTTTCGATTACAATGCACGTTCCAGATTCTCTGAGGTTTGTGCACATAAGTCTTGGGCTGATGCAGGCCAGCATGGGACCTCCTCTCACTTCGCCCCACAGGCAAAAATTCCATCCTTAGAGCAGGCCACCTACAGAGTCATAGAATTGTAGGACTGGAAGGACCTTGAGAAGTCATCTAGTCCAGTCCCCTTCAGTCTCTACATTCACTCAACCCCAACTCCCTTCACACTCATACATCTTTTTTTCTTAAGAAGCTCTACCTTTTACTTTCAGAAATCCTGTAGAGTATTCAGTACATTGCATCCCCCTTCTGTCTCAGTTGTCTTCAGACAGTAGCATGATATTCTCTCCCCAACCCAAGTCTTTTGGAGTCCAGCAGGGTAAACCCACTTTTTCCAAAGGCTGAGGTCTTCAAAATATTCTAAGGCAGCTAGAAACCCTGTAATGGGGCCAAAGTACCAGCCGTGCTCCAGCTGCTAGTTTCTTTTTATTCACTGTATTATTTTTTCTGCTACTAGAATTCTCTTATAAACATGGAGAAACTTTAATAAAGACACTATAGACTGCAGTAGGGTGTATTTTTAGTATAGTCCATAATTTCTATACTATAATAGTACCCCCTATAGCACACACAAAAGTATGTTTATTCTAGATAAACCTAAGTTTGAGAGACAAACCAGAAAATCATGACATTTAAAAGTTAAGATAAATAATTTCCCTGCATTGTTTAGTCATGGTAAACAACATTAAATGGAAACACCACATTATATATCAACCTATAATCATTGCACAGGTAATTGTATCAATTCAATATGGGACATAATTAAATGCCAGATCATATTTTGGATAACCAAAAATCACATTTGTTTTTTACTGCTTCCTATTTAGAAGCTCAATAGTGTATTACACTTGATTATTATTACTGATAATTAATTATGTATTATGATTATTATTTGTATAACTTATTCTTCAGACTTTCTTAAAATACCCCCCTCAATATGCTGCTATTCCTCCTGATTATGATAAATTCACAAGACAAAAAAATAGGATTTTTTCTGGTACAAAAATCATTTAAAAAAATAGTAATGAGAAACAAATTGTTACAACTGAGAAACTCCTTTTATCTCTACAATTAACCAAACACCACCCGCTCCTCCTTTCTCACAGCCCATTTTCTTCTTATCTTAATGCAGGTAGAAACTGTTTTGATAAAGTGTTTAAATAACCTCCAACTCTTCATCTAGGGAACTACAAAATACATGACATACTATTAAAGAATTTCATTATTATCTTATCTTCTATTTTAAGCCCTTCCCTATTTGAACACATCCTTGAAATGGTTACACATAAAATGCAACTGTCTTCTATTGAAAATTTAAAGCATATACCTATTGTTACAGCATGCCTTAGGAAATAGAGTCTTATGGTAGTACTGTAGATTCTACATGCTTTCAATACCATGGGACTGGAGAAAGTTAAGATGGAATTGGTGTTGACTGAACAGTATGACATAAGCATAAAGCCAAGACTATAAATATTTTGAGGGAATATTCATTATATTTATCCATCCTACAGCTCTTTACTCCTCTTCATCTTATCACTAAACTGAATTATACTATCTTATTACATTCAACATATGTGCTATTTCTATCAGGCATCCTCTCTCCTCCTCAGTACTCGTAAAAGGTGTTAGATAGACATAACTGGAAACGGAAGTTCTCTATTTATTTGGAAAGGATGAACAATAAGGACACTCATTTTCTGCCATTTTCCCGAAAACCTGATATAGCAGGATACACAGCTAATGGGAGAAAGGCAGTTGCTTCTCTTTGCTTCTTCAAAACTGGGTGTCTGTTGAGATTTGCAGGAACTGTTTGCAAGGAATTTGATTTGGAACTTCCACTAACTACTAATTAGACATCAAATCAGAATGTGATGATAATTTCAGTCACTAGCAGCCTTGCCCAAATTTGATCTAATGACTCAGAAATCAATAATAGTCTGAGCTATCTAGTCCCCAGTTCAATGACTGGACATAATGTTGTGTTTGGTAGAACCTTGATACAATATTCTGTCATTTAGCTTCCCTTTTGTTTTGCCCAAACTGTCATTCTATCTTTCACACAGTGAAATCATTTCCTTACTCTTATGGTAGCACGTTGGGAGAAAGACGCTCTAAGCCAACAGGGGAGAGTTCTTCTGTCAGTTTAATAACTCTACATCCATGGAGGCAGTAGCTATGTCAGCAGGAGGAGCTCTCAGGCTGACGTAGTGCTATCTACAAAGGGGTGGATTCATCACATCCCTGAGCGAAGTAGTTTTACTGAAGTAAGTATATAATGTCTACCAAACTTTAGTTATATTTCTGTATCATATTTTATCTCTCTACCTCCCAACCAATCTTTCCACTGATCTTTCTTTTCAATAGTGTGGTATACCAGAAGCTTTCCATCCTGTATGTTAACTCTTTGGTTATCAGACACTGCAAAATCAATCTTTCATGTGACCAACTCCAATAAAGTTAAAGGCTGAAATCCTCATTCTCTCTGCAGCCACTTTATGTCATGTACAGGCCCTGGGTGGTTTAAAGGGGCCCTAAAAGACCTGGATCCAGCTTCTGGAGGATTCCTCTGGTGTAGAAACTGCAGAAGATAGCTGTAAGGTTGCCCACTGTGGACCTCTTAACAAACCCTCACACAGGGGTCATGTTGGGGGTGGGGCTGCTGGGCACAGTACTGCAGAGAGTCTGGGCAGTGCTGCAACTGAGAGGCAGGTAGAGATAGGCTGCTGTAAATCAGACAGGGCCCCATAAGTGCCTATATTACACCTGGGACTACAGAGCTGCCCAGGATTGGGAGGTTCAATAGTGCTTAATGACACCATAACCCTCCCCCCACCATCTTGCGCTGTCAGTTCTGTGCTGCATGTCCTTGAGGTTCAACACAAAATCACTACCAAAGAGTCATACTAACTTGCATAAGTGCTAAATTTGGCCCATTATTTTGAGAATAACATAGCTATATTACGTCAGCATTTATAATGGATTAAAAATAAATTACTAATATTTTCAAAAAGATGTTATTTTTACAAATATTGTGACCCATATATGTATGAATACATGAACTACAGATCAGAATGCATGACGGAAAATTACTGATTGTCAAAACTCTAACCAGCACTATCAGTTTACAATAGTTTATTTTAAGTGCACTGTATATATTTTCAACATATAAGTAATTACAAAATCCTTCCAAAGAGATAAATAGTGCAGAAGTAATTACAAGTATGAAAGAAACAGTTAAAAAATGAGACATCCTACTTACCAAACTCCTTGGGAACAGCAATAGAGTAAACACAGTTGTGACCAACACTGTAGTTTTTGGGGTAATTTGGTGATAATACCGTGCCTTCAGAGCCTGTCGACCGGCTCCCACATGGTGCTAGAAAGTACAAATGTATAGTATTGAATTATATAACATTCAAAGGGTGATCAACTTAAACGTGTCTAACACTGATTTAATTTGCTGCATGCTGTTATAATGTACTGCCGTAAATTATCTTAATGTTTACACTAGATTTAATTTGTGTATTATGAGCCCACACCTGGGATGATGAGTGCCTTCAACTCCCTTATATGTCAGTTGTATTGAGAGCTCTCTGTTGTTTGAATCATTATGTTTCTATATCACTTATCAACAGTCTTAAGATAACAATCTTCTGTATATGCCGTGTGCTATTATTCATTCCATTGAATGCTATTATTCATTTCTCAGATATTTGACAATCTCTTAAAGGGGCAGTTTATGTAGTCCCTACATCAGTGAGCATTTATTCCAATAATCCCACAATGCAAAAACAAAGTATAAAACAATTCAAATTATTTATCAAGGAGTAAAGTTGAGACTTGACTTGATATTGACTGCAGGGAGCTACACTGATTTACATTAGTTGAAAGGCTGGCCCCTTGTTTCCAAATATATCTAGCAAATAACATTAATATTTAAGCACATTAAAAACAAGCTAATCAACTTATGTTTGTAGATTTCTAAAACTGGCAATACACGTTTTCATTTAATATATGTAATTCATATTTGTCGAGTCAGAGATAAATTCTCCAAATGCTATGTAAACAGAGTTTCAGAAGCAATTATATAAAACAATAAAAATCCACTATGAAGTAATGTCCTATGTATATTTCAAGCCAGTTTAACTAGGGCTTGCTTCTCATATATGTAGAAAATAAAACCCACTTTAAACTAGTCTAATGGGATTGTACACTTAAACCATTGCATCTTTTCCTTAAAAGAAACTTCTAATGACTCTGCAAAATACTTAATATGTGCCTTTTTAAGGTAGAGTTTATGAAATATTGAAAATACTAATGCTATTTATTTTTGTGGTAGGTTGTCAGAGCATAGTAATCTCTTTTGCACTCTGACATTTAAGAACAACAAATCCTTACTTCCACGACCCTTTCTTTTCAAAGTGTCTAATTCTTTTTCTTCCATAAAATTAAATATGAGGTGCAGAACAAAATTCATCATTCAAAATAAATGTGTATGAATGTATTATTCCCACTTCCATTCCTAAAAAATTATTAGTTTAGCTCTCACTAGTTTATTTTAAATTATAAGCTTAGCTCTCACACAATTTTAAGGATGAGAATTCACCCCGTAATAGTGAACTCTGTAATCATTCATGCCTCCATGATCTATAATGTGTTTTTTTTAGTAAATTGTCCCTAACTTGGATTCGTCTGAAGTTCATCCAGAATCTGCAGTACAGTAGTTGCAGAACATGGCAGCCTAAGGGCATGGCTACACTTGCTGATGTGAGTTAAATCCATCTTCATAGAGCTCAGTAGGGAAAGCGCTGCAGTCTGTCCACACTGACAGCTTTAAGCGCACTGGCATGGCCACATTTGCGGCACTTGCAGTGGCATTGGGAGCAGTGCATTATGGGTAGCTATCCCAGCATGCAAGTGACCGCAATGTGCTTTTCAAATGGGGGCAGGGGTGGAGTGTGACAGGGAGTGTGTTGTGTATATGTGGGGGGAGAGACAGTGGGTTTTGGGGTGCTGAGAGTGTGTCAGCATGCTGTCTTGTATGTTCAGACCCCCACCTCTCTCTCACTCACTCAAAGCACACAGTAAATATTTGCTTTTTCTTGAGCTGATAAGCAGCCAGCTTCTCCGAAATGGAGCTTTGAAAGGGCATTTCCGCATTCCTGCAGCTGATTTCACAACAATGACAAGAGTGGCCACTTGACTTAAGAGGATTATGGGATGTTTCCGGAGGCTGATCACAGCGCAGTAACGCAACACCTCATTCACACTGGCGTCAAGGCGCTCCAGCGGGGGCGCAGCAAACATTATTCCACTCGCCAAGGTGGAGTACCAGCAGCGCTGTAGCTGCGGAGTCAAAGCGCTCTACGTGCCTTGCCAGTCTGGACGGGGAGTGTGCTAGGGCGCCCGGGGCTGCTTTATTCTGTCTCACCCCATGATACGAAAGAATAACAGACTATAACAAATTAACTATAATGGTTCTTTAACATAGCACTAGCCTCGTTACTGCAGTTTACTCATAGATTCATAAACTTTAAGGGACCATTGTGATAATCTAATCTGACTTCCTGCACGTGGCAGGCCACAAAACCTCACTCACCGGCAGAATTAGTGAAGTCCTCCAATTGTGATTTAAAGACTTCAAATTACAGAAAATCCACCATTTACTCCAGTTCAAACCAGCAAGTAACCCAAGCCCCACGCTTTAGAGCAGTGATTTTCAACCAGGGGTACATGTACCCCTGGGGGTTTGCACAGGTCTTCCATGGGGTACATCAACTCATATAGATATTTGCCTAGTTTTACAACAGCATACATAAAAATCACTAGCAAAGTCAGTACAAACTAAAATTTCATACAAACTCTGACTTGTTTATTCTGCTCTATATATTATACACTGAAAAGTAAGTACAATATTTATATCCCAATTGACTTGTTTTCTAATTATATGGTAAAAATGAGAAAGTAGGCAATTTTTCAGTAATAGTATGCTGTGACACTTTTGTATTTCTATGTCTGATTCTGTAATCAAGCAGTTTTTATGTGAGGTGAAAATTGGGGGTACATAAGACAAATCAGACCCCTGAAAGGGATACAGTAATCTGGAATGGTTGAGAGCCACTGCTTTAGAGTAAGGAGAACCCCACCCTCCCCATGGGGTCTCTGCCAATCTGACCTGAGGGAAAATTCCTTCCCAACCCCAAATATGATGATCAGTTAGCCCCTGAGCATGTCAGCAAGACCCATCAGTCAGACACCTGGGAAAAAATTCACTGTAGCAACTCAGAGCCCTCCCCATCTAGTGTTCCATCTCCAGCCATTGAGGATATTTGCAACTAGCAGACACAGATGGGCCACATACCAGTGCAGGCAATCTCATGATATCATCCCCTCCATAAACTTATCAAGCTCAATCTTGAAAACTGTCAGGTTTTTGGCTCCCCTTGGAAGACTGTTCCACAACTTCACTCTTCTGATGGTTAGAAACCTTTGGCTAATTTCAAGCCTAAACTTGTTGATAGCCAGTTCTGTTATTACAGATATTCAAATAAAGAAAGTGTTTCTCTGTCTACAGAACAAAGTGTAATATTTCTCATTCAAATAACCTTTCTTTTAAAATGTGAATTACTTCAAGGATTTTAAAGTCAAATTTACTGAAGTATGTCATATATCTTTTGAATTCATTTTACAGTAATTTGCATCTCATAAATTAGTGATATTAGTATCTAGTCAAGTAACCTAATGGGGAACTGAGAGTTGTATATCCTTGGACAGATGACTAGGGAGGAGTACAAAAATATTGCTCGAGCATGCAGGGGTGTAATCAGGAAGGCTAAAGCACAATTGGAGTTGAAGCTAGCAGGGATGTGAAGGGTAAAAAGAAGGGTTTCTACAGGCATGTTAGCAACAAGAAGAAGGTCAGGGAAAGTGTGGGACCCTTACTGAATGGGGTAGGCAACCTAGTGACAGATGATGTGGGAAAAGCTGAAGTATGTGGAGGAGGTGAGCAGCCCTCAGTGGTGAAAGAACAGGTTAAGGACTTTTTAGAAAAGCTGGACATGCACAAGTCCATGGGTCCAGATCTAATGCATCTGAGGGTGCTGAGGGAGTTGGCTGATATGATTGCAGAGCATCCACCTTGCACTGCTTCTCTACCTGTGGCTTTTCTATCATGCTCTACCTCACTAGTGGACAACCTGTGGCCCATCAAGGTAATCTGATTGCGAACATTTTGCTAACATTGACCATCCACAGGAACGGCCCCCCGCAGCTCCCAGTGGCCGCGGTTCACTGTTCCTGGCCAATGGGAGCTGCGGGAAGCAGCAGGCTGCAGGGACGTGCTGACAGCCACTATCACAGCTCAGATTGGCTGGGAATGGCGAACCACAGCCACTGGGAGCTGTGGGAGGCCGTGCCTGCGGACTGTCAATATAAACAAACTGTCTTGCGGCCTGCCAGTGGATTACCCTGATGGGCCGCGTGTGGCCATGGGCCACAGGTTGTCCATCAATGCTCTACGTTATGTCCATAACTTACCATGATTAAGAGCTGTGAAGAACAAATACACAGGCACAAAACAGAGTAGAGTTCTTCCTAAGAACTGATTTTTTTTTCACTTGAGTTTTTGTTTTTCCTCTTGAAACTGATACTTTTTAGTTCCTAGTATTGCATGGAAATTACTTACTTTCTAATATCTTTAGCAAGAGATCTAATATTATTTCATTCTAATTACAGAATATAAGCACCATATTGTGCCATCCACTTTTAAGCAGCATTTCCCACTGGATGGTGTAAGACGGCTTTATGTCATGCAGATATATTTGATTAAACAACTGCAAATATAATAAATTAATAATTAATAATAACAACAATAGTAATTAATAAAAAGTAATATTTCATAAACACTGCTAAGAAGAAAGACCAGATGACTCAGGAGAATCCTAAAGCGGTAATGATTTGTTCACTAATAGGTCACTGGTTAAACCCAATCTAGTGTAGAAAAGTAATTGATATCTGAGGGCTCTTTAGATGCCGACTTTATATGATTAAACTGAAGAGATAAATTTCTTGATAACATTATACTTTTGTAAGACACTTAAATGCTACAGTTAAACAATAGAGAGAGAAGGTAGGTAATCTTGTTTTTGTTTTTTTCCATGTCACTTTGGGGTCCTGTATGTACTTTGTTCATATTATGCCTGTGTCAGTGTATTGTTTACCTGTGTTATTTATCTGTATGGCCAGAATAATATTTCCATTTGCCAAGATCACCTCATTTATTCTGTCAAAGACAGCGAGACAATGATTGGACAGCTACTTGAGTAATGTCAAATTAAATTAAAACTATATGATCAAAATTAATGTATTCATGAAACTATGTCAGGACTATAAATAAATTTGAAGATAATACATTAATATTCTCCTTGTGTCCCACAGGCACCTTAAAAAAAACAACATTTTTAATTCAATCCAAGTCTATTAAATGGGTTTCTTTGTTGCTGCCCTCTTCACTACCTGATACAGCTGTCATCTAAACCGAAAACAACTTGTAGAATTACTATGTAATTTAAATCAGTTTATCTGCTTTAGTCTTCCATGCTTATGATTTAATTTTAATATCATAATGTTCTGTTTTAAAATGTATTGCTTTCCTAAGAGCATATCTGATGACAGTACAGAGTAGCAAAAACCATTTTGATGGAAAGGTTTCTTCTATATGACTCTGTATGGTCTAGGTGAGTGATTCTCAAACTTTTGTACTGGTGACCCCTTTCACATAGGAAGCCTCTGAGTGTGACCCCCCCACCCACCTTATAAATTATTTTTATATATATATTTAACACCATTATAAATGTTGGAGGCAAAACAGGGCTTGGGGTGGAGGCTGACAGCTCGCGACCCCCCATGTAATAATTTCACGACCCCCCGAGGAGTCCTGAACCCCAGTTTGAGAACTCCTGTTCAGGGTAATAAAAGGTTATACTTAGCAATATATTAAAGAAAATGTAGGCCTCATATTTAGACAAAAGTTGAGATATATATATTTTGTTGCAGATATCCTAATTTTGAGGGGGTTGAATGTTTTTAGATTTTTTTTTTTTACTATCAAAAAAGAGCAAGTATGGTAGCATTTATACTCATGTAAGAAATGAACAATTTCTCATGCAAAGGAAAACTCAACAGATGAAAAAGATAAAATAATCATATTTTCACCTTCTAATTCCCATTATTACCAAATTACCTATACATTAGCTACTGGAAGATAACTTGGAGATAAATATTGCTGTATAAAGGCTTATAGAAAAGTGTGAGGTTGGTAAGCACATCTCAAACAGTTCTGAGGTAGGAAGTAAGAAATATAAAGTAAGCAATCTTCCTTATAAAGACTTGTTAATGATCAATATGTAGGGCTGTCAAACAATTAAAAAACTTAATTGTGATTAATTGTGAGTTTAAAAATAGTTGTGATTAATCACAGTTTTAATTGCACTGTTAAACACTAGTAGAATACCATTCATTTAACTATTTTGGATGTTTTCTACATTTTCAAATATATTGATTTTAATTACAGCACACCCTTACTTCTGCAATGCTGCTGCGACTCCTGGTGCCTGGTTCTCTGGCCACTCCTAGCTCACCAGGGGCTCCATTTCAGATTTTGGCTTTGTGTGAGAGAGTGCATGTGTTGCAGGGGAAGTGTGTGTGAGTGTGGGCACGTGTGCATGTTGGAGAGAAGTGTGTGTGTGTGAGACGGAGGAAGAGAGTGTGTGTGTGTGTGTGTGTGCGCGCGCGCGCGCGCACTGTGGGAAAATTGTCTATTTAAGCAGAGTACTCAGGAGCCTGAACACTTTTGCAGCCAGCAGCAGCTGCTGTCGGCAGCACTCACTCCTAAACCACCACCAGCAGCAGACAGGCTCCCCCGGGGGAAGGGGGACACCCCAACAGCAGCTCATCTGTTCCCCATGCCCCCGTTCTGTTTAGCAGACAGGAGGCAGGCTCCTGGTCCCAAGCAGCTTGACAATGGGCGGGAGAGGAGGCAGGAGCAGCAGTGGAGCAGGGTGGTGGGAGGAGGGGCACCCCTGCCCCAGAGGCACACAGCGGTGCCCCCCAGAGCACAGCACCCTGGATGGTGGCCATCCCACTCCACCCCTGTGGCCGGCCCTGTCCAGTGGGGAGGGAATGGTGCAGGCCGCTGCCCAGTCCTGTCTCCAGAGGTGTGCAATTAACACTAGTTAAAAAAACACATTAATTTATTTTGAGTTAATCACATGTGTTAACTGTGATTAATTGACATCCCTATCAGTATGTGATTTTTTAATGTAATTTTTCCAATGTTCCGCAAGATCAAATGATAGAAATCAAGCATTCCAAATTTCAAAATACTTAGAAAGCCCAATCACCTGAACATAATCACGTTAGTGATCATAGTGCATTTCCCTCATTACAATCTATTCTCTATTTAATGACCTCTGGGAAGGAATGACTGTCTTTTGTTCTGGAGTGATATCTAAAATGTGCCTCTCCCACAATCCAGTCTACATCATCGAAGGCCAGAAAGTAAAACAAACAAACAAAACCAAACAAACAAAACACTTGTGTTTCCATGCTGAGCTGTACTGTAACAGGGGACACACTTTCATTCTTATTAGATAAATCTGGGAATTTTGCCCAGACTGTTTAGGGCATTGCTTTTAGCTGCATGTCACAGAAGACAGTTTTGGACAGCTGAGCCACACTCTTATTAGACAAAAGTAGAGAGATGGGAAAGAGAAGAAATAAGAAATAAGATAGGGAAGGAAAAAGGACGCATTAGGAGGAGGGTGGGAGAGACAAAGTCTCACATCCCAGGTGGTGTTTGGGATTTAGCCGAAGGCAGTGGAGGAGGCAGTGTCATTTGGCTCCCTTTCTCTGGCTTACTCTCACCAGGACATCTCTCAGGATAGGATAAAGAAGGTCCAGGATCCCAGGAGACACAGTGAGTGTGGCAGCCGTGATGGTGAAGCGCCCTCCTTTCCGTTCTTTCAGTCAACCAGTGTTGTGGTCACCACCTTTCCCCCCAGAGATGTGTAGGCCTTACCTGCATTCCAAATCGGGGTTCACATGTGCACCATGCACCTGAGTCTGGAGATTTTTACTAAGCAGTGTCTGTTGGTCCACATATACACAGTTGTTGTCTTCTTGCTCCAAACCGAGGGTATAAAGGGTGATGTGGACCAACACCTCTCCAGTTCCTTCTCTAACCACAAATACAAATATAACCCATAACGGAGGGGATGGAGGGAATGAAAACTCTTATGCAATCTCACACATTTCCTATAATCACTCACAACAAAACAAAAAGATATCTAAAAGCAAGAAACCATTCTGAGATGCTGACTTGTCCTACCAACTTCTCAATTGTGTTGTCTGCAAAGTGCCAGCTCCCTACTAATGAAGATAATATTTTCAGCCTTCTCAACAAACAATAATAAACTGATATATTGAAAGTCACTAAGAAAGAAAGAAAGAAAGAAAGAAAGAAAGAAAGAAAGAAAGAAAGAAAGAAAGAAAGAAACCAAAACCACCTTTGCTTGATATCTTTCCATGTTACCCACCTCCTTCATGCCCAGTGTAAACGGCTTCCAACTAACAGTTACATGCTCTGGCATTCTATATTTCTCTTGAAGCCAGTGATTCTTCATTGTATCAAAGTCCAACCTTTCTATATTATCTCAGGATAATCCCTGCTAGGGACTATAGAATATGCAAAAAGCTTCTGAACATCTGAGGGGACAGTTTATGTATACAACTACATGAAAACCCTGGCCATATAACCTTCTTGAGCTATCAATACAGTAATGAATATGTTTTGGGAGCAAACAATACTATAGTTCCATACAGTTAAGGCCAGAAGGGACCACCAGATTATCTAATCTAACCTCATTGTCACAAAGCGGTCCCCTGTGAGCCTCTCTCACTTTAGATACAAACCATAATCACTCCAGGCCACCTTCATTGCCACTGTACTTTATTATAGTGTTCTAGCAGCACTATTTACATATTTACAAGCCTCAGTCAGCTCCCCCTCTTACTTCTGGAGGGAAAGGGAGCAGTACTAATGTAACGCCGACAGTCCCCGGTCATCGATGGGCGGGGTCAAAACGGGGACCTCTGGAGTTTAGTGCATGAGCCTCTACAGCATGAGCCAAAAGCCAACTGGCTGTTAGTTAAGGCTGTAGAGCAGACTCATTTACCTCTCTCTCGAGGCGTTCTCGGTACCACTAGATGGGACTGAACGCCACACCCAGGAGGTGTGTGGGTTACACTAGCAGCAGCAACCAACTCTGCCTTCCTTCAGGCTCTCCACCCCCTATCCAGGGCTTCCTCCCTCTCTATTTGTCTGTTCCCAGCTGCTGAGGTTGCTTCTGATGGGAAACTTGATTCATTAATATTAGTAACGTGATTTCAGATCCTTAGATATACATGAAAATTTCCATGTTTTACTGTTTTTCCAACATTTTGTTCCAAAACTAAAAAACCCAAAATAAATAAACAAATAAAAACCTATTATCCTCCTGGCATGTGAAGATTGAGTGTGCCTGTTTCTTCGGTCCTAAAACAATTAATAGGAATTACCCTTATTAGCCTGATTCAGATCTCATGTAAATCAGAAATAACTCAATTGAAATCAGTGAAGTTAAACTCATGTAAAATGCTGTGAGATCAAAACCAGGTCCTGTAACTCCACAGGATGACTCCTTGTATATTGATGGGTGCAAAATTTAGAATAAAAAGTTTGGCTGGTGGCAGAATTGGCCATCAAAAAGCTATTGATTTACTGTCATGGAAGGATGGGTTTTACTTTGCTCCAGTGTGGGAATTCTGAAGAAACACACGGTTGGTCCTGTAATTTCTGTGTGGCCCCTGTGAGGACCTTGACTCAAAGGTCTGAGGGGTAAATAAATGTTGAAAAGTTTTACATATCAAAGATAAGAGCATCTAGATGTAACAAGAATGGATATGAGAAGCTCCATGTCCTGTAATTAGTTATTATTAGGATAAACCTTCTTGTTTAGTTTTATCTGGTATTGTTTTCTTTTTCCCCATACACATGACTACTGGTGAAATATGTGTATTTTCTGTTAAGTTAGTTGGAGTGGATATTGAACACCTACAGGGTGTAAAAAGGGATACAAACTTAATTTGATTAGCTTTAAAAACATGTTACATTAATATCAGAATCACAAGAGAGAGCCAAGGATTTGTCTTTCTTTCCAGAAAATGGATAACTAAACTGAATGGCTCTGGTTGTCCAGGTAAAGAATCTCTTTAAAATAACACATTATATTTGTATATTGCCCAATTATTTTTCTGTCACTTGAACTGACACCCGTGAGCACATCAAAACACAAAAGCGCTGGGACCACGAGCAAAGTTAAAATCCATTGAGGCCTTTTATCCATTCAATAGTTATGAATTCCAATAATTTATATATATTGATTACTCATTCATGCTGCTTGTTTCATGGCAGATTATTGTGTAAAATGTGCAGCCATACAGCTTTGCATATGTCACAATGTGTCATAGAAATCTGTGTGCCATATAACAGTGACCCACAACAACCAGTATTCATTGTTGTCAATAATACCAATGGTAAATGGAAGAAACAGATCACACTGTTTGCTGCAACAAGCTCATGCACATCTCTTCCTTCTCCCCCCAGCTATCAACCAAATAGAAAAAAAAACAAAAAAACAAAACAAAACACAATCACCCTGTTGGTGCAAACTCACCTGCCTGGGGATAAATGGTTCATTTGCCCTTCCTGGGCTATGACTTTCTTCCCTGAACTTCAGTAGGAGTATTCCTCTCTCTCTCTCTCTGGGTTTAATCAATAGTCTTTTTCTTTACAAATTCAATGATTCTTTACCCTGGTGCTGCAGGTTTTAAAGGAGGAACTTCTTCACTTCCCCCACCTTGATGGAGGCCTTCAGCCTGAGTCCCCTAAATAAAGACCACACCGTGTGGCCTCTATCTCACACCGTGCTATACTGACTCAGGTCTCTTTCTATCTTCCTCATCCCTGGTGTCTTTCTAAGTCCTGTCTCCTGTCAGGCTTGTCCATCAACCCCCTTTCTGGGCTCACTGTTTCCCTAAATTTCTTAGCAGAGAACCCTTCTTCAGGTTAAGGTGAAACCTGAGCTCTCCCTTTCTGAGGCAGTAGCAACGGTTTATGTAATCCATGCCTAGTCACATTAAGCCACTTGGCCTCCTGATCTCTCTGGCACTACATCTCCCAGCATTCCATTGTCATGAAGGGTCAAGTTCCAATAACACCTGATATAGCAGCATGTGCTCTTGAAGGACTTAGTGTGCTCTACTATAGAAAATCAAATGTCGTGTTTAAGAGCTTTAACCTGTCACCCAAAGGGGTCAGGAAGGATTTTTTTTTCATAATGCACAATTGAATAGATGTAATCTGTTTTTTTACCCTCTTCTTCTGACAAATCAGGGATTGGCCACATCTGGAGATGGAATACCAGGTAAAGTGGGACCAGTGTTCTGAAATGGTACAGATAATCCATTCTAGTTGTCTGACAGGTGAGTCTTACTCCCATGCTGATTGCCACATTTGGGGTTGAGAAGGAATTTTATTCAAGGTCAGATTAGCAGAAAGCCTGTGGTGTGTGGGGCGGGGGAGATGAGGTTGCTTTCCTCTGCAATGTGGAACATGGTTTGCCTGATGGGATCATCTGGGTTTATCTCACTTCCCTTTTATTGCAGAAATCCCCAGGCACTAGTGGCATCTTGGTCTCTCCTGCTCTTTGCCTGTGGCACACAGTTTAGTTTCCTGAGGATTGAAATGTTTTGGTTAATTGAAATCTTCAGGCTTCATATAGGGGTAACTGGATGAAATACGTGAGTGTGACACTGGTTCTGAGTCAGGAGCCGACTAAGTACGCTGTCACTCAAATCCCCATCAATATAGGTTATTTGGACCTAAATAGAGGATCAGTTAACAAGTAGGGCCACAGCTGAAGGCATGTGTTCCAGGAAAATAGTTGGAAGAAGAAATTGGGAGACTACACAATGTTGTTTACTTCCAATACATTGGAGGAACCGTTCACTTACACATCGCCTTCTGCATGTGAAAACACGTTTCGTGGAACGTTGCCACAGTCTGTAAGAATTTAGTTCATCATCGATCAAATTCAGTTGCAAAATCTAAAATAGATTAATACTAAATTATGCAATCACTTTTCCCAAGATTTCTTAGCAAATTAGAGTACTTCATTTCCCTGAGACATTCAGAGTGCCTATTTTTTTTTATAATTAATTGCAACCATTGTGGATATTTATCTCTCTTCCATGTGATGCGGAAGTACAGGACCTAGGCTGTTTAGTTCTGTTCAAATAAAATAGCCCACTAAAGTTCTTTAAATATATATGTTTTATAAATGTTTAAAATAGAGGCCCCAAAGACTTTTTAAAATTGATTTACTTATTCATGCAGCACAAAAGAAAACTTCCATGATCCTAAATTTATTCTCAAAGCTTAAACATTTTTTTTTAAAGCCAGTCTACTTTTCCACAATCACAATTTCCATACCTACATAGTTGAGGGTAGTGTCAACTACCCCCCAGCAATTGTAGTTTGTAGTGTTTAGATGTTATCTGATTGTCAGGCATAATAAGGTAGACAAGAAAATGGCATATATTGCACCCATAAATAATTGAGTGTTAAAAATAAATGTGAGTCAAGTTAAAATCAGGCTGAAAATCAAGCCCTCACTGGTTATCACAATCAGAAATGTCATTTTCATGGAGAGGTGGCGAAGGGAGCAAGAGGTTCAAAGGGAAGTCCCATTAAGTTTGCTAGCACCAGGTTGAAACAGGGGGAAACGTGTTCTTGCACCTGTGGCTATAACCTGTCTAACCCTTTTAGAAATGTGATCGTTATAGGGTTGGAAAAAAAGCGATTTATTATCTACTGAAGGGTAGAAAGCTGAAATAGCTGCTAAATATACTTTAATAGAACTGTCAAACCTTGATGTTTTAGGTGCAACAGATTGTGCAAAACGTGGTTAATGGAAGCGTTCACTGGAGACACACATTTTTGGTGAGACCAGAGAGAAAACTTTTTTTATTTGGCTAGGTAAGTAAGCCTAGTTAAAGGCTTTCTGCTATTCAGAAGCACTTCCTGAACAACTTTTGAGGAAGCCCTTTTCAGTGATGTTAGCCATGAAGCATGCATGCTGTCAAGTGGAATGCTTGCAGGTTGGGGTGGAGCAGACATAAATGGTCCTGAGAAATCATGTCTGGATCCAATGGGAGAGTCAGAGGAAGACTCAATGATAACGTTAGTAGGGTTGAGAACCAATGTTGCAGAGGCCATGTTGGTACTAGTATGAGGCATGCATTGTCCTGGTTGGTCTTGAACAAGACTCTGGGCAGTAAGAGTATTGGAGGAAAGGCATACAGCAGGGAGTTTTTTTATGATAGCAGGAAAGCAACCATCAATGAACCCAGGCTATGGCATCCCTGGGAGCAGAACTTATGACATTTTCTGTTAGCCTTTGTTGTTAATAGGTCCACTTGGGGAGTCCCCCACAACTAGAAGATAGACTTGGCCATGTCAAGATGTAGTGTCCATTAGGAAAAAAAAGACCTGCACAGGTGATCTGCCAATGTATTTTGCTCTCCTGCAATATAAGCAGCTTTGAGGTGAATAGACTTGATTATGCAGAACTCCCATACGGAATAGCCCCCTGGAACAGTTATGAGACAGTGCCTCTCCTTCTCTGTTTACGTAGAATATAGTTGCTGTGGTGTTTGTTAGCACTAACAGATTTTTTCCCACAATATGTGGCTGAACAGGCTAGGCAGACAGCATGTAGCTCCCCAATGTTTATATGACTCCTCAGAGTCTGCGAAGACCACAAATCTTGAGTTTGCAGGGTACCCATGTGTGCCACCCAACCTAGGGACTTTCATGACCAACATAAGAGTTGTTTGCAGGGAAACAAAGTGAAATCCTGTTCAAACTTTCTGAGAGAGAACAAAATTACCTTTGGTACATGAACCACTCTGTCTAGATGATGCGGACTGGGAGCACACATTAGTCATTATCTTTGGAAAATCATGGGAGACAGGAGAGATTCCAGAAGACTGGAAAAGGGGAAATATAGTGCCCATCTATAAAAAGGGAAATAAAAACAACCCAGGAAACTACAGACTAGTTAGTTTAACTTCTGTGCCAGGGAAGATAATGGAGCAAGTAATTAAGGAAATCATCTGCAAACACTTGGAAGGTGGTAAGGTGATAGGGAATAGCCAGCATGGATTTGTAAAGACCAAATCGTGTCAAACCAATCTGATAGCTTTCTTTGATAGGATAACGAGTCTTATGGATAAGGGAGAAGCTGTGGATGTGGTATACCTAGACTTTAGTAAGGCATTTGATACGGTCTTGCATGATATTCTTATAGATAAACTAGGTAAATACAATTTAGATGGGGCTACTATAAGGTGGGTGCATAACTGGCTGGATAATCGTACTCAGAGAGTTGTTGTTAATGGTTCCCAATCCTGCTGGAAAGGCATAACAAGTGGGGTTCCGCAGGGGTCTGTTTTGGGACCGGCTCTGTTCAATATCTTCATTAACAACTTAGATATTGGCATAGAAAGTATGCTTATTAAGTTTGCGGATGATACCAAACTGGGAGGGATTGCAACTGCTTTGGAGAACAGGGTCATAATTCAAAATGATCTGGATAAATTGGAGAAATGCTCTGAGTTAAACAGGATGATGTTTAACAAAGACAAATGCAAAGTGCTCCACTTAGGAAGAAAAAATCAGTTTCACACATACAGAATGGGAAGAGACTGTCTAGGAAGGAGTATCTAGGGGTTATAGTGGACCACAAGCTAAATATGAGTCAACAGTGTGATGCTGTTGCAAAAAAAGCAAACATGATTCTGGGATGTATTAACAGGTATGTTGTGAGCAAGACACGAGAAGTCATTCTTCTGCTCTGGTTAGGCCTGAGCTGGAGTATTGTGTCCAGTTCTGGGCACCGCATTTCAAGAAAGATGTGGAGAAATTGGAAAGGGTCCAGAGAAGAGCAACAAGAATGATTAAAGGTCTTGAGAACATGACCTATGAAGGAAGGCTGAAAGAATTGGGTTTGTTTAGTTTGGAAAAGAGAAGACTGAGAGGGGACATGATAGCAGTTTTCAGGTATCTAAAAGGGTGTCATAAGGAGGAGGGAGAAAACTTGTTCACCTTAGCCTCTAAGGATAGAACAAGAAGCAATGGGCTTAAACTGCAGCAAGGGAGGTTTAGGTTGAACATTAGGAAAAAGTTCCTAACTGTTAGGGTGGTTAAACACTGGAATAAATTGCCTAGGGAGGTTGTGGAATCTCCATCTCTGGAGATATTTAAGAGTAGGTTAGATAAATGTCTATCAGGGATGGTCTAGACAGTATTTGGTCCTGCCATGCGGGCAGGGGACTGGATTCGATGACCTCTCGAGGTCCCTTCCAGTCCTAGAATCTATTAATCATGCTAGTCATCCCTGAAGCCTCCTGAGGCATAGTCTGGCATGCTGTGCTATGTAGGCACATGCTGCTATGTGCCCCAAGAGATTGAGACAAATGTCCACTGTGGTAACAGGATGTGCTTTTAGACCAGGACCTGGAGCACTTGGAACTTTGACTGAGGCAGAAATGCCCTGGCTTTGGCGGGGCTTGAGCCAGCTCCGCACAGCAGGGTCCAGGGAGGGAACTCCACCAACACCCCCTGACTCACTCACCCCTCGGTGAGAACCACTGGGATAGATGATTGGCAAAGATATGGGTAGGTACAGATAGGCATGTAGGAACTGGTATATTGCCCTAGACAAAACTGTCAAAATACATGGTTAGACTGGGCTGCTGGCTGAGGGGAACCTGCTATTACAGAGGAGTTGGGGGAGATGGTCACCTCCTATACTTCCTGCCCCATTTTCTCAGCAGGTCTTGAGGCAGAGGTATAAAGCTCTGATACCCATGAACCTGTAGGAACCGGAACTGCGCTACAGTGTTGTCCTGGACTCCTTTAGGCTATGTAGCCTATCTTCTGTATGTTCAAAAACAGAGAGAGGGACCTTCAAAGGGCAGATCTTGCATGGTCTGCTGTACTTAAGAGGGAGACCAGAAGACTTCAACCATTAACATCTCATAAATATGGCAAACACCGTGGATCAAGCTGTTGAGTCTGCCACATCAAAGCTGTCCTGGAGAGCTGTCCTTGCCACCAGCTTGCCCTCCTCTACCAGATCAAACTTCTGCCTGGAGTCCTCCAGTAGCCTGTCTTTAAACTTCATGATGTTTTCCCATAAAGTGAAGTCATAGCAACTTTGAAGAGCTTATTGGTTGGCAATTCTAAGTTGCAGCCCTCCTGCTGAATAAAGCTTATGATTAAGTAAGTCCTGTGTCTTTGATTCCTTATTTTTTAGTGAAGAAACGTGGGGTCACTGACTTTCCCTCTCATTAGCTACTCCAAGGAGGGTGACCATAGAGGTGTTTGAAACCCTTAGAAGGGGAATAATATGTCCTCTCTGACCTTTTCACTGTAGAGGGAGGGAAGAAGGGATCTTCCAGAGTATTTTGATCAGCTCCAAAATTGCTTAATTAAAACAGTAGCCCCAATTTGGAGGACCCTACTGAAGATAACATGTCCACTAGCTCATGGAATTTCTTGTGGACATCTTCCTCCTTACTTTTTAATGTCAAGGCCACTCCTTTAAGCAGTTCTCAGTAAGCCTTGTATCTGCTTGTTGCAATGAATTGCTCACCCTCCCTATAGCCTCACTTGGTGGTGAAGAATAAGATGCACTCGGATGCTGAGGAAATGAATGGTCTATCTCTTGCAGTAGAGGAGCTGTCTGAGTAACTTCCAGCTGCACCGTATCAGTCCTGGGCATCAGAGGATGTTGTCTGCAGTGCTGATGATCTCAGTGGAAGCCAAATCAGATGGGTGACGGGAGGTCCTAGCAGGGGGAGGGACACTCCACAATGTCTAAAAATGCCACTGACATATTAGAGGTGGGGCCCATACTTGCACAGGCCACTGGAGATGTGCCCACTGCTGGGAGTACTGTGACACACATGGACCCAAAGGCTCTGATGGAGGATATGCGTCCCATGTGGCATGGGACACAAAAGACCCCAGCTCCGAAACTGAAGATGTCTCCAAGTTCAGCAATGACGGTGGAGCAGATTCCATGTGGACAGGAGAGAGATAAGCTGAGTCTGGGGGTGGCAAATCTGGGGATATTAACAGTGGTTTGCCCCTGGAATGAACTGGCCTCTTAGATACCAGATGCAGAGAAGGGATCAGTACTGCATGGTCTTTCAGAGCTGGTGTAAGAACCGTAGTCACCGGTACTAGCTGAAACACTTCCTGTACCACTGGGGACACCAGTACCGAAAGGTTGAGTAACTATCTAGTGGCTGTGTCTGCCTCCAGTGTTGTCAGTAACAGAACGGAATCTTCAGTTTCATGTCTTTGCATAGGAACTTAAGGGGTCGGCCTCGACGAACCTGGCAGAGGTTCTCTAGAAGAATGCTCTGGGGAATGCTTCACGTCAGAGTCTCTTCCAAAGTCTTTGCCTCTAGATGGCCTCACTAGATGAGTCCTTGGAAGATCTCTGTCTCTTCTTTGGGTACCAGAGACGCAAATGAGGTGCTGAAGCCATCTCAGGTGGCGCACTCTGTACTGAAGGTGCAGCATTCAGAATATGCTCTGAACCTGATGATTCTGGTGGAGGGTGGAGTGCCTCTATAAGGATACACTTAACTCTTGCTGATCCACCTTTTTTAGAGTGAGGCTTAAATCCTTTACAACTATGACATATATAATTGATGTGGGACTCCCCCAAATATTTTAGACAGCTGGGGTGTGGGTTTCTGAATGTCTTCAGCCTGGCACACAACGTGCAGGACTTAAACCCTTGAGGGCAGGGTTCTGGTACCAGTACTGAGAATCAAATTTGGTCTAAAAAGAACCTAAAACTTAAATCTATCACTAACACTAACAATACTGTATACCTAGCTAGCTACTAAGAGAACAAATGAACTATATAGAAAGAATGTGGGGGGAAAAGCTTGTGATAGCAAGATTGTAAGTGCTCCAATAAATGTCACTGGCAGTAAGAAGGAACTTAGGGGGGTCAGGGGTGGTTCCATCCCCTTATACCTGCATGCAGTAGCATTAGGCAGCTAAGGGTACTCAAGCTGCCATGAAGGGTACCATTGAGGGGAAAAGTTGTCCAACAACTGTTCATGGGGCATACATACACCTACATGGGCATGTGCAATCACTCAAAGAAGAATAAAAATATTCTTCATGTTAGCATCTCAAAAAATACTTGCTTGTCTCATCTCGCCTGATGAAAATCAGCTATTTCAAAATAACTTTAGGAACAAAACATTGCTGTTTCAAATTGTGTAGGACTTTCAACTTCATGTCATGACCAGACCCAACTCAATATAGCACTGGACTGGAATTAACACAATTATTAGTTATTCATAAGCACCTGGGTATACATGGCATTTTAGAGATTACAAGTATTGAATTCAACAGGTATAAATCAATTTTCACTAGGTGAGGATCTGACCCAAGGTGTCTGGACACAGAGGCTTATGATCTATAATTAAACCAAAAACTCAAAAGAACAATAGGATATAGTGGATGAGTGAGTAGGGCATTTTTGTATTGCCCTTTAGGAATGCAGTTTCATTGTAAAGAGCAATGTTAATACATTACCTATTTTGAAGTATACTTTTTTCCTCTTTTTATGATGTTTGCACATGGACTGTCAGTATAATCTGAGCCCTCCAAAAATCTCTTTAGCCCAGGTTTCCTTCAAATTCATGAAAGGAAAGTTGGCAGTGACCTTTAATTATCTCAAGAGGGGCACACTCTAAGAAACTGGTCAGGGTTTAAGATGGTGTAGCAGGGGCCACTCGTCCCTGCCTCTGCTCAAGTCCACACACAGCTCAGAGACTTTTTTGCTGGTAAACACCCAGTGCAGTTTTTCTTACAATTTTGGTTCCCACCACCCTTGTACACTATAGAGCCTTACACCTACAATTCTGGGGAGCCCTTCACTCCTAAGGCAAGCCGGGAAGAACAATCTCGCTCATTCTCCCTCTCTCTCTGCCTGCTTCCCCCATCCCATTTCCTTCCTATGCTTTGTGTACCATCTGCCTAATGGCCTAATTCACCTCTCAGTTCTCCTTAGCCCATCAATTAGGTGCAACTCTTCTTAATTAGGTCTGCTCTGGAATAATTAATTACAGCTTCAGTGATCAGAGCGTGGGCTTAGCTATTCTTGCCCAGCTCCCCTGCAGGAGGGAGGACAGGGCCTTCTCTGCCTCTGCAGTCAGGTCCATGTCTTCCACCTCCAGGCCCTGCAGAGACTCCTTTATGGTGCAGATAGTCCAGTGTGGAGCACGTTGGCGCACACCTTCCTCTGCCGCCTCTGAGGGCTCTGATATGACTGGCAGCTCTTTTATCTCCATCAGAGGGGTCTTCCATGAGTCTCTCTGAGCTGCCGGTCTTCTATCAGGATCTCCTTGGGATCTGGAATCTGATTTAGGCAACCAGGTCCATGGCAGCCGTTGAGAGGGCAGATCTCCTCATGAAGCCCCTGCTACACAATCCTAGGTGTGCCAGAGGTTGGTCCAGGAACCACCAGAATTGGAGACCTCCTGGACTATGACAAGGGGGACTGGGTGGATCCCGTGGTGCCAGTGCATACTCTCCACCCTTTAACTCCCCCCCAGTGCATACTCCAGGATGTTAGGGCAGCCTTATTGCCCACCTCTTGGGCCTGCAGGAGGGTGCTCCTTGCCCAACCCTCATCCCTGGCCCTCTGGACCTTTTCATCAACCTCTGCCCCAATAGTCGCGAGACCTCCTTATCCACTCGTTCTGGAGCTGGCCAATGTCACGGTGGCCACCTATGAAACCAGGAGAAGGATATTGGATAGGGAGGTGCTCTATGACTGTGGCGCCTACTTTTGTCCCTCCCTTGGCTCACGTATGCGGGCAGAGCTCCTCTGGGCCGGCTCTGTTGGCTCCCTTTACACCTTTGAGGAGCAGTGGGCAATGTCCGGGGGTTATCTGTTAGGTATCCCTTTCTGGACCCCTGATTTTGAACCTGTGACCCTCTCGCCTGTTCCTGTTTTATCATTTGTCCCCCCCCTCCCCAGCTTTAATTTGACCCCTGGGTCCAGTAGCTCCTCCCCCTAGGATCAGATGCAGGATTGAATAGGTGCTGTTGCCAAGCACTCTGTCACAGATGGGTTCAGAGAAGGTAAACAGAAAATCTATGTGGAATCACTACAAATAAATAACATTGGCATATTTTCCTCTTTGATATTTTGTTTTAAATACTTTGGAAAAGCTTGCAAGATCTAGCATCTTACTGCTCTTTTCAGAATTTCAGAGCTTATATTTTCATATGGATAAATTATTTTTATACATTTTTTCCAACTTTCCTGGTCACGAATGTGATTTTTCTCTCCAAAATCCCACGAGTCTTTGGAACTCATTTTATTTAATATGTTCATTCTCTGTTTAAAGGAAGATGTGAGAGGCAAATTCAACAAAAATCCAATTGCTGGTAATATGGACACGGAAGGACAGCACCAAAATGGTAAGTGACCGGGAGAAATTAAGAACAGGTCACATAAAATGAGATTCAGTGCAAATAAATGCAGTCATACAGGGAAGGAGGAAAAAATACAGCACAAATACAAGTGAGAGCAGCTACACTGAATACCATGGATTTTAAGAAAGACCTAAGGGTGATTGTAGATGCAGTAGCAATCTAAACATGCGATTGCAGTAATACTACTGTGAAAAAGAAGCGCGCGCGTGCGCACACACACACACACACACACAACTGCTCTTTTTGGATACAAGTGTGTAGGGGAGATGCATGTAAAATAAGAGGTTTTAATAGTTGTCCTGGAACAATCACACAATTGATTAAGAATGATAGAGTAACTAGACATAATACAAAGATAGGCAACAAAACAAGACACCAAGAGTTGAAGAAAATGAAGAGCGGCAGAGTGGTCTAAAAGAGAAGACTCGGCTAGGAGAGGATTATAAGTTTTCAATTTATAAACAGCATCACATTAACACTAGAAACAAATGAAAATAATTATTCCCATCCCAGAAAGCAGGAGGGCTAGGAATAAACTTCTGAAAAACAGGAAAGAAAAATAGTCTGGGAAGATATTTTTAATAGTAAAAGTATTATATATATATATTATATAAATTATCTATAATTTATTTGCAGCCAGCACTCTTGATTGTTGATTCTACACACCAGCTACTTTTACTATTAAAAATAATATATAATAATATATATGACAAAGCTACCTCAAGAATAACCTTCTAAGCCTTTGCTAATAAAAGCCCTGGCTGTGCATCCTTTTTATGCTTTTCTGGCTATAAAAATCTATTTCAACAATCAAGATAATTGGTTATTTGTGTAAAAGTATATTAGAAATTGTTAAATCCTGTTTTCTACCCACTGCTTTACTCACCAGAAGGACATAATTCATCCTTAGATGAGGATGAACTCAAATATGTAACGATATCATAGAAAGATCAAAAGAATGTTTAAAGTAATAAAAATAGAAAAGTCACAATAAACAAGGATGACTTAAATTATATTCTGACTGAACTACAGCATATCTGTTGACTCCCATAAAGAAACCTAAGAAGATAAAGAAGAATGAACACACAATAAATTGTACTATCTAGAAATTAGCCTGAATTGCAAACTTTGGATGAGGATTCAGATCCAAACTTGCACTTTCACAAACCTCTGTTGTTCTATTTCAGGCCTGTCTGATTTTATCGTATAGATTAAGATTGCAATCTAAAGACCAAAGTGAGGGGGATGTTAAGCAGCATGGGAAGAACAGCACACCATTCTTGGATTTTTTTTGATGCCCAGCCCAGAGCCTATTTTTCCCCATATATTCAAAGGAGGAGACCAATGTAGCTACAGATTAATACATTTTAAGACCAGGAAGGACCATTAAGATCATCTACTCTTGATTTCCTGCATAACATACACCATACAGTTGTACTAAGCTGCATCAAGCCCACAACATTTGTGGGTGCTTGGAGGACATTCAACTATATTAATTATTCATTTTCTTTTCCTTTAGGCAGGCTGTTAACATACTGTAGCTAACATTAATCACAAATTTTAGAAAAGCATTTCATTTCAGATGACGGTGTATCAGTTCTGTTACATATACAGTCTCTGCTTTTCCCCATAACTGCTATAAGTGGACAGTGATGAAAAGACTCTGAGGAGGTCATCTAGCTCAACAACTTCTGTAAGACTCAAAAGAACAGCTGCTCTATTCTGATACTGGTTTGGTAACAGCAATCAGATAGCTTTGTATCATGTGCCAGATATACTGTATGTGTGCCTATATATCCAAATGAAGACCCTATTTAAGTCTAATAGCTCTGTGTTTATTTCAGAGGTGCACACTCTCATGCACTATGGATGTCAGCTTTCAAATAGTTCCAGGAGGTTAGCAACAAAAACCTGCTTCTCTTTATTGTGATTTTTCTTTGTCTTTTTTAAATATAAAATAAACTTTATTAAATAAGACAATTGGATACCTTCAATAGGCATTGTGGGATAATGGACTGTAATGTTAAGGAAATGCATTAATATTTTATAGCATTTTTAAAAAGTAACACTCAAAAATCAATCTATATTGAGTTTGGGAGGAAAACCTTTTTCATCAAAGTTATTAGTTATTTTACATGACTACTGACCACAGGGTTTGACCTGATAATTACTACATTATTCTAAGTTCACTTGAGTTGAAAGATAGTCAAAGGTGGGGGAGAGCATACCCTACAATTTGAGAAAGAAGGTAGAAGTTCAATATCTTGCTCAGAGTGCACTGAAGATAGACAATGTTTGTGTGCTCATTGCTAGTTAATAACCTTCCTCTATTAACATCACTGAGACAAATCTTGGGAAGCAAGTTAAAGTGTCCACAATTAAAAAATTTATTACTTACAAGTGTTGGATCTGTACTTTAAGAATAGTTTTATATTCTCTGAATACGAGAAATTATAACAATTTTTTTTTTGTTTTTTTGTTTATTTTCTCTGTGACATCTTATATTTGGATCCATACAGTTAATCAAAGATTAAGTTCCCAGGAGGTTTTTAAGGGCATTGCTTCAATCTCAGCCTGTAGGAGAGGCCAAGAGGAACTGGAAACATCCCATTATCAAAAGCTGCCAATTTCTCTGTGCCTGCCATAACTCCAAATCAGGACTCCTAGTCATACTCTCCAAGGGACCCAAAATATGCTCTGTGCATTACTATTGCTGTGGAAAGTACTTGCTGCAGCTTGGCACCATAGTGAACAAATGCTGAGGGAAGGATAATGATTTGGGTTCTCTCTGAGCAACTCTTCAGGGCTGAGATCAAGGGAGCAAAGTTAAGGGCTGTGGACTGGATTGTGTAGGAAGTATGATCTGAACTCTGTATTTCCTGGTTTTCCAGTATTTGTGTTTTGTTTTTCAGTTTTACAGTGTGTGTAAGAGGATCTTAACTCCTCATTTTCAAGTTTACCAACTTGAGTTTTGCTTTTGTGAATTAAACTGTCCTATTCTGAAAGGACTTGAAGATCACAGGGCGCTGGTGAGCTCTTTAACCCTAGTTCCATGTTAACAAAGGGTTTTTGTGTGTTTATAGCATCTCACCAGAATACCTATTATCTCTCAGGACCATCTTGCGTGGAAGAAGATGGTCCATTATTTAAACATAAACTTAGTGTAATTGTAACTCACACACCTGCTGGGTGTGGTATTCTGTCCCATTTAGTGGCACCGAGATCACTTACCGAGAGATTAATGAGTCTGCTATACAGCCTTAGCTAAGAGCCATGTTGCTTTTACCTCATGCACTAAGCTCCAGAGGTCACAGGTTCAATCCCACCCACCGATAACTGGGGTCTGTCAGCGTTACATAATCTTGTGTGTTCATCTGCATAGTGATGGAGACAGGGGCAGCTCTATGCGTTTTGCCGCCCCAAGCACGGCAGTCAGGCGGCTTTCGGCAGCACGCCTGCGGGCGGTCCGCTGGTGCTGCGCCTTCGGCATCCCTGCCGCCGAATCCGCGGGACCAGCGGACCTCCCACAGGCATGCCACCAAAGGCAGCCTGACTGCCGCCCTCACAGCAACCGGCTTGCCACCCCAGGCACGCGCTTGCTGTGCTGGTGCCTGGAGCGGCCCCTGGATGGAGAAACATGCAATCTTCAAAGCATAGACAACTGTTTTGTTTTATGTGATTACCAGTAGAGAAAAAAAATTATAAATTTAAATGCTTCAGTCATGTTATATCTTCCTGAAAATCTTTATTTAACTATCCTTGGCTTTATGAACTGTAGCTAGTCCTTAGAATGTATTAAAGTGCTTCTGTCTGGAAATTATTTTTGTTATTTGAATCATTCCATCCACACTCAGCTCCAATAGTTGAAACTATAAATCTGTTTCTTTATAATTAAAATTATTGGTAATAAAATCTGCTTGTTTATTTAAAATTACTTGATGTTTAATTGGTTGTCTTATTCCAGGTGTCCAATTTATTATTTCCTAAGTAATATTTATTTTTGTTTCAGAGTAGCAGCCGTGTTAGTCTGTATCCACAAAAAGAAGAACAGGAGGACTTGTGGCACCTTAGAGACTAACAAATTTATTAGAGCATAAGCTTTCGTGGACTACAGACTATATGCATCCGAAGAAGTGGGCTGTAGTCCACGAAAGCTTATGCTCTAATAAATTTGTTAGTCTCTAAAGTGCCACAAGTCCTCCTGTTCATTTATTTTTGTGCATCTGAAAAAATCCAGCTACATTTTCTTCCATAAATAGGAACTGTTATACTGGTTCAGACGAGAAGTCTATCTACCAGATGCTTCTGAGAAAGGAATAAGAAACTCTGCAGTAGAAAATTATAGCATAACCTGACTGTAGGGGAAGTTACTAGTTGCCTTATATCCTGATGTATAAAGGTGAGTATCACTTCTTAAAAAAAAACAACCCTCTAATGTGATGCTGAATGTTCTCATAACTCATATAAATGTGTAAATCATTTCAAATTATACTTTGCTCTTGGACTCCATGATATCTTGTGGTAATGAGTCACACTGGCTAATTGTGGACTGCATTAAATATTGTTCCTTTTTTTCAGTATAAAATATGATGCCTTTCAACTTCATTGACTTTCACCTTGTTCTTGTATTCGGAGATTTAAAAAAAAAAAGTTTTACCTTCTCTATGTCATTCATCATTGTGTATACAACTATGATGTCCCCGCTTATTTATCTTCATGGTAAATTAAGCAGACAAAACTCTTTTCAAACTCTCCATGCCTCTAATAATTTTCTCCTTGTGTCTCTGAGGTCCTTATACATTTTCTGTCTCTCTTCCCACAACTTTTCTTCCCCTACCATCTTTAGGCCAAAATATCATCTGTAAGGCTACGATTCTGTCACAGATATTTTTAGTAACAGTCACATACAGGTTGGGGTAATGAACAAAATTTCTCAGAAGCCCGCAAACTGTCCCTGATTTTTACTAAATATACCCTGGCGGGAGGGGAAGGGACAAAGGGCTTGCAGCTGCTCCAGCCCTGCTGCTCATGGTTGGTGCATAATGGAGACTAGGGGAGGCTAAGCGTACCCAAACTTTGTTCTGGCAGGGGGGGACAGTGGCGGATTTGGGGCCCCTGGAAAAATATCCCCCCAACCACGGCCTGGGGGCTACAGGAGTTTTTCTGATCTCAGGGCCACAGCGGGATAGGGGGAAAGGAGCGAGTGGGGAGTGGAGCATTTGGGGGGAAGAAGCGGAGGGGGGCAGAACAGGGTGGGGCCATGGGGGAAGCGGTGGAATGGAGATGGGGCCAAGGGTGGAACAGGAGTGGGACACAGAGGAAGGGGTGCAATGGGTGGGGGCATGGGCAGAAGGGGGGAGAATGCAGGAGAGGTACCAGTCTCAGAGCTCCAGCCGGGGCTGAGAGCTCCACTGCAGTCCCGGCTAAGGCTGAGAGCTCGATCCGGTGGGGGAGGAGATCTCAGTTCCCCCACATGGCTCCAACTGAGCTATCAGCCCCCCTCCCACCCTGGCTGAGGCCATGGGAAAGGCTGAGATCAGCAAGCAGGGGCATGGCCTCAGATGGAAGAAGTGGGGCCTTGGCCAGAAGAGGCAGGACGGGGGATAGCCTCCTCAAGGGGAAGCTTCATCCGCCTCCCATGCCACTGCTGCTCCTGCGGCAGCGACTGATTGCTGCTGCTCCAGCCTCACGGGGGCTGGCTCAACTTCAGTCGCTGCTCCGGCAGGCCGGGGACCACTGCTTGGGCAAACCCCTGGGGCTGGCTGCTGATCAGCTGTTCCGGCAGCTGCCGCTCCAGCAGCCCCTGGGCTGACAGCTGCTCCAGCCCTGCCCCAGAAGTAGTCCCGGAAAGTCACGGAATCTGTGATATCTGTGACTGAATCATAGTCTTAATTATCTGTAATATCCTAGTGGGAAATATTTTTTCCCAGCTAGATCTAAAAATATGAATAATTTGGGTGAAATTTCACTTATCACAGAAAAGAATAGCCCCTGATAGGATTTTTAGATAAATTAAATTACATAACAAGATGGTCATATGATAGAGGGATACTATCTATTCAAACTATATTTTTATAATTAAGGCATTTTAGTGTTTGTGGAACTAAATTAGAATAAACTGATATTTTAAAGACATATCATACTTTTTAATATTGCTTTTTCACCTCATGGTGTTACTACAGGAGAGAATTAAGGTTATTTGGGTTCCTTAACTGTCCATTTACACACCTAGACATTGGAGGAGATGGCCAAATTCCATATTCAGTTATGGTGTGTAATCCAGGATATAAATTCAGGGCAATGGAATGCTCATGGATGCCAGCAGAAGGTTTGAATAGCGACAAAAAGGAGAATATGTTTTTATGTAATAACTAAACATTCAGTAGTTAACTATTATCAGTTCAGTGCCTTATTGTCATGTTAATCACTAGTGAAAACTGTCTCTATTTTAGACCAGCTGTGTCTGCCCTTCGTTTGATACCATTTCCTTATGGTTAAAGAAATCCAAACATATTAAGCCTGAGTTTTCTGGGTCTGTAATGGTTGGTGTGGGGGATCATTACAATATCTTTGTCATATTCTTTAACCATAAGTTACTTATTTGTACTCTCAACCTTAACTCCATTTTATGTCTGGGATTTTTTTTTCATACCTGAACCCTAAATAAGAAATCAAAAGAGAATGATGCTGTGCAATATTGCTAATGGTTTGAAGGTGTGTTATAAACTGGATCTATCCATTATTACCAACTAATACTCTATGTCCACTCACAATGGCTGAATGATTTCTGGAGAATCAGTTTCCTGAGTTTATCTGACCAGTTTGAGAACAGAATATTAATTAGGTGCCCTGCTCTGATGACTTCTGACTGCTACTGCTTACCCCTATCTATACTCCAATGTCTTCCCATCTTTTGTCTAGAACAGGGATCAGCAACTTTTGGCATGCGGCCCGTCAGGGAAATCCGCTGGCGGGCTGGGACAGTTTGTTTACCTGTAGCGTCCGCAGGTTCGGCTGATTGCAGCTTCCACTGGCTGCAGTTCGCCGTTCCAGACCAATGGGGGCTGCAGGAAGCGGCATGGGCCGAGGGATGTGCTGGCCAATGCTTCCCGCAGCCCCCATTGGCCTGGAATGGTGAGCCACAGCCAGTGGGAGCTGCGATCGGCTGAACCTGTGGACGCTACAGGTAAACAAACCGTCCCAGCCTGCCAGCGGATTTCCCTGATGGGCTGTGTGCCAAAGGTTGCTGATCCCTGGGCTAGAATGTCATCAGATTTGGAAAGCTACAATGAATTCACAGAGTATTTTTCACATTCTAGGAGCACAATACTCTGCACCAATACATCTGTTCTACGAAAACTGCAGGAAATACTCTGAACCTAGAATCATAGAACTGGAAGGGACCTTGAGAGGTCATCTAGTACAGTCCTCAGCACTTGTAGCAGGACTAAGTATTATCTAGACCATCCCTGACAGTTGTTTGTCTAACCTGCTCTTAAAAATCTTCAATGATGGAGATTCCACAACCTCCCTAGGCAATGTATTCCAGTGCTTAACCTCCCTGACAGGAAGTTTTTCCTTATGTCCAACCTAAAGCTCCCTTGCTCCAATTTAAGCCCATTGATTCTTGTCCTATCCTCAGAGATTAAGAAAAACAATTTTTCTTCCTCCTTCTTGTAACAACCTTTTATATAATTGAAAACTGTTATCATGTCCCCTCTCAGTCTTCTCTTTTCCAGACTAAACAAATCCATTTTTTTTCAATCAGCACAGAGCAGAGCGGAAGAATTACTTCTCGTGTCTTGCTTAAAACACTCCTGCTAATACATACCAGAAGGATGTTTGCTTTTTGTGAATCAGTGTTATACTGTTGACTCATATTTAGCTTGTAATCCACTATCATCCCCAGATCGCTTTCTGCAGTACTCCTTCCTAGACAGTCATTTCCCATTTTGTATGTGTGAAACTGATTGTTCCTAAATGAAGTTCTTCTCTTTTGTCCTTATTGAATTTCATCCTATTTGCTTCAGACCATTTCTCCAGTTTGTCCAGATCATTTTGAATTTTAATCCTATCCTCCAAAGCACTTCCAACCCCTCCCAGCTTGGTATCGTCCACACACTTTATAAGTGTACTCTGTATGCCTTTATCTAAATCATTGATGAAGATGTTGAACAGAACTGGACCCAGAACTGATCCTTGAGGGACCCCATTCCTTATGCCCTTCCATCATGACTGTGAACCACTGATAACTACTCTCTGGGAATGGTTTTCCAAGTAGTTTTGCACCCACCTTATAGTAGCTCCATGTACATTACATTTACCTAGTTTGTTTATGAGAAGGTCATGCAAGGCAATATCAAAAGCTTTACTGAAGTCAAGATATACCATGGCTACCACTTTCCCCCTATCCACAGACTTGTTACCCTGTCAAAGAAAGCTATGAGGTTTGTTTGACACAATTTGTTTCTGAAAAATCCATGCTGACTGTTACTTATCACCTTATTATCTTCTAGATGTTTGAAAATTGATTGCTTAATTATTTGCTCCATTATCTTTCCGGGTACAGAAGTTAAGCTGACTGGTCTGTAATTCCCCCGGTTGACCTTATTTTCCTTTTTTGACAGATTGGCTCTATATTTGCCCTTTTCCAGTCTTCGGGACTCTTTCTCATCTTTCATGACTTTTCAAAGATAATAGCTAACGGCTCTGATATCTCCTCAGTCAGCTCCTTGAGTATTCTAGGATGCATTTAATCAGGCCCTGGTGACTTGAAGACATCTAATTTGTCCAAGTAATTTTTAACTTGTTCTTACCCCATTTTAGCCTCTTCTGATCCTACCTCATTTTCACTGGCATTCACTATGTTAGACATCCAATCACCACCACCTTCTTGGTGAAAACCGAAACAAAGAAGTCATTAAGCACCTCAGCCATTTTCACATTTTCTATTATTACCACCCCCCCCCCGCGCCCATTGAGTAATGGGCCTACCCTGTGCTTGGTCTTCCTCTTGCAAAAACAGCACTCAAAGTGCTGCAAGTTTGATGAGTGAGTATACCTTTCTATGGAAGACTTTCAGTAAATAGTGCTAAGGACTGTTTCTATCTACAGGAAACATACAACTGAAAAACGTGAATGAGGACTCTACACAGAAATTCCCTTCCATCTGCTTCTGGCAAACAAAGAAACAAATCCAGTGCCAAAACAGAACAGTCTGCATCTAAATCAATTACATAATTTATTTCACGTTAAGTGCTTTATCCCCAAGTTAACAAGAAGCAGTACAGTACCTAATCTCTATAGTACAGCAGCTGTGCTTTAGCCTCAATATGACAAAGGCTACATATTACATTTTTATTTCTTATTAGCGGCATTTTTTGTCAAACTAGCAGCTTTGTCTGTCCACACAGACATCTTTAACTTTATAACTTTGATATGCAAGTTTAATTTTCAGATTCATTATTATGTTAGGGGCGGGGGGGAAACGGCTACTAAAAATCAAAATTAATACATAGCCTGAGCTATTTCTCCTTCTTTCTTACATTTCCTTCATTAAATTATGCTTCCACAAAAATGGTGACAGAATGTCAACAGAAAATAAACCATGTACTATTTTATAATATGTTGTATAAAATAAATCCTTATATATCTTGGAAATTTGGATACTCTGACAGCTAATATTAAAATGATAGTTGTAACAAATTAGTATTCTTCATTTCATGTTTTATTTGTCATTATATTACATTAGCATATTATTTAATGGGAGTCTGGAACAATTTCCCACAACATTTCCTATTCTGTAAAATATTATAAAGCATTATTGAAATAATGAATCAGGCCCGAAAATCATGATATTGACTTTAAAATCATGAGGTTATTGAAATTATTTTAATTGTCTACTTTATATTTAACTTCTTTTTTTTTTTTCCTTTCAATCTTTAGGGTATACTCTAATCATATTTTCAAGGTTTTTGCTGCCAGCATACAGCAATTTTTTTTATTGTCACCTATTATTACTAGATAAGAGTTGAGATTCTTACATAATCACTTTTTCCATATATGTACAATTTATTTTTTCATCCATACACATCAATGAAACAAGTATGTTAAAAGAATGCTAATCTTGCAAAATCAAACCTTCCGATGTTAGCAAGTGTCAGAATTTCCCCTTTTTGTATTTATGCATTTAAAATACAGTCTTCAATTTAATCGACACAGACTGTTTTTTTCCACAGGACTTCTGCTTCATTCAGTGAAAGCGTTGACTACTTTCAGGTGCCCTACCAGAGAAATCTAGGCTCACATTTTAAAAGGTATTTAGGCACATAAAGATTCAGATAGTCATGTAGTGATATTTTCTAAAGTCGCTAGACAGCTAACTCCCATTGAAATCAAAATTCCACTAGGTGTCTATGTGAAACTTTAGCTGACTAAATATCTTTAGCAATCAGGCCCCTTGAATCTGACTTTCCCCAGAGTACTTAGCATTTTAAGAATTGTTTAGCCAAACACCTGTTTGGGATAGACTAGGTACACTTGGTCCTGCCTCAGAGTGGGAGGATGGAGTAGATGACCTCTCCAGATTCCTTCCAGTCTTACATTTCTCTTATTTTATAATTTTAATAACACTTTGTATGTTCAATGCAAAGGTCCAACTGAATTCAGTTACAGTTGTGCGTGCTCTTCTGCATTTCTGGCCACAGATGTCTCATGTTGGGCACCAGAAAATGAGGAACGCTTAATTAGTAGCTAACTGTGATAATTTTGGTTGAAGTGTTTGGCTTAAATGGTTAAACCCAGATTCACATAGGAACTCAGTGGCAGGGGCAGAATCCCATTCTTCAGAGTGGCATTCAACTTCCTTAACCATGAAGCCATCCTTTGTCTTCTGTAATTCCATGCCTTATTCTCTACTCCTTCCAACTCCTATAACAAATAAGCCAGAGGTCTTACAAACAACAGCTTCATTCACTCCCAGAGCACAGTCTGTTCTGTGCTTTGAATGAGACAGAGGTTCTGTGGAGAAAATAGTGTGTAATCATATAATTAAAGACAGTATCCTGGAGCATATACAAAAGGGATTTGAATTAAGGATATACAGACAACCCTAATTCTGGCATTTCCTAAGCTTTTGGATACTTGACTTTACAAACTATATATTTTTAAAAGAAAAAACTGAAATAAAAATCCCCAGAAATTTCATCATGGGAAATCATACTCCACTTGGGCCATCATCAAGGTTCTGACCTTTAGAACCACAGCAGAGACCTCTACCACTTGAGGTAATGAAGTAACTGGTAGCATTAGAATGTTCTTATCCTTTTTGTGGACCAGCCACTACAGCAGGATTTGACACACACTTTGTCAGTGGTTTCACATCTCTTGCTGACAGCAGAGGAAGACAGAAATTTATGACTCCTGTGTTCAATTCCAGGATCTGGAGAGGAGTGTTTTATAGCAGTTACAGAACCTTCTGTCCCTGTGTCCCCAGCTTGTCTCTGCTCCTAGCCACCTATCCCAGGTCCTGCCCTCTTTGCCCCCCAACTTCTCTGCTCCTATCCAAATCCCACCCAACAAATCCTGCTCCCCTTCTGCTGATATCCAAATTCCATCCCCACCTCTTAACTCACCCCTCTTTGTGTGCCTATTACCCCTCTTCCCCACAGTTCCTTTGCACCCTCAACAGTTCCTGTTCACTGCTGCTTACTGCTATGGATTGGCTCCTGCAACCTGCTTTCCTGTTTCCCCTCCAGTGTGGCAACTTCTTCCTCCTCCACCTTGCTTGGGCACCAGCAGTGTGAGCACTGAGAATACAGGAGAGTCAGTCTTCCTGCTTTTGTTCCTGTGTCTGGTGACACAGCAGGCCTCAGCTATCAGGAAGAACAAATGTAGGGAAAGTCCTGTTTATCCCCTGCATTCCTGGATTGGCACATGCTTAGTCACTCCATATGGACAGTGAATACATGATCACATAGGCATTCTACTGGGATGAAGCATCATCAGGGCAGACAGAATACTCAGATAATTTAACTGCCAAACTGTGACAAGTCTTTACTGAGCATGTGTAATTTCCCCTAACTTTGTTCTTGGAAACAACTGAACTGGTTTAGATGAAACTTTCAAACAAAAACAAAACAAAAAAACACCTTTGGCAGACACCTCATATGTAACATTTCGGCCTGAATCATTAAATTGTGGCAAAGTTATAAGGAACTGAAAACAGAGTCTTGTAATAAAAAGTGTCAGGCAGCTTTTCTACCTGCATCACATAAAATAATGCTTGATTCCGATCTCAGTTACACAGATGCAAATGAGATTAGAATTAGGTCCATTCTCTTAATTACAAAACAGACACGTGATGGTTTAACATAATTGTGTGTATGTGTATCTATATATCTATATAAATGCATATATAGAGATAGAGATTGAGATATATAAAGTTTTTAAAAGGGTTGATTTTCAGAAGGACAAATGTAAGTCAGTAATTGTTAGGCATCTAACAGCTATTTGTGACTTTGAAACTCTGTCCGTGAATTGTTTATGTAGAAATAAATAATAATAAAAATACAGCAGTTTTGGATTTGGGAAAATAATATATGTACTTCTGTTGAACTCTAGAATGAAGGAGATACAGAAAATGCAAGCTTCCATGTATCACTTTGTTAAAAACATTAATTTGAAGATAATATACAATTCAATGAAAATTCTGCTCTGTTTCTCTCATAAGCAACATTTGTCAGGGGTGAAACTATATGTCAGATTCCATCTGGAGTGTATTATAATATAGTTGAGCATTATTAAGGATTATAATTAGTTTATCTAGGAACTCAGTCTCATCTTTAACTACCAGCCTTAAGTAAAAGTTGAACTGAGAAGAATTTTAGCATAATGCCTGTTTATTACTTGCTTATATTTGCCTGAAGCAGGAACATTTCTCCAGTCTTAATGATCCTCTGTCTTTTAATTGGTAATAAGGGCCAAAATAATATTTTGTTCAAGACCTTTTACAGAATGTGGCACAAAATATTATATCCTGCTATGATCTAGTGATGCAAATAATGTGTTGCATATATGGTCATTATTTCAAAGAAAGGTAGTGGGTAAGTACCATAGTTGCACTATGTAAAAACTCAATACAAGTGCCACATTTAGAGCTTCTAATTTAATAGGTAATAATTCAGTATTGCTGAGAAAGTTATCAATTGTTTATTGGCACATGTAATGTTTTATGATATAGTAAAATTAAAAAAAAATATTATTTAGCACTTCTATAGAGCCTTCCACTGAAAAGTGTATCACATATAACACTTTACAAGATAGATACGGTAAGTATTCACCCCATACTACAGGCAATGAAAAACAAATACACAGAAGGGTAGGAACCTACCCAAAATCACTCAAGGGGTCAGTGTCAGAGAAAAAAACTAAAAAACAAACAAATCTCCTGACTTACAGTCCTGGTCTTTAACCACTTAACCATCAGAGCTACCCTTAAGCTCTCTAATTGTGTATAGGTTTGTAAGGCCCATGAGACTCAGAATTACAAGACCTGATTTCTAGCATTGGCACAGTGATTCCCTCTGCGACCTTGGATGGTGACATGACTTATCTATAACATGTGTATGCGCGCACATGTACTCAGTGATTTGAGCATTGGCCTGCTAAATCCAGGGTTGCAAGTTCAGTCCTTGAGGTGGCCACTTAGGGATCTGGGGCAAAATCAGTACTTGGTCCTGCTAGTGAAGGCAGGAGACTGGACTCAATGACCTTTTGGGGTTCCTTCCAGTTCTATGAGATAAAGAATATATGGAGATATACCTATTTTATTTATTTATATTCTTCTCAGTAAGATATAAGGTTTTCCACTCTGCTGAGCACAACATACTAACTTTTAAACAACTGATATTAGCCAGGCAAAAGTTAAAATTTTATGTAATGCTGATGAAATTATATTTAGTAAAGTTGACAAAACTCATTATTTATCAGCATTCATTTTATGAAGGTTTCATCTGCAACCTTTAATCATATCCTGTTCTTAACAGCCATCATCAAATGCCAAATGGCTTAGGGTATTAGACTGGATAATCTTTGCACGCATTCATAATAGAATGAGATTGTGGACTTGGTTCATATCCCATACCTATTAGAGATATTTCAAGGACATTTGAAATAAGGTTTTTAGACAAAGGCAAGTCATACCTAATGCAGAGAACCATTTGAGCAAAATATTCAAAAAAACAGAAGGAAAAAAAAGCTATCAACCCCTGAATACAAGGTTTAGATTACAAGGAAATAATAAGAGATCATAAAAAAAAATGTGATCAGATGCATTGCGTATCTGCACTGAAACAACGTCAGCTTTCCGACTGCAACTTCAAATATAAAGCTGGCAGGACTGAGGAGGCCCAATTCTCCTCTGGAGCTGAGCAAAGCATGGGTGCAGTAAAGAATGGGAACTGACCTGCCCTAGTGACAACGTAAAGCTTCCACTCCTGCTGTCCTCCTCTTCTCCTTCTCCCCCATGCTCAATGTAAATAAATAAATATGCTAATTTTCTTACATAAAATTACCAAAAGGTAGAATTCCTTAGTCATCTGTTGTTAAAATAGATCATACTACATCACAAGCAAAGTAACAGCTATAGAATAAGGCTTTATCAGTTGGGAGGAAACCAGTATGCTAGCTAGATCTGTATACTTGAACAGGCCACGGAGTTTAGGCACAACTGACCATTATAAGGGTAAGTACCTCCCACTGGGCTTATCATACGGCATCATTCTGGTGACCAGAATCTATGCAGGGATGTCAGGGTAATATGGGACCTAAGTACTATGTGTACTTGAAGGACCTTAAGGTCTTCAGCCAACCTAGAGAACTAGATTTGGTTAGAATGAGCAAGACTGACCATCACCCATTCTATTATGAGGTTGTTTTTTAATAAAATTGCAGCTTTTTCTCCTAAGCAAAAAAAGTCTCTCTCTTCATTACAGACATGCTGAGTTAAACCCCCCTGGAAATATGGAAGATTTTCAAGCTGTTACAAACCATTAACCAGAGTATAGCGGCACTAATGGCCACAATTATAACATCATCCATTCTACCCATGTAAAAGAAAAAACCTTTTTCTTCCTCTCTCTCTCTTTCTTAAACTTGAAAAAAAAATCCCAAGTGTCATTTAAAAACGAAGAAAGGGTTTGCTCGGAAGAAACTTCTGTTTGCCCTACACTGCTCCATGTTTCCCAAGCTGTAACACATTTTTCCTACAGAGTTTCTTACGGCCTGTATACCACAGCATTAGCATCTCAATGCTCCAGAAGTGAAGACTGGTGTTTTAATGCTGTAACATTATCATGGGTAATCCTAAAAATCATGGGTAATTTCCCTAAATCCTTACGCTTCATATTCCTTCTTTCATCAGTCAGTAATCACTTTTTTTCTGTTTTGATGTCAGTTCATCATCATCGTCTTTTTTTCCTCTTCCCCTGCCCCCAGTGTTCTACTTGTTCATAACATCACACACAGATATAAAACGAGACAACACTGGTAACACGTATTATTTAGCATATATGCATTTGGGGTGGCAATAACAATTTAGCATCGTTGTTCCTACTAAATATGCAAGACTTAGTGTGAAATCCAATGGATTCATACCTCCTTACATCAGTTCTGAATTTAGCACAATGTCAGCAAGACAGGGCCACCCAGAGGATTCAGGGGGCTTGGGGTCTTCGGCAGCAGGTCCCAGGGTGGAAGGACCCCCCGCCGCGGGTCTTCAGGGCACTTCGGCGGTGGGTCTGGAGCAGAAGGACCCCCCGCCGCCGAAGACCTGGAGCGAAAGAAGCTCCGGGGGCACAGGAGCCACGAGAGTTTTCCGGGGGCCCTGGAGCGAGTGAAGGACCCCGCTCCAGGGCCCCAAAAAACTCTTGTGGGGGGCCCCTGCGGGGCCCGGGGTCTGGGGCAAATTGCCCCACTTGCCCCCCGCCCCTCTGGGCGGCCCTGCAGCAGGAAGATTCAAAATGAGACACTACAAATCTAACCGCATGAGAAGCTTATATCATGGATATTTCATTTTCCTTTATGTAATATAAACTATATTTTCCACAACTTCAATTTAATAATTTAGCATTTTTATGTAAATAATCTATTTAATTAAAATTTAAGTAACACCAGAAGGAGACACAGATTTTGGGTCCAATGGTGAAGGACATGTCAAAGCTATACTGGCTTGCTTTGAAGTGTCTATCAATTGTTATGGAGAGTTAGCAGCATACTGGTAAAGTGGACCTCAGATTTAAAGCCTAACCCTGCAAACACATATGCACATAATAGTCAAGGGAGTGAGTACTGCCCATAATGTATTTTCAATTTTTTAGATTAAATTTTCCTAGAAACTTCACATAAAATATGTTACATTATACAATATTATATTTGATCATAAACAAAAAGTGGAGCAATAATGCACTGAGTATCCTAAGAACTAATATTTTAAGTACTATTAAAATTAAGAGTATAAATTGATGATCTATTTAAGCAAACATCATTGTGTGTACATAATATTCTATTCTACTATACGTTTGTCAAAGACTGATGAGCTCCATAACACAAATGTTTACCACCCTGCATAGTACCACTGACAATCATCAGTAGAAATTATTTGCTACTTTATTAATCTAGTAGTACTAAGTGAATCAATAAAATCCCCATATTTCTAAACTTTTGTCAATGGATATTATATTTACTCTTTCATACAGTATTGCTTATGGTACCCTGAAGAGAAGGATATACATCCTAAAGGGGAAAATATATAAAAAGGTTTATTAAAATCACTATATAATATAAATATTATGTTTATATTTCACTTTTGTGTCTCTTGCAAGTCATGAAATAACTGCAGAAAATACAGCTCTTACCATGACAGCTGGGTAGTGCTCTGTTCCACCCAGGTCTTCCATCATCTCCCATAATACAGGTAAGTGTAGAATATCCTTGAAGAACATAACCTGCATCACAGTAATATGTGACTGTTGATCCCAGTTTATAATCCATTCCAAGTCTTGTGCCATTCATTACATTCCCAGGATCAAAGCAGGACTCACGTAGTTTTGCTACAAAAAGAAAGCAAATGCAAAGTCAATTTTGAGTACACATGGAAATGTTTGATAGATTATTCCTGCGGTTCTTTTAGGTCCCCTCGAAGCTCATAGGAGCCCAACATTTTCTTCCTTTTAAATTCCTCAATTCATACTTCATATGTTCTGTATCTCATTGATCTTCCGGTCAATTTAAGAGGACTGGACACAGTACTCTATAATGACCAAGAACTACTCCCAGAGGTGAAAGTAAGCTGGTCTGGTCTGGTCCGGCATACCGTCAAGAAAGTGCCAACCATACCAGGGCGCTGATGGGGGAGGAGGGAGGGCAAAAGGGTCAACTTCCCTAGGGCCCAGCGATTTAAAAGGGCCCTGGGCTCCCAGCCCCCACGGCTCTGGCAGCGATTTAAAGGGCCCGGGGCTCCCAGGCCCTTTAAATCGCCGCTGAAGCCCAGGTGGCACAGGCCAGGCAGCGCTGAAGGGCTAGCTGGGGGATTTTGGCCCCAGACTTGCCTCTTCCACCAGAGGCCCTGCCCCTTCCACCCAAGACCCCAACGCTTCTGGGGGGGGGCAGAGCCACCCCCACGGCACCCTGTGTACCAGTAAGTTACTTTCACCTCTGACTACTCCCTATATGTAAAGTCATCTCTACAGAACAACCACTCTTTTCTGTTGGTGGATTGTCAATCCCATCAGCAGTGATGTAGTCAAGTAGGAGGCCTGCACAGTGTCCCATGGGTAATTAGGCAAACATGAGTGGTTGTTTGTTTTTAAAATTATATTGATTGAAAACTCAGAACTGAAAAATTAGTTACTACGTACTTTATAATCAAATAAAGTGCACACAAATGATTAGCATTTCAGATTTGTTCCAAATGAACAGCAAATTTGTATCTACAATACCATTTTTTAATATTATAAAAGTTTTCCCTTTTTAAATGCATTGGAGGTCTCATTATGAAAAGATTCCTGATACTGTATTTATCAAATGTATTTCTTATTTATAACTTCTCATTTTAAAATATTCAAAACCATCTTAACACATGCACATGGTTCTGTTGTTGTTTCTGCCTTCTTTCTGTAATATAAATAATATTTATGCCAAAGAGCCATCAAGAAGGTAACACACTCCAAGCAAATAGCAGCTCAACATTTTTCAATTCCAGAAGCAATATCAAACAGGAAGAAAGTAAATGCACAAAAAAGGAACTATTTGCAATTTAATTTCATTAAACAAATAGTATATGATATCAGAAAATGACACAAGTAGCACGTCATACATATATATGTTTGTGGTTGTATGGGGGAGATTGGCTTAAAAGCATTACCATAGCTAGCTGATCAAATAGAAGACACCTCACTAGATTATAAGAATTGCATATTTCACTCCCTCATTTAATATGAGAACTAGCAAGAGGAGAGAAATAAAATACTCATATTCTATAATGTTCCAAGTACATCTGCATCAGAATAAAGAAACATGGAATGTCTTTTTCATTATTTAAACTTCATATTTGTCATTAGAGTGTTATGTCCATTTCGATGGTAAAGAGAGCTGTTGAAACCTCATTCTTTTTCCAAACATTTTATCAGAACTCACACACCTTATTGGCAGTGTTAATGCTTCCCATATGAAAATCAGTAAGTGGAGGCATCTCCATGAAAGGGACCTCTGAACTTAATTGGAGGTGTTCCACTCAGGAAGATCCCAGGTGCTGTGATCCAGCCTTGAAGACTACAAATCCCATGATACTTTGGGGAAGAGACAGACTTCCCTGCCTCGGGTTTCAATGGGCTCCATTTTGTGAGGACTTAAAAAATAAAGTTAAAAAAGAGTAGCTGCTGAGCTGTAGGGAATCTTGTCTGAGCTCTGTTCAAGCAGGGCACGAGCCTGCTGCTGTGGTCCCCTATTCTGACTTGGGTGCTGAGACTGTGTTATCGGTCCCATGATCAGGGGATGGAAGAGACTGCTTTGTGGAGCTAAGCTCATGCTAGAAAGCTAGTAGCTGCTGCCAAGAAACTGCTGGGGCTTTGACCAAGTGGGGAGTCAAGGAAGCTATTATTGAGCTTCATCAGAGCCCGGGCAAAGACTGTTGCTATGGCGAGAACTGACTGAGTTTGGGATGCAGTGAAAGCAGTGTGAGTAACCACAACTCTTCTTTTGTTTGTTTATTTAGGAAAGTGCTCTCAAGGAAAAAGGGGGTAATGAAAAGACTTTAAGTGGTTTCCTTGAGGCTGAAAAGTGGTCTTGTCTAACCAGGATCCAAGATTACCGACCTCTGGTTATAGCAACACCTGTCTTCAGAGCGGTTGTGGATCCACAGTTAGAATCGCTCTGCCCTTCGTTGACTTGGTTGGATTACTTTACCGGACCAACCGAGTGATGTCCCCAGCTTCAGTGTCTCCAAGCGCGCCCACGCAAGCAATTGTCTAGAACTTTGAAATTCAGAGGAGTGCACACTCAGAGGTGCGGTAGCTGATGCTGGTGTAAATGTACATTGGTTAAGTTTCATTTACTACTGTAAACTTCATTTATTAATTGATTTAAGCACCTCCTGTTGACTTGAAGGGGTTGTGACATTTTAATTAATCTCAATCTATTATATCCTGTTTTTTTTCCTAAGTTGTTAAATAAAGATTAGGGATATCAAGCGATTAAAAAAATAATTGTGATTAATCATGCTGTTAAACAATAATAGAATACCATGTATTAATTTTTTGTTTTCTACAGTTAATCACGATTTAAAAAAAAATAATCGTGATTTATTGCAGTTTTAATTGCACTGTTAAACAACAGAATACTAATGGAAATTCATTAAATATTCTGGATGTTTTTCCGCATCTTTCCAATATATTGATTTCAATTATAACACAGAATACAAAGTGTACAGTGTTCACTTTATATTTATTTTTTATTACAAATATTTGCACAGTAAAAAAACAAAAGAAATAGTATTTTTCAATTCCCCCACTACAAGCACTGCAGTGCAATCTTTTTTAATCATGAAAGTTTCACTTACAAATGTAGAATTATGTACAAAAATAACTGCATTGAAAAACAAAACAATGTAAAACTATAGAGCCTATAAGTCAACTCAGTCCTACTTCTTGTTCAGCCAATCGCTTGGACAAACAAGTGTGTTCACATTTGCAGGAGATAATGCTGCCGACTTCTTGTTTATAATATCATCTGAAAGTCAGAACGGACATTCACATGGCACTGTTGTAGCCGGCATCACAAGATATTTATGTGCCAGATGCTCTAAAGATTCATATGTCCCTTCATGCTTCAACCACCATTCCAGAGGACATGTGTCCATGCTGATGACGGGTTCTCCTCGATAACAATCCAAAGCAGTGCGCACCGACGCATGTTCATTTTCAGCATCTGAGACAGAGGCCACCAGCAGAAGGTTAATTTTCTTTTTTTGGTGGTTCAGATTCTGTAGTTTCCACATCGCAGTATTGCTCTTTTAAGACTCCTAAAAGCATGCTCCATACCTCGTCCCTCTTAGATTTTGGAAGGCACTTCAGATTTTTAAACTTCGGGTCGAGTGCTGCATCTTTAGAAATTTCACATTGGTAACTTCTTTGCATTTTGTCAAATCTGCAGTGAAATTATTCTTAGAACAACATGTGCTGGATCATCATCCAAGACTGTTACAGCATGAAATATATGGCAGAATGTGAGTAAAACAGAGCAGGAGACATACAATTCTCCCCAAAGGCGTTCAGTCACAAATTTAATTCACACATTTTTTTAATGAGCATCATCAGAATGAATGCATGTCCTCTGTAATGGTGTCCGAAGCATGAAGGGGCTTACAAATGTTTAGCATATCTGCCATGTAAATACCTTGCAATGCAGGCAAGAAAAGTGCCATGCGAACGCCAGTTCTCACTTTCAGGAGACATTGTACATAAGAAGCGGGCAGCATTATCTCCCGTATCTGTAAATAAACTTGTTTGTTTTAGTGATTGGCTGAACAAGAAGTAGGATTGAGTGGACCTGTACGCTCCAAAGTTTTACATTGTTTTGTTTTTGAGTGCAGTTTTCATGATAAAGAGAATGTACTACAGAACTTGTATTAGGTGAATTGAAAAAGATTATTTATCATTTTTACAGTGCAAACATTTGTAATAAAAAACAATAATATAAAGTGAGCACTGTACACTTTGTATTGTGTGTTGTAATTGAAATCAATATATTTGAAAATGTAGAAAATCATCCAAAATATTAAATACATTTAAATTAGTATTCTATTGTTTAACAGTGTGATTAAAGCTGTGATTAACTGTGACTAATTTTTTTAAATTGCGATTAATTTTTTGTAGTTAATTGCGTGAGCTAATTGCTATTAATCAACAGCCCTAGTAAAGAAGTGTTAACAGTACTGAGTTTATAACTGGTATTTCTGGGTTAGACCCATTGCATGGAGTAGCTCAGGTTTATTTCTGGGGGCTCCCAAGGCCTGTCAATGTGTTTGTACCAGGCCCAGCAAGGTAGATGCACCACTAAGATTAATTTTCCTTATAAGTAAAAGGACTGCAGCAGAGGGGTGGATAGAGGATTCCCACATATCCCCCATCACCACTGGGATACTCAGGATCTCCTTTACATTTGACAGGCACCCTGGCACACAGGTGAGTATTGCCTGCTCCCAAATAAACCCAGGAAGGAAAGATGGGATCACATAAGCATAGATAGTATCCATTCAAGCAGATTTATTTTTAGATGCTGCATTCCAGTGTTTGTGGCATCATAATTCTCTCCAGAGTTATGAACTGTGATGTCTCGGAAAGTACAGTGTAACATCAGTGAATGAATGGGCGTGGAGGAGAAAACTGATTATCAAGGGCAAAACGTATACAACACAAATATCTTGAAATCTGTTTCTGATGGGAAATGAACAGAGAGAAGGTACAATTTACTGACATTTCAATAAAACATCAAATCATCCCAGTGCTCCACTTCAGGTTAAATTTAAGACATTGGCCCTCATTTTCAAAGGTCCACAGTTTACCTGCAGGACCGCCTCATCCTAATCATGTCCTCTCTGTTACAACTAGAGACATCATAAAGCTTCTGTGTATGAATTAGAGGTATCTCTGAGACAGGTCCACAAATCTGTAATGCACTTCTAGTACAGAATAGGATGACCACAAAAATCTTCAAAGAAATATGCAATAAAAACATAACGTAAATCAACTTAATTTCTCACAATAACACCATGAAAGAAAAAGTCCAGCCCTCCCTACGAAAGAAAGAAAGAAAGAAAGAAAGAAAGAAAGAAAGAAAGAAAGAAAGAAAGAAAGAAAGAAAGAAGTCTTTTGCATATGTGGGAGATGTCTGGATATGGATACTATATAACAAATTAGAGAGGAAGAGAAAATAAGGTGGATGCAATATCAAAAGCTTCAGTTACAGAACACTCAACACTGAAGGGAGGTGTCTGGGACAGTAGTAATCAGTCACATCATATATCTTCAGTGAGCAGCAATTACAGTTATGCAATTTTCTCTTCTCCAAAGATACAGCTGTGATAGATTCTCATGCATGTTGACTAAGCACTAAAGATGTTGCCATAAAAATATAGCTAAGATGTATCTTCTTAATAAGTATATTTAAAAATAAAACCTGAAACATGCAGCACCCTCATCTTACTCATAGAAATCTGAAATAGCGGTTGAATGAACTTGTAAGATGTCTGTAAATCAGATTCTAACATATGACCAAGGTAGTCAAACAGTGAATACAAAGTAAACGGATCTGCAAGGGCTTTCACAACATATCAGAAACCCCTTCCACTTAAATATGTAGGTTTCAGAGTAGCAGCCGTGTTAGTCTGTATCCGCAAAAAGAACAGGAGTACTTGTGGCACCTAAATTTGTTAGTCTCTAAGGTGCCACAAGTACTCCTGTTCTTTTTTTAAATATGTAGTATACCTTTCTGAACAGGTCAGACTTTGGACACAAACTCAGAGACATCAGTCTACTCAGCTTCTACACCCTCAGGAACCGTGTATTCTGATTCACTATCAAAACAATGCAGATGATGGGCTGATCAATAATTCCTATTGCTTCGTCTGGCCAAATACTGAATCCCTCCCTGATCACACAAATGGCCTAAGGTCTGCATTAAGCACTATGTGGATGGTGGAACAAAACTAAAGATAGCAATTATTAGATGTGGAATGTTAACACTGACATGCCAGGTCTCACTGGATGCTTTGAGGCAGTTGAAATGCAGCTTGGAGACCAATGCATACATGGATGTTGCTGGTAGAGTCTCAATGCTGAACTGAGAACTCTCTATATTGGATAGCCCAAGGCAAAAGATACTTTCAAGACCTTTTAGGACTTTTTGCATCCAATGTATGGGAAGCAATATCAGAAGTATGGAGAATTTTCAGGCACTTTGTTCAGCTTATTGTGATATCCATGAGCAAATTTCAAAGACAAAGCAGTCATGGTGTGCTCCACAGATCAGGATATTACAGTCATGTCTCTCCCTTATGAACAAACTGCAACTGTACTCTGAGCACTTCTCAAATCCACCAGGCTGCTTCTCCATTCTGAAGGAAAAAGGAGGGAATGTGGGAGACCAAAAAACAAACAAAATTAAAAGAAACTGCAGGTGTAAGGGTTTTGAGGTAGAACCAAATCTCCTTGATGCCAATGGAATCATAACACTCTAATTCATTAGCTTGAGTGTTGCCCCAATCCATATTCCCATCCATACACAGAAATGCCAATCTTAAATAAGTATTGCTTTAAATGCAAGATAGTTGGTCCCTTGAGGGCATGAGGGATGAAACTCAAATGCTACTACACTTGGTCTAGTAATCCAGTGGAGATGCATTTACAGGCAACAGCTCAAATTAAACACAACTCACCAGCTGTTAATCCAATCTCTCTGTGCTGCTAATTAAATCACTCTGTATAGTTTGAGCATTGTTTCACAGCAAGGCTGCTCTCACTCAAACTCTCTGAGCAGCCACACCTGAGTTACTCTATTCGAGTAATTCCACTCGAGCTAGTCTACTCTAGTCCAGTGACTTGAGTGGAGTACATCAAGCTAACTGTTGCTGTGAAGACAAGCCCTAATACAGAGCTGGCCTGGATTAACAACCCCCACCCCTGAAGCCACTGTTCTGTACTTTGAGCTATACGAGTTCTCCACCTGGCCTCACATTAGAAGCACAAACCCAAGAGTCAAGTATCAGAGGGGTAGCCGTGTTAGTCTGAATCTGTAAAAAAGCAACAGAGGGTCCTGTGGCACCTTTGAGACTAACAGAAGTACTGGGAGCATAAGCTTTCGTGGGTAAGAACCTCACTTCTTCAGATGCAAGTAATGGAAATCTCCAGAGGCAGGTATATATCAGTGTGGAGATAACGAGGTTAGTTCAATCAGGGAGGGTGAGGTGCTCTGCTAGCAGTTGAGGTGTGAACACCAAGGGAGGAGAAACTGTTTCTGTAGTTGGATAGCCATTCACAGTCTTTGTTTAATCCTGATCTGATGGTGTCAAATTTGCAAATGAACTGGAGCTCAGCAGTTTCTCTTTGGAGTCTGGTCCTGAAGTTTTTTTGCTGTAAGATGGCAACCTTTACATCTGCTATTGTGTGGCCAGGGAGGTTGAAGTGTTCTCCTACAGGTTTTTGTATATTGCCATTCCTGATATCTGACTTGTGTCCATTTATCCTCTTGCGTAGTGACTGTCCAGTTTGGCCAATGTACATAGCAGAGGGGCATTGCTGGCATATGATGGCATATATAACATTGGTGGACGTGCAGGTGAATGAGCCGGTGATGTTGTAGCTGATCTGGTTAGGTCCAGTGATGGTGTTGCTGGTGTAGATATGTGGGCAGAGTTGGCATCGAGGTTTGTTGCATGGGTTGGTTCCTGAGTGAGAGTTGTTATGGTGCTGTGCGTGGTTGCTGGTGAGAATATGCTTAAGGTTGGCAGGTTGTCTGTGGGCGAGGACTGGCCTGCCTCCCAAGGTCTGTGAAAGTGAGGGATCATTGTCCAGGATGGGTTGTAGATCACTGATGATGCGTTGGAGAGGTTTAAGCTGAGGACTGTAGGTGATGGCCAGTGGAGTTCTGTTGGTTTCTCTTCTGGGCCTGTCTTGTAGCAGGAGGCTTCTGGGTACACGTCTGGCTCTGTTGATTTGTTTCTTTATTTCCTTGTGTGGGTATCGTAGTTTTGAGAATGCTTGGTGAAGATCTTGTAGGTGTTGGTCTCTGTCTGAGGGGTTGGAGCAGATGCGATTGTACCTCAGTGCTTGGCTGTAGACGATGGATCGTGTGGTGTGACCGGGGTGGAAGCTGGAGGCATGAAGGTAGGAATAGCGGTCGGTGGGTTTTCGGTATAGGGTGGTGTTAATGTGGCCATCGCTTATTTGTACAGTGGTGTCCAGGAAGTGGAAACTGCTGAGCTCCAGTTCATTTGCAAATTTGACACCATCAGATCAGGATTAAACAAAGACTGTGAATGGCTATCCAACTACAGAAACAGTTTCTCCTCCCTTGGTGTTCACACCTCAACTGCTAGCAGAGCACCTCACTCTCCCTGATTGAACTAACCTCGTTATCTCCACACTGATATATACCTGCCTCTGGAGATTTCCATTACTTGCATCTGAAGAAGTGAGGTTCTTACCCACGAAAGCTTATGCTCCCAGTACTTCTGTTAGTCTCAAAGGTGCCACAGGACCCTCTGTTGCTTTAAACCCAAGAGTGACAATCTATCATAATTGCCTATGTGGAGAAAGAACAAGGAAAGGAGCATTGAAGTGGGGGAAGGGTCCTAGTTTAAAAGCATCCAACCAGTAAGTCTGCAAAAGCATTTGGTGATAGAGACATTTTGCTTTTAATTCACTTAGCTTGTTAAATTGGGTATTGGTTTGTGTTTCAACTTTTATTTGTAACCAATTCTGACTTTTATGCCTCATTACTTGCAATCATATAAAATCTATCTTTCTGCAATTAATAAACTTGTTTTATTATTTTATCTAAGCCAGTGTGTTTGGACTGAAGTGTTGGGGAACTCCATTTGAGACAACAATGTTTGTGTATATAATTTTCTATTAATGAAATTATGTAATTTATATGAGATTGTATTGTCCAGAATGGTACTGGGCAGTACAAGATGCACATTTCTGCGGGAAAGTCTAGGAATTTGCTGGTGTCACTCTGCTGTATAATTCAAGGATGGCAATCTGGCTGGCTGAGGCACTCTTGCAGTATATATCTGAGGGTAATTTACATGCTGAGGGCTGGGTGTGAGCAGGCCAGGAGTGGTTGTTGTCACAGCGAAGCAGTGTAAAAGGCACTCCCAGCTGGAGAACTGAGGGGATGCAGCTGTCTGACAGTCCAGATTGTACCCTGTGTAATGTCAAAGGGAGATTGTACCCTTCAGTGAGGGTCTTTCATCCTTTATTTGGGAGAAGGAACAGACCAATGAATTAGCCTTACAAAGACCCAAGAGTCCATATATCTTGCATTGACTGGAAACTTTTAACATACATCCTTCTGTTCCTGGCAGAACCGGCTCCAGGGTTTTTGCTGCCCCAAGCGGTAGGGGGAAAAAAAAAAGCCGCGATCGCAATTGGCGGCACTCCAGCGGCAGCTCCACTGCACCGCTTTCTTCTTCGGCGGGAATTCGGCAGCAGGTGCTTCCCTCCAAGAGGGACCTGCCGCCGAATTGCCGAGGAACAGCTCGACGTGCCGCCCCTTCCCCTTGGCCACGCCAAACACCTGCTTGCTGGGCTGGTGCCTGGAACTGGCCCTGGTTCCTGGGCTGTTTTCAATACACTTGCTATTTATCTTCCAAAATTATCAAAGGATAATTAGGTATGAGACATATTGTCCTTTCAGCCATCCAAGGAAAGCTTATCTTTTTTTTGTGAAGTCATAACGTGGAATCCAAGACTTCATAATCAATCCCATCACAACAGACATTGCTAACACAAGATTTTGGCTCAAGGGCAGGTCAGGCAGGGAAAGCTTGGGTGATCTCAGAAGAAAAACTTATACAAATACATTTTTGATAGATAGAGGTAAAAAAGAAGGTATTTTGAAATTATTGAGAAGGCAAATTGATTTTGAATAAGGGTCCTTTTCTCTACACTTGCCTCAAGTATATTAATTAATTAAGCTTTGGAATTCACTGAGAGTAGATATCAATGAGTCCAAGAGTTTACTGAGATTAAACATTTAGAGCAGGGATCGGCAACCTTTGGCACTCGGCCTGTCAGGGAAATCCTCTGAGAGGCCGAGACAGTTTGTTTACCTGCAGTGTCCACAGGTTCGGCTGACTGCAGTTCCCACTGGCTGCGGTTCGCTGTTCCAGGCCAATGGGGGCTGCGGGAAGCAGCAGCCAGCACATCCCTCAGCCACTGCCACTTCACGCAGCCCCCATTGGCCTGGAACAGCGAACCGCAGCCAGTGGGAGCTGCAATCAGCCAAACCTGTGGATGCTGCAGGTAAACAAACCGTTCCGGCCCGCCAGCGGATTTCCCTGACGGGCCGCATGCCAAAGGTTGCCAATCCCTGATTTAGAGGTTTTGAAATTAAGACAGTGGATTGGAATTTCGGATTTCTCAATTCAATTTCCTGCTCTTCCACAGACTTTCTGCATGATGCTGCTGGACAAGTCATTTAACATCTCTATGCCTTTGATTCCTATTTGTAAAACAGGAATAACAATACTTCCTTCTCCCATCCTTTGTCTATTTTTTTTATTTAGATACAGAGTGTTGGTCTCTGGGGTGGGACCGGGGATGAAGGGATTGGGGTACAGGCTGCCCCTGGGCTGCCCCCAGCCCTCTCTTGCCGCAGCAACTTGGGGGTGGGTGAGAGGTGCCTCTCCCCAACCGCGGCAGCTCCGCCAGGACTGAGCTGTGCCAAGGGTGGGGCTCCTTTCCCCAGCAGCTCCGGCGGGCCTGGACCGGGCTGAGGGAGGGGCTCCTCTCCCCCGGCTGCGGCAAGTCCGGGGCAGGTCTGCGCTGGGGACAGTGGGGAGGTGTGCCTCTCCCTGGGCTCTTCTCCCCCAGCTGAGGCAAGTCTGGGGCAAGTCCACCCTGGGGCTGCCGAGGAGGTCCTCCTCTCCCCGCCGTGGCAGGTCCACGCTGAGGCCGGCGGGGAGGGGCGCCTCTCCCCACCATGGCAGGTCCATGATTTGGCCAGCAGGGAGGGGCACCTCTCCCTGCCAAGGCAGGTACGTGCTGCAGGAGAGGCATCTCTCCCCACCGCAGCCTTGAGCCCCTGCGCAGGGCTTAATAGGCAGCTGCCCAGTCACGCAGCCGGGCAGCTTAGAGGAAACTTAGATCAGCACTAATCTTGGGACCTGGGCAGCTGGATTGTAGGGTCTCACTTCCAAAAGCGGTACCGAACAATAGTGTTTGCCCAGGGAGTATGCTTGGAGTCCAAAACAAAAGAGAGTGCCTGTAGTCTATCCAGACGAAAGGGAAGCTAAAAACACATGGATTTAGTGTTGGGATCCAAACACAGCAGCCTGATGAATCTCCAGGCATGGGGAGTTTGAAGAGAACTTGACATGGGGAAATTAATGAAAATTATTGCTTTTGGATTTACCATGAATTTATTGTGGAAACTACTCCATAGCTGATCGGGAGATGAGCCAGTCTCATGGAACCAAATCCTTGTAGAGGAGGGCTTCTATGGGGTTTGACAATGTGACACACATTTCAGAGAATCAAAGAAGATTAGGGTTGGAAGAGACCTCAGGAGGTCATCTGCTTGAACCCTCTGTTCAAAGCAGGACCAACCCAACTAACTGGAACTGGAACAACTGGAACCCTCTCTTTTTTACACTACAGCTATCTGAAGAAGTGGCCCAATGAGCTTAAAATACACTGGCAGCATGATTCATATCCATTGGGACTCACTGTTCTCTACTGTGTAAGTACATATTCAGGAACTTTTTACAGTGAGCATTATTTTGCCTAACAAGGCAGTGACAATCCTTTGAAACTGATACTGCCTATGATAAATATGCAAGGATCTACTTTATAGTCTATGGTGTTTAGATCAAATTCAGACAGATCTAATATGGACCATCATGTAAAAGTCTATTTCAAGACTTCTTTTTTGTTCTTAGATCATTGACCTAACAGACTTAACACTTTTAAAGCTTTCAGCATCTATTGCATCTCATCAGCATACCTTACAGGGCTCTGATGTGCTAATATGCCAGAGGTTCTTATTACATTTATGCTAGAAAAAAAACCGATTACATGTGTATTAGGCACTGTCAAATTAAATATCGTTACTGTAACATTTTATTTTTTATTTTGTAAACTAATGTCTTAAAATGTGGTTTTAAAATAGCATACTGAACATTTACAATTAAATCCAGCTGCAGATAGATTACACCTTAAAGTGTCTGTGTATATATAATCATCCCAGAATGAGAGAAAAAAATAATTTGTACAAACCAATTTTACACTCATACCTCAAATTGCACATTTTAGTGTAATTCTGTATATTCATAAGATAAAACATTTTGTATCAAATTTTGTTCATGTTTGTGATACACAGAATATAAAACGAATGAACAACAAAAACCAACCAACCAAAAAAAAAAAAGAAAAAAGAAAAAAAGAAAAGAACACCTGTTGCATTTACCTTTATACTCCAAATGGAAACCAGTAAAGCTAACAGATCCATCACTCCGAAATGCCAAGTGCATGTTGTTTGAGCTGCTCTCTATCCTCTCTGGCAACTTGCTATCTTGAAAACTCCCAATTAGTGGACTATTGCTGTCTGGCCCATCGTAGATATAGAGGAAGTCATAATTTGGTTCTATACTGAAACTATAAAACATTAAAAAGAAAAGAAATGTTAGGTAGAATATGCTTTGCGTGACATCCTAACTCTAATCAGCTCAACTGAGTGCTTACCAACACTGTTTCTAAGTAGCTGCAAAAAACACTCAATAGTAATAATACCAGGGGGTTAGTGGCAGTCTGGCTACAATCAGCATGGCTGGAATGGTCTATTACTCAACCTTCTCTTCCTCTTTCTACTGTTTGGGTGAGTTTTGAACATCTCTTTTTGTGAAGGTGGTTGGGGAAGTTCTATGGCCTGTGTTACACAGAGGGTGGGACTAGGTGGTAACAAGGGCCCTTCTGGTCTTGGAATCTATGAATCTATAAAATCAAATGACTCACTGAGACTTCTGAACATAAAGTACAGTAAAAAGCTTACCCATGACATAGTAAATGTTCTAACTGATATCTTAAAAGTATCTATTTAATGTGCATATTTTGCTATTGAGTAATAAGTAATTGGTGAGCAATAGTTCAGACGAAAGCAAACATTAAAAAAATCACTAGGCAATAAATTTTATAATATGACCAAAAATCAGGGAAAGATTTGTCTCTTATGTTTGTAAAATTCCTAGTACAATGGGGCCTCAAACCCAACTGGGGTCTTTGGGAATTATAATAATAATAATAGTAACAACAACAAACATCAACTTCAAATAAATACTTCTCCACAAAAAGTGTCTGGTTTTGCTTTATGTTTATAATACCATGCAGACAGCAACATTCTCTTTGTGAATTCTCTGAAACAGTATTAAGTACTGCATTATGATAGAGGGGTTTAACAAACACCATTTAATATCCAGGAAAATATTATTCACACGAGGCACATTTTTATGTAACAATGTGGGCTAATAAAACTGGATCCAAATACTACTTTTAATGTTTTGCTTTAATCTCTTGTGCACATCTCCTATGAAAGGTGCTGAACTGACAGACCTCTGGTCAAAAAAGTCCTTCCTTTCAGATAGGGGAGAGCCCCGCAAATTAGCTTACTCTGTCTTCCTGACCTTGTCATGGAAAGAATCTCTCTGTAGGCCTGATCCTGTAAGATGCTGAGCATCTTCTACTTCTAGTTTGGTTAGTGGCAGTTAAGGGCCCTCTGCATCTCACAGGCATGTTCAGCACCTTGCAGGATTGAGCCCTGTGTGTGTTCAATTCTCTATGCTTATTCATTCCTTGGTGTCTCTGCAGAGACTGCTGACAAAGGTAACAATTATTGATAGTCTTGATGGTTACTTAATGTGCACTAGGTATTTTCAGCTTTTACCCTATTGAACTCTGAGCAGCCACCAATGGTAATGATGTAAACATGATTTAAAAAAAGATATGGCCAAATAACAGCTTACCTGATAAATGCTAATGATATAACATAGTCGTTATTAACAGCGATACTCCAGTCACAGTCTCTACTATGTGGATAGGGATGAGGAAAGTTTGGTGAAAGAATAAAACCTGATGAGCCTGTCAAGTTTCCTCCACAGGGTGCTGTAAATGGGGGGGGGAAATGGTAAGTACCAGCAATCTGTTCACTGACATATGAAAGGAGAGAGTCTTCCAAGAGTTAAATGAGAAACACTGTGTATTTAATGCAAGAGTTCACAAAGGAAACTTTAATAGGAGCAAAAATTAAAGTCACATTTCTGATAAGTCAATCTTCTAATTACCCCAAAGTCTAATTTGTCACTGAACTTTACGTCCTTTTAAGTTTGTTCCCATGGCACAAACATCAGCGCTTTTCTGAAACTGCTCTAAATTTGAAGAGTATTCTGGATAATGACATGCAAACAAGCACAATAAGCATGCCACTTCAGGATTTCTATTACCAAGTACCATCAAAGGGCAGGTGGTTGGTTGTTTTTTTTTTTTTTTTTTTTTTTTATAGCTGAAATAGGGTTTACCGAGGTTACAAATGCAACCACATGTATGTGAGTTTCCATCTGGTACGGTTCATCAGCGGTCCAGTTTGATGGGACTGAGGGCTATACAAACTACACATAATACAGTTATGCTACTAATTGTGGCTTACAGGGATACAAAGAAAATATTAGTACATCCTACAAGCACACTCAAAGTAGAACAAAGAAAGTTCTCTCTTTGCTCTCAGGTCACCAAGTGTGTGTATGGGGCGTGGGGAAGGTGTGTGTGTGTGTGCGCGCACACATGCACGCTTTGCAAGCCAGAATCAGTGATGCTTTTACATTATGCGGATAATAGTTGTTACTATGCATAATGCATACAGATGACTGGTTATTCAAATATGCATGACATTTTAATAAGGAAGGTTGCCAATCTGTGATGCACTCATTATGCCAAGTCACATTGTGTTGTATAATAAAAGTGAATCTTTATACAAAAGGATGGCACATTAGGAAGTCTGACAGATTAACTTTGCTATTTAATCACAAAAAAACATGAATAAAGCAGAGTGGGCAGGGAGGCTATTATGTGTCAGCTAACACTCTTTAGTCACCAGTACTCACTCCAGAACCAACTCATTTAGCACATTCATCATAATATTCATCTACAACTTAATCTATAATCTAACTATTGTATGCCAAATGTAAAATTATTTAAAATGTAAACAACAGCATGCAGGGAAGTTTGGGTTTTATTTTTAAAGGACAATTATGTAAATGCTGTAGCCATTAAGGTAGCATTACTGACCGTTACAATAATGAGGAGGCTATGGACAAGAGGAAGCTAATTCTGAGAACACTTAAGACTTTCCCTTGACCCGCAGGCTAACTGGATCCACCAGTCCCTCCTGGATCATGGACTCTGGTCTACCCTTGGAGCTGTGACCCTGTAGCCTCTGACTGCACACTGGCCACAAGTTGTGAAAATAATGATTTCTATTTATTACTTCCCCTCTTATTATTTTGGCAATGGGAGGGAGTACTATCCTTATACTTATCACCCCCATCTACCGGGACCACAAGATGCTGTGAGGAAGGTGAAACACTCACTGGACAACTTGCCTATATTCCTCAGGGAGAAAAAAATCCTTCCTGACCCCAACAGGTAACAGCAAGCTGGAAACACAGCTCTGACAGCCACCCCACTTATAGGGCAAAATGTGTGAGTGGATTGGGGGAGCATCTCTCATCATCGAGGAATGCTTAAATGCAGAGAGGATGGGGAGTTCACTGGAAGCCTCAGCCCTAGTTCCCACCCATTCACAATGCCCATGTGCATTCTGTGTGGGAAGGAAGAAAAGGAGGAAGGACCCTGGTGAAGGGGCCTCTACCCACATTCCCCAAGTAAGACAGTAAGAGCATGGATTTGAATGATGCAAGATTGGGGCCCTAGTGCACAGCAACTATATTTTGGTCACACTTAGTCCATTCATTAAGGAATTGACTATTATATATGATCATGCAGTTAATAACTGTGAGAAAGTTCTCATTTCTCAAGGTGATTACTTTCTCTTCATCACTGCTGCTACCTTTATTCATTAATTATTATTATTAATCACAGATCTTAAAAAGCAAAGTAAACCGCAAACTCATCCTTGGGAGTTTAGATTAGGCTTCACAAGTTGTGTTTGAATTTCAGTGCAGATAGTCATTCACTTTACATTTTTTACAAAGCGCTGTTATCCAGTGTATCCGCTGTCTAGCAAATGGTAGATATAAAACAGATTGCTATCCTGGTGCAATCAGACACAAACACAAACTAATTCATGGAATGAAAGTCACTTACATGAGAAATGAACCACAAGCCAATCATAAATTCAAGTAATATACTGTAATTGTATACTGCACAAGAGCAATCTTATATGGGGCTGACAATTTATACTGGAATCAAAATATGATTTATTCATTTTTATAGATTTTCTTCCTTTAGGGGGAAAAAGAAAAGGACCAGGGATAGAGAAATAAACTAAAAATCGATTATCAGAGGAACAATACTTGGATTTTTTTTTTAATCATATATTGACATAGTAGGTGGTAATGGAGTTTTAAATCACTATTTTGTCTTAAAGCAATGAGACGCAAACAAGAATTACCAGGGTGTCTGAACCATATTTGGAATTCAGTGGTAATGGTAACTGCATGTAACAATCATTTAGCCATATGGATCAAATATATTTCAAAGTCATTAGCACAGATGTGTTTGCTTTCCTTTATACTTGCCGGTGATACTTCAGTTATCGGGATTAGACTGGAAGTAGTTTCTCTGAGGTTTCCAAAGGCAAGATAGTATTATGCACATCTTTGAGTGCCACTGGGCTGTAGGTAAAGAATTTAACAGCTTGTGGAAGTGCGAATTAGTGCTGATAATAATTTAATTGACTTGCCTTTGCAATAACGAGCTTAATAGATACTGCTCTGTCTTTGCAAGATGGAGGTTTACATTGCTGCAAGTCACAAGTTTGATTTCACTGATTTGCATGCAGTGATAATTCGGAAGTAAGAATGAAAAAACAAACAAACAAAACCCACATGATTTTCTTAATGTTGCCTTTAACAGAATTCACCATAAAGCTCTATCATGCTATACCCATAAGAATTTATGCAAAAATTCTTAAATTATATGGATACATGCAATATGAAAGCTGTTCACTGTAGCTGGAGTTCTTCAAGATGACCTCTGTACATTCAAACTCTTGTGATATACTAATGGTCCAAATTGCACCATCCACACATCGCAAGGGTGGGAATGTGAAGAAGTGAACCGAAGAAGAAATGAAGTTTACTCACCTATAACCAGACTTCTTTGAGATGACCTCTACACGTTAACATTCTTGAAATTCTCTGATGGGGAAACTTAAACCATCAGCACACCCCAAGAGTGGGAATGCAAAGAGGCCAGTAAAAGAAGTCTTGTTTCTCTCCACTGTAAATTAAGACAAACCATCAGCTCTGAATCCATGTGTGTTCTAAGCTCTATTCTCTTTCTTTCACCGGTCTGCAGTCCTGTGGTTGCCTGGTTTGTCATCTTGATTTACTGTTGGTTATTTGTTAGGTTCTACATGAGGAAATTCTGCTTTAATGGCTAAACCCAAGGTGGCTGTAATTAGGTTCTGCATAAATACATCTGCCTCTGGAAACTGTATTAAATGGAATTCCCAGACGTTAGCCATTGCCCCCGAGTCTGACCTGTGCCTCATCGTGGTGGAGGGGTGTAACTTCTGAAGTAGGGGATCAATCATTGGAGCTATGCCATCAGCTATGAAGGCTTGTCCGAAATATCACCTTGGGCATTATGCGAGGTGGACAGGTCCAACAAGAACCCTGAAAATGATGGCTAACACAGGCAGCGAAGATGCAGGGCAGCAGCTGCACCTACCTATTCAAGGTGAAGGAAGTCTTTGAGAAAGACTCAATGCCTCGGGTCATGTAGTGTGAAGCCAGTACCGGTAGACTAGGAAAAGGGTTGTGATATTGTGCCTCCATCTCATTTCAGAGGGACAAGGTATTTTTTGGGACAATCGTTTGCTCTTGCTTTTGACCAGGGGTCGGCAACCTTCAGCATGTGGCCCATCAGGGTAATCTGCTGGTGGGCCATGAGACATTTTGTTTATGTTGACCATCTGCAGGCATGGTCCTCTGCAGCTCCCAGTGGCCGCGGTTCACCGTTCCCGTCCGATGGGAGTTGTGGGAAGCGGCAGCCAGCATGTCCCTGTGGCCCGCGCCACTTCCCACAGCTCCCATTGGACAGCAACAGTGAACCGTGGCCACTGGGAGCTACAGGGGGGCATGCCTGCGGATGGTCAATGTAAACAAAATGTCTCATGGCCCACCAGCGGATTACCCTGATGGGCCGTGTGCCAAAGGTTGCCGGCCCCTGCTTTTGACCATGAATAACTTAGCATTCAGCACCAGGGTTAAACGCTTGCCCTACTCTCAGCTGTAGATGCCTTGCTGGTGACATCTTCCCTCGGTTTAAATATGACAGGCTTGTGCCAAAGCCCCCCTTGGGATGCGCGTCCTCTGATGTCTGCAGTATGCGGTGACAATGTATCCAATCGTATCTGGGATCTCCACCGGTCCATCAAAACTGCAACCTGGAATGTTGCAACTCTTCACAGCCATGGCCATCAGGTCACTGTCTCACGTGAAATGGATCAATTGCAGGCCTAACTGAAGAAAGGCTGATAGATCATAGAGGTCACAAGGTGGAAAATTCTTTACTTCTGTATTCTGGTGGCCCCAGGGGGTAGCACTAATATTGCAAGGTGAGGCCAAGTCCTCCTTGATAACCTGGCCCCCCATGTCTTTTTGGTTACTTATTACATGTCTTAAACTCCGGCACAATTACCTTGCTGTCATAGTAGTCTATGCTCCAACAGAAGAATCTGTTGATTCAGTAAGAGATCATTTCTATGATCAACTGGAATCTCCAGTGCGCACAGTCCCTCCACATGATAATCTCGTGATCGTGGGTAACCTAAATGCAGATACCGGCTCCTTGAGAACTAAGTTTGAACAGGTCATTGGTCATTATGGTACAGGTACACTCAGTGATAACTCTTGCCACTTGCTCACATTCTGTGCCTCCAGAATCTTTACATTCTTGGATCATGGTTCAAGCGGTGATGCGTACACCAGATATCATGGATCTCGCACGATGATGTCACTCAAGGAGTTGGACCACATCATCACACATGACAGGCATCTCTTCACCTCCTGTAGAGTTTATTGTGGTGCGGAATGTGCGGCGAACACAGATCATCACCTAGTGGTTGCCCGTATAGTGTTGAAGCTCCAAAGAGCAGGTAAGCCCTCTGCAATGATGAAGTTTGACGTTGATACATTTCACATGCCAGGTTTAGCCAACAGATTCTCGGCTCTAGCCAACCTGCTGGATGACATGGAGGTTGCCTGGTCTCTGTTCACTTCTATCCTCCACCAATCCGTGAAGCATACGATTGGTTATAGGTGCCCAGCACGCCAACCATGGTTATTGGAAGTGGCCTTCCAGATAATTAAATTAAAGGCCACAGCCCACCAGCATGGAAATAAGCACACTCGTAATCATCTGAAGCGAAAATTTAACACCCTAGCACTCTGCGATCGTGAGGCATATTATAACCAAGGTGTGGATGATGTTGAATTTGGCTTAGCCAGGGGCAATTTAAGGCCAGCATTCTGCACGATCCACAACCTCAGCAGTCAAGAGCATCCTGAATGACAGCCAAGGCCATCCATGTAAATTGGATGACAACATCCTCTCACGCTGGGTGGAACATTATCACAGTGCCCTGAACCACCCTCCAGCTGTTGCTTGCTCAGAGCTGGATAATTTGGCAACCACTGTGGTTCAAGACCCAGACCCTTGTACTAATGCACCAACATCGTATGAAGTGAAGTATGCCATCTCTAAACTAAAAAACAGATGTGCAACTGGCACTGATGGCATCTCCCCAGAACTGCTAAAATGGTAAAATGCTAAAACTCTATAGCAGAATCACTACTGGCCATCTTTTGTCTGTGGGGAGATCTGGAACCTTGCCAACTGCCTAGAAGGATGGTATTGTGATCTTACTTTATAAGAGCAAGGCACTGCACAGTGAATGTAAGATCTACAGACCAATCACCTTGCTGTCCATTCCAGGGAAGGTGTTTATGCATGTTCTGCTGGCACGCTTGGAACCCCTGCTACATTGGAAGTGTCGCTCCCAACAGTCAGGCTTTCTGAGGAGCAGGTCCACATTAGATGCCATTTTGGCCCTCCGCTTGTTGTCCGAGATACACCGTGAGTTCAGGAAGCCCCTGCATGTAGTATACATTGATCTTAAGGCTGTATTTGATTCAGTTGACCGTGCCACTCTATGGAAGGCCTTAAAGGGCATAGGTGTCCTACCACTCTACTGGACTTGATTAGAGAGCTGCATAATGGAACCATTAGTGTCAGCAGGCTGCGTCTTGGCCCCTGCATTATTTTGTTGGGCAATGGATTTTGTAATGTAGCATTCCGTCAGGTCCATAGGCATTACGTTTGGTGATCTCTTGCTCTCAGACTTTGACTACGCTGATGACGTTGTTCTTCTAGTACACACCCCCAACAGGTTTTGTGAGGTGCTCCCGCAAATGGATGAGGAGTTGGCTAAGGTTGACCTTCATGTTTCATGGTCAAAGACAAAGCTGCAAAACCTAGGACCGGGTCCAGCCGCAACTCCAATCTCTTTGAGTAATGAAACTGTCAAAGCAGTCTCCACATTTGCTCTTTGGGTTCTATGCTCATCAGTTCCTCCAACTATCACACGGAGGTTCTCCATCAGATTGCCATCACAGCATCTGCCATGGGTAATTTACAATGAATATGGAACCAACATCATCTCAGAATGACAACCAAGTTCAGGATCTATTTGAGCTGTATCCTCCCAGTACTGTTGTATGGCTGTGAAACATGGACACTACACCAACATATTAAATTGGGCATAAGGTGGTATGACTTCATTTGTAATGCAGATGTTTATGGTCACTCTGGTCTACAGTCTACTGGGGCCATTGTTCGCAGATGGTGCCTTACACTTTTTGGACATGTCGTGAGAATGCCACAAGACGTTCCAGTGGACACCGTTCTCTGGGTGGCTTGTAACATCCAGGATAAAATTCCACTAACCGAAGGGTGGAGGCGGCCCAGAGCCAGACCCCCCTATTACATTGGTCTGTCAAGCCCTTGCAGCCATGCAGGAATGGACCAAATGGTGAATGATAGCTATGGCCAACTTTTCGGCTAAGTGTTGAAGAAGAAGCCATTGCTGGTATATATTTTAAATCTAGGGTTTCAAACTGACATCCAGTCATAAGTGACTTTCTCATAGCCATATACACTATTGCATTTATTTCTATCTACCTGGTCCCTTGCTTTATTATTTTCTTGTTTGTAGTCTCTTTCTCAGTAAACACTCACATCTGTTTCATTTATATTCTTTAGCAATGACTGTATCTGTTTTGGTGGGTAGGCACTCCATAGAGACAATCCCTTTCATCTACCACTTGCCAAGAGGACTAGCTATTTCTAAGTGTGGCAGGCTCTCCAGAGCCCAAGATGAAGACATATATACTTGGTGTAATAATGATCTTTAATCTTCAGTTTTGTAAATCATCTCCCAGGAAAAACGCACTACAGGAGCAGTAATTTCCTCACCTTGCAATAGGCTCTAAAATCATTTGAAGATTTTTCTCTCTCTTTGTTCCCTTCCTTATTCATGCAGGAAGTTAAATCTCAGGCATTTCAGAATCAAGCATCCACCTGCCACATTGTGGAAAACGCTGCTCAGAATTATGTGACCTTTTTGTTTAGAACCATCTTTAACCCATAATTGACCTGAAAGGACACACCCTGCATCCAGAACTAAGCCATATCTTCCACATCTCAAAATTCAGTATAATATCACTCAAGCACACCACCTCCACACTGGTACAATTTAGTGCTGAATAATCTAGGAAGAATGACATTTACATTCACTTTTCTACAATGCCTTAATGGGAACTACTAGTAGACTATGCCAGTAAAGCCTCAGTATCCATTGTTAATACCACTATATAGATCTGGTGTTGGAGGAAAGATGTGAACAGTGCAACTAATACCCTACCAATTAATTCACAGGACTGTCTAATATGTTTTTAATGTCCACCAGTTCCAAAAGGTCAGCCTAGAACCCATTAAATCTGTGTGGTAGTACAGAATGTGCTATCTCAGCACCTTCAGGCTTTCCTTTTATTTGATTTTTTAATGTATTACATGCTGACAAGAACAATCAAATGCAGTTTCAATGGGGGAATTTTTGCTTGATGTTTTTGTTTTTGTTTTTAATCTGGGATAATCATTGCTGACAGATCTTCACAAAAAATAGAGCTGTTTGAAGTTTGGCCATCCTAGAACAATTTGAACGAATTAATCAAATATTGATAAAGAACAGAGCAACATTTTCTGTTCTTATTAATGCCAGTTCTGCTATAAAAGATAAAAGTATCTAGTTTCATGAAGATCTGATTTTTAAGATCAGTTTGGTTTTCCCTTGGTTAATTTTCTTTGTTTTAAAAATGGGCTGTACAATTCCAGCAGCACGAACCATTTTATAATTACAACTCTAAAAAGATTGAAGATGTCACTTACTTTTAAATACATTTAAATAAAACTAGTTTACCCCTCCCTGTAAATTGTTCTCTAGGCCACAGATCATTAACATGATTAAAAATAAAAGCTGTAAAGGATCTGTTACTTTTTTTGTAGATATTGTATTCATTATATTATTATGATATAGGCAGGGTTTCATCTATTCCACAATTTTGTGAAAGTTTGCAATGGAATCCACCATTTGCACAGCCCATCCTGGAGAACTGTGCTTCCTAATCAAACCTTCCACTTAAAAAAAGAATTCTAGCTTTATTTTTTTGAAAATAAACCCTTGAAAATGTGAACTACATGTAAAATTATGCAGTGCTGCCTTCTTGAATCTGCAGAAGGCCTGAAATATTTGAGAGGTGAGCTATGCCTCATTCATTTGAATAGGTTGTGAAGTCTGAAACCTAAAGTTGACATTTGACCTGTCAGCATTATAAGATATTGTATCACTCCAGAAACAGCAATCTATTTGTTGTCAGATGTTTGGCTGTTTGTGTTTCCTCTGTATGCTTTCCCAGGTCTGCGCAGGTTGCTAGCATAGCAGACCTCAAGCGAACCACCCAATGACCACAAGATCAGTTAAGCTATGAAGACACCCAGCCAGGTTTATTGTCGACAAAGCAAAGTCCTAGCTCCCCGGATCAATGTCTACAGTTACACTAGCACGTGTATGCCCATGACAATGGACACACTCAGTGAATGGTGGGACTTTCCATCCCTTCTAGGCTGGCCAAAGACACTCCCTCTGAGACTCTTTTTTATACACCAATACAAAAAAGTTACGTTTTGCCCCTATGTCATAGTTAGTTACTGCCCCCTGATGTGGGTTGTTACCACCCCATTACCTTTTACATGTTGGTTTGATCAAAACATCTCTATCCATTATACTGTCATCCTGACCTTATCTTTAAGAGAGGTCAGCATGGTCCTGTTATATTTTGTGTGTGTGTGGGGGGGTGTTTTTACCATAGTTGTGTTGGTGTCATTAAGCATAACCCTAGGTAACTCGGGAGGGTGGAAGACCACGAGTGTCGATGAAGCCTTCCTGCACTAGGCCTAAATGAACCGAAGTTCTTCCATGTTTAAACTCTAATCAACCCCAAAAGCCAGGTGCAGAAATCGGAATGTGTAACAGCCAGTTATCAGTTGCTTTCCTGAGGCCTGCATACTTCTGGCTGAAAGGCAAAATAACAAATCAAAGGAAAGGGACAAGATTTTAATTCAAAGAGAAGTTACTAACAAGCTGGACTTATAGCCGCCAAGATGATTTAACTGCTTAAATGTAATTGCTTGCTACTTGCTTAATGTAAACTACTACAGGGGGAGGGGGGGGGAGAAAGGAAAAAGCTTAGCTGCAAAATGTATAAAAAGAGAAAAGCTGCTTATGTTGGTGTGCTTGATCTGAGACATGCCAGTCTCCTTGCACCGCTTTGAGATCTCAAATAAACTTTGATTGCTTCTCCACCCTGGTGTGTTCATTGACGCAAAGCACACCGGGCAACGAACCCCGCTGTTGCTTTCCTCGGGCACTCAACAGTTGGTATCGGGGTGTTCTGGTACCATCCTTCTGGAATGTGTTTGCATGAGTGTCCTGTGCTTAGCCTTTCTTAGGAAGGTGTATGTTTTTGCAATACTGGCCCTGTTCTTGCCAGGTTCTGAGAGTTTTCAAGCAGGCAGAGTCTGACTTCTGCTAACTTTGCTTCTTTGCTTTATACCAGCAAAGCTTGACCACTACTTTAGTTCAGGCCTTAGGCCTCACACTGGGCTTCTGATACAAGGTCTTATGTCTCAGGCTCACTTTCTACTGTACTATTAAACGTATTTATTTCATAATCCCAAACTTCCTGCACTCCCCAAACCACTCCCAAAAGCCCTACCTATCCCTGTCTAATGTAGTCACCTGCTGTTAATACAAAAATATGTCACACTGAACTACAAGGCCTATTGTACTGATTGCATTTTTCTATTTCATATTTAATAAAAACACTATTTAAAAAAAATGTTACAGTATTTCTAGCTTGCCACATCGTACTGCCACAAAATCCAGGAAACTTCCCATGCTTTTTCAGTCCAATTTATCCAAGAATAGCACAAAGCCACAGGTAGAATATATCTGGAAGGCAATGTTAACTTATAAATACTATGATTTTCTATCCATGTACTTCAATGTTCATGTATTAATGCTACCATTAATTAGGGAACTTAAATCATCATGGAAAAGCAGTTGCCAAATATACACTCCGTGGTTTTTATTGTTGTTTTTGTTTGGGGGGAAAAGCAAATCAAGGGAAGGAAAAGGAAACATCATAATGCAATGTTTATTTTTGCCAATGCCTATTTTACATTAACTTCTGCAATTACATGCTCAAGACCTGTTGGAATTACATGAGTCTTCAAAACATCCAAACCAGCAGAATTTCTAATTTTCAGATATGTAAAGATTCCAAATGAGTGTGTCAAAAATTAGCTTGTGGTAATTTTCTGGTGCTGTTGATACGCAGGTCTCTCTTACTATTCTGCCACAGCTTAGAACAAGAGGATGGACACCAAAGGTAGTGTCACTAAACAGTCTCAATAATAACAACACACTGTAGGAGTTTTCAGCAGTAATATTAGGAGGAGAAAGGAGAGAACTTTTGGGGAATAAGAAATACATTTAACCCCCCTTACCCCCCCCTCCAAAAAAGCTGGGGCATGCAAATCAAGAGTTAGCCCTGCCTCTCATTTCCCCATCAAAATGGTCATACGTATGGTAAATTGTCAGCCCCCACTAAACAATAAATTATGGTGAAGTTAAGCCTGGAAAATATTACTGCCTAGGACAATTCTGATGTTTGCGCATGGGCATAACATAGCCTAAATAGTACCCCTCCTATCTAGAAAGAATACAAGGAAAGTAATAATGCAGTTCCAAGTGATCTGGAGTGCTTCTGACTAAAAAGGAATATTAGTAATGCTTATGGACACCAAGATAAGATCTGGATACTGCGCTTCAGTCTTTCAGTAATAAATGCTCATAAAAATGTATAGTCAACAGAAGTCAACATTAAAATATTTAAAGCCTGATTTCCAAAACTGTAATTCATCCTAATATGCATAAACGTTAATGTGATTGGGTGTCCAAATTAGGTGTTTGTGCCCACATGTGTGGAAACTGAACACAGATATTAGGCAAGCAATTGCACTTACCCAGTTCAGAAAATCAGAGCATATATATTTATATCTGCACCAAGAGAGGGAGAAAAAGAGAAGAATACATGGTGGTATGTAGTAGTATAAAAGGTCTTTATTAATAATATTATGATTACTATCATTGGTTTATAATTGGCTCAATAATCATGATTTGTAAAACTATGAAAACATTATGCAAGTAATCTCAAATTAATGCCAATAAATATCTTTATACCACATCATATCACCATGCACTCTGCCTATGCCACTACAAGACATATTTTCCATACCTCAGATCAAATTTTGTAGCAATTTTATGAACCTGTTCCTATTTTTCAATGTTTTGAAGTGTGAATACCAGAACTGGGTACAAAATTCTAGTAACGGTCTCACTAATTTCATATACAGACATAGTACTAACTCCGTATTTGACATCCCTCTACTTATACATCCAAGGATCACATCTCTACCCTTTTAGCTACAGTATCACACTGAGAGCTCATGGTTATCTACCATGAGCCATAATTCCTTTTCGGTATCAGTGCATTTCAGGATAAAATGTCCCATCATTTAAGTGTGAGCTACATTCTTTGCTCCAAGATGTAGGACCTTCTGTTTGGCTGCACTGAAGTGCATACTGTTCACATGAGTACATTTTAACAAGAGATCCAGGTTGATCTGTGTAACTGACTTGTGTTCATCATTATTTACCATTCCATCACATTTTGTGTCTTCTGCAAATTTTAGCAGTAGTAATTTTATATTTACTTCCAGATCATTGATATGGATATTGAATAGCATTGGGCCAAGAACAGATCCCAGCAGGACCCCACTAGAAACACCCTATTGGATGATGATTATCTAGTGTAATTACTTTTTTGCTGATATTCGCTACACTGATTTTGTATATTGCTCTTAAAAAAATCAGAATGGCACTTGGTTGAGTGAAATGCCTTACAGAAGTATAAGCAGATGACGTTCTTAATCAAACTTCTGTTCTCATCAAGGAACGATATCAAGTTTGTTTGGCATATTTTCCATAAACGATGCTGATCAGCATTAATTGTGCTACCATCTTTTACTTCTTTACTGAGTGTGTCCCAGGTCAGTCTTTCCATGATTTTGCCCCAGATCAATATCAAGCTAACTGGCCTATAGTTACCCAGGTCATCCCATTTATCCTTTTTAAAAATTGGCACAATAGCTTTAATCCCAGTCCCCTGGAACTTTCCAAATGTTTTAAGTTTTGTTTCAAGTAAAAAGTATTGGTGACTTTGCCATCTTTCCTCATGCTTCCTCTGTCATAGGCCATCTAACTCTACATTATATGACCTGTGAAGAAGAGTATGAGAAAAGGATGTTTGAGAGCCACGAGGCTGATAACTGAAGAAAGAAGAACTTCCCACCAGATCTTTTACAAAGTGATTTGTCAGATTCACAGTACTCCTTAGAACTAGTTCCATAAGTTTTTGAAGGTGGACCAATAAAATATCTTTACATAAAAGCAGGGTTATAGTACTGTTTGACTAACTGTGGTATGGTTTCACAATTAGAAAAGCATTTCCATTTTCTCTTGTTTTCTGCATACCTATACAGACTGGTGGGCTGGGCTGCCAGAAGTACCGATTTTCTACCTGAATGCAGGTTATCCTCTCATCTCCTTGAAGCTCATATCCAGGGTCACACTGAAAAATAACAGTGTCTCCAGGTTCTCTTCCATCCCCATTTCGAGTTCCATTCATAGGAACACCAGGATCACGGCAAGCGGTGGCTACAGAGCCTAACAAAGACAAAAGAAATGTCAGCTTTTAATGTACATTAATTATACTGTATTTTTTTCATATCTGTTAAGTCATTCTTCCATGTTCTTTGTGCTTTTGGGAAATTAACTGAAAATCTATCAGCCAGTTAAAATGCTTCTTTGATACAATTATTTGTTGTATTTGTTTATTTAATTACTAAATGTCACATATTTTATATATATTCTTTGTAGAATTTCAATACTTTATAATGCAGTCATATATTTGCTAGCAGACTTTACAATCTGAGCTATTAAACATAGGGACATTTTGGAGAATGAGAAGGAGAAAGCTGGATCAAGAAGAGCAAGTTGAATAATTCACTTGCGCTCCACTACATCTCCAGATTTTCTAAATACTGTTTTTTCTTAAATGTATCCATTGTTTAATATTTTGTAACAAACCTTGAAGTCACTTTTAAGGCACTGTGACAGACCCAGACCAGTGGGGTACAGGAGTCTGGTAGAGGGCAAATATACTGGTCACTGGATGAGTAGTTTTCTGTTCCCTGAGTGACCAGAGCAGGGGCTCCACTAGAGTAATCAGGAACCTGCTAGAACCAGTTAAGGCAGGCAGGCTAATTAGGACACCTGGAGACAATTAAGAAGCTGCTAGAATCAATTAAGGCAGGCTAATCAGGGCACCTGGGTTTTAAAAAGGAGCTCACTTCAGTTTGTGGTGCGAGTGTGAGGAACTGGGAGCAAGAGGCGCAAGGAGCTGAGAGTGAGAGGGTGTGCTGCTGGAAGACTGAGGAGCACAAGCGTTATCGGACACCAGGAGGAAGGTCCTGTGGTGAGAATAAGGAAGGTGTTTGGAGGAGGCCATGGGGAAGTAGCCCAGGGAGTTGTAGCTGTCATGCAGCTGTTACAGGAGGCACTATGGACAGCTGCAGCCCACAGGGCCCTGGGCTGGAACCCGGAGTAGAGAGCGGGCCCGGGTTCCCCCCAAACCTACCAATTGACCCGGACTGTGGGTTCTTCCAGAGGGGAAGGTCTCTGGGCTGTTCCCCAACCCACGTGGTGAATCTCTGAGGCAAGAAAATCCGCCAATAAGGCAGGACCCACCAAGATAGAGAAGGAACTTTGTCACAGCACACACACATGCACGCATTATGCAACCACATTCTGCCGCACTTTTGTAACTGTTGATATACTGGCCAATTAAAAATATGAATGCACTTACTCAGATAGAACTTGCAATCGAAGTACCAGCAAGCAGAACTGAGCTCATGTAACATGTCTAACTCACCATTTCCACACACTATTACTCTGATTGCGCATGCAATCACAGTAATTGCTAGAGCAAATGTGCACACAGATTGATGAATATCTTCTCCTAAACTTTATATAATATACTATGGCCAAAATATTCAGTTTTACATCTAAAATACACTCTACCTACTTAAATGCCACCTACTATGCATTTGTATATATAATAGTAATGTTTTCATATCCTGCCCTTAACAATTGAGTAGCATGACTGTGCACTGTTGAACAATTGCTGCATTCCAGCCTAATGGTGCCTGAAGTGATTCTTACATACAGTTTGGGACCTAGTGGGAGAAAGCTGCTATTATAAAATGTAAGGTTATAGTGCTGACATATATTATTGTTTTTATATTGTTTTTTTTTCCACAAATGGGTATGCATTTGCACCTTTAAGGAGAGAAACAAAAGTATCTATTGCCTCAAAAATATAAACCTCACTTCTTTATGTGACCTCCCGCAACATGTTGATAAAGCATGCATGCAAGCCCCTCCCACCCTAAGACATTTGTCACCACTGGTATCACTGTGACCTTCTTTAGATTCATCTGATTTTCCTTTGTTTTATGGGAATAGCTAAATGAGTTCTTACATTTGTCTAATGTGGAGAATTCTATTCCAGTGTTTTTATTTAAGAGACTTCTTTTTAAAATGGAGGGGGGGGGGGGGAAATCTCAACTGCATCTGTATTGGTATGCACCCCACTCATTCTAGAACGTGTTTTTTAAAGAAAATTTCCAATTAATTCTTGTTCCACACCATGAAACTCAGTATGTATCCATACTGCACACCTCCTTTACTTAAAAAAGATGGAAAAACTTTCATCTAAGAGACACTGTAAAAAAAAACAAAAACGGTGTCAGATCTATACTTCCATATCCTACTTAGTTTTCTGTAGAGCTTGATAGATTTCTGCTTATTTTTAAGACTATAGAAGAGCAACCCAGAAAAAAGGAGTGGACACTGAACTGGTCTCACCTCAAGAATCAGATAGAGTCCAAGACAGATATATATTAGTATTTTGTAGTTTAAATTTTGAAGAAAAAATAATTTACTATAAATATTGATATAATCTATTTTTTTTTTTGCATTTCTGCATATGTCGGAATGCAGTTTTGGTACTTTAACAAGCAAAGACTCTTTAGTCTTATCACAAGAAGAGCTGGTCCCTTTGAGTATTTTTTTAACTATAATCAGTCTGCAAACCTATAAATTACTAGAAGAGTCTGATAATTAAGATAGATTGTCACACAATATCTTGGAAGTTTTATTCCCTATTCGTCAGTAATAATAGCTTTTCAAGAATACACTTACATAACAGTAGATAGTTGATAGGTTTGTGGGGCAGATGGTGTATGGGTACTGCCCAGGTTTTACCCACACAGAGATCTGCCATGCTTCTGATGCTTTTGAGTTTCTTATTTATATCTGTATTAAAAATATATTTTTAGGTTTGGAGATATCACCAGTTCTACCAGTTTTCTCCATTTAAAAGCATAGGGAATCTCTCTCAAACCAGTGGGCTCTTTTAAGATTATACCACTGTACACAGAAACAAAATGTGAAGAGAACTATTACGAATATTTTTATTAAAAGTATTAAAAAAAAAAGAGCATGTTAATGTTTTTCCCCTTATTTTTTAGCCAGCATTATTTGCAACACTAATTTGAAAAGGTAGTCTTATATGTTGTTTTATATATGAAATAATGTATTCTTAAAATACACTCGGATGGAACGCAATCTCTACTGGTATATACAAATCTTTTGAATTAAAACTGCCATTTGTAATCTTGTAACATGCATTATTTTAACTTCCTCCCAGATTCCATTTTATGCTGTAAAAATAACTGAGGTTTAAAACCTAACTAAAAAAAAATATTATCCTTCTGAATTTTTCTTTTTAAAAGATCTTGTGTTGTTCTATCCAGTGAAATTAATAGTTCCTATTGTATTTCTAATACTCTTCGTTTATTTGTCTGTAGATGTATCAATACCAACTTTCATCATTTAACTATTAAAATTCAATAAATATAATTTTCAGCATAGTAAGAGACGGTTTGTAACTAGTCATTTCTCTCATGTGTTTGCTTTGAAGGGGAAAAGGAAGTGGTCAGATTCCTAGTAAAATAAAATAGCCAGGATAAGAATTCTAGAACACAGAAACATGCTTTACCTAGAGCCAGATGCAAAAAAAAAACCAACAAAAAACAAAATCAGAATACAAAAAAAACAATCTAACCCTGCACATGCAGGAGACAGGAGTGGGCAAATCTCTATACTATGCATCCTCATGCAATCTATGCATCACTTGAGAATGAGGGTTATTCTAATATCACTAGTCCCACAACTTTCCCAACAACTGCCTTGTATAACTCCTAGTCTAGTTTTCCCCATCCTATATTTGTTCTCTTTTCCTTTTCTGTGTCTGACACTCACTCATCATTAATACTGTTTGTATTTTTTTTTTCTGACATGCATTTATCATCTTTGTGATGTGTCTTTTTATTGGGTTTTTGTCTTGCTTTCTATTCATTCTCTTTTTTGTCTCATTTTTATGCTTTCTTTATATCCTTTCTTCCTTCCACCACTCTCTCATCAAGTGTCTTAAGTGCCTTTTAGCAGCATTGAAGAATCCCTTTCTATTAGCTGTTCAATTCTCTCGATCATTATTCCCAATGAAAATTTGTGGAGTAAGCACAAATTCTAGCAAAGATAAAGTCTCGTATAACCTTGCTATCACACCTGCAATGCAGTCTTGAAAGAAGTCTTTCTGTAAAGTGAATGGAGCTGGCTACCACAGCTTATCATAAGCTTGTTGATAGACTGTAAAGCTCCTTGTGACATGCTCAATTAAAAATTGTGTGTAAGAACAGTCTGCATTATATTCTAATCTTGGCAGTAGTTAATTTGTGGTGCAACAAAAGGACCCCTACTGATCACAGCTATTGAACTTTGTGGTGAAGTTATGAAACATACATATATTGCTGCAAGCTATATTTCATATGGGAAAAGGACTCTTATCCAATGTTCAGTTTAATAGCTATCACAGATCCACCCAGCTCAATGGAAATATTAATAGAGTGAATGTGTGTGTGTAATGCTGACAGACCCTGGTTGTTGGCAGGTGTGATTGAACTTGGGACCTTTGGAGCTTAGTCCAAGAGCCTCAACTACATGAACTAAAAGCCACATGCCCCTTAGCTAAGTCTATAGAGCAGACTCATTAATCTCTCTCTAAGTGGTCTCAGTGCCACTAGATGGGACAGAGCACCACACCCAGGAGGTGTGTGTGTTACCTATGCATGCACACACAGTGTGTGTTTGTGTGTGTGTGTGTGTGTTCACATGTGTGGGGTGTGCTATTGTGGGTGTTTGGTGTGTGCATGTATCTGCGGTGGGGATTCAAAGGGGTCGGGCAACTTTTACACCACTGTCACCCCAGACAGGAGACACCAATGTAGATCAGGAATAATACCACTGAAGTCAACTGATGGCATTACACCAGTTTAAATATATAAAGAGATTGATCATTTTCAGGCCAGTGACTCTAGCCCAATGGTGGACTTGAGTGTGATTTAGACCAGGGGAGTGAGTGATAGCCCTGGTCAATGGCAACCAAGGAAATCTAAGTGTTTGAGGATAGCTAGACTGGGTTTGAACACAATGCTGTCCGCTTACATTCTATGCTCCAGCCATAGAAATAATATATTTTAGAAGCTAGGAATTGTAGAAAACTAATAAAGGAAACAAAGGGACCCAAGGAAAAAAAATCTATGACCAGAAGAATTAAGGAAAATAAGTAGGAGTGGTTTTTTTACCATATATTAAGAACAAAAAGAATCCTAACAAAAGTACTGGTCCAGTTACTAGATGGAAATGGTAATATTATCAATAATAATAATGCAGAAAAGGAAAAAGTGTTCAATACATATTTCTGTTTTGTATTTGGGGAAAAGCCACATGACGTACTCTTCTCATGATGATAATGATGATGATGACGACAACGATGATGACAACAATACTCTTTACATTTCAGTAGTAACTTATGAGGTTGCTAAACAGGAGCTACTAAAGTTAGACATTTTTAAATCAGCACATCAACAGAGAATTAGCATTCAAGAGTTTTAAAGGAGCTGGCCGAGTAGCTTTCTAAACCATTAATGTTGATTTTCAGTAAGTCTTGTAACATTGGGAAAATACCAAGAGAGTGGAAGAAAGCTAAAAGGTGTAAACGGGATTGTCACAGATGTTGCAACTTCATGCAATATTTTGGGGACCATATTATGTTAAGTGTATGAATGATTTATGTAACACTGTGGGCCAGAGATTGTGTGTAACTTTATGAAAGGGTTGCCACAGTTCCATCAAGAACTAAAACCAGTAGGGGACAGATAAGGTGAATTACATAGGTTACTTCCACAGAGATATCAATTACTGGGGATGGTTGCATATATTGGCTCAAACTATTTTTTTCCAGAAAGGAACATACAAAGAAAGGGCACTTGATATAAAAAAGCTGGGTTTAAACTGACTCGGATATTCTTTTTTCCAGCAAACAGACAATCCATCCATCTGTTCAAAGGCCTCATCGAATGCAGAAGAGTTGGAAAGACATTGTCCTCTCAGAGTGATGGGTGATCTCTGATAAACTTTTAGCTTGACTATAGGAACTTTCATTTTTTTACCTGTTTTCTCTGTAATGCTTTTATCTTGAGAATAAAGATGATTGCTTAGTAAGAGCAAGCTGGTAACTTGTAATGGCTGGCAATACACTGTTCATAGCCCTCAGACAGAGGGATCACCGTGTATGGCAGGAAGCTGCGCATACTTAAAATCCTGGTCAGGAGGGAGAGAGAAATGGGTCTTTGCCCAAGACAGGTGACAGCTCGGAGCTAGAAACCTTAAGTGGGTGTCCTCTAGAGACTACAGAGGGGGGAATACAGGTGCAACTACCCTGAAACTGTGACAGGAATTACCTAGGTAATTATAGGCCTGGCAATCTGACACTGATCCCAGGCAAGAAAATGGAGCAGCTGATACAGGACTCCATTAATAAAGGATCAATGACAATCAACATAGGTTTATGGAAGTTAGATCCTGTCACAATAACTTGATATATATTTTTGATGAGATTACAATTTAGTTAATAGAAGTAATAGTGTTAATATAAGATTTCTATAAAACATTTGACTTGGTTTCGTATGACATTTTGATTAAAAAACAAGAATGATACAAAATTAACATGACAAAATGTATTTGTCAATGGGGAATCATCATTAAGTGAGTGTGTTTCTATTGAGGTCCCTCATGGATCGGTTCTTGGCCCTACAATATTTAATATTTTTAATCAATGACCTGGAAGAGAACATAAAATTATCACTAATAAAGTCTGCAAATGGCACAAAAATTGGGCAGTGTTAAATAATGAAGAGGCCTGTCATTGATGCAGAGCAATCTGGATTGCTTGTTAAATTGGGCACAAGTGAACACTATGTGTTTTAGTAGTATGTAAATACACACATCTAGGAACAAAGAATGTAGGACATACTTACAAGGTGTGTGTGTGGGGGGGTGCTCTATACTGGGAATCAGTGACTCTTGGAAAATATTTGGGGGTTGCAGTGAACATGAGCTCCCAGTGCAACACTGTGGCCAAAAGGGCTAATGAGATCCTTGGATACATAAACGGGAATTTTGAGTCGCAATAGAGAGAGTTATTTTACCTCTGAATTCTAAGGGATAGCTCAGTGGTTTGAGCATTGGCCTGCTAAACCCAGGGTTGTGAGTTCAATCCTTGAGGGGGCCACTTAGGGATTTGGGGCAAAATCAGTACTTGGTCCTGCTAGTGAAGACAGGGGGCTGGACTCGATGACCTTTCAAGGTCCCTTCCAGTTCTAGGAGATGGGATATCTCCATTAATTTATTTATTTAATTTGGCACTGGTGTGCCCACTCCTGCAATACTATGTCCAGTTCTGGTGTCCACAATACAAGAAAGGTGTTGATAAATTGGAGAAGGTTCAGAGAAGAGCCACAAGCATAATTAAAGGCTTAGAAAACGTGCTTTATAGTGATAGACTCATGGAGCTCAATCTATTTAGCGTAACAAGGAGAAGATTAAGGGGTCACTTGATCACAATCTGTAAGTACATGGGGAACAAATATTTCATAATGGGTTCTTCAGTCTTGCAGACAAAGGTATAACAAGGTGCAAAGGTTGGAAGTTGAAGCTAGACAAATTCAGCCTGGAAATAAAGCAATAAAAGTTTAACCATGAGGATAATTAACTATTGAAACAAGTTACCAGGAGTCATGGTGGATTCTCCATCCCTGGCAATTTTTAAATCAAGATTGGATTTTATTTTTGTAGTTCAAAAGAAAATTATTTTGGGGAAGTTCTCTGGCCCATGTTCTAAGAACATAAGACTGGCCATATTGGGTCAGACCAATGGTCCATCTAGCTCAGTATTTGTCTTCTTTGTCTTCCCAGTGCCATATGCTTCAGAGGGAGTGAACAGAAGAGCGCAGTTTATTGAGTAATTCTTCCTCTATTGTCCAGTCCCAGCTTCTAGTAGTCAGACGTTTAGGGACACCCAGAGCATGAGGCTGCATCCCTGATCATCTTGGCTAATAGCCATTGATAGGTCTAAACCTATGGTCCTTGAACTTATCTAATTCTTTCTTTCTTTTTTAATCCAGTTATACTTTTGGCCTTCATAACATCCCCTGACAAGAAGTTCCAGAGGCTGACTGCATTATGTAAAGAAGTACTTCCTTAGGTCTATTTTAAACCTGTTGTATACAGGAGGAGAAACCAGATGATCACAATGATCCTTTCTGGCCTTGACATTTATGAATCTATTAATCCATGAGGCATGGTAGAAAATACATTTTCATGGAGTCATCTAAATAATCATGTACTGGTGTACATTCTGTAAATAAAGTTGATGAGTGACATCTTATTCTATGACTATGTCAATCATTTCTATCTCAGAAGGGAAATAACTTACTCACGGGGTTCAAAGGTTCCAGACGATTCAGAAGCCATGACAATTTGTTATTTGACTGTTACTTCCAGGAGATGACAGCTCCATGTATATATTTTTTTCAACCTGGCATTGTAGGTGTAATAATGGGCTCTACCACTGATAGTGTCAATTTGTAAAATGTATCAAGAATGCATGGCAACTGTACTATAATTAAAGGGCCTGATTCTCCTCTTTTATACTGGTATAAATCAGGAATAACACCACTGAATAAATACCAAAGTGTTTTGATTTTTGTGGGGGTGGGGGTTGTTTGGTTTGTTTAACTTTATGGAATGCATTTTCAGGACACAACCCTATTGCATTCAAACTCCAAGCTTCTCAAACTCCAAGCAATCTAGAACCCAGAACATGTCAGAAAGACATTTCCAAAACAAGTTTATTCTTAACCTGTCTAAACCCAATGTGTGTTTCCAAACCCTATGCACCTTATTTAAGTCTTTCCATAAGTTGGGGTACTGTATTTCAAACTCATATTGTCCTGAACCCAGGGCATTCAGGATCCAGACAGACTGCAAGATGTTTCAAAAATGCAAGCTGCCTCAAACTTGAGCTAACACCTTTACTTAAGTGTAGACTTCAAATCTCACATTTACCATCCCAAATCCAACTTTTAGGAGCAGCTCTTCTCTGAAAAGTAATGGTGCAAAATGACCACTCTACTGTCAAACTGCACCTGACATATCTGCTGAAATACTGATTAAAATACATTCTAACTACTTTTAACTACTGTAGCTTCTGTTGATCCAATACAGAGCAGTATCAACAAAATCATGAACTTAATTCTGATTGTAATGTGTGTGTGTGTGTGATTGTAGTGTGTGCATGTGTGTGCGCGTGTGCGCATGTGTGTGCGCGTGTGTTTGCTGTGTTTCCCAAGTTTTAGAGCCCATTTAAGTTTTCAGAACTGGCAGTTACATAAACTACTGTTTATTGGGGTTACAGATTCCTTGACATTGTCCTGGATCCAAACTGAGGAATTATTAATTATTAATTATTATTATTATCATTACAGATGTTCTTTGTTTCTTTTAAGAAATAAAATAAATGGATAACAGGCATGGGGTTAATTCATTATACTACATTATTTTTTATTTACAAATTTCCTACAGATGGCTGTGAACAGAATGGATTTTAAAAGGAAAAAAAATACTGCACAGCCCTTATCAAGTCTTATTGGATAATTTTCAGAGCTTTTTCTTTTCCAGTACGGCTCATAATTACATCTCTCTCTCTAAACAGAGCTATGCACTACTGAATGCTTTTTATTCCTTAACATTTTGTTCACAGCTTCAAAACAGTCCCAAATTAAATAATGGACATATGGTTTCAGATACTAGGCTCAGCCAGGCAGATCACTTCCACTACTAGGTATGGGAAACAGCATAGTATGAGTTGCCATACAGCACAAAGTGCCACCAAACACGTTTGGCACCTATTTTATTTCAACAGAGCACTTTTTCCTTTTAGAGAAATTGGTGTCTATAATGTCTTCATTTGCACTTACACCATTTTTTTCTTCCAGTTATGATTGATCACAATGTTTTCAATCACTTTATACCAGCTCTATCCCCTCTTTGGATGTATGTGACCCCTGCTTGCTTGGAGTGACACTCCGTCCCCCTCTAGTGGTGGCTATGCCAGCTAGAGATTGATAAGCCTGTTACAGCCTTGGCTAAGAGACGTGTGTTTTAGCTCTGTAAGTCAAGGCTTGTGCATTTAGCTCAAGAGGTCACAGGTTTGATACCCACTGCCATGCCCCTATGTGGGTTGGTGTGACATAGATATATATACACACACAAATCTGATAGCAAATAACCAAATTCTCTGAAAGAAAAAAAAAAAAGCTCTTTGCTCAAGGAATGTTCCCTAGGCATTGAGAATCACCCAGTAACTAATCTCCCTTATTTGGAAAAGATTACTAAAAAGGTTATAATGAGACAATGTTAAATATATATCTGAAGCCCTCAGATTTTATAGACTCATGTCATTCTGGTTTTAGAATTTGAATGGAACGATATGGCATTGAGATTGCACTGGTCTCATCAGTCAATACCATTTTCTCTAATCTATCCTACAACATTTCTCTATCTACCTACTGGGCTCCCATTACCTCAGACATACAGACCTTCCAAATATTTAGCAAGATAGCTAAATATTGTGAGGTAGGAAATTATTGTCCCCAATTTACTGATGGGGAACTGAAAGACACAAAGTCTGAGGATATGTCTCACTGCAATGAAACACCTACAGTGTCCCATGTCAGCTGACTCGGTCTCATGGGGTTCAGACTACGAGGCTGTTTAATTGTGGTGTAGACATTCAGGCTCAGGCTGGAACCAGACTCTGGGACCACATGAAGGGGGCGGGTCATAGAGCCTCGCTTCCAGCCCAAGCCTGAACTTCTACACTGCAATTTCACAGCCCCATACCATGAGCTCTGTGAGACTGAGTCAGCTGACACAGGCCAGTCGTAGGTATTTAATTGCAAGGTAGACATAGCCTGAATCACTTGACAAAGAACAGACAGGAAATATATAGTAGAATTAAGCCCACATGTCTTTGAGTCCCACAGCAGTGTTCAGACCAGTGGTGGGCAACCCACAGCCCACAGGCCACAAGTGGCCCATCAAGGTAATCTGATTTCGGGCCGTGATATTTTGCTGACGTGGACCATCCGACTGTCCACAAGCACGGCCCCTTGCAGCTCCCAGTGGCTGTGGTTTAACATTCCCAGCCAGTGGGAGCTGTTGGAACACGCCAGAAGCCTCAACTGTATAGTACATAATAGTTTATGACTATATATATATATATACATATATATATAAGCAGTTTGGAGCTAAGGTTGATCTTTAAGATGTCAGACCCCTTTGAACTCAACTAACTATTTAAAAGATGATCAGAAGACACTCTGCTTATTTTTAGCTCCCGTGCATGGTACTTTCACTCAGTATATAATAATCTGTATATAACACTTTTCATCTGCGGATCTCAAAGCATATTAAAAAGACAAATATCATCCCCATTTTACAGAAGGGAAAATTGAGGTACAGAACAGTAAAGTGATTTGCCCAAGGACAAACAGCGAGTCAGTAGCAAGACCTGAAAAAGAACCTATTGTTTCCTAACTTTCTGTAGTTCTCCATCTACTCTCCACATTTCCTCTGTATAATCCAGATAAGACTCTATTCCTACAGAAAGACTTAGAGCCTGCACCAAGTCAACTTCCAGCAACCTTAACTGAGAAGTTCACTAACATGCTGTGACTCTTCTGTAGCGGGCTGTTCTCATAACTGCAGCAGAATAGACTGTAGACTAATCAATATAACATGGGAACCAAATACAAATACAATATGCCTAAGTAAGAAGAACTCACATGTTAGTCAGGTGGTGAAAAAACTTCTTTGCAGGTGGAGGACAGAGAGCAGCATGCCCAGGCCTCATGCAGCTTTCCTCCCTAATGGGAGCTGCTCCTCAGCCACACAATCAAGATTCCCTTTATGTACAGTAGGGGCACTCAAACAACTTGTTTTATTACTTGAAGGCTACTATGGCTGGCTAGCTCCCACCACCACTTTAGACATTCAAATACTATGGTGAATGGGGTCATAAAAGTATCCATAGGCAGACCCCTGTAATGATGTTTCATTCAGCAAGTAGAAGAGGAAGTGGCACCCAGAATAGTTTAACCCATATATCTCAGAATCTATTTTTCCTGGCTATTGTAAAATGAAAAAAATAAAATACATGTTATAATCTAAATCTTCAAAATATTTTAGTTGCCAACATTTTAAAGCCACTGACTCATACCAATTTATTCCCAAGGCAACATTTAGACTGTGCACCATTTAGATCAGATGTCAACTTTAAATAATTTAATGAAACAGAAATTATTAACAAAAAAAAAGGATTAATAAGGAAGATACAAAGAACTCTATTAGAAAATACAGCATAAGAGTATTTCCATTCACTATGGTTCAGTATTTGGGTCAGAGAACAGATTTTTTTTTTCACTTTCAGTTTTGTTTTGTTTTATAGAAAACTATTAGGTTCTGGGGTGATTTCCATTAGTAGGTGAAGAAAGCCCCATTGGTTCATCACTTTATTAAAGGCCAGACTTGTTATCTCAGATGTGTTGTACACGTTTCCACATAGCTTGAAAAGAAAGAATGCTAGCAGATTTGTCAGGATTCAAGATGTGTTTTACAAAGGAGAAATTAAAATTTGACTTTAAACATTAGTTTGAGGGACAATACATTACTAATCTAGAATCAAATGCTTCCCTGATTTATGACATTTTCATGACTAAGCCAAAATTTACTCTCTGTCGTACATTTGTAAATCTAGAGTAACTCCACTGAAATCAAGAGTTTTACTTGGGCTTTACAGTGGTGTAAATGGGAGCAGTTTGTCCCAATGTGGTTGCATATAGTTTAAGTCAGGACAGAGTTTGAGCCTTAGGGTTCATTTTAATTAAAATTTAAATAAATAGTCAAAAATTGATAGCTTCTGCAAAGACAGGACCAAGGAAACCATTTTTTTTTCTTCTGTCAATTGTTAGTTGTTCTCAGATAGGAATACTATGGCTTAAAGTACCTTTGGCTACAAGCCACCAACAGGATGTTTTATGTGCAAACATTAATCCACAATATCTACCTGGATAGAGAAAACACATCCCATATACTACTAATCTAAGAGTGAAGAAGAGCTAACAATTACTGCTGCTGCTAGTACCAATCACTAACCTGTGACAGGAATTGAAAGCTTTTTATGGACACCAATGTAACTAGCTGTAGTCTTACAAATGATTGCTAGCTTGAAAGAGAGAGATGGGCAGCGAGTGATGGAAGAAATAAATCCATAGAACAGCTTCATAAGTTTAAGTCTTTCAATGGTCCAGGCGCTCTTAACAAAAGATAAACATAGTCCCAAAACTCAGGAGTCGGTACATTAATGAATATTTCTGACAGGAAATTTCTCTCAAAACTTTGAAACCTGCACATCAAACACCAAATTAAATTTAATGGACTAATTTAAAGCCTACTGAAATTGTTAGATCAGGCCCTGAAAGAATAGAGGTGAGAAAAAATGTCTCTTACAACGTAAACAGCAGGAAAAAAGTCTTATCTTTTCTGTTTAAGGGGGTGAAAGAGTAACTATACATTAAGGAGTGACACCTGTACCAACAACACTGTAAAATGTAAAGAAAACAACCCAGTAGTACAGAAAACTGTGAATCTCAGAAATCCTTTCTGAAACCCACTGAAGATTAAGGACAGCTGCACTAGAAGTCTCTGCCATTAGAGAAATACAGCACAAAATTGTAGAAATTTCATCTCAGGAAACCTTCCCAAATGGAACTGTGTGGGAATATGGGGTTGTCCAAGCAAAGTGGAGAAGCAGAAAATCTGGGGGACAGATACGGTCATAAATCAGTGACCAAAGAGGGGTACAGTGCTAAGCCTGGGACTCTATTAAAGGTTGTCTACTATTTACAAAATCGTTTGAAAAACATGTATTGTTAGGAGATTACAATAGCTTATATTTAGCTCTTCAATCTCTCTCTTAAAAGTCAGATATGGGTTGTAATAAAACATATTTCAGATATTTTCATATATGTATACAATATGTATTTTAACTTGATTTTGGGGGGGGAGGGGAGTTAAAATACAGCTGGTATTGTCAGGTTAACTGTTACATGGATATGGGTACAATGTCTTGTTTCAATATATTTTAAACATTAATTATAAACAACTCAAACAATATCATACAAAGAAAAAGTACAACATGGTAATTGTAATTGTGCCATTTTAGACTCACAATCAACTGAAGTTAGTTGATTCATCTTTAGTTGTTTGGTTATTTAATTTGTGTATTTGAGGTTTGGGGGGGAAGAGGGGAAATTATATATATATATAATAAATAAAGACTAAATAAATACTAAAATATATATAGTATAATTATAGTGTCTGATCCAAAGCCCACTGAAGTTTACTAGAGTCTTTCCATAGACTTCAGTGGACTTTGGATCAGCCCAATAATGAAACAATATATTACAGACAGATTGAAATTATGCTCTGGAAGTCAGGAAAGCAAACTTTGTTTAAAGAAATCTTAGAAAGGCTATCTTCCAACTCCTTGAATGATGCCTTCACTTCAAAAACCATATCTCTCTCTACTATAAATTACTTTTTAGTTGCAATGCAGGCAATGTCAACTGAAGAAAAGCTTTTTGATTAATGTTAATTCATCTGTCTGGACCTGGATTGTACAGTTCATGTCTGAGGCAAAACAGACATTTATTCCTTTCTCTTTTTATTTCATTTGTTTGCAGGACCCGATTTATGCTTCATGCATATTCTTATGGCCTGCAGGAAGTATTCCTAATTTTTATTTGGGATATTCAAGATCAGAATGAGGCCCAGGGTAACCTGTCTCAGCCAGATGACAAGGAAAATGTGATATTGATGATCCCTTCATGTTTGTGTGCTACATTTGAACACATCATTGTAAAACTATTCTCAGTAAATAGTGTCATCCTCAGATTCATGGCGTGGAACCTTTGGCATCAGGTTTTTAATTACATCATAGATTGTGACCCTCTCTCTTAGATGGGATGTCCAAAGTTCTAACGTTGCAGTACCACTGTTGACTTTTCAAACACACTCGTTTTCTTGAAGTGCCTGCACACACACAGTTTTCAGTCCACTCTGTTTTTATTACACTTTTTCCCACTATTTGTTATTTACATTTCAGTGGACACTCCTTGCAGTTTCATTCCCTCAGTTTTATTTCACACGGTCTCAAAGGAGTCCATGGAAGTTTGAAATGTATTTAGTTTAAAATTAAGTGATTCCAGAAGTTCTGTTATTGAAGTTGCCCATAAGGTGTTGGAAAATGAAGAGGCCACCCTGGGCCTAAAGGAGGATGCCATACCTATGACTTGCACTCCCCGTATATGAGGTGCAAAGTCTTGTGCACGTAAGGCATTGGAAAACGCAGAGGCCACCCTAGCCTTAAAAGAAGACTTCAGACCTATGGCAAAGTCATGTCCATCACCCTTAAAATTAAAACATGGTTTAGGCATTTTTTGTTCTTTGTTTACATTCGATTTTTAAAATGCACAGAGATTGTGAGTTTCAAAGGCTCGAACTTATTTTTCCCCTCTCTAGTTGAGGAGTCCAGATACTGACTGGAAGAAAGATGATTTAATAAGGATACCAACATCAACCTGAGAAGCAATTTAGCACTGTGGGAATGTGGTTGCTAAAGTATGTATCATATATGAAGCAGTAATGCAGAACACTCTCTAACGGAACGTGTAAAACAAAAACCCCACTCCAAAATGTTGTAAAAAATGTGCCTGGAACCTAGAAATCAGGACAGGAGGCATTTATTATTCTCTAGCGTCCTCACAAGAAATGCTACCATGCCAGAACATCTCATCTCCCTTGTCTTCTTTTCCACCTCACTGCAATTGCCTCTGGTCTGGCCTGTGCTTCTATTGTCCTCAGATACCATGGCAAATGGAACAATACAAAAACAGGCTGACTTCCCATTCTTTCCCCCTTCCCAGCAATGCAACATAATACTAATCTAGAACTGCTACAATAATAGTGATTGTGTGTAAATGTATTTTTTTTATATATATTACCTTAAGTAATTAACAAAAATACAACTATTAATTATTTTGTGGAATACTTCTAAAGCATGTCACAGACATTTACACACAATCACTATTTTTGTAGCAGTTCTAGATTAGTATTATGCTGCATTGCTGAGAAGGGGGAAAGAATGGGAGATCAGCCTGTTTTTGTATTGTTCCATATTTTATATATATATATACACACCTCTACTTCGCTATAACGCTGTCCTCGGGAGCCAAAAACTCTTACTGTGTTATAGGTGAAACCGCGTTATATTGAACTTGATTTGATCCACTGGAGTGCGCAGCCACGCCCCCCCCCCCCCCCGGAGCACTGCTTTATATCCAAATTCATGTTATATCGGGTAGAATTATATCGAGGTAGCAGTGTGTGTGTGTGTATATATATATATATATATGTGTGTGTGTGTGTTAGATTCATCATTTTAATGTCATGATATGTTCTTTTTAGGATAACTTTATCAATATTAAGTTTATCCTTGATTTGGATTGGAATAGACAGAACAGTAACAGATAAAGTGTTTGCCCAGGCCCCTGCAGAGACAACTGAATATGTCAAAGCCACATTTACTTGGGTTTTATGAGCGTTATTAAAACTATTTGGAGGAGAATTATTTGAGGAAACTTAGGAGATGTTATTACATAAAATAAACAGAATGGGAGCAGAGGAAGCAACATTTTCTCTAAGAAAAGGAAAGAATTTTTAAGAATAAAATATACATATCTGAGTAAATCTTTCAGTCGTCAAGAGTCTTGAATTCTCTGTTCACACTTTCCTTAGATAATTAATATTAGTTTGAGGTTAAATAGCGCAACAAAGCATGCAAATGATGTTTGATCTTTTCTGCAGTACATCCATCTGCTTGAAACAAGGCATGTCTAGCCTCAAACCATGAAAAGTAGTACAAGTTACTGCGTCAGGATTTCCTGTCCTATAGTAATGACCATTTGGACTTGATTATTTACATTATTATAAAAATAGCCTGGCCCTCAAAAGATTAAACTCACAGAGACCTAGATGTTTTTTCCCATTTAAGACAAATGTAAAATCCTCAGTTTTCAATGGGAGCAGTACGGGTACAGAGTGGGTACCAGTTACAGACTGTTGGTCTGATCCTGCTCCCATTGAAGACAATGGGCCATTTACCCACTTTACAACTCAAATAACCTATGTTAAATGAGCACTATTATGATTGCGAAGTCAAGTACCCAAAAGTTAGAAAATGCCAGAATTAAGGTTGCCTGTGCAAATTTATCCTGGCTTCCTTGTCCATATGCATTATGATTCAGTCTCTAATTACATCATCATCAAGCTCTTTTTTCCTCACATACCCATGCGTCATTCAGTGATCAGACTGAATGGTGCTCATTTAATGAGCAGCTATTCAATATTTTGTTTTCTCCTTATTGTTCAAAGTGTGGCCGCAAGCTTTTTTTTTTTTACCGCAGGCTCTTCAAACTCTGCACTGAAGATAGATTATTCATTTTGTCATGGGCTTTTCCATGGCACTCATCACTATAGTATTCAAATGCTTCACAAACATTAATTAATTTAGCTTCTCAAAACCCATGTGAAGTTAGGGGTGGTATTATCCCCATTTTACGGATGGGGAGATGAGACACAGAGAGATTAAGGTCAAAAGCAACCACTACTTTTGGGGGCCCAATCTGAGACACTTAGAATTGTATTGCTTCAGAGCACTTAGCATTATATAGCACTTTATATACTCAAGCTCAGCTCCCATTGACTTCAGCTGCAGATGTGAGTGCTCAGCAATTCTGCAAATCAAGCCCAGGGTTTCAAGTTGAGCACCCAGAAAATAAGGAACACCCACGTAATGACCACCTCCAAAAGTCTGGTTTAAGTGACTGGCTTAGCATCACACAGCAATTCTGTGGTAGAGACAGGGATAGAATCCAGTTTTCCAGGGCAGCATTCAACTCCCTAGCCCTTCTTCTCTTCCTGAAATCACCTGCTTCATTCACTACACATCTTCCATCTGCTACAAGAAATGAGGTAGAGGTCCTACAGACAACAGCCTCCTCTATTACATAATCTTCATTCATCCCCCAAAATGGGCTTATCATCTGAAGTGAATAATGTAAGGATCCCATGGGAAAAAATGATTATGTGATTGTGTAATTAAAGACAAACATAATGTTTACGTACAAAGGGGCTGAATTAAGGTAGCTCACAGTCTGCCATCCTCAACCCCCTCCCTTGTTGCCCAGCCAGTCTCAATTCTCCACCCCCCATGACAGCTCCTTGTCAAATCTATCTCTCCTCCCTCTCACCCCTGCTCCCTCACTGGTGCCTAGTCCCAGTCTCCCCTGCCCCCAGCCCCTCATCTGATTTTAGTGCCCCCCAGTCAACTGGGTCCCTGTCTCCCAATGTCAATTCCCTCACTGGATTCCCAGCCCCAGTCCCCTTGACTAACCAGTTCCAGTCTGCACTATCCCTCCCTCACTAATTCCAGACTTCTCCCTCAAAAGGGAGAGGGATAGTTCAGTGGTTTGAGCATTGGCCTGCTTAAACCCAAGGTTGTAAGTTCAATCCTTGAGGGGGCCATTCAGGGATCTGGGCAAAAATCTGTCAGGGACAGTACTTGGTCCTGCTGTGAAAGCAGGGGACTGGACTCAATGACCTTGCAAGGTCCCTTCCAGTTCTATGAGGTAGGTATATCTCCATATTAAAAAAAAATCCTAGTCCCAGTTTCTTTACCCTCCAGTCCACCTCACCAGATTCTTTGTCCTAATCTACTCCTTTCCCCCTGCCCCGGTCCAGCTTTTGGCTTCTCTACATTGGACACAGATTGCTTCCTCCTCCATTCTACTTGGGTGCCAGTAGGAAGCCATTGAAAACACTGGAGAGACTCCCTGCTTTCAGTTCCAGTGCCCAGCCCCCACTATGGCCCAGAGGAACTTGGAGCAGCCATTAGAGGAAAAGTCTGTCTTCATCCCTATAGCCCTTGGCTGGAGCATGCTCAGCTGCTTTGAATAAATGGGCATGCACAGTCTGGTCAGTGCTAGTAGCTGTTAGAGGTTTGAGCATGCACAGTGAGCACAGAATCTTTGAGGACTTTAGCTGCTAATATCTAAGAAGTCTCTATTGAACTGCAATTTTTCAAAGGCTTATAACTTGGATACGTTTCAGCAGATTTTCACAAGGATAGAAAAAGACATATGCCTGACACAAGGGCAACTCCCTGCCAAATTTCAAGACCCTGCTCCAAAGCCTGGGAACACCAGAGCATATCAAAGAAAAACCTAAAGATTTTATTTTTAACATGGACAAAATAATTTATTTTCCCCTAGCCTAGTTCTTGAAAATGGCTGAACAGTTTTGGCTGAGAGAGAGAGAGAGAGAGCGATTAAAAAGTTCACCCTAATGCAGACACTTCCATGTAAAATTTCAGCCAAAACAGTTCAAGTTTGGCAAAATGTTAAGCAACCAAAAACAAGGTATTATAATGAGAAGCGCAAGATAACATTAATATCAGATGGTGCTACCAGCTCTGCATATAGTAAAGTAGATACAAGAATGATAACTATTGTTTAATCTCTCTGTATACTATATATATAATACAGTATACCTCCTTCTATATGCATCTCCTTTTCTTTCAAGACCACTGTGGCATTACACCCTTTTTATTATTAACTATTTTCTAAATCTCTCTATTCATATCTATTGCACAATCTATAAATGGAATCAAATTCTATTCTAATTCATTGTAGGCAATAATTTTGCTCTGGCTATCTCATCAGTTGCATCCATTGGAGTCATTAAGTTATGCACATGCAGTTTTGTAGCTATGTCACGGAATACAGAGTTGTACACAACTGATGGTGAAAGTGTGAGCATCCCATGCTAATAATAAGCACTTAATTTAACTAAAAAAAAACAACACTCAGTATCATGCAACAGAGAGTCCTGTGGCACCTTTAAGACTAACAGATGTATTGGAGCATAAGCTTTCATGGGTGACGTGAAGTTCCACTCTGATAGAGCATAGGAGGCTTGTCAGAGGGGAGATCCTCTCTGCAGTACTTTGCCCCTGCCTCTCTCCCAGCTCAAGCACATTTATCCCATCTTTCTCCACACACAGGCACAATTCCCCCATTGTCTGTGCTCAGCATCATGCTCCCTCTCTCTAGCCATATGCTCCTCTATTGACTAGCTAAATGACCAAGCACACCATTCTCCCACCATGTCCCTCCAGAACATATTACCCCAAACACCAACTAAGAAAGCGTGATTAAGGATTGAAAAGGTAGGCTGCCTACGGGTATGTATAGGAGCATGGTGGAGTAGGGCTGTGTGAGATAAACAGTGGGGACAATATTTTGAGGGCTGTGGGAGAACCAGGTTCATTTATGTGGGGGAGAGGGATAATCAGGATTTTGTGTGGGGAGCCACATGGCTGTAGAAAGAGCATGAGACTTCCCACCACAGAAGCCTCTACCATGGCTGTAGAAAGAGCAGGGACAGGGACTTCCCACCACAGATTCACACATCATATTCACCTCGCCCCCGAGCTACTCATCTCCAAGGTATTTGTGTGTATGTACGTGCAGATACATATGTATGAATATTCTTACAACAAAGTGAGTGGGATTATTATCAAATATACATATATGTTAAGCATAGTTAAGCATAGTTAAGGAGTGTCAACACTGCTGAAGAAAATGATACTACTGGATCCAGTCCTTCAATGCTTATCAGAAAATACTCTTAGACTTTCTTTGAAGTCTGGTAGTTTTGCCTTAGTAAGTAGATCAGGTCTCATAACTAATGGTTTGTCACAGTAAAAGATTTGGAAAATGATTGCTTGGAAAAATTAGTAAAAAAATGTAAGTTACATTATTTCTTTGGTTTAACCATTAAAAAATAGTAACATTGGAGTAAGTTTAAAACCACAATCACACTGCCTGATTGTTAAACCCAGTAGATGAAGCAGTGCAAGAAGGCAAGCAGGAGAGCTCCATTGCTCTTTCTTCAGCACCTCAGCCAACCCAAAGGCATCAGGATCTCTGCACAGATCTTTCTGAAAGCAGTTATGCTAGCTCCAATTCCTTCTTCCATAGATCAGAGAAGGGTGGAATCTGTGACACAGCCACCTCCATCTCCTTTGTGACAAGCCACTGGCCCTAATTATGAACATTCTTACTGTCTCTCAGCTGCCGTTGAAGCCATGCCAACATAGCAAAAGTCATGGATATTTTTTTTAAAACCATGGAAACAACAATTTCTGACACAAACATGACAAAAATACAGCTTTATAATACTTACTACAATTTGGAGGCTTATTCTGCTTCTATTGAAGTCGATGAAAATTATGTCATTAACTTCAATGAGAGGAAGAACACGACCACAACTGGCTCAAGGAGCACAACATAAGATTCTATTTAAAAAATATTAACTTACTTGAAAATTGGATGGCAAACCCAGATTTGCTTATATAAAAGTCTGTGTCGAATTGGATAGTCACTATGTTCAGTGTGCTGTGAATGCCTTCTGGAATAAGAGATCCACTAATTTCCTTGAGTAGCATCTCATTTTCTGGTGGCCCATCCCAAACTCGTAATATATCATGTGATGCTTCGGTATCGAAAGCAAGAAACTGGAGGCTGTAAAGCACCATGATAGTTCTGTCAGCTTGTTTGTTTCCCCTGCCCCCAGAAACATCTCTAATTATTATATTAAAATCAATATAGCAAGTAAATCTGAATTTACACAAATATTTCTCCATATTGCTTTTGATACTATGAACCATAAAAGTAAAGAGGTGAATATACATTAAACATACAAAGTATTTTGATAATAGTTTGAATTTTTCTTTGTATCTAACTATATTTGAGTTTGCATACAATACTGGTTGGGCTATTCAAATACAGGTTGAACCTCTCTAGTCTGGCACCCTCGGGACCTGACCGGTGCAGAACCAGAGAATTTGCCGAACCACGGAAGATCAATATTTTAGCGAGCAGGTCTCTTTTTATTTTTATCTTGCCAAGGAGAATAAACAGAACAATGCTTGTAATGCTGCCTAGCCAAGGCTTACTGGCTCTCTTCATAACAAAGTGTTAGTGTTGTTAGACAATTTTACTGTTTTGGGACAAGGAAATAAGCAGATAAAGCATAAAAAAACATAAAATAAAATCATGCCTGACCACAGATGTTGCCGAACCAGAGAGTGCTGAACTAGAGAGGTTCAACCTGTAATCCAAATTATTATGTTTTTTTTAAAGAGCATTTCAGGTATTATTTTCTTAGTCATATTAAAATAACATCATGTTATATATATCAAAATCTGATCAACACAAATTAAAATGTACCCATATAATTCTTTTGGAAATACATATGTTGTTTCAGTCAAGCATCTAATGATAAATTGTGATCAGATGCTTGACTTGAAATTAATTACTAAGATGCCTCCTATTCCCTCCGATGTTTCTCTTTTTTCACTTTGTCTTATGCTGGCTGGGTCCAATGGCTTTAGAGCCATATACTCTGTGTATGTGTGTGTGTAGGTACATGTGTTTGTGTGTTTTAACAGCTACTGGTTCTAAAACTAATCATACTATTTTAACTAATGAAATAATTTTACTACCTAACCCTACAAACCCTCACTCACAAGAGTAATGACAATCAGATTTGAGATGGGCTTAAACCAAAATCGTGGATCAGACTTTTGTTAGACATATAGGCTTGGATCCACATTTTGAGGATTGAACCCTTCTCTATCTCAAACATAAGCCCATATTTGCTTCAATTACAGTACCTGACAATATTTCCTGGATCTACTTCAATCATCCACATACAACGCAGATTATTGTCATAGGGAAAAGGATAGCCAGGAGATAAGATTCTTCCTGATGATTCTCCTTTAAAACGGCCTCCACATTCAGCTAACGAAAACACAATTTGAATTACATATCATTTTTATCACATTAAACATGATTCTCCCAAACTATATTTATATACTGCTGACCATAAGCATGTTATAATTTCATAAAGTGTTGAATCCTAACACAAGACTGAAGGAGGACTTAAAATGCTTTGGAAAGATAAGGTACTGGTGTATTTTTACCAGGACCGGCTCCAGCGTTTTGGCCGCCCCAAGCAGCCAAAAAAAAAAAAAAAAGCTGCGATCGCGATCTGCGGCGGCAATTCGGTGGGAGGTCCTTTGCTCCCAGCGGGACTGAGGGACCGTCCGCCGAATTGCCGCCGAATACCTGGACGTGCCGCCCCTCTCCGGAGCAGCTGCCCCAAGCACCTGCTTGCCAGGCTGGTGCCTGGAGCCGGCCCTGATTTTTACTCACATGTTTATGTATTTTGCTATAATTCCTATGCTTTTCTGATAATTCTGAAGGCAATACAGTCATTATGGAACATACCATGCCATTTATTTTTAGTAAGAAAAACTCCCCAATGAAAACAATGCAGAACTTAGCTTAACAACTGAAAGCATGACAGAGCCATAAAGCATTAGGAGTAAAATAAATAACAGACATGTAAGAAAGAAAGAAAATGCAAAGTAAGAGAGGCAGAAAAAAAACTAAATAAAGCCAGAATATGCAGGCTGAAATTAAAAGTTTGGGCTTGAAAAGCAAAGTTGTAAAACTTTTTACCAAAGATGTATAATCATAGCAAAGCTACATTATTTCTTAAATGACAACAGACGGTAAGTTACTCCCTGTTAGCTGGCCTCAGCCAATCATTAATCAAACCTGAATAATTCATAATCTTTCTAGCCCACCTCTGAGAAAACCTAATTTTTACAAAGACCCCCTCAGGCCTTTTAAATCTCCTTATTTTGCTTTCCTTCCTTTTAAATCACTCTAATGCTTTCTCTCTTGGCCACACCAAAGCCAAAATAATGCTTTGATTAGATCTCTTGGTGTAGTTAAAATGCAGTTCAATTTTGATTTAACATCACCTAAAATATTTAGTTGGGAGATTTATTACCTTATGATCTATGAGCTCTGTGACAAAATTTAATTGAAACAGCACTCTTGATTGATTTCCCGACATAGTAGAAGCAAATTTTCAGAGACAGGTAGTCCCTTCAAGCTTCTCATATATTTTTAGGTATTTTCCAACCTGATAACCCCTACAAGGTCTTTTGAGAAATATTCCTTCGTGACTGTTCAAGGCAAAGAATGGGATTGATTGTTACTCTCACTGTAGACTTGGGGCATAAAATGAGTGCACTGTGAGAATAATATTATTTGTTGGCAGAAGAAAATAAAATAAAAATTATATTTGTTCCAAGAAACAATATTAGAAATTCTGTTCCAGATTTGAGGATAATGACAATGGAATGATTTTCCTCCCCTCACCATAAGGAATAGAGTATGACATAAACTGTTCATTACAGTGGCAAACATACATTTGGTTCATTTCTGGTTATTACGGCTGCATGAAATTGGTAAAAATACTTCCATACATTTTCCAACATTTTGTTTGCATCAATGTCATGAAGACTTTTTTTTTGCATTGAAATGTGAACATTTAAATTATTAATCTGATTCTGACTATAATGTCAAATTTAAAAACTTCTATCTTTTAGACTTTTTACTGTGATACTTTTAATTTAGTGTTATTATTAATTATTATTATTAGAGTTCTAAATTTCAAAACCTGACAATAATTATTAGAGATGAGCCATGATCTCAAACTTCAAGTCAGTATCAAGACTTTCTCTAAATTCAAGAATGTTTGAATCTAGGGGCTTGGTATGGCATATTATCAAGAAAAAGCAGGACACAGCCACAAAGTCCTGATTCAGAGCTCAACTAACTCACAATTTGAAGGTGACTGGATCTGTTGTTTTGATTCAGACCCATCTCTACTTTAGAATTTGTTCACTTCGTCATTAGTGCTGGACACAACTGAACACAATACTTTTAGTGATCTTCCTTTTCTATGTAGCTTAGCTGCTATATTGCTTGGCTGGGTTTCATCATCTTTTTTAACCAATTTCTTCAGTTTGTACTATTATTAAGACATCATTAAGCTCTGACAGTACACTTGACAACATACAAAGACCAGAAGACATGGAGCTACGTGGAAGACATAGGATATATAATGTATTATTTAGATTTATTCTATAGATCTACATTTTGGTCTTTATTTTATTTAACATGAATAAGCAAACTATATTAAGGAACGTGGAATCAAATGGCATCATTTTTAGTCGCTGTCAACACCTACTTTTCTTTTCTTCTTCTTACACCTTGACTATATACAAATCTCGCACTGGTTTCACTAAAGTTATGTTAAGAATCTATTTAGCCAAACCAGTACAAAATCCTGGACACACTTAATTAGATTTATAACTGGCGTATAGCAATTTAACAAACTCTTGTCTGGATACATTTAATTTGGTTTACAACTGAAATATATCTTCAAAAATAAACTGAATTGTGGATCATCATAGAGGACAAAAGACTTTGTTGATTGCTCTCCTCCACCCCATGAAGACAAGATATTTAAGTGAATTCCTCCCATCAGATGAGCTGGCAGCTCAGAGAAGGAGGAAAGGAATAAAGATCCCTAACAAGGAGAAACTGCATCTCTACACTGCTGAACTCGAGGGCAAGGTTTTATAGGCATAAGCAAGAGATCCCCAGTGTTTAGCCTGGGTTAGCTGTAAGGGATATATCCAGCTTGCTTATTATAGAAGCTTCTATTACCTTTTGAAACTTAAGACTAACTTATTTATGTGTGTGTGTTTACAAGCTTTAATCCTGTAAATAACTCTATTTCCTTTTCATAGTTAATAAATCTTTAGATAGTTTATTATAGGACGGGCTACAAACTTTTTCTTTGGTATGAGATTTAAGGTGCAATTGACCTGGGGTAAGTGACTGGTCGTTTGGGACTGAAAGTAACTTGAATATTGTTGCAGTTTTTGGTGTAAGAGACTATCTATCAAAAAGACAACTTTGACTAGATGACAAAATAGATCGGAGTACCCAAAGGGACTGTCTGTGACTCGATGGGTGGGCTGTTATAAGTGTCTGAGGAGTTCACACTGAATAAATGGCAGGTGGAACCTAAGTATAATTTAGGGTTTGTGCCCTGCTCCTTAATAGTCTGTCCTGAGGTTCATATTCACTACCTTGAGACAGCTTGGCAGCCTTCATGACTCCAAGTTGGTAGATTTGCTGGCCCAGGAAGGACTTCTTATCCAAAAGGAGGGAGGGATAACTCAGTGTTTTGAACATTGGCCTGCTAAACCCAGGGCTGTGAGTTCAATCCTTGAGGGGGCCATTTAGGGAACTGGGGTAAAAATCTGTCTGGGGATTGGTCCTGCTTTGAGCAGGGGGTTGGACTAGATGACCTCCTGAGGTCCCTTCCAACCCTGAGATTCTATGATAATCACTAGTTCTAAGGACCAACAAAATCTTGGGATATTTTTGTTATGATGACCAATTATTAATTTGAAAGATATGTTTAATTCATTTGATTAGTATGCTTATTCTTGGCTAGACAGGATCTTAGAATGAATGGCTATGCAAAGGCATAAAAAGAATAAGACACCTATGAGTTTTTCACAGAAATTAAGTCTGAGCATAAAGGGGCATGTGCAAACTTTTTGCCTGTTACCCCCAACCCCCTCTTGAAAGAATGTGGGCAAAGAGGAACATAGATGGAGCCTTGGCTTCCATCCAACCAATGACAAATTATTATCCCTTCCTCTCTCTCCCCGATTCCAAAATCATAGAATCATAGAATATCAGGGTTGGAAGTGACCTCAGGAGGTCATCTAATCCAACCCCCTGCTCAAAGCAGGACCAATCCGCAACAAAATCAAATAAGGAGGCATGCCTCTTCTTCCTTGCACTATTTGTGAGGCAACACACTATGTGTCACCCTTTATATAGGGCTGTAGCAAAACCACACTCTAACCACCCTCCTCCTGTTGTGTACTACAGTATTCTTAATATTTGACATTTGCACTCTATTATGTAAAAATATTTACATGTGAAAAGTGCTTTATAACTAATCATATTCATGGAATATACTGACTGGTTTTACAAATAGTTCAGCAAGACTGTAGATACCTTTTCTAAGTTATCTGTAAGTGTTAAAAACTACAAGGAACTCATTTCACTACAATTTCCATGATGCACTCCTTATAAATATTTACTTTCCTGATTGTCTAGCTACATCTTTCAGATGCCAAGAAGTGATATATTTAGCAGGTTTGGACAGGTTTGCCAGATCATACACATACAAAATTAACAAGCTTCTAGAAAACATAAAAGCATAAGGATCTCAATTTCTTTTTTTTTTTTTAAACACATTAAAGTTAAAAAGAGTCTACTACCAATACAGGATGGCAGAGGATAGTCCCATGCCCTTCTTTCCCCTGTCATACACTTTAGAAGGCTACTTCCATGGAGTGTGTAACCTGGATTGCATCCATAAATGATAGTACTGCCAGCAAAATGGCCTTGGTCACTGATCTTGTATCCAAATTGTGGCACACCAGGATCCTCACAGTGTGAAAGCTCAAAATCTGTAAAGAGAATAAAGAGTGGAGTAACAGAATTAAAATGATAACACACATTTGTGAAATTAAACACTTTTTGTCTTCCAGTCTGAACATAGCATATTTTTTATTTTTCATTTGGCAACACATTTAAGGTTTGTTTGTTTGTTTGGTTTTTTAAATGGGACTAGAAAGCTGGCTAGATTGTCAGGCTCAATGGGCAGTGATCAATGGCTCGATGTCTAGTTGGCAGCCGGTATCAAGTGGAGTGCCCCAAGGGTTGGGCCTGGGGCCGGTTTTGTTCAACATCTTTATTAATGATCTGGATGATGGGATTAATTGCACTCTCAGCAAGTTCGCAGATGATACGAAGCTAGGTGGAGAGATACATATGATGGAGGGTAGAGATAGGGTCCATAGTGACCTAGACAAATTGGAGGATTGGGCCAAAAGAAATCTGCTGAGGTTCATCAAGGACAAGTGCAGAGTTCTGTACTTAGGAAATAAGAATCCCATGCACCGCTACAGGCTGAGGACCGACTGGCTAAGCAGCAGTTCTACTGAAAAGGACCTGGGGATTACAGTGGATGAGAAGTTGGATATGAATCAGCGGTGTGCCCATGTTGCCAAGAAGACCAATGGCATATTGGGCTGTATTAGTAGGAGCATTGCCAACAGATCGAGGAAAATGATTATTCCCCTCTAATCGGCACTGGTGAGGCCACACCTGGAGTATTGCGTCCAGCTTTGGTCCCCCCACTACAGAAGTGATGTGGACAAATTGGAGAGAGTCCTGCGGAGGGCAACAAAAATGATTAGGGGGCTGGGGCACATGACTTACGGGGAGAGGCTGAGGGAACTGGGCTTATCTAGTCTGCAGAAGAGAAGAATGGGGGGGGATTTGATAGCAGCCTTCAATTACCTGAAGGGGGGTTCCAAAGAGGATGGAGTTAGGATGTTCTGAGTGGTGGCAGATGACAGAACAAAGAGAAATGGTCTCAAGCTGCAGTTGGGGAGGTCTAGGTTGGATATTAGGAAAAACTATTTCATTAGGAGGGCAGTGAAGCACTGGAATGGGTTGTCTAGGGAAGTGGTGGAATCTCCATTCTTAGAGGTTTTTAAGGCCCAGCTTGACAAAGCCCTGGCTGGCATGATTTAGTTGGGGTTGGTCCTTTGATCACAGGGTTGGACTAGATGACCTCCCGAGGTCTCTTCCAACCCTAATATTCTACGATTCTAAAGTTGATAGAAAAGTACAGGATTTTCAAAGGGGGGCCTAGGAAAAATATTGTGATTCTCTGTGAATGTGTGTGTGTGTGTGGGTGTGTGTTTTAAAGAACAGATATTTTTTCAGGTAGAATTTCCCACTTTCCCACTTTCAAAAGATACTAGGACCCTCAGACTAGGTTTACACTGCAATCTATAAGTGTGACTGCAGCATACATAAACTACTTAGATCAAAGCTATCTTAAGTAACAATAGCAGTGAAGTTATGGCAGCACAGGCAGCTACAACTTGACTATGTATCCAGGGTCCTTGGTGGGCAAGGCTTAGACTTTGCAGCTGCAGCTTTGCTGTTATTATTACCAGAGCTAGCTTTGATCTTTAACATGTGCTGCAATCATACCTCCAGCCCGACTGCAGTGTAGACATACCCTAAGTCTCAATGGAAGTCTTTGGACTTGTCTACACCAATTAGATCATTGCAAGCTGGGGTGTAAATGTGGACCCTGCTACCGTGCACTAAACATTCTGTAGTTTTCTCTAACCTACCCCACTTTGAAACAAGAGTAGATTAAAACACACTATAGTGGTCTATTAGTGAGTGGCAGCAGGGTTCACACTGACATCTACTGCATGGTAGATTTACATCCCAGATTCACGTGAACTAAGTGTTTGTGTAAACAAGTCCTCAATGAATGACATTAAACAGGCTTTAATTTCTTCATGCTGTTTGATTTTCCTTAAGAAAGGTTATAAACTTTCCTATGTTTAAGACATAGCCTTCAAAAACTGCACGTTTTTAGTGAATGTGCTGTTCACCTCTTCTTACTGCAGCTGCTATGCCTACGGCTCAGTTAGCCAGTGAAATACAAAACATTTTGATTATTCTTAAGTTGAACTTGAACTGATCTAAAAAATAAAAACAACAACAAAATTGAGGGCTCCATACATTTGGTTGGCAATTGCTTGTTACAAAGTGTAATGCACATATATGTGGTAAATTAAATTACAATAAACTGTAGCACAATCAGTGAATAAAAAAGTGCATTGACAATAGTCTGAATTGAAAAGCAGAGTATATTGAGTTTAATTTGCTGAGATTATCAATATTCTGAAAAAGTCAGAATTTTCCTTGTCTTTATGATGTATTTCAGATCACATTCCTTTCAGTTGAGAACCATGAAATCTTTTTTTTAGTGCTGAGTAATTACATGGCTTGAAATGGCTATATGTACTATAAATACCATCTACTTCTAAAATGTTACAATAACTTATAACCCAACACTAAAATTAATTGTCCAATTATCATGATGACACTTTGATTTAGTTTGACAACGAATGTGTAGGCGCTCATTAGCAAAATTGCAGAGCATGGTTGTTTGTTGTTGTTTTCTTTTCAAGCTTTAAATTAAAACCCTCTCCTTTACCAAAGCCACATTGTTTGAATACAAACAAGCCCTTTCATAATAGTTAACTACGAAAGGGCTTCCATTCTAATCCTTCTTTCAGAAGCCCATGACTTTCAGAACTGGGGGATTGAAAGGTTCAGGCTGATCCCAGCCGGAAGATGAATTGTTTGGGAAAGTCACTTTTGAGAATAAGGGGAGTAGGATAGTGAGATAAAAAACACACTTGTTTATTACAAAATTCCAGCTGGGGTTAGAAAATTGAAATATGGCCAAAAAATAGCTCTCGTTTAGAAGAAGTGCATGTGAGTGTTCCAGTGAAAATTACTATTGATTTGAACAAGTTAGGGAATCTGGGAATCTCATTCTATTGGAACACAAGCAAATTTTAATAATAGCACTTAGCTCATAATGTGCATGGGTAATAAGGGCATATGGTGCATGTGTCCCAGACATTCCCACATATGGCTGAAGAGGAAGCAAAGAAAATGTTCTTCACTTCCACCATCGCATGCACAGTCTCAAATTGAAGAACTGTGCTGAGTGGTTGACAATTTGCGCAACATTCACACTCTCCACTCAGTTACTGAAGTATGCTTTATTAATTGTGAAGAATTTTCATTTACTTTACAACAAAACTGCTCAGATTTGGACTGAGCTATCTATTGAGATGGAAACAGAAACATGACTTGTTAGGTTAAATGATGTGTCTTCTCTACTTGAGTTTCAGCCAGTATGGCTCACTGAGAATATGGAGATGACAGGGACCTTCATGCCATGACCTGTGAGTTGGATCATTGTTCTGACTGAATGCTAAAGGCCAAGAGGGAAGTACTGAGTCCCATTGTTGCCCAAAATTTTCATTTGTTACCCTGAGGGTGTGGGGAACAGGCATGTGAGGTCCATGTTTAAGAATCTAACTCTTGATGTTGGCAATGAAGCTAACTATTGACTTGTGTCCCATCACCCATTTTCTGGGAAAGTCACTGAGAAGGCTGTGATTAGAACTGGTGAATAATGAATATTTTTCAGGGTAGCAGCCGTGTTAGTCTGTATCCTCAAAAAGAACAGGAGTACTTGTGGCACCTATATATATATATATATGTTTCACTCTATATGCATCCGAAGAAGTGGGTTGTAGCCCACGAAAGCTTATGCTCTAATAAATTTGTTAGTCTCTAAGGTGCCACAAGTACTCCTGTTCTTTTTAATGAATATTTTGGTTCCCTGGCAGTTCTGAAAAATTAAATAAAAAAGTTTTGCTGTGGATCAAATCAAAAACAAATTTTCAACTAGTCAAAAAGTCAAAAAAACTTTCTTCAGGCATTTTCACAAAAGCAAAGGAGGACTAGATTCATAAGATATTGGGGGGGGGGAGGATGATGACGACCCCCTCTCTTGTAAGTTTTAGTCCAGTGTTTAGGGTACATGCTTAGGATGTGGGAGATCAAGGTTCAATTCCTCTCTTTAGCTGATGAGGAAATGGGACTTTGAACTTAAGTATCCCACTTTACAGGGAAGTGTTCTATCCCCTCGGGTAAATCTTTCTCAATCTCGCCTGTTAAAGCTGTTTCATTTGCTATAAATAATTAAATATTCCTTGGAGCAGGAATTTGAAGTACGGTTTCTCACATTGTAAATGAGTATCCTAATCCATCAGGATCTGAAGTCATTCTCACTCTCTTTCCCTCACCCAATGATTATTCATTATCATTCATAGTAGCAATTCATAGCCCTTTATGTTATGGTTTGTTTGTTTATTTTCAGGGGACTGTGCCCCAAGGAAAATTTAGCAAAACAAAACCAACATAATTTGCTTATACCACAAACTCTGTGAAATGTGTTTTACTTTCACTTTGGAAATTCCAGAAAGTCAATGACATGTATAATAATACTGAAATTCCATACCTGATCAGACCAGTTGGTTGTCTAATCCAGTATCCTGTCTCTGAAAGTGACCGGTACCAAATGCTTCAGAGGCAGCGCTCATTCCCCCATCAATAGACAATTAAATTATACAGTAACTTATCCATGAGGATGTTTCCTGGTAATTCTAGGTGGTTAGTGATTGGTTATCTTCTGAAGCGTTCATTAGGTTTTTGTATTTATTTTAAGACTAGCTACTATAATTTCAGATGTTTTTATTCATGTAGATATTTAATCCTTCTCTGAATCCTATTAAGCTCTTACCTCTATAATATCTTGTGACAATGAGTTACACTGTATAATTTCCAGACTAGAATATTTGAGTAATACAGAAGCTAGAGTTCCAATATAATAAATGTTTGATTTGGGCAGAAAGTTGAAAATGGATTATTTTGAGAGAGTGATGAATTGGTGGCAATATTTTACCAGTTTTTATCATCATTTGAATTTATGAGTAGGAACAATGACTGTTTCAAGCCATGAACAACATAAATCCATTATTCTATTTGTCTGCATACTTACTGGTGTAAACAAGCTGAAAACCTTCATCAGTTCCCTCTGTATCTGAGTTAAATTCCAACCACAGATGATTTGAAGTACTACTTAGTGTCAGTCCTCTCAATGAGGCCCCAGTAAATGCACCCAGCAGGTGAGCTGTGTTGTCTTTTCCATCATATATCTGTAAAACAAATGTGACTTGTACAATTTAAAAAAAATTCAGTTACAACATAATTGCACACGTCTCTATTAAGTGGAAGGATGCTTATTGTACTTGGATCTATTGTAAGTAAATTTAGAGAGCTCTTTATGCATATGCTGTTTGTTTTTCCTGAATTATGATATAATTGTGGTGATTTTTCAAATGCACAATTTAAAATATGTCAGTTCTTTTTTGCATGACAATTGAAGTGGAAAGGGTTGCCATTTCAGCAAAATGTTTTTAAACATCTGTGTTTTCTTTGCCATTCCCAATATTATAACATTCACCACAACATATCAACATATCATATTATTTTGTGTACGCACTTCTGCCTCAGTCCTGGAAGTGGTGTAATGTAAAAATGTAATGTCTCCCCAGCCTTGAATGTTAAACAAATCTCTGCAAAATATTACTAAGTAAAGAAAGGTACACATATATCAATAAAATAAAAGGAATGAGAATAAAACAAATAGAATAACTGGCTCCTTAAATTGGAAGAACAATGCAATTCATATGTAAACTGGAAACCAAGATTTTTATTTATTTTTCTTCAAGAGATGTTTTTCCCCTATTTAACAATGGACATTGCTATAGAAAAAAATAAATAAAATCCCAAACATTTTAAATAAACTATTCTAATAACATGTAGCAGATTTCATTGCAAATTTTGTTCTTTTTAAACATTAGAAGAACAGGAGTACTTGTGGCACCTTAGAGACTAACAAATTTATTAGAGCATAAGCTTTCGAGGACTACAGCCCACTTCTTCGGATGCATATGCGCCACAAGTACTCCTGTTCTCCTTTTTCGGATACAGACTAACACGGCTGCTACTCTGAAACCTGTCATTAAACATTAGAGGTTGTTACATTCCATTCAGCCATGAGAAAGTTAAACTGTAATTTGATTAACTGTAGTTGCTATGCTTAACACTTAAAATCTTTGACAAATAAGTTTTAAGAATGATTACATTTGTACATGACTAAATTCTGACCTTTGTCTTATTCCTGATTTCCTGCACAGTGAAACTCAAAACTTTTCCTGTCAAATAAATAGATATTCATGTTCAATGCTAAATAAAGTCTATTTTTATCAGTGGAAAAATTATTTAGTGTTTGCATTTGTAAATATGAATGTATAGCAAAATCAACACAAACCCAAAATACCATTCTTACCCAATGTATTAAACGGGAATTTAAAATGTGTCCATAACTATTATGAGCTCCTTTTTACATCTGTGTGGAAGATTTACATACATAACTCCCATTTAGCATTAATCAGAGACTTCTGCATAAGCCTCTAGTAAAAATGGAATCTGTCCACTATCTTTCAGATGATCATCTGAGTGAATGAGGTATAGCACTTTCAGAATGAGATTACAGAATAACACCAGTGTCTGGGCCAACATTCCTTGTCTCAGTCAAAACAAGGAAACAACAACAAAAACAAACAAACTCACAGACTTTAATGCTAATGGCTCTGTGTGAATTACAGTACAACTATCCCATATCTGTTACATAGCCTCTGAACTTCTAATAGCTAATTCACTGTTTTATTAGCATTTTGGAATATTCCAAAGTACTAAAGGCATTCTATAAAACAAGAGTCTTCTATTTAGGTGAAGCCATGTATGTGATGACGAACTAATACAATGGAATGTGTTTTATTAAAGTGTTGGGAGAATTTACGTGAATTTTCATAATATTGTGGCTTCCAAGTCCAGCAAGATTTGTTCCTGTAGAATTTCCAAATTCCACTAGAATGGAGCTTAAGAAAAAGTAGTTACTGTGGAGTGTCAACCAATGTAACTCACAGGGCCATTAAAAAAACCCTATGGTTAACTAGAAGTTTCTGTTCATTGTAAATAAATGCTGCACTGTATGTTAGAAGACTATTTAGGAAAACAATCTCTTGGAGATTCTGTTATTAAATACTAATTACTTGCATCAGTAATTTCAGATCTCTGGAGATCTCCGGAGATTAGATATCAAAACATTCTTTTTTGAAATACAGTAAGCATAGGCAAGATTATTTATGCCAAAGTACTCGATGCACTATTTCGTAACCACTTTCAAAATCAGGTTCACATATAGCTCCTTATGTAGACGTTACTTCCTTCAAAGGCCTTCCAGAAAATGGCTACAATATACTGAAATTGCAAGACAGCTAACTACCAGATATCCAACTTTATAATTGTCTGGTATGTTTTGTGTATAAACTGCATATGTTTCTCCCAATGAAGCTTCTGTTCTATATGCTCCTCAATGTAGAAATCTAAATAATATTTCCAACAGTGCAGTATTTGTATTCAAGAGCCACAAAATCAGCAACTCCAGGTATGATACTCTCTATTCCAAATTCCTGAAATGGCTCATCATCCACTATCACATCATATTTAATCTTACTATGATCACCTTCAAAGATCTGCATAACTCTGCCTCTCCCTGCCTATCATACCTTGTTTAACTGTTCATTGCCCTGCCTCTCCACTCGGCAGCATTCCCAGCCTTTGCTACCAGTGTGTCATCTTACTGTGGGATCACTTATATAACCTCTTCCACGTGCCTATCATACACTATATAACTTCACTGTGCTCATCTGAAAAGCCTCTAACCCGTCCACAATTATGTCTTTCTTAAAGATCCACTTCATAAAGTTGAAAAGATCACTATTAGATGTTCTCACTCCCAATTCCTCTATTTGTCTGTCTGTCCTTAGGTTATGAGTCTTTCAGAGCACAGACTGGTCCTTTTGCATGTCTGGAAAGTGTCTCACACATAGTAAGCCATAAACAAACAAACAGCAGTGCACCATTCTCAGTTTCACACCTGGCATAATCTCTGACTGGCAACAATGGGCCACAAAATAGATTACAATTTCTAGCTGTCCTCATCACAACTTGTAGAGAAGCTGTGCTTGCTCGTAGACAACAAACATAATAGTGTGTAATCTGGTATCTGGGCAAACAGTTCCTTTATCTTTGCTAATTTAAACTAACATACAGAAAAAGACCTGGAAACAAATCAAACAAACAAACAAACAAAAACAAAGGATGTTCAGAAGAACACTGTGATATGATTCCTAACTATACTGTATGTAATTAACATTGCTGTCCATATATACTTTATAAAATAAAGGATTTTTTTTCACATTGAGCCTGAAATAATATTATCTACTTTTCAAAGGGAAGGGCAATAAGTAAAGAAATTGTGTAGAAGACATCTGACCAGTATAAAAAGATGGGGGAGGGGGAGCTGAGTCCATAAAGGTGATGAAGAAAGTCTCTCACACACAATAAAATCCTGAAATTCCTGAATTAGAAATGACAAGAACTACCAACAAAGAAGTCATTTCTTAATATTAGAATCTAAGTTTAAGAAGGACCAGGATTATTTGATCATTGAAGACAGCAAATAAAACTGTTACATAATTCAGATACTGACATTGACTACATATAATGAAAACACACCCTTGGCCTTGAGTATAAAGGGCTTATAATATACTGCATAAATAGAAAAGATGGTAAATTATTTGCATATAATACACAGTAAAAGAACAAAGAGTTGGACATATTGAACAACAAATAAATTATGTACAAATAGTCTTAGCTATTAATGTGTTATGGAAAGCTTTGCTGAAACTACAATTACCCAATTAATCTATCTCTGTTCCAATACCAAAAAGGCAAATAAACACTAGATTTTAGATTGAAAGTTTTTCAGGGCAGGAACCATTTCTTTCTATATGTTTTCACAGTCTCTAACACTTAATAAGCATTTTGCTCAATTATTATAATTAATAATAATCAGCTAAAATCCTCATCCAAATAGATAGAAAATCAAGTCTCTAATTATTAATATGCCAGCCATGGTCAAAGAGGTTTGAATTATTACATGAGAATTTGTCTTAAATAGAGCTTCATGAATTCTGTAAAAAGTACTGATAAAAATTCATTTAAATAAAATCCACACATTTTCTCTGATGGCATTTTATGTGAATAATATTTTGTCTATCGTCCCGTCCCTCAGAACATCTCAGAAAGTGGAAATCTTGCAAATATTTCATCCAAAGATGTTAGTGTGAAAGTTCTCACAATCACATTAAAAACTCTGCTTGGCCTCCTCATTCAATAAACAGAAACAATATTGTGTAACTTAGCTGACCTGTCACTAATGAAGAAGAATAAATGCCCAAAGATGTAATCTGTGTTTAGTAGAGCAACTGACCTATAGGCCAAAATATGTTTGCATTAAGTGTTCAAACAGTTTCAAATGATGAACCCAAAAACCAGACAAGTTGTTCATATTGAAGACATGATGGTGATCTTGAAGGAGAGGAAAGAATGTGTCTGGTGATAAAACTGTCTTTCTGAACCTCCTGGGATATCACTAATCTGTTGTGCGGCAACACAGGAGGCAAATAAAGTGCTGGGTAAAGTAAGAGATGAGGAGCTTAACAACACACTACTGGTGGAAAATAAGCACTCAGGGAAATTGCCCTAAAACCTATACTCCATTACAAAATGCAAAATTTCAGAGTGGAAGGGAAAGTCATTTCCCAGGGAAATGATGCTTTGCCAAAGGCTCTCTCGTAGAGAACAGAAGAGGAAGCAGCTTGTGTGTGTATGTGGCTTGTACCTACCCAATCTTGGAATAAGTTTAGTTCATGGGCCCTGTAGCAATCTGGGAAGAGCCAGGGTGCAAGATTACTCTATCCACACCTTTCCTGTGTCAATACATGCCATCCCTATCTGTGCCGACCCTGAGATGACCCCAATTTGTCCCCTGACATGGGGGCTTCTATACGGCGAGTTTACATTCAGCTCTGCACATGCCTGAAGGTATTGCTGTGCCAGGAATATTCCATGCAGCCATAAGCACAGATTAAAAAATTAGTAGGTACTTTGCATCCACCAGCAGCCAGCTCCCCTCACCCCCAGCGCCTCCCGCTGGCAGCTCTGATGATCAACTCTTCCCCCTCCCTCTCAGCGCCTCCCGCCCTCTGCGATCAGTTGTTCCACGACATGCAGGAGGCGCTGGTGGGGGAAGGGGAGAAGCAGGGACGAGGCATGCTCAGGAAAGGGGGAAGAACTGGGCGGGAAGATGAGGAGCGGAGCGGGGGTGGGACGAGGCAGGGTGTGTGCTTGGGGGAAAGGTGGAGTAAGGGCAGGGCCTGGGGATGAGTAGGGGTTGAGCACCACTGGGGAAAGGAAAAAGCTCATACTTGTGCATGCCGGGGTCTCATATTTCCTTTGTGGCCACTTTGCACAGTGTAAATATAAAGAAATAAAGAAATTACAAGATGTTAAGAAACACTGAGCCTTAGAATAAAAACATCATTGTTTCTAGACTCTCAGAAACTATGGTGATGAGGGGAATAGCGGTACCTAGACAGATGGATAATTCACATGGTAAGCAATGAACAATTCTCAGGGCAAAAATGTCAGATTCAAATAAAAATAAAAATAATGATTATTAACTGAACAGGGTAGCACGAAAGTATATGCACTAAAGACAGAGTGGATGCCTAGCTTAACTTTATTTACAAGTCCTTGAAAATTGAATTGAGATTAGTAATCAGGCTAGGCCAGAGGCACCGCAGCAGAATAAATGACTTTTGAATTGGAATTGAAAGCAGACCTGAAACAAAGAAAACCATTCTAGGAGAATTAGTGGTACACTATACAGCCATTTAAATCACATCTGACTTAAAGATAAAACAACTTGTATTTGATGGCCCTTCTGCTGATCCTGCCAAGCTAGTTAAAATTGATATCTCTTAAAGACCCTGGCTTTATTTTATTTTTAAACGTACTTAAAAAAAAAATCTGTCCTTGGTTAAATATATGCTGAAGACACAGTAGTTTTTCATAGATACACCTGGATAAAAATATTGGAGTAACTTTTTAGTGTTCAACCCTACTGAAATGCATGATAGATTCAGGGTGTACAGTATAACCAATGCATAATTTTGTTGATAAGTAAGTATGTAGCATGTGTGACCAATAACTAACATAAAGATTATTAATAAATTACAAAAATTGGTACCCGTAGTTTCCTAAAATCTCCCATAAGTTCAATTCATGAGATAAATATTCTATGCCTTTAATTTTTCCCCCCAACACATACTGTATTGCAAATTTCATCAATCTTCTTACTATAATAATCCTTTCCCACTGTTTAGGATGACAACTGAGTTCTCTCCAAAGTTGACACTAACTGGGAAATGACTGCCTAGGAAGGAATACTGCAGAAAAGGATCTGGTGGTTATAGTGGATCACAAACTAAATATGAATCAATATTGTAATTCCGTTGCAAAAGCAAACAAATAAACAACTCTCCACCCACCCCCCACACCCCAACATCATTTTGAGATGTATTAGCAGGAATGTTGCAAGAAAGACATGAGAAGTCACACTACTTAGAACTGGTAAAGACTTAACTGGAGTACTGTGTCCAGACCACACTTCGGGAAAGATGTAGACGACTTGGAGAAAATATAAAGGAAGCAGTGTGGGCCGAGGGATGTGCTGGCTGTGGCTTCCCGCCGCCCCCATTGGCCTGGAGCGGCGAACCGCGGCCAGTGAGAGCCAGCGCAGATCGGCCGAACCTGCGGACACGGCAGGTAAACAAACTGGCCCGGCCCACCAGGGTGCTTACCCTGGTGAGCCGCATGCCAGAGGTTGCTGACCCCTGGGTTAGACATTAGGAAAAATGTCCTAACTGTCAGGATAGTTTGGCCCTGGGATAAACTGGTCAGGCAGGTTATGTAATCTCTATCAATGGAGGTTTGTAAGAACAGGTTAGGCAAAAACCTGTAAGGGATGGTCTAGATAACACTTAATCCTTCCTCAGTGCAGGAGACTGAACTAAGTGACCTACTGAGGTTCCTTCCAGTCCTACATTTCTACAATTCTATGATTCTATAAACCTGCTTTATGGATCTGCTAGCAGGTTTGTTGTAAAATACACCCTACTCTATGCCATATCCACAATGGAAAATAATTTCAAGGTTTGCTGGGGTTACTGGAATTCTCTGTCTGATTCATTGTACAAGAGAACAGAGGGGAAATGGCCCCTGGGGCATTGGAGGAGAAAGGGGGAAAATATCATGCATTTAAATGTAAAACAAAAACAACAACAAAACAACTTTTCCTCAGGCTGAGTGAATTGAATATCAATCTAACGTACATTTCAACTGAGAACACTGGGAAATCCCCTCAGTCTAATACACTGGCATATAAACCCAGATTCAATGTGTTTGTATCACTTTCCTTTTCAGTCTGTTCTCCTTTCTTATATTTTATCCAGGTTACACTACTTAATAGTATTACATCTTTGGATGGATAAGGAGAAAATGGCATAAGTCATTCACTCGGTTACTACCACAGGCCCAGTGATCATTTTCCACATATTTATCTTGCAAAGAGAATGGCAGCACCTAATATAAGTTCCTTCATGAGATCTGTTCCAGAAATCGTGACTAAGGGTGAAACTCTGGCTGCACTAAACTCAATAGGAGTTTTGCCAATGACGTCAGGGGAACCGTATTTCACCCACAGTCCAATGCTGAAGTTAGCAGGAGTACTCATGAGTTAGGGGTGTCAAGATTGGCCCACTAGCTTGATTTTAATGTAGAAATGACCCTTTTCTTGATACCCCAATATCCAAATAAGAATTTGTGCAGGCTATGCACTAAATGCATAGCATAAACAAGGATTCTGAAAACATGATTTGGCCTCAAAATGATATATTTCCCTTTACATCGCCCCAATGCAAGGAGATGACTCATGATTTGCTATTGCTAATTATCTATGTGGCATCTCACTGAAGACATCAGAGTCTACCTGTGTGAATCATTTTGAAGGATTGATCTTCTTAATGGCTCCCATCTGTCTTACACAAAATGAATTAAATATTGGGAAAAGTTTTTTTTTTTTAATATATTACATTTTAAGGATGTTTTTAATTACATAAATACTGTGTGGAAAATATACTATTTTCATTGATAGATGGACCCAAATTCCACCTCTTGAATGTCACAGACCCACCTGATGCTTCTGAGTGTTAGCATTTACATTTGGATACCTGATTAAATTGGCTATTCATTCTAGGAGGCTCAATTATCAACAGTTCTTAGAGCTACAAATGAATATAATTTAAGCTGTTATTTGATTTCGGTTATGAAGATTTTACCAAAGGAAGACCTTTTTTTAAATAAGTGTGCCCTCTTTTAACCAACCTACTTTTGGGAATTTGCCATCCCAAACAGAGATAACATATGGATATGTAGATCTACACCTTTTGAAAGAGGCAGAACAACACAATATTGACAGCTAAAGCTGAAGCTAGCATTGCGTTATCAAACATATTGTTTATTCCGTACATCAAACAGAAATGTGGATTTGAGGACAGAATAAGGCTCATATGTGTTTTTGTGCATGTACTAGCTTTTATCCACCAAAATATACCATAATCTTCTGCTTCTATGTTTTCATGATTATGGTACACAAATGGATTATGATCTCAGGGATAGAAAATTCTTAAGAAACAAAAATTTCAATTTCCATGCAAATGTTCCTAGTATATATATAGAGAGAGAGAGAGAGAAAGAGAGAGTGCTCCAAAAACTTATTTACAGGGCACATTAATGTCCTAGGTCTCATGTACACTATGAAGTTAAGTCAACATAAGGCAGCTTATGTCAACCTAACTATGGAGGTGTACACACTACAATGCTCCTCTCGCCACTGTAACTTGCCTGTCATGCGGACCTAATAAAACCACCTTGGCAAGAGGCATAGCGCTTAGGGCAACGCAGTTAGAGAGACTCAGTATCAGTGGAGACACTGTGTTGCTTGCGTTAACTTAAGTGGCCTCCAGAAGGTGTCCCACAATGCCCACCATGACCGCTCTACTCACTGTTTTGAACTCTGCTGCTCTGCAGCCAGTTACATAAGTATTCGCCCCTCCCCTTTTAAAGTTCCAGGAAGTTTTGATATTGTTCTTCCTGTTTGCTCAGTATGGAGAGCTAACATAGGTACTGCCCAGAAGACCATGCCATCTCCACTCAGCAAACACTCTCCTGCTTGGAGTAGACCAGTGGTGGTGGATCTCCTGGGTCTGTGGTGAGAAGAGGCTGCGCAGTCACAGCTCCACTCCAGATGCAGGAACTTTGATATCTATGGCTAGATCGCTTGGGGCATGGCGGAGAAGGGCTATGACAGGAACATGCAGCACTTCCATGTAAAAATCAAAAAAATGCTGCGGCGGGCATATCGGAAGGCAAGGGAGGCAAATAGTCGTTCTTGTGCAGAGCTGCAGACATGCTGCTTCTACAAGGAGCTGCATGCCATCCTTGACAACGACTCCACCTCCACCGCTAAGAGCCTCGTGGATACTTTGGGAGGCTGGAGTCACCAGCTACCAGAGTGAACTCCGAGGACAATGTGTTGAATGAAAGAGTGGAGGTGGAGGAGGATGGGGGACATGTGACAGGGAGATCCGGTGGCATGGGCAAGCAAGGATCTCTTTTTGACTACAGAGCAGTCTAAGTCTCCCCCAGCAGTGTAGCTGTGCAGAGTCTGATGCAGGGGAGGGAACCTCTGGTAAATACTCAGTTTGCTTCAATATTGCAGGGACACATATGCTCATTTACTACTTTTTTAATCAGGCTAGAAGAGGTAGTGAAAGAACCTATACAAGTACATTTGCTATCTGCTTTCTCATTCCCCGGTACAGCTAGGCAGTGGGAGCCTGTGGAAAAGTTTGTTTATGCACACCTGGATGCAGGGCCGCCAAAAGCGGGTTCGGGCCCCAGTGAAAAAAATATTTCGGGCCCCCTAGCAAGGGCGAACCAGCTAAACAGAGCCGACGAGGGGGGGGGGTGGAAGGCGGGGAAGCCGGGCCCCCTTCTGGACCCTGGACCGGCTAAACAGGGCCGATGAGAGGGGGGGAAGCTGGACCCCGGGCCCCCTTCCGGACTGCCGGGTCCTGGTAATTTGTACCGGCTTCCCCCCCTCCCGTCAGCCCTGCCTGGATGTCCCATGAATCCTTCATACAGATCTCTAGGAAACTTTTCTTTCTGCAATCCTCTGCCAAAGGTTTCTTGGTAGGGATGCCTTGTTTCTTCCCCCACGGTAGGACACATTGCCACGCCACTTGGCAATTACTTCAGCAGGCACTATTGCAGCACACAGGCTAGCAGCATATGGACCTAATGTATCCACACGCATGCAGGAGGTGCTCCCTTGCAGCCTTGGTTACCTTCAGGAATGAGATATCAGCTACAATCATCGCCGCCTGTAGAAAACGGTGCCAGTATTCACTACGATAGACCTAGGTGCTTGTACTGATAACCTAGTGCAACCCACCAATTTGTCCCAACTCACCCCCTCTCCTGCAGGCTGTACTCACCATGGCTGGGGCTGCCACCATGCTGAATGACTCCTAAGGGAAAGTGAGAAAGTTATGCTTGTAACTTGTTTGGATCCAGGAGTGTAAGTGCACTGACAAGAAGACCTCTGTCCATTGTTTCTTAACCAGATGCAAATGTGGCCTTAAGGGTCCCCCTCATGCACACTGGCGGAGTGGCTCGGGCAGATAAGTAGAAGAAAGAAGAGGTCTAAGGAAGACATGTTCCAGGAGGTGCTGCAGTCCTCTGATGCTTCAGATTGTGAGCAGAGAGCTTGGAGAGAGGCAATCAATGAGAAAATGTGGAGGGATACGGAGAAAAGAAAGCAGGACCAGGAAGAGATGCTGATAATGCTGCTCAGGGAGCAAACAAACATGCTGTGCTCTCTGATTGAACTTCAGGCTGAACATATCTGTGCTTGCCTCCCCCTGCAGCCCATACAGAACTGCATTCCAGGACTTCCCTACATTCCCCCCACGCACTCCAGGTATCTTCCATTGCCACAACAGTACCCCAGGCACTCCACTCTACAGGACATCACGCACAATGACAGTTAGACATACAGCCAGCTGTGAGATCCTCGTTGGCCTACGTGCCTGTGAATTCACTATCCCTTCCCCTTTAAAGATACTTTTTCTTGTGTGTAAGAAGTTTAGTTCAGAATGACATAGGTATGTTTGCATGGGTGTAGAATAAAAATCAACTTATGGAAAGTGAATGAATCTTTATTATTCTCCAACACATGGTGACTGCTGCTAACATTCAGAGACAGTAGCAATAGGTGCATTTGTATTGTTATAGTAGTACACACACAGCAATCATTACAATGTTCATACTACCATGCAAAAAAATAATGCCAGGTTCAACACATTACAGTAGTTCACAGTTAAAATGTTCCTTCAAAGTCTCCCTGATCCACATAGTATCCCATTTAGCCCCTCTGATAGTCCTGGTATCTGGCTGCTCAAAGTCAGCAGACAGCTGTTCAAATTCCATGTGCCACCCATGGGGCAACTTCTCCTTTGCTACACAGATATTATGAAGTGCATAGCAGACTGCTATGACCATTTCAACACAGGCCCAACAAAGAAAATAACAGAACATCACTAGCTGTCACCTTCAACCCCCAACTAAAACCTCTCCAGCGCATCATCAGAGATCTACAACCTATCCTGAAAGATGATCCTTTACTCTCACAGATCTTGGGAGACAGACCTGTCCTCGCTTACAGACAACCCCCCAACCTAAAGCAAATACTCACCAGCAACCACACATCACTGAACAAAACCACTAACCCAGGAACCTATCCTTGTAACAAACCCCGATGCCAACTCTGTCCACATATCTATTCAAGTGACATCATCATAGGACCTAATCACATCAGCCATACCATCAGAGGCTCGTTCACCTGCACATCTACCAATGTGATATATGCCATCATGTGCCAGCAATGCCCCTCTGCCATGTACATTGGCCAAACCGGACAGTCTCTACGCAAAAGAATTAATGGACACAAATCTGACATCAGGAATCAAAATACTCAAAAACCAGTGGGAGAACACTTTAACCTGTCTGGTCATTCAGTGACAGACCTGCGGGTGGCTATCTTACAACAGAAAAACTTCAAAAACAGACTCCAACGAGAGACTGCTGAGCTGGAATTGATATGCAAACTAGACACAATCAACTCCGGTTTGAATAAGGACTGGGAATGGCTGAGCCATTACAAACATTGAATCTATCTCCCCTTGTAAGTATGCTCACACTTCTTATCAAACTGTCTGTACTGGGCTATCTTGATTATCACTTCAAAAGTTTTTTTTTCCTCTTAATTAATTGGCCTCTCAGAGTTGGTAAGACAACTCCCACCTGTTTATGCTCTCTGTATGTGTGTATATATATCTCCTCAATATATGTTCCATTCTATATGCATCCGAAGAAGTGGGCTGTAGTCCACGAAAGCTTATGCTCTAATAAATTGTTAGTCTCTAAGGTGCCACAAGTACTCCTGTTCTTCTTTTTGCTATGACCATGGGGATATTGCCCTCACTGAGATCTAACCCGAGGAGACAGCACCAGTGACCCTTTAAGCGACCAAAGGCACACTCAACAGTCATTCCATACCTACTGAGTCTGTTGTTGAAGTGCTCCTTGCTGCTGTCAAGCTGGCCAATGTATGGCTTCATGGGCCATGGTGCAAGGGGTATGCTGGATCTCCCAGGATCACTATTGGCACTCCACATCCCCACTCATAATCCTCTGGTCTGGAAAAAAGAGTCCCTGCTTGCAGCTTTCTGTACAGGTCTGTATTCCTAAAGATGTATGTGTCATACACCTTCTCTGACCAGCCTGTGATGATATCGGTGAAACAATCTCAGTGATCCACCAGCACTTGCAATGCCATAGAAAAGTAGCCCTTTCTGTTGATGCACTCCATCTCAATGCGGCCTGGGGCACACAGTAGGGATCTGTGTGCTATCTATTGCCCCACCACAGTTAGGAAATCCCATTGCTGCAGAGCCATCCACTATTTCACACACATTACCCACAGTCACAGTCCTTCATAACAGAAGGCAATTAATGACCATGCACACTTGCATCACAGCAACCCCATGTGGATTTCTGATTCCAAACTGATTCAGGAATGATCAGTAGCAGTCTGGTGTTGCCAGCTTCTACACAGCGATCGCCACTCACTTCTGTGCCGTGAGGGCAGCTCTCATTTTAGTGTCCTTGTGCCTCAGAGTAGGGGCATGCTCCATACACAGATCCAGGAAGGTGGCTTTGTTCATCCAAAAGTTCTGCAGCCACGGTTCATCATCCCAAACCTGCATAACAATGTGATCCCACCACTCCGTGCTTGTTTCTCAAGCCCAGAACTGATGGTCCACCATGTGTAGCTGCTCCATGAATACAAAAAGCAATCCTGAATTGTTTCTTTCTATGGCACACAGCAAGGCAGACACCAAAGCATCATCATCAGATTTGCATCTCAGAAAATACTGCAGGATCAGGTGTGTTATATTCATAATGCTCACCACAATATTGGAGAGCAGTCCAGGATTCATGCTTTCTGATGGAGATGGCAGATGCACAGGTTACAGGGGCTGTTGAAAAGTGGTGAGAAATGTACTAGGAAGCCCATGGAATGATGGGCTAGTGAAAACTGCATCATGGGATGCTGCAACTGCCCGCATGAGACATTGCACAACCTTCCCAAAACACCCTGCGGTGGACGATGGTGAGTTGCACATTGGGATAACTACCCATGGTGCATTGCTCACTGTGTCAGTGCAAGAGCTGCTACTGTGGATGTGCTCCACCAACACAAGCTGTGTAGTGTGGACATGCAAAAGCGGTTTAATTATAGCAGTAGCTGTCCGTCAACCTAACTTAAGTTGACTTAACTTTGCAGTGTAGACATGGCCTTAGAGCTGGATCCCACACAGTGTGAATGAGTGCCAAGTAAAAGTGATGAGTAGAGCAGGGAGTTCAGGGGAATTTGATCATGGATAGCTGTTCAACTCAGACACCAATCTCTCTCCCCACTCCCCCAGCAGCTTCAAGAGCCAGGCCTCTTTAGGATAATAAGAATCATGTTTACAGCCATGTTTTCTCAGACATTACAGTCTCCATAAGACATATCTCCTTTTTACTCTGCACATTTGCAAGTAAAGAACAGACAAACTGGAGTAGTTAACTTGCCACTCAATGCATAAGTCTACACCTATTCCTTAAACTCACTCATGCCCATGCCCTTTTCTTGGAGCACACCACACTTGCACAGTCCTGATGTGATAGAAATTTTAAAACTAATGAAGCAGCAGCGTTACACAGAGGATCGTAAGTTGTTAACCTATTGACTCAATCTTCATTCAGTTGTTCCTCCAAATTTTCACATTGCGGACCACTTCTTCAAACAGAGATTCTTTCATAGACACATCCCCTCCCAATCACTCAATACCACATGTTCCCTGAACATCTGCAGTCACTGGTTACACACCAAGAATTGACAATATTAAGACAACAAACTCATATATGAACCATGCTCCCTCATTTTGTATCTAAACTACTAATTACTTTTTGCCCCTTGTAGGTCTGATCTCTTTAGGGCACTCTGCAGTTTGCTTTCACTAGAGCTGGTCAGAAAAAAACTCAGATGGCACCATTTGCTATCAGCAAATGCAGTTGTCAAAAACAAAACACCATGCAAGTATGCTGATTTCACTAAAATTTCGTTTCAGAGGGGGGAAAAAGTGGATTTTATTTTTTGCAAACTCAAAATCTTCCATGAAACAGAATACTGAATGTACTTGTTCATAAGCCAAATATTTGGGGTAAAAAAGTGGTGCATAGAAGAGCAGGGGTTGGGTTATAAAAGGGTATACACCAAAATTTGATGATTTAAACTCTATGGAATCATTGAATTGAATATCTAATACATTGTCGTTTTGTTTACCTGTACCTGTGGTGCCATTTCCCGCAGCTCCCATTGGCTGGGAATGGCAAACCATGGCCACTGGGAGCTGAGGGGCTCCGTGCCTGTGAACGCTCCAGGTAAACAAAACATCCAGGCCCACTAGCAGCTTACCCTAACAGGCCAGGAGCCAAAGTTTGTCACCCCCTGAAATATAGGGTCGGCTTATGAAAGGGTCATACAGTTTTTGCTATTTTTACCTATCCATCTTGTGAGGTCATCTTATAAACGAACGGGCTGATGAACGAGTATATGTGGTATGTGTTCTTTGCACTTGCTGCTCCTTGCACTTTCAGTTTTAGTTCCACCTGTGAATCTGCTTTCAGTTGAAATTATACATGACACAGAACCATTGTCCTAGTTAATTAAAGGCATGGTTATGTTGAATGATACATTATTAATTATTAACCTTTTATTTGTATTGAAATAAACTAAAAATGAAAATGTGTCTTTTTTAACCACCTCTCCCTTCTCCTCCACCAGCTGCAAATGTTTCTCCTTCACAGAGGCTAGTGAACATTAGAAAGAGAAAATGGAGGACGCGGGACGATATGTTCACGGAGCTCCAGATGTCCTCCCATGCTGATAGAGCACAGCAGAATGCGTGGAGGCAGTCAATGTCAGACATGAGAAAAGCACAATATGAACGAGAGGAGAGGTGGCGGGCTGAATGGCGGGATGAAAAGAGCAAGTGGCGGGCTGAAGATGATAGGTGGCGTCAGCTTGCAGACAGACGGCAAGAGTCAATGCTCCGTCTGCTGGAGCATCAAACTGATATGCTCCAGCGTATGGTTGAGCTGCAGGAAAGGCAGCAGGAGCAGAGACCGCCGCTACAGCCCCTGTTTAACCAACAGCCCTCCTCCCCAAGTTCCATAGCCTCCTCACCCAGACGCCCAAGAACACGGTGGGGGGGCCTCCGGCCACCCAGTCACTCCACCCCAGATGATCGCCCAAGCATCAGAAGGCTGGCCTTCAATAAGAGTTAAAGTTTTAAAATGTAGTGTGTCCTTTTCCATCCCTCCTCCCCCACCCATCCCAGGCTACCTTGGCAATTATCCCCCTACTTCTGTGAGGAATTAATAAAGAATGCATGAATGTGAAAAAACAATGACTTTATTGCCTCTGCAAGCGGTGCTCGAAGTGGGGAGGGGAGGGGGGGTGGTTGGTTTACAGGGAAGTAGAGTGAACCGGGTCGGGGGGGAGGGGGTTGGAGGGTTCATCAAGGAGAAACAAACAGAAGTTTCACACAGTAGCCTGGCCAGTCACAAAACTCGTTTTCAAAGCTTCTCTGATGCGCACCGCGCCCTGCTGTGCTCCTCTAACCGCCCTGGTGCCTGGCTGCGCGTAATCAGCGGCCAGGCGAGTTGCCTCAACCTCCCACCCCGCCATAAATGTCTCCCCCTTACTCTCACAGATATTGTGGAGCGCACAGCAAGCAGCAATAACAATGGGGATATTCTTTTCACTGAGGTCTGAGCGAGTCAGTAAGCTGCGCCAGCACGCTTTTAAACGTCCAAATGCACATTCCACCACCATTTGGCACTTGCTCAGCCTATAGTTAAACAGGTCCTGACTACTGTCCAGGCTGCCTGTGTACAGCTTCGTGAGCCATGGCATTAAGGGGTAGGCTGGGTCCCCAAGGATCACGATAGGCATCCCCAACGGTTACTTTCTGGTCCGGGAAGAAAGTCCCTTCCTCCAGCTTTCGAAACAGACCAGAGTTCCTGAAGACGCGAGCATCATGTACCTTTCCCGGCCATCCCACGCTGATGTTGCTGAAACGTCCCTTGTGATCCACCAGGGCTTGCAGCAGCATTGAAAAGTACCCCTTGCGGTTTATGTAGTCGGTGGCTTGGTGCTCCGGTGCCAAGATAGGGATATGGGTTCCGTCTATGGCCCCACCACAGTTTGGGAATCCCATTTCAGCAAAACCATCCACTATTGCCTGCACGTTGCCCAGAGTCACTACCCTTGATATCACCAGGTCTTTCATTGCCCTGGCAACTTGGATCACAGCAGCCCCCACCGTAGATTTGCCCACTCCAAATTGATTCCCGACTGACTGGTAGCTGTCTGGCGTTGCAAGCTTCCACAGGGCTATCGCCACTCGCTTCTCAACTGTGAGGGCTGCTCTCATCCTGGTATTCTGGCGTTTCAGGGCAGGGGAAAGCAAGTCACAAAGTTCCATGAAAGTGCCCTTACGCATGCGAAAGTTTCGCAGCCATTGGGAATCGTCCCACACCTGCAGCACGATGCGGTCCCACCAGTCTGTGCTTGTTTCCCGGGCCCAGAATCGGCGTTCCACGCCATGAACCTGCCCCAGTGACACCATGATTTCCACATTGCTGGGGCCTGTGCCTTGTGAGAGGTCTATGTCCATGTCAATTTCCTCATCACTCTCTTCGCCGCGCTGCAATCGCCTCCTCGGCTGGTCTGAGTTTCGCCTTGGCATGTCCTGGCTCTGCATATACTCCAGGACAATGTGCGTGGTGTTCATAGTGCTCATAATTGCAGCGGTGATCTGAGCGGGCTCCATGATCCCAGTGCTAGCTATGGCGCCTGGTCTGAAAAAAGGCGCGAAACTAGTATCTGACGGACCAGGGGAAGGAGGGAGGGCGGGAGGGAGGGCGGGCCGAATGACGACATGGCGTACAGGTACAGGGAATTAAAATCAAGAACGGTGGCTGTGCATCAGGGAGAAACACAAACAACTGTCACACAGAATGGTCCCCCCAAAGATTAAACTGAAAACCCTGGGTTTAGCAGGCCGTTGATTTGACGGAGGGAGGGGGAAGGAAATGAATACAGAACAAATCTATTTTTTACATCTTAAGACGACGGTGCAGCGTGACTGATAGCCCTCGGCATCTTCTGGGTGCTTGGCAGCAAATACTGGGCGCTTGGCAGTTAGTGTACTACGATGGCCTTCAGGCCTATTGCACAATCTGCTGCTCCAGGAAGATTCTGCTAATGTGCGATGATCCAACTTGTAATAGGACGGTTACCAGTCGTAATACACCATCTACTGCCAAAAGGCAAGGGGCTGGTGCAATGCAGCCCTACGGCTGCCAGCACCCAGATCGCCGATGAAGGCTACCAGTCTACTGCACCGTCTACCGCCAAAAGGCAGTTAGCTGCTGCTGCTGTGTAGCAATGCAGTCCCACGTCTGCCGGCACCCAGATGACATATGGTGACGGTGAGCTGAGCGGGCTCCATGCTTGCCGTGGGTTGTCTGCACAGGTAACCCAGGTAAAAAGGCGCAAATCTATTGTCTGCCGTTGCTGTGACGGAGGGGGAGGGGCCTGACGACATGTACCCAGAACCTCCCGCGACACTGTTTTGCATCATCCGGGCATTGGGATCTCAACCCAGAATTCCAATGGGCGGCGGAGACTGCGGGAACTGTGGGATAGCTGTGGGATAGCTACCCATAGTGCAATGCTCCGGAAGTCGACGCTAGCCTCGGTACTGTGGACGCGGTCCGCCGACTACAGCACTTAGAGCATTTTATGTGGGGACACACACAATCGGCTGTATACAACCGATTTCTATAAAACCGGCTTCTATAAATTCGAACTAATTTCGTAGTGTAGACATACCCTTAATGTGTCTGTTTTTCTGTGTCTTCCGCCCAATAGTTTACTCCCAAATTTAGAATTCTGGAATCACTACGGTGCACAAACTCAGTCCTCACTGCAGTTCTAAAGAAGGAAACATCTGTTTGATAGTCACTGAAGACTGATATTAAATTGATCGGCATACAGTAACTATGGATATCTAGTCTCATCCATATGCCACCATGCAACCTCCTTTAGCATTAAATCAAGACAGCACCAATAGCAGAATATACTTGTATGAATCAATGCTGAGGAAGTTATGTATTTATTACATTTCTAACAAAAAAACACACAATACCATTAGTCAGAGCTGCTATATCAAACATAGAAAAGACAGAGAAAATTACATACTAAAAGAAACAAATGGTAAGCAAGTTATATGTTCTGAAATCCACATTCAGCACCCGAGTAGACCAATTCAGAAACAATAGGTGCCGATCCTCCCTTCTCAACCTGGCAGGTAGCAGAAGTAGTAATGATTTATGAGTGTCAAACAGGCTGCTCCTTTATACTGTGGTGTCTATGCTCCAGTTGTTTCTCTGCTTCACAGGAAAGGGTTTCAACACTGGGTGTTCTTGCTCAGATTTATTTTTCCTTGCAGCTTGCAAACTCTGAAAAACTAAAACTAAATGCCCGGAACACAGGCTTCCCTTTCAACCTACTCTTGTAGGGTCAATTTGAACTAGTTGTATCAAAGCAGCCTCTAATCCTAAGAAGGACACAGCCAAGTGCTTGGATTCATCAAGGGTCTCCTTATCTGGTCATGAAAAAATCGGCATGGCATGCTAGACTGATTTCCAAGGCTGAAAAAAAGACTGAACACATTTGTCACTTCAGAAAGCACTCAGAATCAGGAATAGGGATCACAGACCCCAGGAGGAAAGAGACAGAAGTTGAGGAGAGATTACAATTCCTAAAGACTGTTTCTTAGGGCTTGTCTACACTAGGAAATTAACCAGAATAGCTATTGAAAAATAGCTATTATGGAATAACTCCCAATGTGGCCAATTTTAAAGTGCTACTGCACTTTAAATTCACACCCTACCTTAATGGAAAAGCCACTACTTTGATGCTGCCACCATTTTCCTTTTCCACTGAGGGCAATGCAAGACCAATCTACACCGAATTCTGGTGGTCACTTTAAAGTTGTCCGTTTTTGGAACTCAGCTTGTCTACACTTGAACTTTATTTCAGATTTAGGTATGGTGTGAATTTAAAGGGCAATAGCTATTTTGAAATAAGAGTGTCCACAAGGGAAGCTATTCTGGTTAATTTCCTCAGTTATACAAGCCTTCGGATTCAGCTGTGCTCAGTCTCTGCATCAGTAGTCAGAGTAGGATTTTTTTAAACCTCGACAGAAAAGCAGCCACAGAAGACACACTAGAGCAAAGGACGAGTGGGAAAAGCATTGCCATACTATTTTAGCCACTATTTATTAATAATATAGCCAACTCATTGACTTTACTTGTGGTTCACTACAAAAAATGTTCAAGAGATGAAATACCTGAACTCAGCCAAATTTATTAGCTAAAGCCAAAACAGTACAATACAAAAAACAATTCTTATCTCAAAGCATGTTCACCTTGCACAGAAGATGTGATTCAAAGATACACCCCTAAATCCACTTATGTTTATATCAGGTCTGTTTACAAGTTAAAAAGCACTTATTTTGTCACCTAAAATCCAACCCACTAATTTCTCAACTTGTTTTTCTGTTCTTTTCCTTATCTCTGTTTTGAATACCACATTCCAAACCAGCTGGACATAGAGGTACATCCCAACCTGTGACAGAAGGACACACCATTCATGTATCTTGACTTTGACAGGCTTCCTGTTTTCTAATGTCAAAACTTATTTCAGCCGCAAAGTGTTGTGGGATGCTTGACATAGGTGAGCAGAATTGTAGGAAAAGCATGATATATTCACTTAACATAACTGCCCCCCCACACAGACACGATATTATATTAATACCATTCACATAATATCTATTAATGTAGCATGTACTATGCCTAACATGTATGTATTGGCTAATACCACTCAATCCAGTCTTACTGGAGAGGATGGCAAGATCTTCTTATTCGTGGTGTCATTGAGACCAGAACTGAAGAGAGCTGCAAAACATTTAAGGTAGAAAACAAAGTAAATCTTGATGAATTCCCTATGTTCCAAGTTTCTCATACATGTTAATGTGGCTAAATGTATGAACTTCCTACTTCTAAGGTATCTCTCTTCTAGGGAATACACTGATATAACAGACAGACTCCTCCCCAACCCCCCACAAAAAGCTGTTTAACTGTTCTATGTGGGTGAGACAATAAATCTTTTATAAGACCATTTTCTGTTGGTGCAGGAGACAAGCTTTCCAGCTTACACAGATCTCTTCTTCAAGTCTAGGAAAGGTTGTCAGAGGGTCACAGCTAAATACCAGCTGGAACAGATTGTTTCGTATAAGCAGTTAACATCCTGTAAGAGACTATTCAAGTTGAAGTGGCCAGTTAACACCTCTGCAGTCAGAGCCTATTCACTCATTTTAACACAACACAGAGCTCTCCTGGAGTGAACTGTAATGTTACAAGAATCGAACTCACAACATAGAAGTACTTCCCATTATCTTCGGGCTTGTCTACACATAGCGAGCTGTATCTGTGCAGCTGTAGTGCTTAGTGAAGATGCTACCTGTCCTGACAGGAGAGCTTCTCCCATCGGCATAGGCACTCCCAACTCCCTGAGCGAAGGTTCAGCTCCACATAACTACATCACTTGGGGATGTGGATTTTCCACACCCTGAGCAACATAGTTATACTGACATAAGTCTGTAGTGTAGACCAAGCCTACATAAAAATCTTAACCTTCTTGTGTCCTAGTCACAAAGATTCTCAACGGAGAAACCTCACAAGACTTTTGTTTTTTCAGCAAGATAAATAACACACTATAGTTATCTCTCTGTAAAATCTAAGTAAATTGTAAAAAACCTTTGTAGTAGTCAACATCAGCATTATACCCCCTCTCTCTTGTTGACTTCACTAACTTTATCGCTAAATTAAACTACAGTAACGTGGCTCCATATTTTTGTATTTTTGTTTTTTACAGTGGGATAGCTAACACACATTAGTTATCCTTTGATTAAAAAACACACTCTTTTTTTATCAGGGCTTAGCCGTGTTAATCTGTATCCACAAAAACAACAAGGAGTCCAGTGGCACCTTAAAGACTAACAGATTTATTTGGGCATAGCGAAGACATCAGAGTGTCTTCTTCACAAATGTCAGAAAGGATACAGCCCAGATCAGTGGTTCTCAAACTTTTGTACTGGTGACCCCTTTCACACAGCAAGCCTCTGAGTGCGACTCCCCCACCCCTTAAATATATAAAAAAGTGGTTTTAATGTGTAACACCATTATAAATGCTGGAGGCAAAGCGGGGCTTGGGGTGGAGGCTGACAGCTCGTGACCCCCCCATGTAATAACCTCGCAACCCCCTGAGGGGTCCCAACCCCCAGTTTGAGAACCCCTGACCTAAATGATTTTAGTTGCTTCAAACTGTCTACCATGTATGGCACATGTTGGCTTTTTCTTCATGCTAACCACTATGCTTGCGATGCACTTCCAATTCTGGTCTGCCAAGTCACTACTCTCTTCACACCTAAATCCATCCATAAAACTCAATACTTACATAAGGCTCACAGGAAGCAATTCACAGGAATTGTTCAGAGGAAGTTAAACCAAACCAAACCAAAGCTTTAATCTGAACCATCAAGGTTTCCTCATGTCTTAGATTATTAATGATCTTGTGTTGTAACTCATGTTACTCCTTACCCCAATCCATGCATATTGTTTGTGTTCTCACTCATCATTTCCAGTGAAATCCCTGGAAGTTAATCAGAGTTTTGCTATTGACTTTCATCGAGTCATGACTCCACCCTTCATGTCTTCAGTTAGACTATATAAACTTTGGGACTGGGAATATTTCTTTAATTTACAGTAACTCCTCACTTAAAATCATCCCGGTTAACGTTGTTTTGTTGTTACATTGCTGATGAATTAGGGAACATGCTCGTTTAAAGTTGTGTAATGCTCCCTTCTAACATTGTTGGGCAGCCGCCTGCTTTGTCCACTGCTTGCAAGAAGAGCAGCCCGTTGCAGCTAGCTGATGGGGGCTTGGGTGGACCAGCAGCCCCCCTATCAGCTCCCCCTATCAGCTCCCCGATCCCCTAAGTTCCATGTGCTGCAGCCGCCCAGCAGGCTATCAATCGGCAGTTCAGCTGTCCCTCCCCCCACTGCCATGTGCTGCTCCTGCCCTCTGCCTTGGAGCTGCTCCCAGAGACTTCTGCTTGCTGTGCAGGGGGAGAATGGGGGGGCAATGTCAGGGTGTCCCTCTCCCCCCTGCTCCTGCACCCTGCTTACCCCCTTCTCCAAACAGAGCAGGGAGGGGACATGGACAGAGAGAAACAGAGAGAGCTTGGGGAAGCAGCTGCTGTCTCAACGCACTTAAGAGTGGGTCAGCTTATTTAAAGGGGGAGTGTGCATCTCTCTCTCCCTCTCACACACAAGGTGTGTGTCTGTCTCTGTCTGCTATGCTGTCTCCACTCCCTCCTGTTCGTGCTGCCTTGATGAGAGGCTACATTAACAACAATGTGTTAACCCTTGAGGGCTCAGCTGAGTGCTAGTTCATCATTTAGCAGCAAGGCATTCCCTGGGAAATATCCCTCCCTCTTCCACCCTCTAACTTCACCACCTCAACCAAGCTTCACAATCATCATAGCTGTGAACTGTATTAAATTGTTTAAAACGTATATTGTGTATATAGCTATATAATATACAGTTTTTTTGTCTGGTGAAAAAAATTTCCCTGGAACCTAACACCGTCCCCCCCCCCCCTTACATTAATTCTTATGGGGAAATTGGATTTGCCTAACATCGTTTTGCTTAACGTCGCATTTTTCAGGAACATAACTACAGCGTTAAGTGAGGAGTTACTGTATTTAATTTAAAAAAGAAATTATTCCTGAATGAGTACATCCACATGGGTGTTAAATGTGCTCTAATTTATGTTCATTAACTTCACACCTTTAGTTGATTTGTGTTAATTTAGTATCCTCATGTTGACAAATGTTCAGATGCTTTTGAAAATCCCACCCATTATGTGAAATTGTTGTTATAAGAAAGCAATACCTAAGGCAAATAAATAATATAAACTGAGTTCATCTAATGTAAAAAAAAAAACCCACTATTGATTGTGGATTTTCAAGGCTCCTGGTGAAGTTACAGAATTGCTATAGTAAGAGACCCAAATGTTCTTCATATAAGAGGAAGTGTGCATGTATGAACCATCAAATTATTGGTTTGATTAGTTAACTTTGAGATTACAAGGTTGTCCTTTTTTGGACATAGCTTTTCCAGGAATCACTTGGGAATTTGTTTACGTATGACAATGACTCATGCTTAAGGCTCCACCTACAACAAAATTGAACCAGACTGAAAGCACGTAAAATCAATATGGTTTTGAGAGGATTATTTAATGAGCAGGGGAAAACCTGACAAGACACCATGGAACACACAGGTCAGACAAAAACACCTGTTAAGGAGGTCAATAATACAAAGCTATCTCTGCATCATTCAAAATACAATTGAATTGCAGCAGGGACCGGTAAAGATCACGGGTAATTTCTGCTAAATCAGCATAGGAACAGATTAAAGACTTAAAAAAAGTGAGCGAGAGATAATAGCATAAGCTAGAACAATGTGCATTTTTATACAGTTCAGTCATTTTATTCTTAAGATCCTTCAGACCTCTTGGATGTATACTACCTAGGCCTGGTGAGTCTTTGCTTTTTAAATGTATCAGTTTACTCCAGAACTTCTTCTTATGAAACCTTAAGCTCTAAGAACACCTCATCTTTATTTCTAGAAAAGAGTAGGTAAGTATTTTATTTTAGGAAATAAGAGAACTCTACTTTAACAGGAGAAACCTAGAACTAATAGCTACTGCCTACCATCAAATTGCGTTTTCCCCACATCATCTCAGAGATTATGAAATGCAATCCTTCTGTGGACTGGGTCATTTGGGGAGGGATTATATAACTCCACTCCAAGGCCCTGCCCCAATCCGCTCCTTCCCCCAAGGCCCCACCCTTGCCTCACCTGTGCCCCGTCCCCTCCCCCAAGCATGCCTTGCCCTTGCTCGGCCTCTTCCTGCCCCCGCTCCACCCCTTCCCAGTACTTCCCACCCACTGCTGAACAGCTGATCGGCAGGGCCCACTGATCACTTGATTGGAGGGGCACACCGAACAGCTGATCGGTGCGTGGCTGGTGGGTGCTGAGCACCCACTAGTTTTTTTCCATGGGTGTTCCAGCCCCGGAGCACCCATGGAGTTGGTGCCTATGCCCTTGGGTATCATCCTTCCTCAAGATCCCCCTGTTATGTAGTAGCTCTGCCCTGCCTCCGATTCAGGTAAGCGCCTAAACTTTGATCATAATTGATGATGGTGCTATTGCTGCCTGTCAAATAGTTTAGGAGGAATTATAGCTTATTACTGTAATTCAAAGGTGGTGACTTGATATGCAAGAATCCAATTACCAGCTGACACTTTTATTTATTTATTATTCATCCCTATTTAACTCAGAGAAAAATTCTGTGAGTGATATTTATAGCTATTCTTCAGTGTTTTTTCTTCTCCTGTAACCAGGTTTTCATTACTCTTGAAAATGAAGATAAAAGCATATTACCGGTAATTAAATGTAAAAATAATTAAATAAGTAAAAAATTCCAAGCTAATATTTTCTATAAGGTAAAAGGAAAGCTGATGAACATTGAAATCTGTGTTTTTGTCATGGCGACTCAATGATAAATATTCTCTGAACTGCCTGTACACAGATAAAAATGGCATGGCTATAGCAGGGAGAAGAGTTGCATTGCTTCCAAGTTAAATGTCAAATCTAATTCGATACAGTAGAACTTCAGAGTTACAAAAAAGAGAGTCCCTGAATTGACCAGTCAACGACACACCTCAATTGGAACCGGAAGTACACAATCAGGCAGCAGCAGAGGCAAAAAAACAAACAAACCAAAAAAAGGCAAATATAGTACAATACTGTGTTAAACGTAAACTATTAAAAAATTAAAGGGAAAGTAGCATTTTTCTTCCATATAGTAAAGTTTCAAAGCTGTATTTAGGCAATGTTCAGTTGTAAACTTCTAAAAGAACAACCATCACATTTTGTTCAGAGTTATGAACATTTCAGAGTTATGAACAACTTCCATTCCCGAGGTTCTACTGTGGAATGTTTTCATTTTTACTTATAGATAACAGATTTGGATAGTTCAATATTATTTATGGTCATGAGGAATTCCATCCATAATTTTCTATATAAAAACCTACAAAGAAAAATTGGTATATTTACTTTTATCAGTGGTGTTGGCATGTGATCTAAATACAGGCCAGAACCTCCTGAGTCCAAATCTCATCTCTAACAAATCATTATTTTCTCTAACTCAATTCACTACTTGTAAAATACCATAATTGGTAAAATTGAATATTTACATACCACACATGGGTGTTACAAGGATTAGCTTTACTTTTTTTTTTTTTTTTTTTAATGGAAGATAAATCATAAGCGTTAACTCTCTTATCAAATACTAAAGTAACAGGATAATTAAAGGAAACAGTCAGTTACTTTGTAAATAGTAAAGCAAAAAAAACAGGGAATGTAATTTCTGCATTTTTTGGTATTCCTTTGAAGTAGTTCATTTGCGTTAGATTTGATGGAGTTAACATTTGTTTTTTAGTTTTGTGTTTTGTTTTACTTTTTTATAAAGCCTGAGACTATTCATTGTTGTATTGTTTGTTTCTGCTGATTTGCCCACTAGAAACAGTTTAACAGTATTTAACCTGGAATGCAAATCTCTAAGCAATGTATTCAGGTATAAATGTAAATATTTTGTTAGTCTACTCATAAAAAAGTACCTAACAAACATTTTAAAAAACTGTAGTTGTTAGGGTGATAGCTATACATCAAATTAATAATGTTAATATTTGAGATCAATTTTTAAAAGTGCTGGGAGCCAACTGGAATTGATGGCGCTCAACATTTTGCAGCAGGTGCTTCCTACCATGCAATTCCAGACCCCTTATAAGTGCATTCCTTGTGTGCCAGTCAAGAATCATATAAAATTCAGCCTCTCAATCTAATTGGACAAAAATATTTCTTCCTAAACAAGAACAAAACTTTTGAAAATTTTGATGCAAAAACATGAGTCATAGGAGACATGCAACCCTGTTAAAAGATTAGTATGTAACATTGGGAGTAATAAACTTACATACAAATTTAAGACTGCAAAGTATACTTGGTCTTAAAATGTTTTTATGGCTATAAAAACATGGGTATATGGTTAGAGAATGGACATGTAAAGGAATGGGAGACTGTAGACAAGGCAAAAGGTTGACTTATTCCATGTGGAATTGTTTTAGATAGAAGATATGTTACTATAATGGCAATTATTAATATAAATTCACATAAGATTGTAATACTACACACAGATGAACAGCACAATGGCATGGAAGCATTATGAGTTTCAAAATAACATAGACACATTACTAAAGTGACAACCTACCTTAAGAACATCTCCTTGTGCTAAGTGAAATGTTCTGGCTGAAATATTGATTCCCTTCCCTGCTTGTACCTGAATGCTATAAATGCATTCATGGTTGTTTTCATAGTTGAGTGGGTAATTGGGGGACAGCAAAATTCCTTCATTATTTGTTGCAGAGGCTCCACATTCAGCTGCAGGTAAAACAGAATGTTGAGGTATAGCTTAATAGAGAACATAAATATTTGAAATAATGGTATGGGAATGTTAATGCAATCTAACAAAACATTAAGATTTGTTGTTATCTAGAGTCTGGCTATAAAATAAATTCATGACAGTGAATGATTAGAATTTCTTCACCTGAAGATTCCACAAATATTTATAAATGCATAAAATACTTTAATAAACTATGCTAAATAATATATAATAATTTTGACATATGATAATAATTATAAAGAAAATAATGAAAAAAATATTTTAACATGCCTCTATTTTCTATTTGTTTGTTTTTTAGTTCCATCTTTTTTATTTTTTTTTTTCAAAAATTATTGAAGACAAAAATTAAATGCAAATAATAATACTTTGGAAGTCACATGGAAGATCTGCCTACAAAAACATACCAAAAATATCTCTAATATTAATTTAATAAAAATAACCACAATAGGTGGATGGTATAAATTATGGAGTAAAATAAAAAGTTATAAGTTCAAAATTTACCAAACTAATAAAATAGAAGTAATCTAAATAATAAAAGAGTAAAAAGAAAATAATTCCCAGACAAAGTTGAGACTACATAATAGTAATTTAGGGAAAAAATACATTACAGTGATGTAATTATTCCAAAACCAAACATTATTAAACCAGGCAATTAACACTTAAGGTTAAAAACAAAAGAAATCCAAATATCCAAAAATCAAATTTATGGAAATCTGTAGTTAAGGCACCAAATAACCTTAACTCTGACTTGTAGTGATACCTTGTAGTAATCATATGATTATGATTAAGACGTTTTAGTGTTTGTGGTCTCAGAACAGATTCACCCCTGCCCCCCACTGCACCTTGTGTCACTTTAGGACACAGTTAAGGTTATTTGGGTGTCCTAACTGTGCAATTCCACATCTTAAATTTGGATTTATTTTAAATTTAAGCTGAACTTTGAATTTCCTAGATTTATAAAGCTTGTTTGTGGGATAGTTACATCCTCCATGTAATGTATTTGACCCTAAAACACTGGTATGCATTCTCAGCTTTAACTCCATTTTACCATAGTTTTGCTTTGTTTTTAATGTTGGGAAATTTTCTTGGTTCATTATTTTACATACCAAACAAGAAACTCAAAAGAATTACACCATGCTATACTGGTAACAATTTTAGTACATATATGCTATCAATCTTAAAAGTTTGTTTTCATTATTTTTAACTTTTAAAGTCAAATGTACACTTTGTCAGGAGCAGCAGAAATCAGCAAGTGCATAGTGGCCAGATAAGCTGTGTAAAAATCACTAGAGCAGCCAAAGCACCTAGAGGGCATGGCCCAACTTCCTCCTCTCTTCTGTCCTCCAAATTCCCCTCCACAAACTCCCTTTTCCCCAATTCATCCTCCTTGCTGCAGCCTACATTCCCTGTTACTGTGCACACAAACACACCAGTTCCTCCCATGTTCCCCTCTATAGACATATGCATACACACTAGTGAAATCTCTAGTGTCCCCCTCCTGACCTTATTGTTGAATACAGCTGGTGTAATGGGTAGTTTTGAAAAGAAAATTAAGGATTAGTGGTCATCTTTGCAATTATTTTTCACAACTGAAAATACTCCTTCAGTAGAAGCTGATGCATAAAGTTGTCTTCTTCTGAGTTACTTATGAAGAACCACCCTCTTTCAAAATGGCCACCATTTCCCATTGTTCTCAATGGAACGGAGGCTAGCCAAGATACCCCCTTTCAAAGTGACCACTGCCTCTTATTTTTCCCTTACGGAAGCTAATAGACCCCTATGTTTCCAAAAGATGGAGAGAAGCAGGTGAATGTAGGGTGTGGCCATTTTGCTAAGGGCAGCCTGTGTCCTTAGCTGTATTGAGAACAATGGGAGGTAGGTGTCATTTTGAAAGGGGGCAATTCTTCATTCAGTTTTCTCTAGAACATTATTCTTCAACCTCTATTGAAGAAGAAACTTTCATTTATTATGAATAACAACAAAAAAGCTATCATTAGTCCTTTTAAAAAAATCCTTCAAAGTAGATTAAGACAAGGTTTCAGTGAGTTTAAACCATAAGAGTAGTTTGGAGAGTCTACTATTCTGTTATTAAGATCATTAGAGACAAAACAAAGTCTAACATGTGGTGCTAAATTTCTTTCAGGACTTACATTTTTACTTTTTACTTCTTACAGGATTTACAATTAAGCTAATTAACAGATTAACCTGCAAAGTCTCACAAAATGCATTAATTAACCAGAGTAGCTATAATTTTGAAGAGATGCTGTATTTTTCATACATAACATGGAACTGTGACCCACAACTTAACTACAAAATCCTAATAAAGATAATATGATTTATTACAATGACCACCTGCAACTTTAAACTGGGGGACGGGGTGTTTGGATTGCTCGCCAATTGAAGGGAACAGCATTTTATGGCTGGGGGGGGAGGGAGGATGAAAACTGCTGCAAAAAGGGGCAGTGTGGTCACTGACTCATCCCCTGCAAATGCAGGGTTTAAAAGGGGCAGCTCAGTGCCTAAAGCCTTCCTTTTGGGCTCTGTTAATAGATGGCATGATGGACAGTAGGTGCCTTACACCCTGAGCCCTCAGAAGGGAAAGGGTGGGGGTGCCTAAATTGATTGGCTCACGCCTTGAGCCCTCGGTAGAGCATAGGCAGGGTGCCCTAGATTTTTGCAGGTAATAAGGTCTCTGGCCTTCACCCCATGAGTTCAGGGCTGCCATGGCTCGGGGCTTTCTAAGCAATACATTTATTTTAAGATAAAAGCACTACAGAGAAAACATACTAAAAACAATAAAAATCCTACACACATCCTAATAGCTTACCAGGGATCACCTCTCACAGATTCAGCAGGGGATCTGGCCAATGTCAGTTCTTCCAAACCTTCCCTAGGGATTATCCCTCCCCCATGCCCCCGCCCCACCCAATAGAAGGTTCTGTCCACTCCTGGTTAAAAAACAAACAAACAAACAAACAAGACGCTCTCAGTCAGTTTAAACTCAGGCTATGTATCCAAAAGTCCTTTCTTTGTTTCTTGTGCTCTTGAGAATCCAGTATGAACCAGTATATGGCAAGCCTCTCAAGGTCGTGATACCTCTTTGAAGATGTTACAGCCTTTACCTAGTCACCCATGACCATTCTTAGTTCCTGGAAGGCTGTGGTCCACCATAAAATCTCTGGCCCACAGGGATACCTAAACTTAATACTGTAAGATCTCCCAGAGATATTGCAGGAAATTGCCATAACTGTCACAAGATTATCATAGGTTGTGCAGATAAGATTTGAAGATCAGCATACCAAAACTGCCTTGGCCAGGCGAGGATTATCATTATTTTGCCTGGTTCCAGGTTGAGCTTCTTGAGGACTGCTAATATTAATGGAATTGGAGAAACACGTAGAGAAGACGCAAGAACCCTAGAATCAAGAATGCATCTGAAGTGGACCCTGAGTCTGACCCCTTCTGGAGCAGACGTGATGGCACTTCCCATTCTCCCTGGTAGCAAGAGGGTCCATGGTGGGAAAACCTCACTTGTTGAATATCAATCCAATTATGTCATCTGTTATGGACCACTCATAGTTATCAACAAACTTTCCACAGAAGCAATCTGGCAGAACATTTTGAATTCCTGGAAGATGAATCATATGCAAAAGTTCCAGAGACATGCCACTTCCTGACACTCGGGAGTGGATCTTGCTTTGCTCTGCTTGTTCAAGTAAAATATATCAGTAGTATTGTCTATCATGACCTGTATGTTAAGCCCCTTTGTTACTGGTAGAAAGACTGTGAAAGCATTGTAAATGGCTCAGCTCCAGGATGTTTATGTGAAAGGTTGATTCTCATGGGGTCCACAAGTCTTGCATTAGCAAGTTGTCCAAATGTGCTCCCTAGCCAAGCATAGATTGATTCATCACCAGAGCTCATGGAAGAGGAAGGGAGAATGGAATCCCTTTGCAGGCTTTTGTTGGGTCCATCCACCACTTTAATGTCAACAGGACTCGAGGTGGAGCATGAACCAACAGGTCCAGATGATGATTGCTTGATGGATGTAGACTTCAACCACTCTTGCATACAGTGAAGGTAAAGTCTGGCATGCTGAGTCAAGATGCCATATGGCCCAGTAGTCTGAGATACGTTCTCACAGTTGTTCTTCGCTGAGCCAGAAGATTGGTGCATAGGACAAGCACGGCATGATTTTTGGGGGGAAGGAGGCTGGGAGAGAGAAGAGGGAAGATACGTAATTACTATCATGGAGTCCAGAATGACCCTAATGAACTCCATTTTTGTGTGTGCTGGGTTCAGTACTGAAATGTCTTTTCTTATTTTCAAAGCTAGTCAGGAAAATAGAACCTGAATATGGAGGATGAAGTCTATTACTTGTTGATGAGATTCTCCCCAAATCAGCCAGCTGTCTAGTATGAGAACACTTGGATTCCCATTTTCCTCAGGTAAGATGCCACTACCAGAAGGCACTTGATCTCTGAGAGGTATCAACAGGCCAAATGGTAGGACTCTGTGCAAGCAATGACAACCACCCAATAGGAACAAAGGATACCTTCTATGGGCTGCATAGATCACAGTGTGAAAATAGGCATCCTGGAGACTGAGAACAGTGTACCAATCATTGAGGTCTATGGATAGGATAATAGAAGTAAGTGACACCATCCCAAACTTGAGCTTTCTAATGAAAGTGTTTAGTAGTCTTAGGTCAAGACTATCCTCCTCTGCTTTTTGGGAATGAGGAAGTAAAGGAAATAAGCCCCTTGATGAGATTGTTTCTACTGCTCCAAAAATGAAGAGATTGCATCACTAGATGTTGGACACTCATGAGAGGGGTCCCTGGATAGGAACGGAGAAGGTGGTTGAGGGTGGGGAAAGAGACTGGAACTGGATGCTATATTCCACCTCTACAATGTCCAGAACCTGCTGGTTTGTGATGTTGGTGTTTCAGAACCACAGAAATGGTATAAATCGTTCCCCAAAAGAGGGTACAGAAAGCTCTGAAGCTCTCAAGTGAGCAGTCAAATCCACTGCCTGGCACTTGAAGGAGGCAAGTGAATTGACACACCACTGAAAGTACTGGACTTCCTCCTGGAAATTGATGTTGCTTCCTTTGTAGATCCATCTCATTGTTGTTGTTGTTTTTGTTTAACTGATTTTCATAAAAAAACAGTTAAAAGTACAAAAATGCAAATAACTTACAGCTTGTATATGTTTCCAAATACCTCATGCCTCACAGGATCTCCAACAGAATTACATAATCACACAATTTTACAACTTGTCAAAGCTGTAAGACAGACAATACATAACCAATCAACACTACATAGACACAATATGTTGGGGAAGAGGTAACAGAAATAAAATGAACTACGTACATGAATAGGGAGAGGAGGGAAGACGGGGAGGGAAAATGAAGTGAGGTTAGGAGTAATGGAGGTTTGTCATTCTTTGGGCCATCTCAATATTTTTTTTATCCAAATGTATCTAAAAATAGGGTCCAACTTTCTTCAAATTCACATAATTGTTCTTTATAGCAATAAGCTATTATTTCTTTGGCTACTAACTCAGACAGATCCAAATGTCACTGTTCTATCCTAAACAGAAGCCTACTTTTCCATTTTAGTAAATCGTATGCTTGGTGATCATCTGAGTCCTCAAGAACCAAAGATTTTGTGGTAGTTTTAAACTCAGTTTAGCAGGTAAGTAACCTATGACATAATTTTCATCTGAGATTTGACTGCTGAAGCTGAGCACCATTTTAATTTGTGTCCATTTTTTTTCCACAGCTGCCTGACTGTTGGTCAGTCCTCTAGCATGTGCATCCAGTTTCCTTTTTCCTTGTTAAAGCACCAACAAATAGAGAATAAGGTCTTTCGCTTGCGCAACCTCTGTGGCATCCAATGCATTCTGAATAAAATATTTTGTTGTATGATGCATAGTCTGAGATCCACAGAAGAATTTTTAACATTACATAATATGCTCTGCTATTGTGATTCTTTTAAAAGCTATGATAAGGAGCTCTTACCGTCCTTTCGCGAAGACCTCCAGACTTATGGAGATCCTCTTCATTAACTACGCGTACAAAGAGGACATTGGCCTGGACAGTTTATGAAGCATTTCTAAGGTTCCCAGTAATCCCTGACCCATCTAGAAAGGGAAAGTGCTGAAATGGCTCAATCTTTCTAAGTACCAGTATATGAAACAAATGAACACAGGAGATGGTCCGAAGACCTTAGTTCTACTTAGATAATATAAGAACACTCTTTTTTCATCTAAAGAAAGTAATCTAGAATCCGCTTTACTTGTATGAGATTCAGGCAAAAACACAGGTAAATTTATGCTCTGATTAACATGGAAATCTGAAACTACCATCAGAATAAACTGAGGATGTGGTCTAAGAATCACTTTGTCTTTATACAAAGTAGGGGGGGAGTGTTTGCCATCAATTTGTGTAGTTCACTAATTTTTCTAGTGGAAGTTATCATTATTATAAATGCTGTCTTTATAGAAAGATGAAAGAGGGAGCAATTCCATAACGGCTCAAATGGAGATTAATGTGTTGAGTTCATACTAAATTCAAATTCCACAGGGACTGGGTCATGAATGATGCCCTATGAGCATGCTTGGCCATGTTTTGGCCCTCCTTAATAAGGGATAATGTTAATTTCCTCTGATCTTCTGGTAAATTTGTAGTAAAGATAGCCATCTTCTCCCATAATTGAAACTGATATCTAGTCATAACTGCTTGGTAGCTAGCTATGTGAATGTTTCAGGATGCAGACAGATTCCATTTTCTGCCTAAGGAATCTTTGTTTTCCCTCCATATCCATGGGGATGGAAGGTTGAAAACCTGATCTAGACTTTTGCATTGTTGCTGCTATAACCAAAGTGTTTGGCTGAGGGTGTACATAAAAACAAGAAAATCCCTCCTTTGAGATTTGATATAATTTGTCCATATTTTTAGAGATTGATTGACACGAAGATGGTTTGGACCAAAGGGATTTTGCCAGTTGCCACAGCCCTTCTAATATAAGCAAGGAGACTTTAGCCTTGGCAGTAGATGCCAGAATATCAAAAACTGGATGTGAAGGCTTCTCCAAAGTTATAAAGCTACTGATAACAATTTTAAAGTTGATGCCATCCTATCAACCAATTCATGAAATTGAATTGCATCCTCGGCGGGAGACGATGCTGTCACTATCTTGATGTTGCCATCAAGAGATGAGCCACTCTGCGTCTCTGTGATATCATGTTGGAAGTCATCCTGTGGAGGTCCCTCCTGGTAATCCTCTTCTGAGAATGCCTATGTTTGAAAGGGTGGGGAAGGTGGAATTCTGTAACTCTCAGATCTGTATCCCTTGGGTCCATACCTCTCAGATCCACAGATTGTGTAGGATGTTGCTCCAGCATCAGACATTTCGACCTTCTAGTCTGGCAAGAGTAGACAGAAGGCGTAAGCACAGGCCAGGCCTACCAACTTCCCCAATTTGGTATCCGCATAATCAGAGGATCCAGTTCAACCTCCCAATTGCAAATCTGATCCTGGATCTGATATAGAAGCCATTGGTGAGATTTACAATGTAGGGACCCCAAACCCAAAAGGGGTCCCAAGTCTGGAGTGGTGGTGACAACTCTGGAGACCTCTCTCTGCACTTCTCACTTTGGTCTTTTGTCCAGCAGGAAATGTGATCTGATTAGCTCTGAAGAAGGACAAGGATCCAGATGAATTTGAGCTGTAACCTCTATTACATATAAATGGCCTTGCCCTAATGAACCCAAGGTCTCACCGTTTAATCCATACTCTTGGATCCATCTTGAATATTTAAATTTTGGATCTGTAAGTGATCAGAGGAGCCACTGGATATATGCTTTAATTTAATTAATGGAGATATCCTATCTCCTAGAACTGGGGAAAGGTCCCTGAGTCCAGCTCCCTGCATTCACTAGCAGGACCAAGTACTGATTTTTGCCCCATATCCTTAAGTGGCCCCCTCAAGGATTGAACTCACAACCCTGGGTTTAGCAGGCCAATGCTCAAACCACTGAGCTATCCCTCCCTCCTTTGTACCTTCTTTTCCTTAGAACTGAGTTAGATGCTCTCAACATATTTTGCATATCCTGTGGATGCTTGTCTGGATACAGGACTGATGAGGAATGTACTGTGGCTAAAGTCAGACCCAAGGATCTGGGCATGGGGACTACAGTTGATTTGTAACTAGAACCTGGCACCAGAGCTGAAGCTCTTGTCTCAGATCTAAAGGGTTTTTTGGATCTGGACATAGTCGGAGCCTATTTTGGTCTCCTATTCTTACTATCAGATTCCTTAGAGCTATCAGATCCCAAAGGTTTATTGATAAGGAATAGAAGGCTCTGCAGTATATTTTGTCTTTCCTTCCTGGTACAAGGAGTGAAGGTGCTGCTTATCTGGCAGTGTGCTGGTGAATGATTTTCATCCAAACATTTAAGCACTCGTTGTACATATGAGAAGATTGGAAGTCTGCTGGACAGGACACACATTTTTTGAAGCTTTGCTTCTGCCATGACAGTAAAATTCTTAACTAAGAAAACCCCTATACTATTTATACTAACTAATTTAACCTAACTACTAACCATAATTACTTTTTTTTTTAAATACTAAGGCACATAGCTGCACGATTCTAATGGATTTAAGGAGGTTCACACATTCTAATGCTACAGCAGTTGGAAGGAACTGAGATGGAACAGTGGCACTAGCACTCTTCCTATAGCCACACCCTCTGAGTGTGCTTGAGAGCTGTGTATGAGAGGGGCAAGGTGCTCCCTATGGGCACTGCTGCTACAGAGTTCCACCAGGCTGCTGCACCCAGTCGATGCATTGCAAAAGTGGGAATATGCAGAGGACAATTGAAAAAGAACTTGTCTGAGATCTTGAGCTATTCAATCAAACGGAAGGATTATGGGCCTTGGAAGCTGAAAGCCTGGAGTAGATCTCTGTCTCTTTTTCCTATGAGTCTGATGCAATTTTTCTCTCTCTCACCCAAGGCTTTCCGAGAGGTAGATGATTGGTCTTTATACAAAGGGTTTCAGCCCCTACTAGTAGTAGCAGCTGGAGCACTCTTTGAAGAAGAGTAATCATATAAGTCTGCCCAAGCAAGCCATGATCAGAAGCAGGGCACAAAGAACTCTCTATGAAGAACATTTTCAGATGAAACTCTCTGCTCTTTTTTGAGAATGATCTGTACATAGTCATTATTCAAGGACCTTACTACCTCACAAGACAGGTAGTTCTTGAAATCTGGGGATTTATGTTCTGTCATGACAACCAAAATAGTACCGACAGTATCTCCCAGGTAAACAAACGTATGTCAATATAAATATGTTGCTCACGGGTGTGGACCCTGAACCATACAGGTATACTGACTAAACTCCCAGTACAGACAGAAGTATGTTGATGGGAAGCCTCTCCCATTGACATAGCTACTGTCTCTAGGGGAGGTGGAGTACCTACACCAATAGGAGAAGCTCTCTTATCGGCATAGGTAGCGTCTTCACCAAGCACTACAGTGACAGAGCTGTAACACTGAAGCGCTGTAAGTGTAAACAAGCCCGAATATAACTAAGTACCTAACTTTTCATTTACAGAATTCATGTATAAAAGAAGGGCACACAGTGTACAAAGAAGCAGCCACTGCAAATTCCAACTCATAGCCAAAGCTGGCGAGAAAGAACTCAGTAGTGGTTGGAGATGGCCCTGCTGGTCATAGAATCACAGAATATCAGGGTTGGAAGGGACCTCAGGAGGTCATCTAGTACAACCCCCTGCTCAAAGCAGGACCAATTCCCAACTAAATCATCCCAGCCAGGGCTTTGTCAAGCCTGACCTTAAAAACCTCTAAGAAAGGAGATTCCTCCACCTCCCTAGATAACCCATTCCAGTGCTTTATCACCCTCCTAGTCAAATAGTTTTTCCTAATATCCAACCTAAAACTCCCCCGTTGCAACTTGAGACCATTACTCCTTGTTATGTCATCTGGTACTGCTGAGAACAGTCTAGATCCATCCTCTTTGGAACCCCCTTTCAGGTAGTTGAAAGCAGCTATCAAATCCCCCTTCATTCTTCTCTTCTGCAGACTAAACAATCCCAGTTCAATCAGCCTCTCCTCATAAGTCAGCCCCCTAAACATTTTTGTTGCCCTCCACTGGACTCTCAAATTTTTCCACATCCTTCTTGTAGTGTGGGGCCCAAAACTGGACACAGTACTCCAGATGAGGCCTCACCAATGTCGAATAGAGGGGAATGATCACATCCTTCGATCTGCTGGCAATGGCCCTACAGCCCAAAATGCTGTTAGCCTTCTTGGCAACAAGAGCACACTGTTGACTCATATCCAGCTTCTCATCCACTGTAACCTCTAGGTCCTTTTCTGCAGAGCTGCTGCCTAGCCATTTGGTCCCTAGTCTGTAGCAGTGCATGGGATTCTTCCATCCTAAGTGCAGGACTCTGCACTTGTGCTGTTGAACCTCATCAGGTTCCTCTAATTTGTCTAGGTCCCTCTGTATCCTATCCCTATCTCCAGCGTATCTACCACTCCTCCCAGTTTAGAGTCATCTGCAAATTTGCTGAGAGTGCAGTCCACGCCATCCTCCAGATCATTAATAAAGATATTGAACAAAACTGTCCCCAGGACCAATCCTTGGGGCACTCCGCTTGATACCGGCTGCCAACTAGACATGGAGCCATTGATCATTACCTGTTGAGCCCAACGATTTAGCCAGCTTTCTATCCACCTTATAGTCCATTCATCCAGCCCATACCTCTTTAACTTGCCGGAAAGAATACTGTGGGAGACCGTATCAAAAGCTTTGCTAAAGTCAAAAAATAATTGATCCACTGCTTTCCCCTCATCCACAGAGCCAGTTATCTCATCATAGAAGGCAGTTAGGTTCGTCAGGCATGACTTGCATTTGGTGAATACATGCTGACTGTTCCTGATCACTTTCCTCTCTTCTAAGTGCTTCAGAATTGTTTTCTTGAGGACCTGCTCCATGATTTTTCCAGGGACTGAGGTGAGGCTGACTGGCCTGTAGTTCCCCGGATCCTCCTTCTTCCCTTTTTAAAAGATGGGCACTACATTAGCCTTTTTTCAGTCATCTGGGACCTCCAAGTCACCATGAGTTTTCAAAGATAATGGCCAATGGCTCTGCAATCACATCAGCCAACTCCTTTAGCACCCTCGGATGCAGCGCATCTGGCCCCAGGGATTTGTGCTCATCCAGTTTTTCTAAATAGTCCCAAACCACTTCTTTCTCCACAGAGGGCTGGCCACCTCCTCCCCATGCTCTGCTGCCCAGTGCAGCAGTCTGGGAGCTGACCTTGTCCGTGAAGACAGAGGCAAAAAAAGCATTGAGTACATTAGCTTTTTCCACATCCTCTGTCACTAGGTTGCTCCCTCATTCAGTAAGGGGCCCACACTTTCCTTGACTTTCTTCTTGTTGTTAACAGACCTGAAGAAACCCGTCTTGTTACTCTTAACAAGTGACTTTTTATGCCCTCTACTGGAGGCATGAGGACACGCAAAGTGTGGGCACTACCCCAATGGACACTGTTGGCCACAAGAAAGGTATTCTTCACTCTGATTCCGAAACTCTGTGGAGGGGTTCTGGTTAAAATGCTTCTCTGAACTAGTTTCAGCTTAAAATACACGAAAAGACTCCTGATACCATTAGCATCCAATCACGCAGATGTGAACACTCAAATCAATAACCTATTAAACCATAAAACAAAACTGGGATGGATATCCGTGTACCCAGATTCTGAGAGAATAACTATATTATGATACTGAGTGTAATAGAATTCTCAAGACTGAAACCAGTATAGATGTAAATTAAGTGTTTGGGAAAGGGACTCGAAGGAGATAGGGAAACAAAGAGAAGGTTAAGAAGGGAAGGGGGGAAAAAGGGAGACAGAAACTGAAGGGGAAACAAATAAAGAGAGTAAGAAAAATAAAGACAAATAGAAGGGGGAGAAAATCAAATGATCAGTATAGGGATAAAAGAGGAGCAACAGAGGGACAATGAGGGGAGACTATGTTAGAAAGAGGAGTCAAGATTTAAAAATGTGCTCAAACATTTTTGGATGGCTTTGATGTCTCATTCTATCAAGTTACCTTGCTTAGATTTTATATTCTATGGGCAAAATTCTGGCTCCACTACAGTCAATGGCAAACATTCCTTTAAAATACAGCGGCCAGGAATCCACCATATTTTATTATTATTCTAGAAACAATAGCTTGAAGTGAGAAAGTGAAAAATGAGATTAATAGTAAGAAACATCTTGTGATCCTTATTCCAAACCCTGGTTCTATATATAATGGGGAGATACAGGTAAGCAAAATAAATTGTTCTGCAAGACCCTGCCAAAAATTAAAAGGTTAGCTAAAGATTTGTTTTTAATTCCCAGTAATTAAAATTGAATGGGAAATATTGGTTTCATTGGTTACTTGATTTTGTAACAAATAATAGTTAGGTTTATTTGCTCATGTATATATGCAAAATTTTATGTAGTTCTTCATAGAAGAGATGAGTTTAAACAATAGTTTGTTTTTTTTATTTGAATGTTGTAATCCCCTTAAACACCACTGTCACTGCAACTGAGAAATGAAATACATTTTGTTTGTGTTCAATCATTTGCAAACAAATCTGAAATAAATAGGATTTTGTCACATTAAGAATATTAAAAGGATTGTGTGTGATTTCTCATTATTCAGATGACAAAAAGCTTACTACAGATAATTATGGAATGGGAAAGTATGATGTTCAATTATGAACTGAAATTTGACCCTCTTTTTTCTTCAAAGAGGAACCCCCCAGGGTCTCAATCATGGTAAAGATAAGATCTATAAATGGCAATTTCATATTCTGTGATGATGATCATATCCCCTGGTCAGAAGAGGAAACAGCACAGCAAAAGCTTGATTGGGAAGCAAATTATGCATTCCTAAAAGGATTTTGTCTTTGAGCAACAGAGGTAATAGACTTCAAGTCAACAGCTACCTGAATAAGAGAATCTAAATTTAGTGGACAACAAATTGATTCCCCAAAGCTTTTAATCTTGTTCTCCTCCCTCTCACACCCCTCTCCCCCTCCATTCACATGAACTGATGAGAGAGACAGGAAAATAAGACAACAAATACTGAAGGGACTGAATTATGACTGAAGTATTCTTTAATAGCTATAATCTGAATTATGAGACCAGCAGCAATTATCCGGTTGTTTTAGAGCTGTTTGCAGAATGGATTTGAGAGGCAGCTTTGGGGGGGGGGGGGGAGGGAGGAGGGAGAGGGTGTCTTATTCTGTTGAAGAAATTTAAACAGAAGAGATGCTCCAATTTGTTGCAGATCTACATTTGATGTTGGACGCTCACCTTACCTTAGAATCATAGAATCATAGAATATCAGGTTTGGAAGGGACCTCAAGAGGTCATCTAGTCCAACCCCCTGCTCAAAGCAGGACCAATTCCCAACTAAATCATCCCAGCCAAGGCTTTGTCAAGCCGCGCCTTAAAAATCTCCAAGGAAGGAGACTCCACCACCTCCCTCGGTAACGCATTCCAGTGCTTCACCACCCTCCTAGTGAAATAGTGTTTCCTAATATCCAACCTGAACCTCCCCCACTGCAATTGAGACCATTGCTCCTTGTTCTGTCATCTGCCACCACTGAGAACAGCCAAGCTCCATCCTCTTTGGAACCCCCCTTCAGGTAGTTGAAGGCTGCTATCAAATCCCCCCTCATTCTTCTCTTCTGGAGACTAAACAATCCCAGTTCCCTCAGCCTTTCCTCATAAGTCATGTGCTCCAGACCCCTAATCATTTTTGTTGCCCTCCGCTGGACTCTTTCCAATTTTTCCACATCCTTCTTGTAGTGTGGAGCCCAAAACTGGACACAGTATTCTAGATGAGGCCTCACCAATGTCAAATAAAGGGGAATGATCACGTTCCTCGATCTGCTGGCAATGCCTTAACAAGGAAGATATAACCAAGATGACATTTCCTGCTTTTATTTTATGCTGATAAAAATGACTAGATTTCCTTTTATAAGGAGGAGAAAATAAATCACCCTACTGAATCAACCCTGATGATTTCTTGGATTCAGATGACAAAAATGGGAAAGACAAAAAAATGGAATCTAACTAACATATTAAAAGCACACTGCACTTGGCCACAGTCATTGCTGTATCTGTGAATTATGGCACCACGATTTCTGTAAAAGCTCAACCACTCTGTGTGTGAGAACATGAAATCGTTTGATAAGTTTTGTAAGACAAAGGATTTGCACTAGCATCACTGTACTAAATTTCTCTTTCCATAAGTTTTGAACAAAAGTTGCAAGGTAGCAGTGCTACAGTACCATGTATGTACTTTGTGAAGTGCTTTGGGATGAAAGGCATAGGAGTCAGATGGGGGTACTATTGTGGTCAAAATCAGCAAATAATCCCACTGCAGTCAAATGTCTTTGCTAAAATGATCATCAAGAAAATAGTTAGCAATATTCATTTAAAGTATTATTATACTTGAGAACTAATAACCCCTAGCTGACATAAATAGGCTGGGGCCCAACACAAGTACAAACAAAGTACTATTCTGCAGATGCTCAAACCAAAGCTGAAAGTACATCTACACGGCACACTCCTTTCAGTAGCATGTATAATGCATATACTACACGCCCCTCAGTATGGATGTAAATAGCAATGTAGATGGTAAGACACTGCCTAAGCAGTAAAGAAACCACTGAACTTCTGAAAAGCACCAGCTGCTCCTTGCTGTAGGAGTCTTTCTCTGCAGCAAGGAAAGGCTCTCATAGCTCTCTAAGGGCACGTCTTCACTACCCGCCGGATCAGTGAGTAGCAATCAATCTATTGGGGATCGACTTATCGCGTCTAGTGACGACGTGATAAAATCGATCCCCGATGGCTCTACCGTCGACTCCGGAAATCCACCGTGGCAAGAGGCGGAAGCGGAGTCGACGGTGGCGCGGCAGCGGTCGACTTGCCGCCGTCCTCACAGCCAGGTAAGTTGACCTAAAATACGCAACTTCAGCTACGCTATTCACGTAGCTGAAGTTGCGTATCTTAGGTCGACCCCCCCACCACCCGTAGTGTAGACATAGCCTAAGGCAGGAAAAAGTTCCAGCAATGGGGAGACAGCAGGGAAAGGCTCCAGCAGCCAAGAGCTGTTGATCCTTTGCTTGCTAGCTCCCCCTTAGCATAGCCTTTCACTGACACATGTAGCTACACACTTCAGAGTAGACTCAGCCTGCTGTTCACCGTGCCATGTAGTTACACATACCCTGCATGCCGCTTCAAGAGGTATGCTATGCAGATGTAGCCTGAGTGAGAGGAAAGCATTCTGAAAGGTAAAATTCAGTGTTGAGAAATGCAAGGTAATGTGCATTGGAAGGAATAATATTAAGTAATCACAGTACACATAGATTGGTTTTATATTAACTGTATTCACCCAAGAAAAGACCCTAGATATCAATTTGGGGAGCTCTCTATGCTCAATGCAGAGCAGTAGTCTAAAAAAGTGCACAAAATATTAAGATGCATAAGAAAAGCAGACTTTGACTCCGTCAGAGAACTGATGGGCAGGATCCCCTGGGAAGCTAATAAGAGGGGGAAATGAGTCCAGGAGAGCTGGCTGTATTTTAAAGAAGCCTTATTAAGGGCGCAGGAACAAACCATTCAGATGTGCAGAAAGAAGAGCAAATATAGCAGGCAACCAACTTGGCTTAACAGAGAAATCTTCTGTGAGCTTAAACACAAAAAGGAAGCTTACAAGAAGTGGAAACTTGGACAGATGACTAGGGAGGAGTATAAAAATTTTGCTCAAGCATGCAGGAGTGTAATCAGGAAGACCAAAGCACAATTGGAGTTGCAGCTAGCAAGGGATGTGAAGGGTAACAAGAAGGGTTTCTACAGGTATGTTAGCAACAAGAAGAAGGTCAGGGAAAGTGTGGGACCCTTACCGAATGGGGAAGACAACCTTGTGACAGATGATGTGGACAAAGCTGAAGTACTCAATACTTTTTTTGCCTCTGTATTCACAGACAAGGTCAGCTCCCAGACTGCTGCACTGGACAGCACAGTATGGGGAGGAGGTGAGCAGTCCTCAGTAGTGAAAGAACAAGTTAAAGTTAGAAAAGCTGGACATGCACAAGTCCATGGGTCTGGATCTAATGCATCCGAGGGTGCTGAGGGAGTTGGTTGATGTGATTGCAGAGCCATTGGCCATTATCTTTCAAAACTTGTGGTCATCGGGGAGGTCCTGGACGACTGGAAAAATGCAAATATAGTGCCCATCTTTTAAAAAGGGAAGAAGGAGAATCCAGGGAACTACAGACCGGTCAGCCTCAACTCAGTCCCCAGAAAAATCATGGAGCAGGTCCTCAAGAAATCCATTTTGAAGCACTTGGAGGAGAGGAAGGTGATCAGGAACAGTCAAGATGGATTATGCTCTAATACATCTGTTAGTCTTAAAGGTGCCACAGGACTCTCTGTTGCTTTTTAAAGGAAACAGTGTTGATGTAATATACTTAGACTTCTGCACAGAGTCCTGCACTTAGGACGGAAGAATCCCATGCACTGCTACAGACTAGGGACCGAATGGCTAGGTAGCAGTTCTGCTGAAAAGGACCTAGGGGTCACAGTGGACGAGAAGCTGGATATGAGTCAACAGTGTGCTCTTGTTGCCAAGAAGGCTAACGGCATTTTGGGCTGTATAAGTAGGGGCATTGCCAGCAGATCGAGGAACGTGATCGTTCCCCTTTATTCGACATTGGTGAGGCCTCATCTGGAATACTGTGTCCAGTTTTGGGCCCCACACTACAAGAAGGATGTGGAAAAATTGGAAAGAGTCCAGCGGAGGGCAACAAAAATGATTAGGGGTCTGGAGCATATGACTTATGAGGAGAGGCTGAGAGAACTGGGATTGTTTAGTCTCCAGAAGAGAAGAATGAGGGGGGATTTGATAGCAGCCTTCAACTACCTGAAGGGGGGTTCCAAAGAGGATGGAGCTCAGCTGTTCTCAGTGGTGGCAGATGACAGAACAAGGAGCAATGGTCTGAAGTTGCGGTGGGGGAAGTCCAGGTTGGATATCAGGAAAAACTATTTCACTAGGAGGGTGGTGAAACACTGGAATGCGTTACCTAGGGAGGTGGTGGAGTCTCCTTCCTTGGAGGTTTTTAAGGCCCGGCTTGACAAAGCCCTGGCTGGGATGATTTAGCTGGGAATTGGTCCTGCTTTGAGCAGGGGGTTGGACTAGATGACCTCTTGAGGTCCCTTCCAACTCTGATATTCTATGATTCTATGATTCTATGATTCCAAAAGGTGTACTTTATTTTGTACTTTATGACATTTTGATTGAAAAATAAGATTGATATCAAACTAACATGGTACACATTAAATGGATTAAAAGCGGTTATGATATGTCTTCAAATACAATCTCTGGAACAATTTACCAAGGATTATGATGGATTTTCCATCATTGGCAATTTTTAAATCAAGACTGGATGTTTCTTTTTAAAAAGATCTTTTCTAGAAATAATTTTGGAAAAGTTCTGTGGTCTGTGTTATACAGGAGTTCAGGCTAGATGATCAAGTTCTGTGGTCTGTGTTATACAGGAGCTCAGACTAGATGGTCACAATGGTTCCTTGTGGCCTTGGAATCTGTGAACTTTCACTCTCCTTATTTATTTTTTTTCAAAAACGGCAAGAGATTTTTATGTTAACTGAGAGTTAAAAAGCACTTTTGCTAATTGTGAATTATCTTTTTCCCTGTGGGAAACATCAGGCAATGAGTATTGCCATTATCACTGGAAGTTGTAAAGGGAAACCATGACTCGCCAATTTATTTGAGTTCTTTGTGTGGGTCAACAAACATGTGGACAAGGATGAGCCAGTGGATACACTGTACTTGTATGTTCAGAAAGCCTTTGACAAGGTCCTTCACCAAAGGCTCTTTAGCAAAGTAAGAAGTCATGGGACAAGATGGAAGGTCCTCTCATGGATCACTAACTGGTTAAAAGACAGGAAACAAAAGGTAGGGACAAACAGTCACTTTTCAGAAGAGAGAGGTAAACAACGGTGTCTCTCAGGGATCTGTACTGGGGCCAGTGCTATTAAACATATTCATAAATGATCTGGAAAAAGGGGTAAACAGGCAGGTGGCAAATTCTGCAGACAATACAAAATTACTCAAGATCGTTAAGTCCGAGCACATTGTGAGGATTTACAAAGGGATCTCACTAGATTGGGCAACAAAATGGCAGATGAAATTCCATGTTGATAAATGCAAATTAATGCACACTTGAGAACATAATCCCAACTAGAGATACAAAATACTGAGATCTAAATTAGCTGTTACCACTCAAGAAATAAATTTTGGAGGCATTGTGGATAGTTCTCTGAAAACATCTGCTCAATGTGCAGTGGCAGTCAAAAAAGCTAACAGAATGTTAGAAACCATTAAGAAAGGGATAGATAATAAGACAGTAAATATCATAATGCCACTATATAAATCCATGGTATGCCCACACCTTGAATACTGTGTGCAGTTCTGATCACCCCATCTCAAAAGATATATTATAATTGGAAAAGGTAGGGCAACAAAAATGATTAAGGGTATGGAACAGCTTCAAAATGAGAAGAGATTAAAAAGACTTGGATATGACTAAAGGGTGATATAACAGAGGTCTATACAATCATGAATGGTATGGAGAACATGAATTAGGTTGTGTGATTTACTCCTTCATATAACACAAGAACAAAGGGTCACCCAATGAAATAAACCCGGAGACGGTTTAAAACAAACAAAAGAAAGTACTTCTTCACACAAGGCATAGTCAACCTGTGGAACTCATTGCCAAGGGATATTGTGAAGGCAAAAATTATACTTGCGTTCCAAAAAAAAAAATTAGATACTTTCGTGGAAGATAGGTCCATCAATGGTTATTAGCCAAAATGATCAGGGATGAAACCCCATGCTTTGGTCATCACCAGCTTCTGACTGCCAGAGGCTGGGTGTAGACAACCGGGGATGGATCACTTGAAAATTGTCCTGTTCTATTCATTCCCTCTGAATAACCTGGCATTAGCCACTGTCAGAAGACAGGGTACTGGGCTAGATGGACCATTGGATTTGACCCAATATGGCTGTTCTTATGAGATCTAAATGTCTGGAGTCTTCCTGACATCATATTATAACTCTTGATGAGCTCTTACTCACAACTGATACTTCCAATAGCTAATAAGGAAGATGGCCACTACAGTGGTGTAAAGGAACAAAAGAACAGGTATTGCCAGATAAGATCAACTTGAGGTCCAACTGGTTCAGTATTCTGTCTCCAACAGTGGATAGGAACCAGATATTTCAGAGGAAGGTATAAGAACCCCACAGTATGTCAGGAACCCCACAGTATGTCACAGTATATACTTCAGAGGAAGGTATAAGAACCCCACAGTATGTCACTGCTTTAATTTCAAAGTGATTTAAATTACCAATTTTAATCATGATTAAATCAGCAAGCAGGAAAACTTGATTTAAATTATCAATTTTAATCTTGCTTTGTGTTTGTACTTTTTAGTTATCCTCCTAAAGAAAGGGTGATTCTCATTGATTTGTACAATTTGGTACCTCTTTTTACTAATGAGGATACACTACATCAGGGATCAGCAACCTTCGGCACGCGGCCCATCAGGGAAATACGCTGGAGGGCTGGGATGGTTTGTTTACCTGCAGCATCTGCAGGTTCGGCCAATTGCAGCTCCCACTGGCCACGGTTCACCGTTCCAGGCCAATGGGGGCTGCGGGAAGCGGTGGCCAGCACATCCCTCATGTCCTCTCTTATTCATCTTCCACCTCTCTTCGTGTGAGAGCTCTTCTATGTCCTTGATCATTCTCATCACCCTTCTCTGAACTCCTTCTGGTTCAGCAGTCTCCATTTGGAGATGGAGTGAGCAGTACTTCAAATTTTATTCCAGATGAGTGCACACATCATGACTACTTATCTTCTTAGTAGCCTCTTGTGATGAACCTTATCAGAGGCTTTTTGGAAGTCTAAATAAAAATATCACTGATTCTCCTTTATCCACTACTTTACTGATACATTCAAGTAACTCTAAGATGTGATTTTCCATTGCAAAGTCTGGAACAGTGGGGAATTCCCCCGGCATAAGAGTTTCCCTTACTCATGTAAAGCTGGTGGACTAGCACTATACCACCAGGCTGCACTTCCTTGGCTGGGCTGCTTAGAGGGTTCAGCTTGGTGGCAGAGCCATTGTTTATCTCATAGAATCATATAAATGTGTAATTCCCATTGCTGAGAACTGCCTATTCTAACTTCTGGATATAGTATTTCTTCAGTTTACTCACTTACCTGTCAACAAAAGAACGGATCCCAGATGTTAAAAAGTAGGGAACTTTTAAAGTATGCATACAGTAGGGTACAGTTTTACAGATATTAATGGCCCATGAAATCATTTCAAGTGCCCCAAGGAAAAAGATAGAGAATATGTAAAATAATACAAACAAAACAGATTAGACCAGGGTTATTTATCTATCTCGGCTACAGTTTCCAAAAAGCTTAATTTATATGCCAAATCCTACTGAATTTCAGTTGGACTTCTTTGAAAATGCAAGTCCCTAGGTTTTGAAGAATTGCACCTTGAAAAGCTGGGCAGGGTTTGCTCTTTGGCAATCACATGCTTAAAATTAGAGTTTTTATTAAACAGACATTCTCATATTAAAGGAAACTAACCCTTACCTGTCTAAATAATTAAACTTTAGTTTATTAATAAAAAAGTTATAATGTAATTGTCAGTTTTGCATATTTGCTTTTTACATTTCTAACTGCTTGAACACCAAAACCAGATTATTTTCCTATTTGTTTATGGGCAAGAAGAGGCAGAGAGAAGGCATATACTCACCATTGACTTTATGTTCCCTTCACCCCCCAACCTTGCTCTGTTTGCACAGTTTATACTGTTGCACTTTCAGGTTTTTTTGCATTGTTGCTTTAATTAAGGGTTTGCTTATAGTTGGTTATTGTAGATTGTTTAGTTAAATTTATTTTAATTATTTTCCCCCACTGGTTCAATTAAATTTTATTGGTTTTGTTATTGTTATTTCATAATCAAACCCATTTACAATCCATCCATTATGAGTCATTATTGTATTTAAAACAGAAAATAATTTAAACAATACTGAGATAATGTATAGCGTTTCACAAAAATACGTAGGGAATATTCCATTTCCACCATCCATACACAATATACCAGTACTCAAAATGTATTTATCCCAATACCCCTCTCCACCGACTAATAGCTGCATATGTTCAGACATGAGACTCAAAATACGAACAATACGCATCCCTAACAAAATTTCCTAATTTTTTACTGTTTTTACTATGGGACAACTTGCTGGCTGCTCGAACTGCAAAGCACGTCTCTGAACATCAGCCTTCTACCCATTGTTAAGACTTTCTCTCTTGCTCTCAAACCTTGTGCAGAACACAATATGCATTTATAATGGTGGGAACATTGTTGTTGTGTTTCTCCTGCTGCTTCCACCCTATTTCATAAACAGCACCATCTACCTTTCAAATGGATCAGAGGCAGGCCCACAACACAATAAAGAGACTAACTTTCAGAAGTACTGAAGACCCCACTCTTTCGCCACTAATCTAAATAGAATTGAATTATGACAGATTCTGATATGGAGGTCAACCAGTCCTTGGATCACCATGGAGAAATACTGCTTCCTGTTAATAAAATTCTGGGCCCTGATGTGTGTTTGTGTGTGGGGGAGGGGGTGATGATAGGCATATGGTTTCCATCAATTTCCCAATACAGTTTGGGAATTCTATGTGTGCAAAGCCATCAATAATTGCCTGAGCAGTACCTAGTTTTTCTGACCCAGTGGGACAGCACCTTACCAATATCCAGGCAGGGACACAGGCAGCTGGGCTAATGGTTAGCAACCTAATTCTGGAGGATTGTGTTCAGGTTACCTGCAATCAGGCAGGAGCCAAATGAATTAGTCTGGACAGGGGAGTCAGACTCTAGTCATGTGACCAGGAATCAGGCAGGTTAGAGTCTGAAATGCTGGGCAAGGCATCCAAGCAGCAGCCATGTAGAGGCAAGTTGTGAGGACAACTTCCTGTGCCTCTCTTTGGGTTTAATAGGAAGCCTTGAGCAGCCAGAGGTCCCGGTTTTCCTCCAGTCATGGCCAGGGGAAGTCTCCATGATGTTGCTTCAGATGTCATGGTCTCTCCATTTGATGGGTGAGTACTGAGCTGTTGGATCTGAGCAGGGAGGTGCCAATTTAGTAGGAACCCTGCAGACCCAGGTTTGAGACCCATGGGGTTATGAGAATCTGTGGCATAGCAGACCTGCATAAAAATGACCCCAAAAATTGCTCTCTCCAGGCCAACTGATTGGTAACAGACTGGATGTATTCTGGGGTGGTCAAATGGCAGTGGTGACCTGCTTTTCCACAGGTATGGGGCACCACATATTGGTATGCTGTTACTGCAGCTCCAAGGTCAGTTCTGCACAGAGCTCAAAAAAGGTAGCCTCTCCCCACCCAGAGTTTTCTTGCCATTGCTGGTCATCCCAGGTTTGCAGAATGATCTTTTCCCAGCAAAAGAATGCTTGTTTCTCAGCCTATAAACAATGCTGAATGCTGCATCACTATCCAGGAACCAGTCCTCTAGCTCCAACAGCTGGGTGTCGTCCTCTTCCTCATCCTGCTGTTAACACTTCAGAGTGCTGTCCTGATGCTGGAGGAGCTGCAGCGGCTGCCATAGAACACTGTCTTGCTCCCACATAACCTGCTCAGTGGTGCAACTAGCAAGTTCAATGCTGAATGTGTCCAGCTTTGACTGCTATAATATAGCCCAAGCAAGCACTACATATTTACACTTGTCACCATAGCATTGTGAAACATTCTGGATCCATGCTGGAATACACCAATTCAAAAATGGCGCAACCCTGCCCGCAAAGGAAATATGAGGCAGAGATAGCAGAATCGTGTTTGTTTGTTTTTTTAAAATTTTGAACTCATCTGGCTTCTCACAATTCCCAGAATACCTGCTGCTCAGCAGCAAAGCAAAGGACCACTGGATACATCCTGAGAACACTACACTCTCAGTTCACAGAAAACTGCCATTGTGTGTTCACAGAGTACAATTTAAAATGGAACAGGCATTCCATGCCCATGGAATTGGTGTGATTTGCATTCTGTGAATTACCTGACGTGCATCAAAAGCTTCAGATTAACCCCTCCCATCACCACCTCCCATGTAGTCACACCTTGCTGCTGTTTGGTGTCAGGATAGGAAAATTCCATAATATATGCAAATATTTTTTGTCAACAACATGGGAGACTTGTATAGTTTTTGTCCACATTAGAACCAATTATACAGATAATATAATTAATGATACTAAGGTGAATATTCCAATCCTAACTTCCCAGGTGTAATTTTTATGTAATTTTTAGCCTTTTCCTCCTTTCACTGGATAACTTATATTTTACAATATAGCACAAGTTCAGTAGATCTCTCTCTCTCTCTCTCTCTCTCTCTCACACACACACACACACACACACACACACACACACACTTCTCTCAAGCACTGATATGAATTCCCCTTTCTCTCAGAAAAGAATAAAATATTATTTCCAATAACCAAGGTTTGAGGAACTAGAAGTTACAAAACAGGTGCAAATTCTAAACCCATATATCAGGCAAGAAAAAGAAGAATGAAGCACATGGGAAAAAAAATGGGTTTTAAATTTCTTCTTGAACCAGGGACATAATCTTGATAAAATGTGTCAGATCTGAATGCAAAAGGCACCAATGGGTCAGGAAGGTGGGTAGACAGGGAAGTTCAGAAGTACATCATCATAGCAAAACTAATTAAATGTCATTTAAAAAAACAAATGCCCTTTATGTGTTACTAATTATCAGAACTGACTGAATCACTTACAAGGACTAATCTATTTGATACATTTAATGTCTTCTGCTTGAGGAATGACCATGAGATAATAGATTTTTTTTTTTTTTTGGTAATTGATATTACCTCAGGGTTGCTAACGCACATAAGATGATGAGAGTCATTCTGTGGAGGCTGTGAAACATCTCAACAGCAGTAACCAAAACCTAGGTTTCTAACTGGGATGATTGTGGTAAACAATGGGGAAAACCAAAGATTTACTTTTCAGAAAATCTTTTTAAAATTTATTTTCAATATAATGAAAGGAAACAATTTAAACACAACACTATCCATGGGAGAAGCAATCTGTGGGAGGAAATATTCATTAAAATAGACCCATTTTGTGTGGGAAGACTATTCCTTCATAAACACACAAAAAACAAAGGTTGATTAGAAAATAATTCACAGCCAATTTGCAGCACTCTCTCTCTCTCTCTCTCTCTCATTCATACACACACACACTTTTATCCACCTCAGGAAATTTAAATTGCAGGGTTGTTGGTTTTTTCCCCCTTCTGATCTATCTTTAAGCAAAAGCTGCTAATTTATTGTGCCTTTAAAGGTCTCTTAGGGTAGGTCTGGGTAATCTTAGGCCTTGTCTACACTACAAAATTTTGTCAGCAAAAGCTGCCTTTTGCCAGCAAAACAGGAGAGGTGTACACACTAAAAAACTACTTTTGGCAGCAAAAGTCTGTTGTTTTGCCGACAAAATAAAACCAAGTCAAGAGGGCATAAAGCTTTTTGTAGCAAAGCACAGGGTGACACTTTGCTACATTTAGACAAGAGTTTGTTTTGTCGACATAACTGGCTTCCACCAGTATCTGCTCTGCTCACTGTTTTGCTCTCTGCTGCCCTGCAGGCATGCGCCCCTCTGCTTTCAAAGCTCTGAGAAGTATCTGACAGATAAGCATGCTGCTCCATTTGGGGAACAAAGAGCAAATCATCAGCATGGAATTCTCCTGTTCTGCCCTGCATTAGGAACACAGCAGCAGGCAGACTGCTGCTGCAGGGAGCAGGGCAGGGGAGGGAGGAGGAGGGGACTGCTGCTTTGACATCTCTCAGCACAGAGAGCTCACAGAGCTGATCAGTTTGCTGCTCCAGGCAGCTGAGGAGGCTGTGGGAGAACCATAGGCAGGCAGGCAGGCAGGCAGGCAGAGCGAGCTGTTTCAGGAGAGACTCCTGTATGCAGCAGAGCCAGGCGCTGACATGTGGGCTCCCCTTGCCTCAGGATAGGTCGGCCAGCCTGCTGTATCTTCCACCCTAGACACACCACTCTCCTCTCCCTCTCCCCCCCTCCCCACTTCAGTTGAAAAAAACAACTGAAAATATATTAGGATGGCCCTGGAATGATGGTATTGAGAAACCTGCATCATGTGATGCTGTACCTGCCCCATGAGGCATTGCAAACCCTTCCCAAAGCACCCTGTGGCCAGCTGCACAGTGGGATAGCTACCACAGTGCACTGCTCTCTGTGTCGATGCAAGAGCTGTTAGTGTGGATGTACTCTCCTGACACAAGGAGCTAGCATGCACATGCAACAGCGGTTTTAATTAAAGGATTTTTATTAAAGCAGCTAGGGTGACCAGACGTCCCGATTTTATCGGGACTGTCCCGATATTTCCTTGTTTGTCCCGCGTCCCGACCGACATGCGGTCGGGACACTGGACAAACAAGGAAATGCCCCGAGCCTAGAGCCCGGAAGTGCTCGCACCCCCCCCCCCCGCCCGCCCCGACTCCGCCCCCTCCTCCCCCGATTGGCTCCCTCCCCGAATCCCCGCCTCTTCCCCGGGCTCACCATTCCCCCTCCCTCCGCAAGCGCTGGAGGGAGGCCCGGGAGACTCAGAGGAAGCGCGGGGCCGGGGTGAGTAACAGTCCGGCCTGGCCGTAGGGCGAGGAGGGGGGCGGCCCGCGGGGCCAGGCGGCGGCTGCTCTCCCCCCGGGCAGCGGGACTCGGGAGCAGCTCCCACTGCCGCGGGGGAGGAAGCGGCCATGGTGCTCCGCGGCTGCGGCGCCCCCGAACCCCCCAAGCCGGGGCCTGCTGCGGGGACCCAGCAGCGCGTACGCTGGGCCCAGCCCCTGGCCAGTCGCGTCTGGGCTGCCCAGCTGGTGCTATCCCGCGGCGGCCCCGGGGCGGAGGCATCGGCAGCCCAGCCCCGTTCGTTCCCCTGCGGGACGGGGGGGCTGGGGCCTGCTGCCCCCACTCCGGGGCCGCCGCGGGATAGCACCAGCTGGGCAGCAGCCCAGACGCGCCTGGCCAGGGGCTGGGCCCAGCGTATGCGCTGCTGGGTCCCCGCAGCAGGCCCCGGCTCGGGGGGTTCGGGGGCGCCAGAGCTGCAGCCGCGGAGCGCCATGGCCGCTTCCTGCCCCCGCGGCAGTGGGAGCTGCAGCAGCGGCTGCTCCCGAGTCCCGCTGCCCGGGGGGGAGAACAGCCACCGCCTGGCCCCATGGGCCGCCCCCCTCCTCGCCCTACCTCCCAACTGAGTCCTGCCTGCTCGGGGCCAGGACGGACTGTTACTCACCCCGGCCCCGCGCTTCCCCTGAGTCTCCTGGGCCTCCCTCCAGCACTTGCGGAGGAAGGTTTTTTTTTGGCCCCGCCCCCCGCCACGCCCCGCCCCCCCGCGTCACCCCCCCCCCCCCCCCGCGTCCCGATATTTGTCTTGGGTGATCTGGTCACCCTAAAAGCAGCATAACTTTTGCCAACAAAATTTTGTAGTGTGTAGACAATGCCTTAAATTCCACCTGAGAGACAAGGTGGGTGAGGTAATATATTGTGTTGGACCAACTTCTGTTGGTGAGAGAAATAAACTTTAGGCCTTACACAGAGCTCTTCTGCAAGCTTGAAAGCTTGTGTGTCTCACCAATAGAACCTGATCAAATAAAAGATATTACCACTCCCACCTTGTCTCTCTAATACCCTGGTGTTGACGTCACCAGGCATTACCATCACCCTAGGTGACTCAGGAGGGTGGAAAATCACAAGTGTCAATGAAACCTTCCTGTACTAGGCCTGAACCAAACTCCTTCCATGTTTAAACTCTAATTGACCTCAAAAGCCAGGCGCAAGTGGAATGTGTAAGCAGCCTGCTATCAGTGGTAACCCCCCCTTACCAGTACCAAGCGGTAATAATGAGGCCTGTATACCACTGGCTGAAGGAGAGATAGTAAATCAAAGGAAGGGGACAAGATAGTAATTCAAGGAGACTTACTAACGAGCTGAATTTATAGCTGCCAACCTAATCTAACTGCTTAAATGTAATGTTATTTGCCTAGTAATTGTTACCAGGGATGGGAGGGGTAGAGAGAGAGGGGAATGGGTGGGGGGGAGAAGGGGAGGGATAGTGGGGGGGGGGGATGAGGCTTGACTGCAAAATGTATAAAAGAAGAAAAGCTGTTTGTGTTAACGTGCTTGATTTGAGACGTGCCAGTCTCCTTGCACCGCTTTGAGATCTCAAATAAACTTTGCTTGCTTCTCCACCTGGTGTGTTCATTGATGCAAAGCACACCAGGCAACGAACCCACTGTTGCTGTCCTCGAGCACACCTGTGCTGGCAACACTGGGACTGACATGGCTACAACAAAACTTAAATTACACCTGTCATACAAGAAGGATCTTTCCTTCCCATGTCCCCACACACATACTCAATGCTATTCACCCCACAGGGAAGGAATGAGCTAGAGGGATGGTCATTCATTTATTTATATTAATATAGCAATAGATACCCTAATGACAATTAACTCTACATCCCCCATATGGATGTCACCTAGAAGCTTAAATATTAATTTAAGTGCCTATTGTTTGGCATCCAAGTTGGAAAAATGTTGGCCTAAATTTGTATTCCTGTTTCTGAGCCTAATCCTAATCATCAGTATGGAAAAAAGGAGCATTATCTTCCAAACATGGAATTACCTAGAAAGTGTCTCCAAGAATTGTCTGTGCAGTTGGTATGCCAATTCAACTACAGACTTAGGGGGAAAAAGAGGAAATAAAACGGAAGAAACATGGAAAACGTAAAAAGTACTGTGAAAATTAACAGGTGTGTTACCATGCTTATCCATGCTATATATCTGCAACTCCATGGACAATGACTACACGTACAAGCAAATGAAAGCAGCTGACCACGTACCCACACACCTTGGCAGAGGTGCACTCCATACACGTCGGCCACCACCAAGACAGATAATCTCCAAAGCTCCTTCTAAACGGTATCCAGATGAACAAGAGAATGTCAGAGTATCACCGACTCCAAAGTTAAATCCTATTCGGTTACCAAATGGTGGAATCCCAGGATCCTCACAAGGTTCAAGATTATATTCTGGAAATAAACAAGCAAACAAAAAATCAGCTTCTATGTGGCAAGAACTGCAATTGTTTACTCTCTATCCACCCTTATTTTTGCCATACACGCTATTATTTTGCACATATTTCCACCTGACCATCAATTTAGCCTTTAGAACCATACACAAAATCAATGCACATATAGTAAATAGGTGATTCAGCTGCAGTTTGAAAATTAGACTAATACATGTTTATAGCATTTGTAAGATGCCTAACACAACATGCATTACCATTCTTATAAAAGCCATAAATGTCTCAAACAAACAAACAAACTGTACATCATGATCAATTTGCTAAAGGACTCATTTGGAATATCAGTACTTGAAATTAGGCTTGCTCCATTTTTTTCCCACCCACAGTAACATACCTTACAGTTTATTCTCTTTTTTACTTCTTAAAATGTGTACTACAAATGCCTCAACAGAGATATAAGAATTTAATTTCTTAAGGTACAACAGAAGCAATTGTGTTATTTTACAAAACAGTATTCATTCAGACCAGTTTTGGACCTCTCTCTTTTCACAAAAAGTTGAATTTTCTTCACTTTATACAAATAGCTCATTTAATCCCCTTACCAGAGAAAGTAATGTTAAATCCTTCATATGATATTGAAAAATCTGAAATAAAGCGTAACTGAGCCCTGAAATTTCCATAGAGACCAGCGTTGATTGCCAAAGGAAGTTCTGATCCAGTCAGGCGTGCTAGTGGCTGAGTGAAACTGCCATTCTCTGTAATTAGTAAGTAGTCGTGATGGTCTTCCAAATGAAAGGTGTGAAAGGTGAACTGCACTCCTGTTAGAAACAAATATATATTTACATATCACAGTGTTAACATGAATGTAATTATATCACTGCTTAAATCTGTGCATTTCATTACAAATGTTGATTCAGAAAATTAAACTAATCCAACATTCTAATATATATGTTTAACCTGCTTAAAATGTATAACCAACAGGTCTGCTAGGTTTTTTATTTTTATTTATTTATTTATGTATTCATTCATTCATTAATTCGTGTTGGTCAAGGTGGGGGTTTTTTTGTTTTGGTTTGTTTGTTTGTTTTTTAAACTTCTATATTATGACTAACAGATTTGGATATTTGCTTTTGATAATTAACTGAAACACCCTTGTCCTTCTATTTAAAACGAAGTAATGTCTTGTTGTGAGACACCAAATTTTGCTACATTTCAAAGTAAGTGCCCCCTAGGCACACAGGCTGGTCTAATGGACTGGCAGGCAGGAAAGGATCACTTACAATAGATGGCTAGCACTAGAAACATTTTAGTTCTGTTTGGGACAGTTTCTGAGAACTGGTCAGATAAAGGTCCCAGCAGGAGATTTGGATGAAAGGCAGGAGATAAATGCATCCACTCCCTCCCAACCTGCTCTCCTCTTTGTCTCTCCTCCAACCCTTTTCCCTCTTGGCTTTGATTTCCTTTTGTTTGTTTTGTTTTGTTTTAACATGAGCCATAAAAATCCATTAGCTGGAAATATGGAGGTTAATACCGGAATCCAAGCATTGTGTAAATATTTTGATCTATTCTTGTTTCTGCTGGATGGTATTTTTGTATTTGTTCTATACACTGGATTTGTTCTAACTAGAATTTGTTTGTTATAAGAATAGAGATTGAACATGTTTGTTAAGTAACAACTATAATATATATAAATATAAAACCAAGCAATATGTCATACGTTTGAATTTTGATGAAAAAGTCCAAAATGTTTACGTAGAATGGAACAGTTGGATTTCATTTTCTCACCAATTTCACAAAAATACAAAATAGCTTGGTTGAGATAATGTGCTGGGGGTGAGGGTGGGAGTGGGTTGATGGCAGCAGAAACCTAGGTTATACTTAGCCTGCTCTACGGTACTGGAGGATCTTCTTCACTAGGGTGATCACCATGGTCAGCTATACCAACTTTAAGACTGCTTTGCACCAGCAATACAACTATTGCAAGCAATGTGTAGATGTAACACATTTTGAGTTGCATCTATATCTACATGATGAATAGCAATAATTGTCATCAGAGGGATAGAAGAACTGGATCTTGCAGAAACATGGAGGACTATCTCAAAGGGGGGGGAAAAAACCTATAGATCATTAGCCAGTAATGGCAAAAATCACCACTAATGGTGCAGCTGTTCTTTTACTTCTTTAATTTACTATATTCTTGGTGTATGGAGTAGTGACATTTCTATGCTTTCTGTCTGTTTGGGGATTTTTGGAAAGAAGAGGGGGTTGTGGAAATAAGTTAATGGTAAGAAAGAAAGAAAGAAAGAAAGAAAGAAAGAAAGAAAGAAAGAAAGAAAGAAAGAAAGATTAAATACAACCCCCAAATAAGTAGGATTTCCAAATGGTTTCCTTTAAATTTGAAAGAGACAGACCAAAATCAAGGAAAGAAGGTGTAATAGCTACAATCTTGGAGAAAAAGAGGATGAAGGAAACATTACAGCAGTAATGAAAGCCGAGACAGAGGCAGCTAATGACATGTAGCTGGTGGCAAGGGAAGATGCTAACTTCTCCTTTTCCACTGTCAAAGAGCCATGGGCAATGTTCCTTATAATTTCATAGGCAACATTACAACAGCCCTCCAGTACTTACTTTGTCTCTTTCTCCTAGGCATATATTAGGATCACTTTATTACAAACATTTCTTTACAGTTGGAGTGCACAGTAGCATCTTATTAAGATCTGGTGTTGCTCTGTTAACATCTTTTCCAGTACTAGACTAAATTTTTCAAGATCAGGGCTGTTCAGATACTGCTGTTAAACTGGTTGCTGCAGGAGGCGTCTTAGATCATGAGTGCTTGACCAATGATAACATAATGTTTAATGTTCATGGCCCTGGTGCCACATGGTGATGAGTTTGAGCTGCTTTATCCTTACTGAAAGCTGCATGGTGATAACAACTTGCAGCACATACTCCCATTAACCATAATCATGCCTGGATCACATCACAGAATCACCTCTTTCTGTTTAATAATAAACTACCATTTATTTCTCCCCTCTCTCAACAAGTTGAATGGTAAATGATAATAGGAATGGGTCAGTATAGAGAACGATCTGGACCGCTTGGTAAGGTAGGCTTATATGAATAATATGTATTTTAATACAGTCATTTGCAAAGTCAAACATTGAGGGTGAGGGACTGTATCATGGAATGCAGTGGCACTAAAAAGATCTGATGGCTGGAAGCTGGACAAATTCAAACTAGAAATGAGATGCAAATTTTTAAACAGTGAGGGTAATTAATCATTGGAACAACAGATCTAGAAATGTGGCAGATTCTCCATTACGTACAGTCTTTAAAGCAAGACTGGATGTCTTTTTAAGATGTGTTACATCTCAAACAGAAGTCATGGGATTGACGCAGAAATTACTGGGTGGGGTTTCCTAGCTGCGTTATGCATAAAGTCAGACTAAATTATCTTAATGGACTTTTCTGTCTTTAAAAGCTATGAATCTATGAACAAAAACATAGATCCATTTTGGATACATTACTTATTCTCTCTTCTCTTAACTCACACCATGAAAGACTCCTGGCCTTCTTGTGCACCAACCCTGTCCCCACTTTACCATAGATTCCAGGGAGAGATTTATGGCAGTGTCTAAAACCATGGGATACTCAGCAGTTTCAGCTAAGTTTCACTTTGAGTTTTGTTCAACCCAGAAATCAAAGTCTAATTCAAGGGGATGTTTGAATCGCTTTCCTTCCCAGTTTGTGAGGACATTTCCAAGCACCAAAGTATATCCCAATTGTTGTTGCACAACTAAGTTCTTAGCAGAAAAATGGCCTAATCATTTTAATGTACACTGTGTGACAGATTATGCTATCTCGGGAGAAAAAGTTTAAAAGAAATGTTTTGGGCAGGGATTTGTTTTGTTGTCATAAATAAGATAGGAAGATATATGAAACTCAAGCTTTCTCTTTCAGTGTTATGAACCTGGTTGTTTTGATGAAAAATCTTCCATTAGTTTATCAATTTAATTGTAAATTTGATATTTCATAGATAGTATCATTTCATAGAGAACATAATAAGAATAATATTGTTATGGTAATAAAGTAAAATAAAATACAAATGACAACATGCTTTTTTTAAACCTAAAAAATACAAAAAAAAAAATCATGCCATAATATACACATCCCTCCCCTTATCACATAAGCGCTGTTTGAACACATACAATAATTATTTGCAGACGCATTTTGCATGTTTCTATCAAAGGAAATGATGTGCTTGTTTTTCAGTTACTTCTAGAAGTTTTACTATTTAATATTACTAGGGTTTTTTGAGATACATATGGATCTTAATAGTGTTCCATGAGAAATATATTTAAGGTATATTTAAGACTACCTATAGTCTGGGGCATAGATGAGAAGTGGAGTTAAAATACATGTCTTTATATTGCAGGTCACACTTAATGTTTTATTAATATTATTTTTATTATTGCAGGCTAAGTGTTAATTGTTGTAGTGTAATTGCACTTTGTGTTGGTTAGGCAGTTAAACCTGAGCTGCATAATTTGCATATCCATATCCAGGAAGTGATGGACCTATTGGAAGGAAGGCTCCTGACATGGAATGTTATTGCCCTTGCTTTTCTGACAGGGAGGTCCTTTCAGGTCATTCAGTCACTCATTTGATGACATTCCTTGTGGCTTTCACACGTAACAGGGGAGATCACATGAAGGTTGTCATTTCATTCACCAAGATGTGAATTCACTGCCACTCTCCCGACCCATATCCAGGAAACCTTTCTGGATCCATATGTCAATACTACACACCAATGGAAAGGACACCAGCCCTCACTGGTTGAATTGTGGGCCGCTTGTGATTCTCCAAACAAAGCCCTGATAGAATATCCAACAAAAGAAGTCCCAGGATTCTGCCTTCCCCACAGAGAGTGGGACTTCACTCATCTGCATACAGACAATGTATTGAAGATATGCATATTTCCTCCACAAATGGAAAATCAAAGAATCACCAAATTGTGACTGTGGTGAGGTACAAACCATATGACACATCACAGACAACTGCCCCATTAACACTTACAGTGGTGGTACAAGGGGGAATCCACCTAGCTATTCCAGAAATATTAGAATGGCTTTCAAATCGTAACATTCAATTATAATCACAGCCTGTTGCTTTCCAAATGGCATCCAAAAGAAGTGTTAATTAAATTTGTATTTACACTGAAGGAAATCTGAAGCCTTAAATGCCTTCTTATGTAATGTATGGATGTGCATTTTTAAACTGTATTGTGCCCTATGTAATGTATGGATGTGCATTTTTAAACTGTACTGTGCCCCAGACCTGCAGGTAGTCTACACTACACTACCAACCATAAATCTGGCAACAGCTGAGAAAACATAAAAAGCAATATAGAAAATTTAATTAGAAAAAGATACTATTGCTAGTTAAAATTGGGACAAATATGAGACTTGTTGACCTCCTTCATGTCTAATACATGTTACACTGTAGCTTCAGCCTTTGAGACCATCAACCACACTTCTTCTTCTTGAAATCTTACCCTCCTTTGGCTTCTGTGACTCAGTCATTTCCTGATTCTCCCGCTACATCTCTATCTACTCCTTCAGCATGTCCTTCAAAGGATCTTCCTCATTTCCCCTCCAAATTTTGGTGGAGATTTAAAATGTCCTTTTCTCTTTTCTCTCTACACCTTATCTCTGGGTACTCTCCTTTGAAAAAACAAATTCAACTGTATGATGATGATTCATAGATCTACCACTCTACTCCCGATGGTCTCCTTCTGTCCAAACTATATTATCAGCCTCTCTCTCTAACATCTCCTCATGGATGTCTAGCCCTTAACTCAAGATGAATATGGCTAAAAGAGAGCTTTTAATCTTTCCCCAAGTCCTCACCACTGCTTCCGTTTTTGATCACTATGGGTATCACCACCATCCTCCCTGTCACTCAGACCATAACATTTCTGTATAACAATTGGTGAAGATACAACCTTTTTCCCCCCTCCCATCCAGTTAAAACTCTCTAGGCTCTCACCATCTTGCATCTTAATTACTGCACAATCATTTTCTGTAGCCTTGACAAATGCAAACTTTTCACACTAATAACCATTCAGAACGCTACAAAGATCATTTTCCTAACCCACTGCTGTGGCCATGTCACCCCTCTTTTTGCATCCCTCCATGGGCTCCCTCTTCTCTTATCATATCAAACATAAGCTATTTGACTTCACTTTCCAGGCCTTTCACCGTGTATCCCCTATCCTACCTATCAACTCTTATATGCTATTTAGACACCATTTGTCACCACCAACTGGCCAACAATGCCAACCTTCATCACCCACTTGTTTAATTTTCAAACAAGCAACTTCATGCTTTTCTCTATGCTGCCTGTCTTGCTTGGAAGTATCTCCCCATGAACATCTGCTAAGCCATCTCATTGTCATCCTTCAAAGCCCTTCTTAAACTCTCCTTTGCTGTAATGCCTAAAAAAACTTGACAACAGTTAAATGGATGGTGTGCTGTTACCACTACCTATTATGCTGAAAATACTGTCTCATTGTTTCCGTGTGTTCCCTTGACTATCTGAGTGTATCCACCTGTTGTCTCTTGTCTTACACTTAGATTGTAAGGTCCTTGGGGCAGGAGCCATCTCTTTGTCCTGCATTTGTACAATGCCTTGCACAATGGGGTCTTTTGTCCACGACTGGGACATATAAGTGCTGCCACAGTATAAATCATAATCATCATAATTAATAATGTTTATAGTAAATCTCCCAGCCCATCAGTGCTAACCTGGTTTTGCATATGAAATAGCAAACTAAAATAAAGAAGACTGAAACAAAAATACAATTAAATCTCTTACCTTTTCCATGGGTGACATCCACAGTCCAGGTACAATTCAGTGAATTTGGGTACAATTCAGGATAACCAGGGGATAAAATTGTTCCACTAGGTCCTCTAACATCTCCTCCACATAAGGCTAAGAATAATAAGGGACATGTTAATACAATAGACATGTAAAATCTAGACATGTAAAAGAGCAAAGAAAGTTATTGTCTTTTTTTTAAACAATTATCTATCTATATGAGTGATTCTACAATTTCCTCTGCAGCAAATCTCTAATTTTAGCTAAAAATTTACACAAAGTGATCAGAAATTAAATATGATCAATTAATTGCTAAGGTGATTTTATAAATATCATCAAAATGAATTGCTAATTACACCAATTGTTTTCTGAGAATTCCTTATGAAAAATGTATTCTTCTTATAAATAAATAATTTACATTTTCAGAATCATAGTGAGCAATGACACACATTACTGTAAGTCTTGAAAAGAGACGAAGATCTAATAGGACAGAAACGACAGCCCAAAGTGAACAGAAGGGGGATTCGGGGAACATCTCACAATTCCTTATCCTGACATTTCCATCTGATAATGGCGAGAGACTATGAGCACATACTCTGGTCAAGGTCAGGTGAGATGAAAGAATACACATATTCCTGTTCCTATAGCTCCTGCCAGACCAATTTTTCCGCTTCTTTTTACCTCTACAAGTGCTGAATTTAACTTATACAGACTTTAATATAAATCTTTCCTTAGATTTCAACAAAAGCTGAATGAGGCCCACACAGGGACAAATGCACCTGATTTTATGGAAGTCACAAGCCTACATCAAGTTAAGGACAGGCCTCTAGATAAAGAGGTAACCAAATGGTCTAGTGGCCCATTCATAATGACCATCCTAGCCTACTATCATAGAATCATGGGTTAGAAGGGACTGCTGGGGTCATCTAGTCTAACCCCCTCCCTGCCAAGATGCAGGATTTGTTGTGACTAAACCATGCAACACAAATGGTGGTCTCCAATTTCAGAATAGGTAATTTTATAGGATAGTTACCAACTTTATCAAGATTACCAGTGACTAATAGCTAGAAGATTTTTTGAAGTTTGTATTTTCACTGGTCACCTGACTAGGACAGCTAAACTGCAATTCCTTCTCTCTCCCCTACACCCAGATTTGTTACTCAGAGCTGCAGATTACCCTTACATTAAAGTTTAGAATGACTTTAGAAAGGAATCCATTGCACACATTTTAATGGGGATGAGACATTATAGATTTTAGAAAATAATATATTTTTTCCTCAAGAATATGGCACTGTACAGTGCTTGTTACCATGAACAGTTATTTCTCATTATCGGTGTGTACAAGATTCTCTAAAAAACCCTGTATTTTTTTTAAGCCATTGACATGGGCCATTTCAGTTTGAAAATTAAAAGTATTTATCCCTTTCATTTTTCTCAGCCTTATCATATTTGGTATCCAAAGTGGGTTTTTTTCTTCTGCTGGTCCCAGGACCTTTAAAAACAGCCAACTGGCTCCTTGTCAATGGATTTCATTAACTAACATAGATTACTTCAGAAAAGTTTTACTGCAATTCTTAATTAACATTAGTCGCTTTTCTAAATTAATTAACATAAAACTCTCTTATCAACCTCAAATAATCAAACTCTCAGTAAGTGCCCTTTCAGAATAAGATGTATTGGCTTCAACAATGGTTTCTGTTAGACAGAATCGTAAAACAGTATTCAACACCACATTTCTGTGTATTTTTGTTGCAAATTATGGATTTTAATATGGTATCAAAAATTGCATAAGAATGATGATATGCCAAATCCAGGGGTTTTGTGCTGATGTTGCAATGAGAAGCATTGAGGTCCAGATTGTTTTGGATAGACTGGGAGGTGCTGTATTGGTTGTCTATAGAAGCAATATAATTTGGGGGACTGATGCCAAAATTTGCCTGCATGCAGCAGTATTCAGGTGTCAGATTTATGTTCACTGAGATGTTTCAGTGTTCAGGTGTTTTGTTGATGTGCTTTTGTTTTGTTGCTGCTGCTGCTACATTTAGATCAGCTAGACTCATTCTCTATTTTTGTGATGCAATTTGGGTGCTTGGCTAAAAAAATCAGCAAAGTCCAGTAGGCTCCAGCTAGGTTCAGCTTTTACCATTTTTTGTACTTCCACAAACTACTGACCAGTCACTTATGTACCCATCACCTTGTAGTGCAATCATAATGGAATTCCACCTCCGATACATTTTACATCACAGTGGAACAATCCACAAAGGCAAGTGTTGGGCTCATTCACAGCTCTTGTAGTTAAAATGCAGTTTTCATAAGTAGTTTGGGAATAACTTGGAATGCTTTCTTGAAAAAACTAATTGGTCTGACTGCTCTAGTTTTCCCCTGACTTTTTCCCAAAGCACCTTCACAAAAGGGTTTCACTCCTCTCCCCACTTCTAACAGAATTTCCTGCCTCTGAACCTCAATCATGCTTTAAAGATGCATGCTGTACTCCTGAGGGCATTATGCACACACACACAAAATCTGCACATTTTATTGTCAAATAAATGTGGAGGCTCCAGCATGGTATTGGGGAGCATAGGCCACTGGCTGCACAAAGGTGGAAGACTGCTGTGGTCTATTTTTAAACCCTACCAAAATGATTGCAAACATCAGCTTGCCTCTGTACCCATATGTTATAGTGTCTATATAGATTCAGGTTTCAAAGTAACAGCTGTGTTAGTCTGTATCCGCAAAAAGAACAGGAGTACTTGTAGCACCTTAGAGACTAACAAATTTATTTCAGCATAAGCTTTCGTGGGCTACAGCCCACTTCTTCAGATGCATAGAGTGTTCAGGACTTGTTCTCGGCAATTATTTTAATAGTGTATTTGGTGAACTATAACAGGGACTTTTTTATTGTAAACAACAGTACCACCGAAAATAATGTAAAATTTCTAAAGCATTCTAAAATTACTGACAGAAGTGGCTGGTGAAACAAAAGCATATGAGAGACAAAAGGTGTTAGCCAGCTGAGTTCTCCTGAACAGAAAGGCAGGGAGGTACAGGTTATTTTGTTTGCTTGCTTGTTTGTTTGTTTTCTCCTTAACTTACAGATACTCTACAAGGAAGAACCCACAATGGGAGACAAATGGCACATTAACACCACCACTACTAGCTCTCCTCTGATTGCACTTGTGGGGCCCTGGCCAAACAGGCATCCTGACCCTGGACACTTCTGCACAAGCTTTTTGATTTGTTAGGAATCTGGCTTGCATGTCCCTGCCAAAGAAAGCTCAGCAGGGGGGACAAGTTGGTGTTTGTTGGTGGACTCCTTCAGGAAGCAGGTAAGAGAGCTGCAAGAAGAGGTGGCTCATCTACGTAATATCCAGGAACACAAGGACTTCATTGACAGGATGCACATGGAGACATCCAGGATGGTGCTAATTGGCTACAGCAATACCACAGGGGAAGGAGAACCACAACTCTGCAGGGAGGAGACCGGCTGATGGCCACCTCAGGCTGTAGACAGTGCTCCACCCTGCACCCAGGCCCCCCATCCATTAGGGCCAAGATTCAGTATACTTTCCCGGCAACAGCAGAAGAAGACCCTAATGGAGGAGGAGGAGGCACCTGCCCCTGAGGCAGGCAGAGTCATGAACACGAGATATAGGGTGGTGATTGTCTCCTTCTGAGGAAGAAAGAGGCATCCATCTTCTGACCTGACATGATGTCCAGCGAGGTATCCTGCCTGCTTGGAGCCCACATCTGAGACATTACAGAAAGATTGCAAAGACTCATGTATCCCTCTGTCTACTACTCAATGCTGATCATCCATGTGGACACTCATGATACTGCCAGGTATGGCTCTGAGAAGATCAGCAGTGACTAGATGGCTCTAGGACTGAGGGTGAAGGAGTCAGGGGTACAGGTTATGTTCTCATCCATCCCTCTTGTTAAGCATAAGTGTCAGGGCTACGACATGTGCAACCTGGAAATGAATGCGTGGCTGTGCAGATGGCATCAAGAGGAGGGCTTTGGCTTCCTCAACCATGTTCAGGGAAGGAGGGATGCTAACAAGAGATGGTATCCACCTGACCAAGAAGGTGAGATGACTCTGCATACCAACTTGCCAACCTATTGAGCAGTGCTTTAAACAAGGTTAAAAGGGGGCAGATGACAAAAGATGACAAGTGGGTATACAAAGTGGTGACCTAAAAAGTGGAATAGAAGTGTGGGTGGGGGGAGAGGAGAAATGGTAAATTTCAATAGGGTCATAGGAGCAACAAGCTGGCATACAGTGGGGGAACCTGCTCAACTTCTAAGCTATCTATACAAAAACACAAAGCAAATGGGAATAAATAGGAAGAACTGAACGTCACAGTACACAAGTTGAATTATGACTTAATTAACATCACAGAGACTTGGTGGGATAAATCTCATGATTCAAATATTGGTATATAGGTGTATAGCTAGTTCAGGAAGGAAAGGCAGGAAAAAAGGGAGGAGGTGTTGCATTATACATGAAGAACACATAAACTTGAGTTCTGTGAAGTTGTGAGAGGCAAACCAGTTGAAATTCTCTGGGTGAAGATAAAATGCAGGGGTGAGGGGAGAGAAACAGGAGCAAAGCCATGTCAGGAATCTACTATAGAATGCCAAATCTGGAAGAGGAGGTGGGTGAGGTACTTCCAGAACAAACAGAAATATCCAAAACTCAAGATCTGGTTGACCAAACTTCTGATTTAAACTTGCACTCAGGCCTCTCTGACAGAAGACTACTGGATTCAGTACAGATTCTAATGCCCCTTTTGAAGATGGAACCAGACTGCAAATTCCCCTGGCGACTCTCATCCCTATATGACTAACAGTGAATCTATGCATTTCTATGTAATGCCCAAAGGTCAGACAGGTCAAGAGCAGTCTAGATCTGTGGTCAGAGTTCACACAAGAAGTCCAATAGTCAGAAAAGCCAATCCAAGGGCAAGACGTAGCAAGGCAGCTGGCAGGGTCAGATGGAAAGCCAGAAATAAGAAGGGTCCACATAGCAACTTATAGGCAATGGCTTGTTGCTCAGATAAGATCAGAAAGGAAGCAGGAAGTTTATATATGGGTGCCAGCCAATCAGAGTCAAGACCCATGTAAGTCAATCAGGAAGGTCACAGAACCCTGGAAGCTGGCACACCTAAATTTGTGAATTCAGCAATAATTTGATCAGATGATGTGGCATGACCCGTACCACAGCCTAAGGTTGTATCCCACAAACCCAGTGGGTGTGGTTTGTAAATTAGCATCCTGATAGTCTATCCAGAAATACATTATAGATGAATCCCTGGCTTACTGGAATCAATGGTATAACTTCCACTGATTACAGTAAAGCAAGACTTTCACTCTCTATATACTTGTGTCACTTTCTATTTATTCCTCTCTCCCTTTCTGTCTTCTCTCCACAAGCTAAAACTACCAAACTGCCATGATTTTTTGAACATGAAAAATTGCAAAATCATTAATTATGAAGCTAGAACTAAATTTTTCAGGGGGATATGTAAGGGGGAAAACCTAGGAATTGTTGGGTCCTCAGTAATTCTTATAGCATTAAATGCTAAGGATTTAAAGATAAATTGTTGGTAATTTCTATGTGAAATATGAAAAATGATTTACTATCTCTGATCAGCCCTAATTTTGGGGCTAGAGAATCAAATAATATGCAGGAAAAAACTTCTTATATTTGTATATATATACCCACATTTTGTACCAAGGTCATCAAAATAAGATTAAGTATCATCCTCTCTGTACAGGCATAGCTTCTATATTACAGAATGTACTGCAGAAGAGCCATCCCTTATGACAATTTCTATTCAAAGTATGAGTCTAGTTTGCCTTTGTGGGATAAATGTTTTTCATTTCTCTTTTTAGGCAAAAATTAGGTGTAACAGAGTGCCTGCCCATTAAGGCATGTCTACACTGTAACTATGAGGTGTGATTCCCAACACGGGTAGATGGACTCACACTGGCTGAGCATGCGTTCGTGCTTTGAAAATAGCAGTGTGGGCTTTGCAGTCCTGCTCGCAGATTGGGCTACCTGTCTAAGTTCAAGACAGCCCACGCCGATGGGTCTGAGTGTGGGTGGCTAGCCCGAGCCGCCAGAATATCCACACTGTTATTTTTAATAGGCTAGCTTGAGATGCAACCGGGGAGGAGAGATAGGTCAGTGGTTTGAGCATTGGCCTGCTAACCCCAGAGTTGTGAGTTCAATCTTTGAGGGGGCCATTTAGGGACCTGGGATAAACATCTGTCTGGGTCCTGCTTTGAGCAGCGGGTTGGAACTAGCTGACCTCCTGAGGTCCCTTCCAACCCTGATATTCTATGACTCTAGGGAAGCAGTCTGGGAGCCAGACTTCCACCCCAGAGCAGAAAGACTTAAAGGGAGAAAGTAGGCTGAAGAGAAGCCCAAGTAGTATGTATGAACCTTTTGTTTGTTCTTGGTACTCTAAAATGGGACTGTACTCAGAGTAACCCAGAGGGCTGAGCAATGTGAATTCCTGGGAAAGACGGAAAACTAAGGCAGAGAGCACCTGAAGCACCACAATTAGCCAGCAGGTTACACGGCAGATATGCCCTATGACAGTACACAACCACATTCTGATCTCCTTGACTATTTTACAGCATTTTAGGATTCTGACATTATTCCAGTGGCAGACATACTTAATCTTATATGCAAGCACTAGCAACAAGGAATTGAATTTAGCACAATGGCCAAGAAATATATCCTAATTCTCAGAATAACAAAGACATGTGATCAAATAGCTGACAAGATCCAGATCCATGTGTTCAAATGGTGTTTTGCACATTTACAAGATAGAATGCCAGCACACTATGGCACAGGTATCAAAAGGGATTTTTTTGGACATCCTATATTATACAGCAATTGCCATTGTTTTTGTGAGAAATCCCTCTTCTCTTATAGCACTGACAATTGGTGCCATGCATCTTTACACTTGTAGATATGTGTGTGCTAAAAGTGAATACCAAAACAGTAGGAAGTGTGCAGAGTCTGTATACACAGCAAGCTGCCTAACAAACAAGATATATCACAGTGGGTGCACAGAAAACGTTTTGAGAACACAGGTGACAACAAAACATATGTGACATGCGGCAGGCACTCTGTGTGACTATATGAAGGCTAGCAGATGGCATGCAATGGCATCAAGGGATAAATCTCTAGCCAATAAAGTCAAATTGACAGATCCCAAAACATAAGATGTGCACTAGTCTTAATAACAGGGCTAACAGCCAAAGGCCCATACACATGATTGGTCTCATTCTTTTTCAGAAAACAGAGATTAAAATAAATAATAATTACTAATCATAATTAATAATTAATAAACCATGTATTTGCACATTCTTCAAAGAATCTTTACTTTCATTTTTGGCCCGATTACCAAATAAGGTAGATAAGCCAGGCTGAGAGAGAGAGAAGGAGAGGAGGATTGCAAGCGGGATCATAGAAAGTACTCCTGGTAATTGATTCTATCTGTCCTAATTTGAAAAGGGAATAATGGTGCTCTCTCTGTAACTATGCTATTTATTGTGTGTGTACAAATAAGGCACTAATAAAATGTGGCTATTCTTTTCAGATGTGTGATACAAACAACTGAATCAGGGCATATGGCTTAGGTAGGTATAATGTTTTGTTCAAAATGAACATCCATAAATACACAAACAAACAAACAAAAAGGAGTAAAGGGAAAGCAGAAGTCACTAGATGAAATTAACATTTTTTCTCAGTATAGCTGTAGAAAACATAAATCACCTATGAAGTAAAATGTCAGACTTGTATTAATTCTATCACAACCAAAGAAATAACTTTTTTAGGATGTTGTCCCCTGTGGAGATTTGGATTTTTTTGTTTTTGTTTTGTTTTTGTCATTAGTAAGAGTTTTCTTCAAAAAAATTAGCTGTTTTGAAGGGTACGTCTATACTTACCTCCGGGTCCGGCGGTAAGCAATTGATCCCAGATCGATCCCGGAAGTGCTCGCCTTCGACGCCGGTACTCCTGCTCTGCAAGAGGAGTACGCGGAGTCGACAGGGGAGCCTGCCTGCTGCGTGTGGACCCGTGGTGAGTTCAAACTAAGATACTTTGACTTCAGCTACGTTATTCACATAGCTGAAGTTGCGTATATTATTTCGAAGTGGGGGGTTAGTGTGGACCAGCCCTAAGTGACAAAAAAATTCTTGTTGCTTCACTTCTTGTGTTTTGGGTAATTCATATACTCTTCTTGTTTCTTATGAATATAATTATCATTAGGTTTGTTCATCAACATCATCGCTGTCATGAGGAAGGGTGGGGCCAATCACCTCCGGGCTGGAAACTGTTCCTAACAAGTTTGCCATGCTTCTATGTACCATCAGGCAGATCTGAAACCCTTCACTCTGGGTTTCACTTCAACTTTGCAACAGGTGCTATGTGGTTAATACTTTACCCCTGAAAGGTAAAGGGAGATGGACTGCAAATCTCCCTCTTCCTTTCTACCCACCTTTAGGCTGGGACACTGGGCCTTGTTGCATCTGGTTATAGGACCAGTTAAAGAGAGAGGAATCTGGTAGCATTGTTCTTTAGATGCTCTTGCCTCTCTTTTTCCTGCAGTTTTGAATTTAGGTCTGACTGAGGGGTCAGGCTTGCAAAACTGGTTTAACATCCCTCTAGGGACAAAATCCCTACATCTGAAATTTTGCTTGTTACAAACTACCACTGAGAATTTCCAAACTATGGTCTCTATGTGTGAGTTGTTAGAACCAGATTCTCCACTCTGTTACACTAGTTCTACTCTGATATAAATCAAGTCAACCCCGAGACTGTAGAGAGGTTAGATGGACCTCAAAGATGTCACCTTTGCCATCATGCACCCAATAAAGAAAAGCCAAAGGTGAAGAGTGGCCAAAGGTGAAGAGTGGGCCTGTATGTGAGGAGCAGCAGGTAATTTTGCCGCTCTGTGGAGGTAAACATAACAGAAGGAACAGCAATTTTTAGTAGAGAGAATGAACAAATATGTATTTTAATACAGAATGTTCACGAACAATGAAGAATAGAAGAGGTAAGCAAGTACAACAGTCCTTCATACTGAGTGAATGTCATAGTATCAGGGAAAATAAACCTGGTGTCTACCTTTTTAACTTATAGCACTCAGCATTTCCACATACAGAAGTAAATTAATAAAAAATTCTGTAGGTGGCAGATGGGAGCAAAGAAGAGACCAGCCACAGATGGAGAAATAATTTATGGAGCTACAATTTATAGTGCAGCAGGCAAGAGAAAGTAAATAAATAAAAAATAGAGGTAAGCACCAGTGTTCTACAAAAGAAAAAAAACACCTTTGTTAGTACGATCAACTTATGACAAATAAGATGAATAAATATGCATAGCTTGCCTAAATGAGATGTAAGAGAAGGAAACAACTATCTACAAAAGATTAAAAATAATGATTATTAATGGTTGCAAGAAACACAGAGAAAGAAGTTCCAGAGACATAAGGAAGAGTTATAGGATGAAAATAAGAAAATGAAAATGCATTTACACCCGAATCCAGCAAAGTATTTCATCATATGCTTAACTTTAACCTAACAACCTATTTATAAAGGGACTTTCACACACTGTGTAAGTATCTTATAAGAAAGGGAAATATATTTTTAAAAGCCAATTATAAAATATCAGCTAGATCAAATCCCCCCAAATAGCCAAATAAATCCAGTACCACACAAATCAAACCACTTCAACACCAAATGTCCTCCATTCTCAGAAGATCCAAATGTGACAGGAAATGGGAGGAAAAAGTAGAATGTCTGAGAGGGTATGGCAATGGAGTGGACCTCAATGTGGACATATCAGCCAGAAAAGACTGGAGTGGACATATCAGCCAGAAAAGACTGGCCTTGCAGCATACTGCAAAGCAGGGGTTCTCAACCTTTTCCTTTCTGAGTCTCCCCAACATGCTATAAAAACTCCACAGCTCAGCTGTGCCACAATAACTATTTTTATGTATATAAAAGCCAGGGCCGGTGTTAACGGGTAGCAAACAGGGCAACTGCCTGGGGACCCATGCCACAGGAGCCCCCATAAAGTTACATTGCTCGGGCTTTGGCTTCAGCTCCAGTGGCAGGGTCAGGCCCCTGGGCATCAGCCCTATGCAGCGAGCCTTCGACTTTCTGCCGAGGCCCCAGTGAGTCTAATGCTGGCCCTACTTGGAGGATCCCCTGAAACCTCCTCATGGCCCCTAGGGGGCCCCGGATCCCTGGTTGAGAACTACTGCTCTAAAGGCAGCCAGTGAGGTACCCAGGCAGATATACTTCAGGAGGGAATTCCCAACAAACTCCTTCAGAAATGGAGGAGTACCCATGACTTAAGAGCTCTGTTACTGAACTGCTCCTGAATAAACCTAGGACAGGTCAGAGAACCTGTCAACCACCACAGCTAGGGTAGGTGCCATGGGTACATGCTATCAGCAATATACTTTCTAGTGTATGTAATTTTATTTTAGTAACCCATCAACAAAAAGAGTATAATCTCTTTTCCACATCCCTCTGATGTGTTCCTCACTATACTGCAAAATCATGTTTGTTAATTAATTTGGGCCATCTGCATGTTTTTAATATAAACATTAAATGCACTCCCTCTGGCTGCAACAATATTTCTTGCTGATGTTCTCTATTTTTTAATGTAAATGAAGATCAAATGGAGCAACATTTATTCTTAATTGTAACATTGAATGAAAATTAACATTTATTAGCATTTTTTGTTATCATGAAATAGGAGAATAAGGCTACATTGCTATATTTTAAGCATCACTAGGGGCCAAATCTGGTGTTTAGTACCGAATAACTCTATTACTACAATCCTTGCAGATGATAAGTAAAGCTGTGAACAGTTTACCAAAAAAATCTGCATTTTCTCCAATTTCCATTATATTTAATCTATCCTAGTAGCTTCACTGTTATTTAAAATAAATAAATAACTTAAATAATTAAAATCAATTCCTGGAATTCAAGAGTCAAGAAATAGTTTTAAAGGTAAATTTAATTTTTTTTATCATCAAGATGAAACAAGAATATATTTAAAATAACTAGAGTTTTAAAAAATATATTAACACTAATATTCCATTAGTTTGCTTACAGCTGCGCTTCCCACAGCTTCCATTAGCCGGGAATGGTGAACCACAGCCACTGGGAGCTGTGGGCGGCCGTGCCTGCGGACGGTCAATGTAAACAAACTGTCTCACAGCCCGCCAACAAATTACCCTGATGGACCACATGCAGCCCGCAGGCCGCAGGTTGCCCATCACTCGACTAGAGTGTCTACATTGTTTTGTTTGTTTGTTTGTTTTAGTATATTATACTGTTAAAGCTTAAGGCTAAATTCTGTTAGAATAGCCACACAGGAAAACACTTCAGAACGTCTGTCAGAAGAAAAAGATGCTTCCTACTGGCTAGTCATTGTGAAAGGATTATGGACAGAAAATTCAGGTGAATACATTCACCTCCATAGGTAAGGGTGTGGATTAGGTAAAAATGGGAATGGTCTGAGTGTGATCCATGTAAAACTAGAGAAAGGAGATACTGGATAATACTTCCCTGAGCAGAGCTCAGAGTAATCTAATTCTTCCTCTGAGATATAACAACTTTTTTGAATGCTTATTCTCACAGTTCTTTGAGAATGGCTGTTCTTTATCTAAACTATCTATCTATCCATCCATTTATCCATCCATGACATTGTTTCCAGTTTTTGTCTAATTGTGTAAAAGACTGAATTGCATCCCCCATACTATTTTTTGAGATGTGTGCTTCACACATTACTAAATATACATAATAAATTAAATAAAAACAATGTGTAGGATTTTCTGGCTGTATGGATATAGAAGAGATGCAGCCACTAACTTTGACAAAAAGGGATATTTGACCTGATGGAAGCCAGAATCCAGGCATAATTTGGTGTCAACTTCTTCATTTTATATTTTTCTGTATGTGTGTATTTTCACAATGGCTATCCAGAATATGACACCACATAGTGCTTGAGTCCACAAATTACTGGGTTGCCAATTATGAGAACTGATCATTATGGCCTGATAAAGACTGTGGGTCTAATGCTGCACTCTTTTACAAGAGTTTTATAGTGGTGTAACTCATCTAATTCAGTGGAGTTGCACCAGCATACAACTGTTGCAGCACACTAGAGAATCAGGTCCTATATATGAAAAATATGAAAATACTCTCCTCAAAATAAATTGCTGTCTTTAAGAAAAATGTATGGAAATATATGCTATTAGGTACAAGATGATGCAATCAAAGTAAAAAAATATGCTCTTCAGAAGTATCTTTATATGCCATTTTGTGTGTGTGTTACATATATAATATCACCCACATACAAAACCCTTATATTACAGGAATGTTATTAAGGTAGCGATCAGGGTTCCCTCCCCACTCTGAACTCTGGGGTACAGATGTGGGTACCCACATAAAAGACCCCCTAAGCTTATTTCTACCAGCTTAGGTTAAAAACTTCCCCAAGGTACAAATCCTTCCTTGTCCTTGGAGGAGTACTGCTGCCACCACCAAGCGAGTTAGACAAAGATTAAAGGAAAAGGACCACTTCGAATTCCTGTTCCCCGAAAATCCCCCCAAGCCTCTCCCCCCGCTTTCCTGGGAAGGCAAGGTGAGCACAGACCAGAATCAGATTCTTTATTATAAAGAAAAAGTAAAAGAAGTACCTCTGTAAAATCAGGATGGAAGGTAATTTAAAGGGTAATCAGATTCAAAACACAGAGGATTTCCCCTCTAGGCAAAACTTTAAAGTTACAAAACCAGGGCTAAACCTCCCTCTTAGCACAAGGAAAATTCACAGGCTAAAGCAAAAGATAATCTAATGCATTTCCTTACTATTACTTACTATTTCTGTAATATTAGATGTTTAGTTCAGATATGGCTTAGGGAGATGTATTTTCCCTGCCCTGGTTCCTCGCTGACCCGGAGAGAACAAAAGAACACACACACACACACACACACGACCTTCCCCCACAGATTTGAAAGTATCTTCTCCCCTTATTGGTCCTTTTGGTCAGGTGCCAACCAGGTTATTTGAACTTCTTAACCCTTTACAGGTAAAGGAGGGATTAACCTTTACAGGGTAAGAAAGGATTTTATGCTACCTGTAGCCATATGTTTATGACAGTAGCAAAGTTAGGAAATGCCAGAATTAAGGTTGTCCATGCAAACTTAACTCTGCCCTTGTGTATATGCACTATGATGTGGCTTGTGAGATGAAGGCAGCTCAGAGACTTAGGAAGTTAGCCAGCTAAGTTCACCAGCAGAGGAAGCCAGGGAAGTAGGTATTTTTCTTCAATTTACAGGTCCTCTACAAGGAAGAACCCACAATGTGAGGAAAACAGTGAGTCACCAACACCACTGCCAGGTCTTCCTCTGCCTGTATCTGTGGGGGCCATGGCCAGACAGGCATCCTGATCCTGGGGGGCTTTAACACAGGTTGTGGTCTTGATTTGTTGGAAATGTGGCCTGCATGTCCCTGCCAAAGAAAGCTCAGCAGGAGGATCCACCTGGTGTGAGAGTTATCTGTTGATGGGGTCCCACATGAAATAGGTAAGAGAACTCATCTGCATAACATTCAGGAACACAAGGACTTCACTGACAGGATATACATGGAGACATCCAGGATGCTAGTCAACTAGAGACTATCAAGGCACAAGAATGGGAAGGAGAACCAGCTGCTCTGCATTGAAGAGACAGGCTGCTGGGCAATAGACAGTGGGCAGTAGACAGTGTTCCGGCCCACACCCAGGTCTCCTAGTACATGGTATGATGTACTGGCAACAGGAGGAGAGGAGCAGAGCCAGTGGCTAAGGAGAAGGATCAATTTGCCCACAAAGCTGAGAGGTTCGAGGCCACCACATCCAGGAGAAGGAGAAGTAGGGTGGTGGTGGTGGATAGGGACTCCCTTCTGAAGAGGACAAAGCAACCCATCTGTCAACCTAACCTGACATCCCAGAAGGTGTGCTGCCTGCCTACAGCATCCAAGATGTTACAGAAAAGCTGCCAAGGCTCATCTGGCCCTCTGACCAGGAGTGCCAAAGCCTCGGTAGTAGTGGGGGGCACAAAGCCCCACCCCCTCTGTGGCCCCGCCTCCTGGCCAGGCCAAAAGCCAAAGCTGGGCTGTGGTAAGAGCCCCCCAGGGAGCCCAGGTTTCTGTGGGGATGCTCAGACCCTCGACCTAGCCTGGGTGACATGGCTGCGCAAATGGTATCAACAGGAGGACTTTGGATTCGTTGACTACGGGTTGTTATTCCAGGAAGGAGGATTGCTGGGAAGAGATGAGGTCTACCTGACCAAGAAGGGGAAGAGCCTTTTTGACAGCAACTTTTCAATCTAGTGAGGAGGTGTTTAACCAAAGTTCAGAGGATTTATGTATCAAAAGCCAAAAAGTAGGTATAAAAAATGGTGACATTGACATAGGACTTCTAGTTGGGTAGAGGAAAACGTAAATTACACAATAGGGTCAAAGGAGTAAAAAGAGGGAATACACAGGGGGAAATCTGCTCAATATCTATACACCAATACAAGGCAAATGGGGAATAAACAGGAAGAACTGAAAGTTGTAGTATACAAGCTAAATTATTAATAGATTTCAAGGCCTAAAGGGACCATTGTGATAATCTATTCTGACCTCCTGTATAACAGACAGAGAACTTCCACAAAATAATTCCTAGAATATATCTTTTAGAAAAACATTTCATCTTGATTAATAAATTGTCAGTTATTAAGATTCTACTATGATCCTTTTAAAATTGTTTCAATGGCTCTTACTGTTAAACATTTATGGCTTATTTCCACTCTGAATTTGAATTTGTCTAAGTTCAACTTCCAGCATTATACCTTTCTCTGCTAGATTGAAGAGCCCTTTACTAAATATTTGTTCCCCGTGTTGTAATCAAGTCATCCCTTAACCTTTTCTTTGTTAAACTAAACAGATTGAGCTCTTTGAGTCTATCACTTTAAGGCATGTTTTCTAATTCTTTAATCATTCTCATGGCTCTTCTCTGAATCCTCTCCAATTTATCAACATCCTTCTTGAATTCTGGGCATTAGAACAAGACACAGTATTCCAGCAGTGATCGCACCAGTGCCAAATATAAAAATAAAATAACCACTCTACTCCTACTCAGAACTCCCCAATTTATGCATCCCAGGACTGCACTAGCTTTTTTGGTCACAGTGTGACACTGCAAGCTGATTATCCACCATGATCACCAAATCTTTTTTCAGAATCACTGCTTCCCAGGATAGAGTACCTCATCTTATAAATAAGTCCTATGTTCTTTTTTTACTAGATATATACATTTACATTTAGCTGTATTAAAACACACATATTGTTTGCTTGCACTCAATTTACCAAGCAATCCAGGTTGCTCTGACTCAGTGAGCTGTCCTCTTCATTATCTACCACTCACCCAATTTTTGTGTCATCAGCAACGATGTCAGTGATTTTTTTTTGTTTCCAGGTCATTAACCGAAATGTTAAATACTGTAGGGCCAAGAACCAATTCCTTGTGAAAACCCCACTGGAAACTCTTGATAACGATTCCCGGTTTACAATTACATTTTGAGACCTATCATTTAGCCAATTTTTAATCTATTTAATGTGTGTCAATATTAATTTTATATTATTCTAGTTTTTAATCAAAATGTCATGCTGTACCAAGTCAACACCTGAGAGAAGTCTAAGTATATTATGTCAACAGTGTTACCTTCATCAGCCAAACTTGTAATCTCAACACAAAAAAAGATCTATTTCTAGAAACCTATGTTGAATTGCATTATTTACATTACCCTTCTTAAATTCTTTATTAATCAAGTCCTGTATCAGCCACTCCATTATTTTGCCCGGGATTAATGTCAGACTGACAGCCCTATAATTACTTGAGTCATCTCATTTACCCTTTCTAAAATTGGTACAACGTTCGCTTTCTTCCAGTCTTCTGAAACTCCCACACTGCTTCAAGTCTTATTGAAAAATCAGCATTAACAATCCAGCAAGTTCCTCAGCTAATGATTTAAAAACTCTTGCATGCAGGTTATCTGGACCTGCTGACTTAAAAATGTGTAATTATGACTTAACTGAATTACAGAGAGTTGGTGGGATAAATCTCATAACTGGAATATTGGTATAGAGGGTACAGCTTGTTTAGGAAGAATAGGTAGGAGAAAACAAGGAAGGAGGTGTTGCATTATATAACAAGAATAGATATGTTGGTTCTGAGGTCCAGAAGGAAGCAGATCAGATGAAAGTCTTTTGGGTGAAGATAGAAGAAGAAAAACAGGGGTGGTGTCATGGTAGAAATCTAGTACAGACCATGAAATTGGAAGGAGGAGGAGGAGGTAGATGAGGTTCTAGAACAAAAAAATAGAAATATCCAAAACATATGGCCTGGTAGTAATTGTGGATTCTAACTTCTCAAATATCTGTTGGAAAAGTAATATGGAAAAACACAAATTCACAGCTTTTATAAGCATACTCTTCACTCCATCGTCCAAGTCATGAATGAAAATATTGAATAGTACCAGACCTAGGACAGACTCTTGCAGGATCCCACAAGATGCATCCCTCCAGTTTGATGGCAAACCATTGATAACTACACTTTGAGTATGGTCTTTCAATCAGTTTTGCATCCACATTATACTAATTTCCTCTATACCATATTTCCCTAGTTTGCTTATGAAAATGTCAATAGACTTACTAAAATCGAGATATCATATCTACATCTTCCCCTGCCCTCCCCCCGCCCCAGTCACTAGGCCAGTAAGCCAAAGAAAGAAATTACGTGTGGCATAATTTGTTATTGACAAATCCCTGTAGGCTATTCCTTAAAAGCCTATTAACCTCAGGTACTTATAAACTAATCGTTGAATAATTTGCTCCAGTATTTTTGCAGGTATTCAAGTTAGCATGACTGTTTTATAGTTCCCCAGCTCCTTTTTATTCCACTTTTAAAGATAGGTACTATGTTTGCCATTCCCCTGTCCTCTGCAACCTCACCCATTCTTCATGAATTCTCAAAGATAATTGCTAACGGTTCCTAAGAGTTTCCATAAATATATTAGGAGCAAGAGAAAGACACAGACAAAGGAATGTGTAGGTCCACTACTTTTAGCAAAAGAGAGCATAAAGAACATAAAGAACATGGACAACATAAAGAAGTTTGAAGCGCTTAATAACTATTTTGCTTCAATCTTCACTAAAAAAAGGTAAATTGTGACCAGATGCTTAACATAATTACTATTAACAACAAGGAGGAAGGAACGTAAGGAAAAGTAGGGAAAAACAGATTAAAGAATATTTAGATAACTTAGATGTACACAAGTTGGCAAGGCCTGACAAAATTCACCCTAGGGAACTTAAAGAACTAGTTGAAATAATCTTGGAACTGTTAGTGATTATTTTTCAGGTGAGATCCCAGAAGGGCACACATTGTATCTATTAAATATCTAGATGGAGCGTATGGCGGAAGGTCTATCCTGGGTCTATTCTTCTTCTTCAATATTTTCATTAATGACTTGAATAATGGAGTGGAGAGTATGCTTATAAAATTCATGGATCACACCAAGCTTGGAGGAGTTGCTAGCACTTTGGAGGACAGTATTAGAATAGAAAATGACTTTGGAAAATTGAAGCATTGGCATGAAATAAATAAGATGAAATTCAATAAAGATAAGTGTAAAGAACTGCATGTAGAAAGGAAAAATCAAATGCACGACTACAAAATGGGGAATAACTTGCTAGGCAGTAGTACTGCTGAAAAGGATCTAAGGATTTTAGTGGATCAGAAGTTCAATATGAACCAGTAAAGTTATGCAGTTGTGAAAAAGGCAAATATAATTTGGGGCTGTATTAACAGGAATGTTATATGTAAGACACAGGAGATAACTGTCTGACTCTACTCAGCATTGGTGAGGCATCAGCTGAAGTATTTTCCCCTGTTCTATGCACCATACTTTAAGAAAAAATGTACAAATTGGAGAGAGTACAAAGGAGAGCCTCAAAAATGATAACACATTTAGAAAACCTGACCTCTGAGAAAAGGTAAAAATAACTAGGGATGTTTAGTCTTGAAAAAAATATATTGAGGGGCGGACCTGATAGTCTTCAGATATGTTAAGTAGTGTTATAAAGAGGTTGGTGATTAATTGTGCTGCATGTCAACTGAAGGTAGGACAATAAATAATGGGCTTAATCTGTAGCAAGGGAGATTTAGAATCATAGAATCATAGAACTGGAAAGGACCTTGAGAGGTCGTCTAGTCCAATCCCCTGCACTCGTGGCAGGATTAAGTATTATCTAGACCATTTCTGACAGGTGTTTGTCAAACTTGCTCTTAAAAATCTCCAATGTTGGCGATTCCACAACCTTCCTAGGCAATTTATTCCAGTGTAACCACGCTGACAGTTAGGAAGTTTTTCCTAATGTCCAACCTAAACCTCCCTTGATGTAATTTAAACCCATTGCTTCTTGTCCTATCCTCAGAGGTTAAGAAGAACATTTTTTTCTCTACTACTCCTTGTAACAACCTTTTATGTACTTGAAAACTGTTATTGTGTCCCCTCTCAGTCTTCTCTTTTCCAGACTAAACAAACCCAGTTTTTTCAATCTTCCCTCATAGGTCATGTTTTCTAGACCTTTAATAATAATAGGTTTTCTAGACCTTTAATAATTTGCATCTGAAGAAGTGAGGTTTTTACCCACGAAAGCTTATGCCCAAATAAATCTGTTAGTCTTTAAGGTGCCACCAGACTCCTTGTTTTTACAGACTAACACGGCTACCCCCGATAGTTAATAATTTTTGTTGCTCTTCTCAGGACTCTCATCAATTTATCCACATCCTTCCTGAAATGTGGCACCCAGAACTGGACACAATACTCCAGTTGAGGCCTAGACATTAGGAAAACCTTTTAACTATAACTTTAACTTCTTAACTTTTATAACTATACTATTCCTATGCTCTGGAATAGGTTTCCAAGATGTGAAATCTCCATCACTGGAAGTTTTTAAGAACAGGTTAGACAAACAACTCTAAGGGATGGTCTTGCCTCAGTGCAGGAGGGCTAGTTGACCTCTCAAGGTCCCATCCATCCCTATGTTTCTATGATTCTATGATACACCTTGTAATTTTAGGATCACATACTTTTTTTTTTTCCCCTTTAGCGACCCAACCTCATTCAGAGCACAGGGTGGATGGTGCTAACAGAATTAGGGTGTTGGTTTTTTTTATATACTCAATGTGCAGAAAACCTTATCTACTGCACACGCTCCATGCTCTGTATTGAATAAGGAATTATTCATTTCTTCATGGGCTTTTCTATTTCATTCATCACTATAACATGTAAGCACTGAACAAATATAAAATATTTTATAATTTATTTTCTTCCAGGGAATAGGAAGGGCTCCATCCAACATATTTCTTCTACTTCGAAGAGGAGCCAAGGCAGAGATATTCTGCTACCGACTCCTCTCCACACCCTGAATATTTACACACACTCCATGGGAAGAGTTGCTACAGGATTTTCTCTCACCAGAAAAGTACGGTTTAAATCAAAACATTGTTGATGCAAGTCCACAGGGCAAATGTTCACTTCCCTAAGGTCCAGTCTAGACCTAGTCCTATATATAAATCACTCCAAAGTTAAAGATTCAGCAATTAAATTAAAATTAATGTAACCATGAATTGATGAAATTTACTAGAATAAATACACTCAATCCTGCCTTTAAAGCATATTTATTCAATGGACAATTGCCTTTTAGCAATGTGCTCTAGAGAAAAAAAATCTCATTTACTTGATGAATTGCATGCTAGTTCAGCATCTTGAAGAAGAAATGTATCACAATGTGTAAGGTTATTGCACAGCAGAGCATATTATTCACAGAGAGCATGTTAACATTGTTTGTTTTAGATGGTAAGCATCTAGTGCCTAGCAACATAAGAAAACATTACCCCTATATATGGGGTCTATTCAGCATAAATTAGTTTTTCTGGTTTGGAGGGCTAAGGGAGATCTACAGCTCTTCACTCAAAGAGTGTGACTGTGATTGAGATACCCTATTATGAAGTGTATCCCAAAACGTCAGAATGCCAGCTTCTCATCCACCCTTTCATCAATGCAAATCCTTACGATCAACATTTCATGGCACCTCCAAATGAATCTCAGCTTCAAACCTGAATTGTTTGCTGAATTAAAAAAGTCAGGTGCCAAGCTGATATATACCAAAAACTGCAATAGGGAAGATCATGAATAATGCAATAATTTTCTTCATAATAAACTATGTATTCCTGAGTCAATCAGTTTCTTTATTATTTTCATTAACCTTTAATCCTCAGTTTTCTACTTCCTATCCAATATCAGCAGATATTAACTCTATGGGCAATTTTGTATAATAAGAGTAGTGCCTTCTGCTCTATATATGTGACGTAACAGTAAGCAACAGAATTTATACTGAACAGACCCTAATGCTAACCTAACAGATTTCTTCTAATAATGCTTACTGTTATACAAGATGTTCTACACCCATATAAATTTTTTTATTAATGGGGTAAAGATAGGAAACTAATGCTGAAAAATACCTCAAATGTAATCAAGAAAGGGGTGATAAGAACTGTATCAGGCCTTCCCAATGCAATAACCAGGCTGAGACAATAATTAATTGCTGGAAAACATTCAGAGTGAAAATTTCATGTGAACACCATCTTCTCATCTGACAGGGAGTTCATTGTAGCTCTTGTTTCAAAAGAAGACCTTTTATACAAAATGTCAGATGTAGTACTGGGCAACACTTTGAATTTGCCATTCAAACCTGTCTTCATATCCATATACATAGTCGTCAACTCTGAAGTAGTATTGATGTATGCTGAGGCTGCCAGAATGGGAAACAGGGTTCAATGATAGCCCAAGTACACAGCAATAAAGAATTTAATATGTTGAGATTTGGGAAAATTCAGTCTTGTGGAAGTCAAACACAAACAAAGTGACTCTAGATCTCAGCTCCTTCTGAAGTTGTATCTTCACCTGAATTTTTACCGGAAGTTAAGTGACTACCCGTTAAATGGATACCCAACCACATTTGTACCCTATACGGTGGATACAAAGCTGGCTGGATTGTCGGGTTCAACAGGTAGTGATCAACGGCTTGATGTCTAGTTGGCATAGGGTGACCAGAGAGCAAACATTGAAAATCGGGATGGGGTTAGGGGTAATAGGCAATTTTATAAGACAAAGCCCCAAATATCTGGACTGTCCCTATAAAATCGGGACATCTGGTCACCCTAAATTGGCAGCCGGTATCAAGTGGAGTGCCCCAGAGGTCGGTCCTGGGGCGAGTTGTGTTCAATATCTTCATTAATGATCGGGATGATGGGATGGATTGCATCCTCAGCAAGTTCACAGAAGACACTAAGCTGCAGGAAGAGGTAGATACACTGGAGGTTAAGGATAGGGTCCAGAATGACCTAGACAAATTCAAGGATTGGGCTTAAATAAATCTGATAAGGTTCAACAAGGACAAGTGCAGAGTCTTGCACTTAGGATGGAAGAATCCCATGCACTGCTACAGGCTGGGAACTGACTGGCTAAGCGGCAGTTCTGCAGAAAAGGACCTGAGGATTACAGTGGATGAGAAGCTGGATATGAGTTAACAGTGTGCCTTTGTTGCCAAGAAGGCTACCGGCATATTGGGCTTTATTAGTAGGAGCGTTGCCAGCAGATCCAGAGAAGTGATTATTCCGCTCTATTCGGCACTACTGAGGCCACATCTGGAGTACTGCATCCAGATTTGGACCTCCCACTACAGGAAGGATGTGGACAAATTGGAGAAAGTCTTGTGGAGGGCAACAAAAATGATTAGGGGGCTGGGGCACATGGCTTATGGGGCGAGGCTGAGGGAAATGGGTTTATTTAGTCTGCAGAAGAGAAGAGTGAGGGGGAATTTAATAGCAGCCTTCAACTACCTGAAGGGGGGTTCAAAGAGGATGGAGCTAGGCTGTTATCAGTGGTGGCAGATGACAGAACAAGGAGAAATGGTCTCAAGTTGCAAAGGCGGAGGTCTAGGTTGGATATTAGGAAAAACTATTTCACTAAGAGGGTGGTGAAGCACTGGAATGGGTTACCTAGGGAAGTCGTGGAATCTCCATTCTTAGAGGTTTTTAAGGCCCAACTTGACAAAGCCCTGGCTAGGATGATTTAGTTGGTGTTGGTCCTGCTTTGAGCAGGGGATTGGACTAGATGACCTCCTGGGGTCTCTTCCAACCCTAATCTTCTATGATTCTATGATTCTCTCCTGGAATAAATGAGGGGTGGGAGAGAAGATCAGACTAGAGCTGGCTAAAATATTTGGATGAATAATTTATTCATTGAAAAGTGCAGTTTTTTGCAAACCTGAAACTAATTGTGAATTTGACACAAATTCACCAAATAGTTTCAGACGATATTTTTTTTCTTACACAGGAGGAGGAAGTGCTCACTGAGGATGTGGGAGAGACAGGTTCAGTTCCACACACACCCCCCCCCCACGTGATGTGGAACAGGGACTTAAACATGCATCTCCCACCTCCTAAAAGAGTATAGGGCTATAGCATACTCTGGAGAAAGTCTATCTCAATCTCTCCGGGTTAAGCTGTTCCACTTTATCCACTGTTATATGGGGGACATCAGCACCGCCTCCTCCCCACAATTCCTGTCTTGTGAGTCTAGTCCTTTAAACATTCCCAGGAGTAAAATATTTCATGTCAAATGAAATGTTTCATATGACCCAAAGTGGACTTTTTTAATTTGCCAAAAAATTCGGAATTATTTTGATTCTGTTGAACCCAAACTGATTTTTTTCAGTTCACTGGCAGTTCTGATTAAAAAAACCCAGCAACAACAACTCAGTTATTCACCCAGCCCTTAGTAACATGTTAAATACCTTAAGTTAATTGGCAAATCAATTAACAAGGTAAAATACACTCTAACGTAGATATAACTGCTATTATCTACAGGTTCAATGAGCTGCTTCTATATTTAAATAAATATTTCTGTACAAAATGGTACATTATATAAAAATGCTTCTTTGTTCTTAAACTTAAATGCTTTATATTGGCACATCAGAGTTCCTAATGTCTCAGAAAAACACATACATGGCATAGATACATTTTTATACCTAGTTAATTCATTCTTACCATCACAAGTTGGGAGCGGGTGGCTCCACCAATGGTTTTTTTCACATAGCAGAGGCTCTTCATGGCTCAGCCTATATCCTTGATCACAACTAAATGATACAGTGGAACCAATAGAGAAGTCATGACCGTAACGACGTCCATGAACTGGTATGCCAGGATCCAAACAAGAATAGGTATTGACTGTTACACCTGGAATGCAAAGGAAACATGACAAAAAACTAGGTACTGTATTTTAAAAAGCATTCAACTCTGCTGGAAAAAAATAGCAAACCTCTATTTTACACATATTTAGCGAAGTTATCTTAGCCTATGCTTGTGTGTGTAACTGAATAGCCTAACATCTTACATTCACTTGTTATGTGATCTGCTGCAGAAACAGAGAAGAGGAGAAAAGGAGCCGAAGAGGAAAGAAACAAGGGGCTGCTTAATTTTAGATGTGTCACAAAATTCAAATCTTTAAAGTTTGTTTCTCAACAAGAAAGACTGATTATATATAATTCCAGTATGAAAAAACAGAGAGGGAAAAACACAAAAGGAAAAAAGAAATCTCAGAATTTCAGTTAAGGAAACAAAACAGAAAGTTCATTAATAGACCATATAAGAATGGAAATGACATTTCAGAGAATTCTAGCTACAAACAGAAAGGCATCTATTGCAGAAAGCAAACATCAATTTCTGATTTTATTTCCTATTCAGAATCTTATAGGGTTGGTTAACTGGCTAGTTGATTAGGCATTTTGTTTTGTTTTTTGTTTTGTTTTTGTAACAATCCAAAGAATACATTTTACTGCCAAAAGTGTTATAACTGAAAGAAAACAAACCAAAAACCTTAACAACTGAATCTAGGAAACTCCTCCAAGATCTTTGAAGGAAAAGCATGATAGATTGTTTTGCTTCTGAAATCAGTACCAGTAATGGAATAAGTATTGGAATAAGACCTTGAGAACATGACCTATGAAGGAGGGCTGAAAGAATTGGGTTTGTTTAGTTTGGAAAAGAGAAGACGGAGAGAGGACATGATAGCAGTTTTCAGGTATCTAAAAGGGTGTCATAAGGAGGAGGGAGAAAACTTGTTCACCTTAGCCTCTAAGGATAGAACGAGAAGCAGTGGGCTTAAACTGCAGTAAGGGAGGTTTAGGTTGGACATTAGGAAAAAGTTCCTAACTGTCAGGGTGGTTAAACACTGGAATAAATTGCCTAGGGAGGTTGTGGAATCTCCATCTCTGGAGATATTTAAGAGTAGGTTAGATAAATGTCTATCAGGGATGGTCTAGACAGTATTTGGTCCTGCCATGAGGGCAGGGGACTGGACTCGATGACCTCTTGAGGTCCCTTCCAGTCCTAGAATCTATGAATCTATACTTAGAAGAGAAAAGTTAAAGCACCAGAAAAGGGAAGTGTGTAGTCCAAGACAAAGAGAATGGTTGGGCAAGACCTTTCTACTCTACCCAAGCAAGGTAGAAGAAAAATAATTTAAACAGTACAGAAAAACAAAGGCAGAGAAAGGCATTAGGTACCAATAGGATGGTGGAAAAGCTGGATGCTATAAGGGAGCCATTGCTAACTAATATTACCCATAGGGGAAATTCAGTTAGAAGCTGGCTGCTCTGAAGAACATAAGGTGAACCAGGAAGAATCAGATGAGAAGGGAAAAAGCACAGTAGGAGTATGGGACAGCTACTACCCTGTCAGATACCCTTAGTGGATAGTCAACAGAACAGTTACTAGTGAAGCATATTTCTTCTTTATAAAATATAGTGTTAAGATGTATATTCTGAACGTGTCATGTTATAGTTTGAATACATATTTCATTGCCAATATAATTACCTTAGAAAATAAAACATCTTATTTAAAAAGACAATTTTAAATAAAATCACAGATTTGGTTCATTTCTAATAGAATGGACAAACTACTTTGGTAATACATTATATTTAATGGATTGACTTTGTCTTCTGACTTTTTTCAGTTGTGGTAAGTGTAGACTTTTGCCCCTCAAAATATATGTATATGAAATTGATGGAGCTTTTTTTATATTCTGCACCCAGGACAAAGCAAATAGGATAATGTGCGCTGAAATGGTAGGAGCCTTGGAAGAATTTGAACGGATGCATACACAATTCTGAATTTTAGCTGTGATTAGATGAGGCACCATTTATTTGCGTGCATAAGGGAACAGAAAGAGTATCAGAAAGCTACTCTGCATATTCAATTTATATGATTCAGGCCCTTGATTTTAAGCACGTGTTTAAGGTCTATTAAAGTTTTGGGCTTACGTGCTGCTCCAATCAGGGATGGGCTTAAGTACATATGTAACTGCTTTCCTGAATCAATACCTCAGTATTTTGGTTATTGGGAATGGAGGGGAGCGAAGGGTTATGCCACAGCCCTGTCTGAGGCTCATCAAGTTCCTATCTACTCTATGATAAAACCTGTATCAAGAGAAAAATGCATGACCATGAATCTGGAAGATAATTCCTCTCTTCCCTCCCCAAAGTACAATATTGCTTTGAGGGAATACCTGAAATACTGTCTCCCTTATCTGTCTATGATTGAGTTATGTATTAATATATTTTATATAGTTATGCAATACTATATGGGTCTCAACTATTACTCAACTTTACACATTTAATTAGATGTAATTAAATGTCAAGTGAACATTAACTTTCTTCCAAGAGAAATTGTTCAGGTCATTAATGGAAAAATATTCCTTAAATGATAATAATCTGGTCCAAAAATTGATATATTTTGACAGTAGTTCTGCATGCAATTTTTTTTATTATACTGTTCTTATTTTTTTAAACCAATAATTCATGATACTATAAAATATTATGATATAGAAATACAGAAAATAAAAAGTACTGCACAGTAGGGCACACACATTGTGTTTAGTGATAAGGTCATCTAAGTTACTTACCAATAACTTAACTTCTCTAATGGTATTATCTCCGCAGATTCTCACTCTTGGATTTGTATGGCAAAGAGTGTGACTGCAAGAGTGGAGATCTGTGAAGGTAATTCTACATAGGAGAAGAAGTGCTTTATAAAGACCCCTGAGGGTTTAGCTGAGATGAACCTTTGTGAAGGTAGTTCAATTTTGTGGCCAATCAACCATAACAATTTCCTTTAAACACTTCCAATATGTTCCATATGTTTCCAAACAAGAAATAATATTTCTCTGCCCTGTTGGGCAGAGATTCACAATTCACTTCCCAGCAAGCTGAAGCAGGGTACAGTGAAGATATGGTGTGCTCAAATACTGAGCAGAGACAGTGACTTGTGTCACTCAACAGTTATTCCTCCGGATGAATAAGGAAAGGCACTGATAGATTTTGATAAAGTACCATCTAGTCTTTCTGGATGAAAGGACATTGGCCTTTAAAATATATCAAGGTGGGTTAAAGCTGAAAAAAATGAGGAGATCCTCAATTATCCATCAGGTACAAGAAAAACTCCAGGGAAGGGAAACACAAAACATTTTATAACTGCTAGCAGATTTTCTTAGATCAACTGCTGACACTTTGAAAGCAGGCTTCACGTAGTGCCTACAAGAACTTGTAGCAGCCTGAACTTTGTGCGATAGAAGTTAGTCCTTATAAATTGTACCTTAACGCCAGTGTCGTTACTTTTCTGGGATAATGTAAAAGGGTCACAAACGATCTTAAACAATAAGATCATGTGGGAATTATTCTCTTGTAGTGGTTCCAGTAACCATTAGTGTGGAAGAAAAAAAGTTGGAAGCAGAAGACCTACATGCCTGATGTTAAATAGAAGTTGAGTACATTGAAGAAATCATTCAAGAACAGCTTATTCATGTGAGAATGTGACCTATGTAATGCTGGCAAGGTCAGTGAGATATGTACTAGTCTGCTATATAAAGTGCTGTTCACACAAAATAACTAAGTTGATGTCCATTGCAAAACCATTTTTGCCAAGTGATTTTAAAAAAGATTATATGAATGCCATCCTTCCTACCACCTTGGAACATATCTCAACACCTTCCTTGTGTACCTGGCAAGTTTCCCTAGACAGATACACAGTACTGTTTCCAAGAGAGAACACCGTTGCTGAGTAATTTAAATGAGAAAGTTTTATTATGGCATTTTTCATTTCAATTACTGTACACTACAATCTGAAATATGTACATCATGCTGAAAGTGACATCAGAATACGACTCAATGCCTAAGAAGAACATAATTTACCATTAACATTCACCATAGAGTTGAGTTATGTAGAAAGTAAAGGACAAGATCAAATATTAATATTTATGAATTCACTTTGTAGATACATTTTCAGTTTGAGAGATGTTTTCTATAGTGTGGTAATCATTAGAGCTGTATAAAGAAAAAATAACTAATAATGTATTTGAAGAGAGCTCTAACTAAAAGTTTCATATTTGTGGGTCTAAAGTTAGACACCTACATCTATATTTAGGCATTAAATAAATGAATGGCCTAATTTTCAGAGGGTCTGAGAAACCCAAACTCCCATTAGCTTTAGTGAGGGTGCAGATACTCAACCCTTCTGAAAATCAAGTAACTAATTCAGGTGCCAAAGCATAGATATACATGCCCAACCATATTTCAATATTGTGACCTATACTTCCATAATGTTATCATAGTCACTGATTTTATATAGTTTTGCACACACAAAAATTCATTGTACTAGATGTAAAAAAGAAAAGATAACAAAGCATAAAATTATCATCCATTGACTCCAATCTCAGTCTTCTGTTTATTAAACTAGTAAGTAGTGTGAGTACAAAAGCAGAAACAGCAAACCCTAAGATAATGTCTTGCATATTGCTCAGCAGTTAAACTGTTTTGACTGATTAAGGAAAGGTTTAGTGGGCTCTGGAAAGAATCTCACCAAATCCTCTTCAGCTGAATGGATGGTAGGAGTGGCTCAGGATAGTACTGACGGGGACAAAATGTGTGTGTATTTGTGTATGCACGCGGGTTCATGTGTGTTTAAATGGGCGGGGGAAACAAAAGCATATGGTTCAACATTACTTACTTTCATAGTGAATCTTGAATCCATTATTAGAACGACTGTTGTCTGTTGTAAAGAGAAGGTAAATGAAATTGCTGCTACTGAACAGAAACTGTGGGACCTGTGTACCATTGTAAGAACCCAGAAGTGGAGACAGGAGATTTGGTCCATCATGAACTTCCAAAACATCGTAATTGAGTTCAGTCTGAAATCTAGGGTTGAGAAAACATACACACACACACACAAATATATATATACACATACAGACATATACATAAAATAGTTGTATTAGAATTACGTTGATGTAAACATAATCAACGTTTCATATTTTAAATCTTATTCAGATTAAAAGTAACATGTATGTAAATGTTGAGGATTAACAAACCTAATGTAAATTAATAGTATTATTTCAACAGTAGTATTCAAGGTGCCAGGAACATACTTTACCGAGGATTCATGCCTCTCAAGGAGGATGTGATGTGCTAAAATTGTGCCATCAACTCCAGCTAGTCAATAATCCCTCAGAAATAGTCTGTGCCTCATTTTTTATTGTCAGTATAAGGTGAAAATTCAAACAACATTATATGATGTGTACAAGAGATTCTTTTTGTGAGTGAAGCAGCAAGAATTGATTCATATAGAGTATCTCTATGGATTTAATTCCCTGAACATTATCCAAACAGATCATTTGAATCACTTCTCAACATAATATCCAATGTACAATATTATTAACAATACAACTCGGGTGTGTTTTCTAATAAGAAGAGAGGCTTACACACAATTTAAGTGTCTTCAAAATATTGTGCAGAAAGGCCTAAAGTTTCAAAACTGGGTACCTAAAATTGGAGTCCTACAACAAGTAGATACCTAAATAAACAGCTGATTTGAAAAGGTGCCGAGTCACTGCAAAACCCCTTGACTTTCATGGGACTAGTGGGTACCCTGCACTTCTGAAACAGAGCTGCATTTATTTAGGTGGCTTAAATATGGAATTAGGAACCCAACTTAAGTCATCCTTGTCTATAAAGTTTGGTTCAATTAACGACATGGGGGAAAAATCAACCCTATGGGTTTGTTGGAAAATATTATTTTATAATATTTACAACATTAATTCCCAATGTCAGAACAATTTGTATTCAATTTACTGAGAAAAGCAACAAAAGAGATATAGCAATGCTTTCTTCTGCTGTGTAATGTCTTATTCTATAAGGCACAAACAACATGACAGTGCTTTTTACTTTAACAGAATCCTAATATGAATTTTTATTGTTACAGCCTGTAAGTAAGGTCTAGAGAGCTAGATGACAGTGCCTCAGTTAAGGCTTAATTGAGACAAGACAGAAGTGATGGTAAATAAGGGAACATGTATATATCATTGCAAGGGGTGGTTTCTACTCTTGTTCCTGAGGGATATATGTTAACATTTGTCAAGGAAGAGCAGTGTGTCTGCATACCATATTACTCTTGAAGTCTCAGATGCCATCAGTGGCCCAAAGCATCTTTTTACATCTGCATTTGACTGGTTGATTGAGATCTGTCTCTCCAATGTGAATATTGCAATTTACAGACTCTCAAGTGTATTGCAATGCACTCTATATTGATTGACATTAAAAGGTCAGCAGCCATCAAAAATTACTACACTACTGTATCTGAGATTCCAGTTATTCCCTAAGCATGGAGAAATACTTGCCCAACCAGTTGTAATGGTAACTGTTAATAACTGTTGTGCTGTACAACATGTACAGATGCCAAAGTCCAAAGAGCCAGGGAGATGATTCATTGAAACAGGCTAAACACCCTACAATCTTCCCCGGCATACAATGGAAGAAGGAGGTTCTATGATGGGCTGCTTGGAAAACATAATCACAGAAAAAGATGAAGGAATGGAGCTGAGCTGCCTGGAGAACTTAGCGGGGGTTAAAAATCACGGTTGAAAATAATTATGGAGGAATTTTACACCAAGGAATATTTTCAACTATGAGTCATTCCAGTGTATGTTTGTGAGGCAGTGGAGAGTGGGAATGAACGATATTTCATGGAAATAGAATAAATTAGCATTGCCACAGAATTTAGAGGTTACTGCTGCAGAGTTTAGGAGTCACTGGCATGGCACTTGGTCCCATTGTGTCGTGGAGTACCTGGGGTCCCATGCATAGGTCTGCCCTAAAGGGCTAGTGAGCTAGTGCAGATATGGTTCCTTATAATATAAAACACCTGCTCTCTAGAGGCCACACTAGCTTCTTACTTGATTTTGGGTTTTGA